>NC_081412.1:239999647-241199647 GCF_030272615.1 Cryptomeria japonica | reverse complement strand
ACCAATGCCCAACTAAACCACCAGGAGGGCAACAATAGAGGAACCCACTACCACCTTAGCAGGCAGTTTTTCAACAAATAATTCATGCAGCAGTGGATAACCGCCAAGCTAAGTACCAGTTCACATCAGTGGAGACTCCAGGTACTTTATACGGTATACCCATTTCCATACTCATTGATATAGGAGCTACAAAGAACTTTATTTCACCAAAACTACTTAGTAAATTTCCTAGGAGAGCTGGTTATATGGCTAACTCATGGATAGTAAAATATGACAACTAGTCAAGAGCTTAGGTAGAGCAATGCCTGTTTGGGGCAAAAGTAGAATTTTCAAACTTCACTACCGAAGTTGACTTGTTTGTAGCACCACTAGGCACGTATGATGTCATCTTAGGTATGAAGTGGCTGGGTCAGAATAGGGCTAGGGTAAATTATTTCGACAAGTTTGTGGAGTGCCATGATGATTATCACAACAAAGTATTCTTACAAGGCATCCAATGGGAAATCAAATTGTGGCAACTCTCTGTCATGTAGGTGAGATGTAGCAAAAAGAAAGGATGTTAGGTATTTGTGGTTAAAATGGATTAAATCAGTGATGCAAAGGATGTCCTATATGATGATGTATGAGAATTGTAATCATCATGCAAAGGAGTTTGGTGAATTCGAAGAACCATAGGAGCCTTTTGAAGTGAAATATCCCTACCTCCAAGATTTTTAGGATGCATTTCAAAGGAACTGTTTGGCTTATCACCAAAAAGGATATTTGACTTTTCCATCAAATTAATACCCAGGGAAGCACCTATATCTAAATATCCTTACCAAATGACAATGGTCAAGTTAATAAAGTTAAAGACCCAACTACAAGAACTTATGGATAAAGGATTGATAAGACCTAGTGTGTCGCCTTGGGGGGAACCAATAATCTTTGTCAAAAAGAAAGATGGAACTCTCTGACTTTGCATAGATTATAGGATGTTGAATATGTTGACCATCCAAAACAAAAATCCTCTACCCCGCATTGATGATTTATTTGATCAAATGCATGGAGCAACAGTCTTTTACAAGATTAATTTGCGATCAGGGTACCATCAATTAAGATTAAAGGATGAGGATATCCATAAAACTGCCTTCAGAACTCATTATGGGTATTACAAGTTCATTGTTCTACCATTTAGACTTACTAATGCACCAGCCGCTTTCATGAATTTAATGAATAGAATATTCCATGTATGCCTCGACAAGTTTGTCTTGGTGTTCTTAGATGACATTTTGATATACTAAAAGAATGAAGAGGAACACCTACAACATTTGCGGTTTGTTTTACGATGATTGTGAAAAAACAAATTATATGCAAAATTGTCCAAGTGTACTTTCTTCCAAAGAGAAGTATAATATCTAGAGCATATCATTTTAGCCAAGGGGGTAGCAGTAGACCCGACAAAGATTAAAGCCATTTCTAAATGGCCAAATCCCAAGAATGTGCATGAAGTTAGAAGCTTCATGGGGTTAGCGAGATACTATAGAAAGTTCATAATGAACTTATTGCACATCGCACACCCCATCAGATCATTGCAGAGGAAGGGCAAAAGATTTGAATGGTCATAAAAATACCAAGTGGCTTTTGAACTCCTTAAAGAGAAATTGACCATGACACCAATTCTAAAAGTGCCAGATCCAGATGACCAATTCTTAGCAGTAACTGATGCTTCGGGGGAAGGATTGGGTGGAGTCCTGATGTAAATAGGACAAGTAATTGCCTATGAGTCAAGAAAAATAAAAAATTATGAGCAAAACTATGCATCGCATGACCTAGAGCTCGTAGCAATAGTGCATACTTTGCAAATGTGGCGTCACTATTTGCTAAGCAAGCCATTCGAGCTTCAATCGAATCACCAAGGGTTGAAATATATTTTCACTCAACCCAACCTTAATGTACGATAGAGATGATGATTGGAACTAATCTCAGATTGTGATTTTGAGATCAACTACATCAAGGGTAAGGAAAACCAAGTGGCAGATGCTTTGAGTCATAGGTGCCATATCAGTGCCATCTCTATAATGCATACAGGTTTTAGGAAACATGTCCTTCAGTTATTAGGAGATGATAGATTTTACCAATAGGTAAAAGAGGCTTTACAGATAAATTCCCAAGATCAAAGGTACGAAGGTTTCCAATTTGAAAGAGATGGACTTTTAAGATACCAAGGTAAGATGTATATACCCGAGTCCTCTGAGTTCACAAAATTGGTGTTGAAAGAAGTACATTCTACACCTTACTCTGGACATCTAGGAGTAACTAAATTGTTTGTTGACATCAGACCCTTATATTTTTGGAAAGAAATGAAAAAGGACATTGCACGGTTTGTGGCTAGTTGTTTTGAGTGTCAGCGAGTTAAAGTTGAGCATCGACACCCAATGGGGTTGTTACAACCTAATGTTTTTGATTAAGGAAAATCAGGTTTTAAGGGACCAGAAACCCACTTACATAACGAAGAGATAAGCAAAAGAGAAACTAGAAATAACAGAACAAAGAAAGAAAGGTTGCAAAAGAATAGAATAAAGAACATCAGCCAAAGAAAAGAACAGCTCAAGGCCAGCGAGAGACTGGCATCCTAAAACCAAATTACATATCAGATGAAGATCTTTATAGTCTCTTCCACATCCTTGACCAACATCATCATCGCATTAGTTGCCTCTTTCAGTTCTTTATTTTCCTGCATCTGTTGATTGTCTTTGGTCTTCAACTCTAGCTCACTTATATTTTTCCTAGTTCTGCGTCTAGAGGAGTGTAGAATAGAACTAGAAGTTGGATCGTCATAAATGATCACCATTTCTTTATTCTACTTGTTCTTCTCCAGGCAAGCAACCAATGCATTCATGTTTTGAGAAGACAGCTTCAACACTGCCAGACTATGCTCCATGAATTTTTTCAAAGTATTCTTAGTTTTTTGAATCCGATTGTTTATCAGACCATTATCAACCTCACCCTTTTCTTTGATAATCCTCACCACATCATCAAGATGCTTCAAATATCCCTTAATAATGTCTTTTTCTAGCCAGTCCAGAATTTCATCTTCGTCCTCTATATCACTAGTATCCTCTGCATCATCCTCTTTACCTTTAATGTTGATATCCTTAATCAAATTCTCAATTTTAAAATCCAGCTCTCTTTGTTTATCCTGAATGCTAGTGATGTTATCAATCATCCATTTCTGAAAATTGAACATTTCTAGGGTAATATTTCTAGCAGCATTCAGAATGGATTCCGCGTTCTCTAAAATTGGGGCAGAGTCCACAGGGGTTTCCCTTCTCCATGCTATGCTGAACATCATCCCTGTTATCTAAGACATAGGGATTATCCTTTTCCTTTGACTCTTCAACATCCTCCTCTCTTTTCTCATCCCCTTCTTCACCCTCAATCTCCTTCTCCTACTCATTCTTTGCCTCTTCTTCCACCTCCTTCCCCTGCTCCTACTCAGAACCAACATTCTCTTTTGTATCTTCTTTAGCTTCATCACTAACCCTCTATTTATTATGCAAAGGAAGATTAGAAGAATCTTCATCAGAATTAGAGCCATCATAACCCTCAGAAATGTGGGAATTCTCCATAAAGGGATCATACCTATTAGCCCTAGCTTTACCCTTTAGATGCTCATATATTAACAAAATAAGGCCTTGGTGAGCAATGGGGTAGGATTGAGGTTTCTTGGCATGGTCAACCAGGATATCATTAAGGGAAGAGGAAAAATAAAAGGGCAACAAAACCTTAGATCCATGGTAAAAATGGCTAAGGATGACAAAGTGGTAATTGTAAACTTTCAAAAACCTTCCATCAACTGTAAGGTATTCCATTAAAAATTTCAACATTTTCTTCTAGAAAGATTTTACCTAGTTAGGGAGATAGTAGGATGCATTATCCTTTTTAGTGAGTCGAGCCCTTTCTTCTTCATTTTTGGGGAAATTCTTGGTAGCTTCCACCAAGAACTTGCGGTCTCTATAGAATTTGATGCCATCCTTCTGCAAGCTGGTAACCTCCACCATCAAATTTTCATCCAAATTCCATGTCTGGCGAAACAGAGTAACTTTATTATTGTTCTAGCCCTTGGCAAAACCATCTGAAATAGACTTCTTGCTCCCGTGCAGTTTCTCCATGTAATTAGTGAAGCCATATCTATGCAACCTTTGCCATATTTTCCTTTCACTTTTATAGCTATCACAACTAGAAGGCTCATTGCGGTTAAGATTTCTCCCTATAATGTGATGGTTGTTCAAGTTGAAACCCTCAACAGAACGCAAGACTACCAAATGCTGAAGAAACAAGATGCTGGAATTGAAAAAAAGGTGATTTTCTTGTTGTTCAAATAGTCTTTTAAGACATTCAAAATAACCCAACACTTAATATGATAAGGCCCGTCACACCGATGCCCATTATCATGATGCCTAAAATAGGTAATCAACTAACACTTCACATCACTCCAATATCCATCATTGAAATCCGAACCCAAAAAGGTAATAATGAAATTCACACGTACCATGGACTCTATCAAATATTAATTACTCTCGGACTCCATTCTTACATGATACTTCTCCGATATACTTAGCATCCTCCACTAAAATGACCCCCTCATTGGCTAACAAATTAGCTACCCTGTTACCTTCCCTAAAGGTATGGGTAATAATCACACTATCATAGGCATCTAACAATTTTTTAGCATTATCAATGATATTATGGATGTTCCAAAAAGGGGAACTAATGCCTTTAATAGCCTGAATAATATTGAGAGAATCCCCCTCCAGCCATATTCTTTTAAAATTAAAACTCTGAGCAAGCTAGAGACAATTTAACATTTCCAGAGCTTCTGCCACATGGTTGTTTTGAACTCCAAAGGGAGAGACAATTGCAGCAACACAAAAGCCATAAGAGTTTTTGATGACCCCTCCCCCTCTAGCATTCCTAGGATTTCCTTTAGTTGTATCATCAAAGTTCACCTTAACCCAATCATGAAGAGGGAACCTCCACACAACATTATCTCTCCTGCTCTTCATATCAGATTTGCTGACCTTGTGTATCAAATTCCATTCAGTTAGGATGCTTTTCTCATTATCAGTCATGTTAATATAGCTACACTGCTTGTTACTTTTGTGAATGGTATTGATGTTTTCTTTAATAGCCCTAAAAAACTTTTCAAAAACCACTTGAGAAGAACACTTAGTCTCCCTAAAAATTCTATTGTTTCTCTCCTTCTAGATATGCCAACATGTCATAGGAAGGATAAAGCACCAGAGGGTCTTAATCATAGGAATCTTGGTAGGGATAATCCATTGCTAGACGACTTCCTTAAAACTATTTTGCATTACCTAATCAACTTTCCATTGCATCCACACTTTACCCTAGATCTCCCAAGTAAAAGAACAATGACTAAACAAATGATCCATAAATTTAGCCTCTTTTTGACATAACTCACACCTATTAGGAATCATGAATCCTCTTCAAACTATGTTATCAATGGTAATAATCTTGTTGTGAGTTGCAAGCCAAAGAAACATGTTAACTTTAGGAAAGAGGAATCTATTCCAAATTTTAGCCCATATTGGATTGCAGGTCTGAGTAACATTTTTTTTATAAGCAGAGGCAACATTAAAATTACCCCTAGGATTACTCTTCCATAGGAACACATCTTCATAATCTTTATTGATAGAAAAGGACAACAAATCATGTTGGAGCAACGAGAATCCAGTATAAACTGCATCAAGTTTGACCCATTTATTCTCCTTCCAATAATTACTGACCATAGAACCATACCTCCTTTTACATTCTTCAATGAAATGGCTGCAATCCTGGTTAAAAAGAGGCTCATCTTTAATCCAAACATCCTCCCAAAATCTGATTTATCACCTTTGCCAAGGACCCATCCAACTCCAACTTTAGAAAGTTTAATAGATTTGATCATACTATTCTATATAAAAGATCCAACAGGGATATCTTCAAAATAGAGAAGAGAATGAATGGGATGATTATGTATGTATTTATCAAACCACACCCTACTCCAATTTTTCTTAATACCATATTCCCTCCAAATCTATTTAGCTAACAAAGCTTTGTTGAAAGGTTTGAGAGATTTAATACCTAACCCCCCATTGCTTTTAGGAGAATAGACTTTATCCCAAGCAACCAAAGCAATCCTTTTCTTATGTTCCACACCAGACCAAAGAAATCTTTTCTGAATTCTTTCTAAAGCTTCAACAAATTTGACCGGTATACTAAACAAGCTAAAAGCATAAATAGGCATATTTTGAAGAGTAGCTTTAAGAAGATGAAGCTTACCAGCTTGTGATAGCATATAGCCTTTCCCTACCAATTTTTTGTTGAGTTTATCAATTAAAGAATTTCAAAAAGAGTTTGGAGGAGCCAAACCAAGAGGGAGACCCAAATAAGTGGAGGGGAGCAACTCAACCTTACAACCAATTATGTTAGCAATCCTCTGTTGCCTCAATAATGGGGTATTGATGAAGTAAATAGTAAATTTCTCCCAATTAACCCATTGTCCAGTAGCAAGGGAATAAGATCTAAGAGCACCTTTCCAGGGAGAAGCTTTGCTAACAAAAGAATATCCCAACAATATTGTATCATCAACAAACTATTGATGTGTGCAGAAGACATTAGCAGAAGAGGGTTGCAACTCTTTGTTGGTTTTATTCTTTTTCAACTTTTGAATCAGTCTGCTCAAACATTCCGCCAAAATAGTGAAAAGAATAGGTGAAATAGGGTCTCCTTGCCTAAGACCCCTTGAAGATTTAAAAAATCTGGATGAAGATCAATTAATAAGAATAGAAAAATTTGGTGTAGATATCATAATAACCTTCTCATCAAATCCAAAGGCCTCCATGACCCTGAAAAGAACCCGCCATTCAACCCTATTATAGGATTTTACCAAATCCAACTTTATGAGAAATCCCTCTTTGTTTGCAGCACTAAGAGAGTGGATATTCTCATGCACAAGAATAATAGAATCCAAAATCTACCTGCCAGGGACAAATCCTTTTTGCTCCTCGGAGATAACAAGGGGGAGAACAACCAACAATCTAGAAGTTAGGACTTTTGAGATAATCTTGTAAAAAGAATTACAAAGACTTATTGGCGTAAACTTTCCCATAGAATCAGCTCTAGCCACCTTAGGAATTAGAGCAATGAAAGTAGAGTTGATTTCTTTAAGAATTCTTCTGGATCCAAAGAATTCTTTGACTACATTGGTCGTGTCATCCCCAACAATGTGCCAATATTCCTGAAAGAAAAACATAAGGAAGCCATCTGGGCCTAGAGCCTTATCCCCTTGAAAGGAGAAAACAACTTTTTTAATTTCATCAACTAAAGGAATAGAAAATAATATCTTATCTGATGAGGTCCAATAATCTTAGGAATATTATCAACCAGGTCTTGCTTCTTAACAATGTCAATTTCCTTGCTACCTGTCGGGAGATTAGAGAAGAACCTAATAGCTTCATCACCTATGTCATCATATTTGAGAAGAATTTTGTCATCAACAATTAATCTAGAAATTCTACTCGCTGCTTTATGCTTCATAGATGTCATATGAAAGAATTTAGTGTTTCTATCACCAGCTTCTAACCAAATAGCCCTAGATCTCTGCCTCCAATAAATTTATTCTCTTGATATAGTGTTGTGTAATTTGGCTAGGACCTCATCTTCTTTAGCCTTGGGGAACATCTTATAACCATCTTTCTAAATTGAGTTTTGAATCTGTTCTAATTCCTCCTTTAGCTTCCTCTTGGATTCAAAAATATCTCCAAAAACCTTTTTGTTCCAAATCTTAATGTTATCTTTGGTATTTCTTAGTTTTTTAACAACTTTGAACATGGCAGATCCATCCACAGTAATATTCCACCATTTGGCAATGGAAGTTTCCAAAGAAGGGTGTGAAATCTACATTTTTTCAAACCAGAATGGAAAACAATGTTTGCCCTTAATAGAATCAGCAACAAAAGAAATGGGATAATGATCTGATCCGATTATGTTAATAACAGACAGAGAGCATCTATACTTAAGGACCTAGTCAAGAGTGATAAGGGGTCTATCTAGCCTCACCTGAATAAGATCTCCTCCATCCCTTCGATTAGACAAAGTGTAGGAAGCTCCTAAAAGGTCAACATCAATCAGGGCATTGGCATTGATGAAGTCCATAAGATCAATCTTGCTATCCAGTTGAGCTTGAGTTCCTCCAAATTTGTCAATATCTTGCAAAGGGGTGTTGAAATGTCCCATCAACAACCAACTGTCTTGGGAAAAAAAACCCTTTTATGCTAGATTTTGTCCCAAAACTTACTCCTAGCAGCTTTAGAATTTGGAGCATAAATGTTGATAACCACCCATTCCTATCCTTCAACAATGCATTTAACTCTCATAGAGATGATATTACCATCTTCATCAATAAAATATCCATCAATAGTTTTCTTATTCCAAAATATGACCACCCCACTAGATGCCCCATTCGAACTACTACCACAAACACCCCCCTGTTTAAAGAAGTTTAATTTTTCAACTTTTTCCTTACTCATTTTAGTTTCTTGAACCAGGATGATGTCCAACTTATGATCTCTAGTAAAATTCCTTAGTACATCCTATTTATGGAGACCATTTAGGCCTCGTATGTTACAGGAAATTTCCTTCATTTGGAAACCTAGGAGCGGGATTCCTAAATGGGTCACTGCCTTCCATCAGCTATGTTTTGTTTACTCTCTCGGTCCCTATGCCACTTCATAGTTTTACGTCCCTGCGGGGATTTGGAAAGACCAATATTCGCCTTAGACCTGGTTCTAGTTTTAACCCCATTAGAACAACCCGTCCTCTTGTTTTTTATTTTTTCCACTCCTATTATCTCTTCGTCATCTTCATCTTTATATGCAAATTTCTTATTATTCCAAGGTTCCCCTATTCTCTGAGAAGAGGTGGGTGATTCAGTTCCAACACTCTGAAATAGAGAGTTAAGGTTAACCTGAGGTGATCCAAACTGGGTCTTTTTTTCAATGATAACATCTAGAACTTAAAATTCCTTTGGAAACACTTTATTACTTTCCTTTTCTGTATCTTTTAGAGCCTCATATTGTGATTCATTTATGTCGCCAATCTCACCATCTTCAATAATTTCTTCTATACTTACATTCTCTTCCTCCTAAATCTGTAAAACTTCAAATCCATTGAATGTTTTGACTTCAAATACATTATCTTCATCCTTTCTAACTTCCTTCTTAAGAGTATCCTTGGAAGGAATAGCTTTCCTATCATCCTTTGTTATATCTTTTGAGTTACTAGGAAGTCCACTTCCTCTTTCTTCTCTATCCTCCTCATTTTTGTTCATATTCTCTTTCCAGATCTTTTTAACATTATTGTTATGCTTTTGAGCATTCTTGAGGTTAATTGGACAAGCCTTTTCCCAATGTTCAACATTCTTACAAGAGAAACACACAAAAGGGAGGGACTCAAACTCTATAACTTGTTCCCACTTCCATAGTTTGGAATTTATTTCGATTGAGATAGGAAGGTCCATATTTTGTGAGATATTAACACATATCCTCGCATACATCGACCTCTTTAATACTATTGTCATAGAATCTATAGCCACAAGCTTCCCAAAGGAGTTAGCAATGCCTGAGAACACATCCTCCAACCAAAATTCAAGTGGCAAACCAAGTGACCGCACCCAAACCAGAGCATATTCAAAAAAGGAATCATTGAGCTCCATATTTGGAGACCATTTTCTTAAGGATAAAGAAGATTTCCCAAACATCCAGGGTCCTCCACTTAGAGCCATTTCCAAATCTTCCCAACAAGAGAAGGAAAAGACAAAGAAACCCCTTGATAGGGCTGAGACATCAACTTGTCCTTTCAACCTCCATTTTCTCTTAACAAAAGACCTAATGACTTCAATATTAGGTCTTGGTCCAACAAATTTTCCCACTGGAGAAAAAGCCATTAGAGAAATACTGTGGTCTATAACCACATTTGGTACTACAATAGCTAATCTACCTATCTTTCTATCAAAAATATCTTCCATAGAGGGAAAAGACAATTTACCAGTGGGTTTGTTTGCAAATAAGTTGTTCTAGGGTTTGAGAACCTTCACCTCAACCATCTTTTCCAACTCAGCGTTCAAGATCTCGGAACCCAAATTTGAAGAATCTTCAGTATTTTTAAAGACAAGAGGAGGGTCCCAATGCCATGGGTCCCCATCCTTTTGACCATCATTATCATCCACCATAGATCCCAAAGAGACAAGTTGTCCTTGAGTTGCAGAGGCAACAGAACCAGAGGAACTTGTTGGCAATATTGCATTATAACAGACAATGAAAGATTGTTGGAGGACATTGAGAAGGTTGTTGATGATTATGGATATAACTGATTAAAGATGTTTTACTATCTTGATATTATTATTTTGTCATTGATGTCAAGAAATTAATTTTATAATTCAGTATGATGTTGCCATATCTTGAGAAGTATGATATGAAGATTATAAAGATGTCAGTAAAAGACACAGGAAAGAATATGATGAATAAGGGGATGAATAAGGTATTCAATGGGCAACTACTACCAGGTAAATTGTAAAGGTTAATACTATACTATGTTATCAAGCAAAGAACCTAGTCGGTAAACCGTAAGGAACCTAGTTGATAAACCCTAAGGTTATCGCTATCAGTTAATGAAGGTGGAATGTCTACCAAGTGGAGTTTAGTGTTCACCGAGTTGTTACCGAGTTGTAACCAAGCTATAACAGAATGAATTAAATGTTTACATGTGGTATTTAATGAAGGAAGCTGATGAGCTGGAGCGGATTAAATGATTGGTAAGCCATGGAAGAAGTTTGTTAATGAATCTAAGGCAATGAAAAGTCGGCATGAAGATCTACAACTCAGATTGAACCGCAATACCCTGGCACAAGTTCCAAGACTATTATGCAAGTTCCAAGGTGGGGTAAAATGTTTTCAGATTGAAAGATGCATTGAACCTAGACAAGATTGAAGATTTGATGGATATGATTGATCATGGGAAATGTGATCAAGGAGATTAAGCAGTTACCTAATTGTTTATAAATAGGAAACTATTGATAAACAATGCATGTGGGCAAGTGTATGTATAGGGATGCTACATAGTGATTACTGAGCATAGAAGCTTGAAGACTTGTTAGAATAACAGAGTATAGAAGCCCAACAAATAGACAAGATTAGTTCTATGTCTAGATTGTATTGAACAAATAGGAATCTGCTTTAGCATTTTAGATGTGAAGTTGCAGATAGATTTTATTACTGTTATTTTGTGAAAGTGACAGAAAATCTCTTAACCGAGTGGACTTAACAATCTTATATGTAAACCCTCTAGCAAGGTGACATTTTGATTGAGTGTTTGAAATCCTTTAACAAGGTCACTTCTAACAAAGTGAAGATCCTAACAGATCTAAGGGAAATTCCTTAATTGAGTCACATCTAGCAATGTGTTTCTAATCTTTAACAGGATTTGCTTTTAACCGAGCATACTCTAGAAGAGTATATTTCTTAGTGGGTCCGAAATCCCACAGTGGTTTTTCCCTATTTGGGTTTCTACGTTAAATCTGGTGTTATGAGGTTTATATTGTTCATATGCTTTTGAGTTTGCATGTTTAACAGTTTTGGTTATATTACTGATATATATGTGACCGAGGTTGAATGTGATGTTTTTATGGATGATTAAGTTTGTATGATTCACCCCCCCCCTCTCATCTTGTTGGCTATTGGATCTATACCTATATTAAGTATCAGAACTGTCAATTGGTATCAAAGCTTTGGACTCTGGAAGGAAAGTTTAAAGGCACTTGAGTTAAAGATCCAAAGATGTATAAGAGGGATGCACCGAAGCTGAACAAGTCAAGTTTCTCTACATGGCAGAAAAGGATGAAGCTACATCTATCAAGAGTTGGAGAATATGTTGTATAGTATCTGGAGAATGATTTTGTTACACTGAGCACCTATCCATTGACTATGGAAGAGATAAAGGTGAAGCAAGAACATATTCATGCAATGATTGAAATAACATCTGCATTGACTGATTCAGAGTTTAATGATCTAGAAGGCAATGTGGGATAAGCTCATATCAGTATATGGAGGAGATGAACATGTTTAAAGAGAAAAAGTAGACAGTCTAAGAGGACAACTTGAATCTATGAGGATGAATGAAGGTGAGAACATAACTCAGTATAGTACAAGACTAAAGGAGATTGTCAATCAAATCAAAGGAGCAAGTGGAACTATTGAAGAAAAGGATATAACAAGTAAGTTGTTGAGAACCCTTCTACCAGCTTATGCAATCCGAGTCTCTGCAATCAATGAATTGAGGTTTGTACCTAATACGCCAGTTTCTTTGGATGCTACTATTGGTAAGCTACATGCATTTGAGTTAAGTAATTTTGATAACAGTGGATCTTCGGTAAATAAAGTTGAATCTGCATTTAGTTCTTTTCATCTTGATGAATCTAATGATTACAATGAAAGAAAATATAAGTACTTTGAAGGAGATCACAATGGAGCAAGTGAAAGATTTCAGAAGAACATGGAAGAAGTACACAAACTGTATGAAGAAATCAGAAAGCAAGAAGAGTTTGAAGCACTATTAGCCAAAAGGTTACCAAGAGGCAAAGGTAAGTATAAAGGAAAACTACCTTTGAAATGTTTCAATTGTGATAAGATAGGACATATGGCTTCTAACTGTCCTAACAAAGATTTACTAAAAAGAGAGATTACTGAGATAATAGACAAAAAGATAATCATTATAGAGGACATCGAGACTTCAGAAGAAGAGATAGAAAGACATGCTTAATAGCTGAGGAGGAATCTAACGATGATAAATCAGATGAGACTGATACAGAGGAAGCAGTTTATGTGGCTATCAAGGATGGCTTAGATGAAGAAAGGTATGAAGAAAAAGCCCTAATATCTCACATAAACACTAATGATTCTTGGATTATAGATAGTGGATGCTCACATCATATGACAGGAGATAAACACAAGTTTGTTATATTAGAAGATTATGATGGAGGCTATGTTAGATTTGGTAATGATGCACCATGTCTGGTAAAAGGTAAAGGATCTATAACACTTATTGATAATGCAAGATGCAATGATGTCTATTGGGTTGAAGGTTTGAAATACAATTTTTTGAGTGTAGCACAGCTAAACAATACAGGTTACTGAATAGAATTTCAGAAAGGAATTGTCAAAGTTCATGACAAGAGTGGAAAGTTAGCTGCTACTGGGACACAAACAAAAGGTAATACATTTCACCTTGACTCAACTCAGAATAAGTGTTTGCATGCAAAGATTGATGATACCTGGTTATGGCATAAAAGGTTTTGTCATGCCAATTTTGATAATCTGATCAAAATAAGCAAGAAGCACAGAGTAAGAGGTCTACCGGGTCTTGAAAAACTTGAGAATGCTATGTACCGAGGATGCCAGATGGGTAAGATGACAAGATCAAGCTTTACAAGTAAGTCCTACACTTCTAAGGGAATTTTAGATCTAGTGCACACTGATCTTTGTGGTCCTATGAAAGTTCAAAGTTATTATGGTGATAAGTATTTCATATTATTTGTGGATGACTATTCAAGGATGATGTCAGTAATGTTTTTAAAGGAAAAATCAGAAGCTTTTCAAATGTTTAAATGGTACAAGGCAAGAGTTGAAAATGAAACAGGAAGACAACTAAAATGTCTTAGATTAGCTAGAGGAGGAGAGTTCACATCTGATGAGTTCAACTTATTTTGCAAAGATCATGGTATTAAAAGGCAAGTCTCTGCACCGAGAACTCCACAACAGAATGGAATAACTGAAAGAAGAAACAGATCTATTATGGATTGTGCTAAAACACTGATGATTGAAAAGAAGGTGCCACAAACATTTTGGAGAGAAGCAATAAGCATAGCTGTTTACACCTTGAACCGAGTTCAATTGAAGAAAGGTACTTTGAAGACACCATATGAAATCTGGTATGATAAGAAACCTAATGTTAGTTATTTTAAAATCTTTGGAAGTAGATGCTATGTTCATAAAGATGATAGAAATGGCAAGTTTGATTAGAAAAGTGAAGAAGGAACATTTATAGGTTATTCTTCTAGAAGCAAAGCATTTAAATGTCTGATCAAATCATCTAACAAAATAGTAGAAAGTGCAAATGTGAAAATTGATGAATTTGCAGAAAGAAATGATGAAGGAAATTCCAAGGAACCAAAAGACTATGATGAATTTGTCTATGTTCAACCGAGAAGTCCTACTAAGAAGACTGTTGAAGAAAATGAAGAGAATATCCAATTATTGAGTGATGAAGAAGATCATACAGAGCCTATCGAGCTTGTATTAGCCAAGTATTTCATAAGACATCATGCACCAAGTCAAATTATAGGAGATAAGGATGATCCAGTGATGACAAGGAACAAACTGAGATAGAACACATGCTTGATATCTAAATTTGAACCGAGAATAGTAAAAAAGGCATTTAACAGTGAAGATTGGGTAAATGCTATGATAGAAGAGATTGATCAAATCAAGAAGAATGACACATGGACACTAATCCCAAGACCGAAGGACAAAAAAGTAATCAGTACAAAGTGGATTTTCAGAAAAAAGCTAAATGAAAAAGGTGAAGTCATTTGAAACAAAGCAAGACTAGTTTGCAAAGGTTATGCTCAAGAAGAAGGAATTGATTATGGTGAAACTTTTGCACCTGTTGCTAGACTTGAAGGAGTAAGAACATTGTTGGCCTATGTTGCTTTCAAGAACTTCAAGGTATATCAAATGGATGTCAAATCTGCATTTCTGAATGAAATATTAGAAGAAGAAGTTTTCATTGAACAACCTAAAGGATTTGTTGAAGACAATAATAAAGATCAAGTATGTAAATTGAACAAAGCTTTATATGGTTTGAAACAAGCACCAAGAGCATGGTATGAAAGATTGGACTCTTATTTGATTAAGATTGGTTTTATAAGGACAAGTGAGAACAACAACATGTACATGAAGAATGATGAAAATGGAATACTAATCTCAGCCATATTTGTTGATGATATTATATTTTGTGGAAATGACTCTTTATGCAAGAACTTTGGAAATGAAATGAGCAAAGAATTTGAGATGTCATTAATCGGTGAGATAAAGTATTTTATAGGTTTACAGATAATGCAAATGAAAAATGAGATTTTCATTACTCAATCCAAGTACATAAAGGAAATCTTGAAGAAATTTGGAATGGATCATTCAAAACCAGTAAGAACTCCTATGACTACCAACTGTAAATTATCTAAGAATGATGAATCTACATCTGTTGATGAGACACTCAACCGATCCATGATTGGAAAACTACAATATGTTGTTCACAGCAGACTAGACATAGCACATGCAGTAGGTATAGTTGCAAGATTATCTGCAGATCCTAAGGAAACACACATGACAACAATCAAAAGAATTTTTAGATACTTGAAAGGCATAGAAGATTATGGCTTAGTATATCAGAAAGGAAATGATTTTGATTTAAAAGTTTATACTGATGCTGATTGGGCAGGCAACATTGATGACAAGAAAAGCACAAGTGGAGGAGCTTTCTTTTTAGGAGAAAGACTAGTGAGTTGGCTTAGCAAGAAACAAGGATGTGTTTCACAGTCAATAGCAGAAGTTGAATACGTTGCTACAACATTGAATTGTACAAACATTGCATGGATCAAACAACTGTTGGAAGGTATAAATGAGAAAGTTACCGAGCCAGTAACTATATTCTGTGACAATACTAGTGCCATTAATATTTCAAAGAATCTTGTTATGCACTCTAAGACAAAGCACATATTTATCAAATATCATTATCTTAGAGAAGAAGCTCAAGAGAAGAAAGTGGTGTTGGAGTATGTTAGCACAAAGGAGCAAACAACAGATATCCTCACCAAGCCACTACCAAAGGACACTTTTGAATATCTCAGAAGTAAGTTAGGGGTCCTACCCCTATCTTCTACTCACTGACCGAGTTCGGTGAAAGCATCAATCTGATGACTCTAATGAATATCTTTTGGGAGTTGATGCTGAGTTATACACTTTAGGATGTTTTCTAAAAGTGTACTGGAATTAATACAGGAAATATTATAGGGAACAGGAATTGAAGACAAATGCTCTGATCGAGACTCAGTTGATACACAACAGCAGGAAATCACTTCTTACAGAAATAAATTATGTTTTAGTTCTTTACTTTTGGCATTGTTGTCAAAGGGGGAGAAGACCTACAAAGGGGGAGAAGACTAGTATAAAGGAGAGATGATTGAGAGAGAAGACCTATCAGGGGAGAAGACTAAGAACAAACTGAGTAGACTACAGATTGGGAAGTAGACTAAAGAAATGAGGAGAAGTCTAATGTATAGGGGAGAGCATTTTAGCATTTCAGAATCATAGCAATCCGAATCTATTAAGGTCAAATCAATTGGTTTTTCCATCAATGCCAAAGTGGGAGATTGTTGGCAATATTGCATTATAACAGACAGTGAAAGATTGTTGGAGGACATTGAGAAGGTTGTTGATGATTATGGATATAACTGATTAAAGATATTTTACTGTCTTGATATTATTATTTTGTCATTGATGTCAAGAAATTGATTTTCTAATTCAGTATGATGTTGCCATATCTTGAGAAGTATGATATGAAGATTATAAAGATGTCGGTAAAAGACACAGGAAAGAATATGATGAATAAGGGGATGAATAAGGTATTCAATGGGTAACTACTACCGAGTCAAACAATGATGAGATCATGATGTTTTAGATTGTTTTAACATCATACATATGTTGTAAATTGTAAAGGTTAATACTATACTATGTTATCAAGCAAAGAACCTAGTCGGTAAACCCTAAGGAACCTAGTCGGTAAACCCTAAGGTTATCGCTATCGGTTAATGAAGGTGGAATGTCTACTGAGTGGAGTTTAGTATTCATCGAGTTGTTACCGAGTTGTAACCAAGCTATAACAGAATGCATTAAATGTTTACATGCGATATTTAATGAAGGAAGCTGATGAGATGGAGTGGATTAAATGATTGGTAAGCCATGGAAGAAGTTTGTTAACAAATATAAGGCAATGAAAAGTCGGCACGAAGATCTACAACTCAAATTGAACCGCAATACCCTGGCACAAGTTCCAAGACTATTATGCAAGTTCCAAGGCGGAGTAAAATGTTTTCAGATCGAAAGATGCATTGAACCTAGACAAGATTGAAGATCTGATGGCTATGATTGATCATGGGAAATGTGATCAAGGAGATTAAGTGGTTACCTAATTGTTTATAAATAGGAAACTATTGATAAACAATGCATGTGGGCAAGTGTATGTACAGGGATGCTACATAGTGATTACTGAGCACAGAAGCTTGAAGACTTGTTAGAATAACAGAATATAGAAGCCCAACAAATAGGCAAGATTATTTCTATGTCTAGATTGTATTGAACAAATAGGAATCTGCTTTAGCATTTTAGATGTGAAGTTGCAGATAGATTTTATTACTGTTATTTTGTGAAAGTGACAGAAAATCTCTTAACCGAGTGGACTTAACAGTCTTATATGTAAACCCTCTAGCAAGGTGACATTTTGATTGAGTGTTTGAAATCCTTTAACAAGGTCACTTCTAACAAAGTGAAGATCCTAACAGATCTAAGGGAAATCTCTTAATCGAGTCACATCTAGCAATGTGTTTGTAATCTTTAATAGGATTTGCTTTTAACTGAGCATACTCTAGAAGAGTATATTTCTTAGTGGGTCCAAAATCCCACAGTGGTTTTTCCCTATTTGGGTTTCCACGTTAAATCTGGTGTTATGAGGTTTATATTGTTCATATGCTTTTGAGTTTGCATGTTTAACAATTTTGGTTATATTACTGATATATATGTTACCGAGGTTGAATGTGATGTTTTTATGGATGATTAAGTTTGTATGATTCACCCCCCCTTCTCATCTTGTTGGCTATTGGATCTATACTTATATTAAGTATCAGAACTATCAGAACCATCCGTATTGTTCCCTCCATTCGCAGAATTCAAATTTCCCTCCAGCTGCCCTATTCCCTCCATTCTCTCCACAGGAAATGTTTATGTTAATATAAGAAAAATCTCTATTAAATGCTTGCTAATTCTGAGTTTTCGTGGTCTAAAGACTAATTTTTTTATGATTTTTAAACATATGTAATTAGGTAGTAAATTCTTTAAGTGATATTGAAAGAATTTCAATAGCTAAAATTTCTAGTTATGAACTAGATTGGTTACGACCTAATATTGTACATAACAAGAAATGGCAGATAATTAGCATGGACTTTTTCTAGGGATTGCCTATGTCCATAAACAAGCATAATGTCATTCTAGTAGTGATAGATAGACTAACCAAAGTGGCTCACTTTATACTGGGCAATTTATCAGATGGGGCACCTACCATAGCTTACAAATTCTTTGATGAGATATTTCAGTTACATGGAGTACTAGATTTTGACAAACTCTATTTTCAACTTTAGGAACTCAGTTAAACATAAGCTTAGCCTATCATCCTGAAATAGATGGTTAGATAGAAAGAGTCAACCAGCTTTTAAAAGACCTTTTGAGAATGTATTGCATTGATCAACAATACAAATGGGAGGAATACCTTCCATTGGTCAAATTTTCCTATAATAATTCCTACCAGTCATCCATTAAGATGGAACCCTTCAGAGAACTATATGGAAGGAGGTGTAGAACTCCTATAAGCTAGGATAAGCTGGAAGATAGGATAACCCTTGGTCCAGAAATGCTCTAAGAAATGGAGGAGAAAGTTAAGTTGATCAAAAAAAGGTTGGCAGAAGCTAACGATCGGCAAAAAAGCTATGCAGATGCAAAGTGTACTCCCAAATAGTTTGTAGTGGGAGAGAAAGTGCTTCTATGGGTGAAACCAAATAAAAGTAGCATAAAATTTGGAAAGTCCTCCAAATTAGCTCCAAGATATGTTGATCCATTTGAAGTGCTGGAAGTTGTAAACCTAGTTGCCTACAAAATTTCTCTACCACCAGCTCTTGCATGGTTGCATGATTTATTTCATGTTTCCTATTTGAAAAAGTATGTTTCAGATTTTGCACATATGATTTATTGAAACTCCTTGCAAGTACAAGACCCATGGGTGGTCATGATCGAGCCAATCAAGGTGCTTGAGGTACATAAGAAACACTTATGTAACAGAGAAGTTACTTAGTGCAAGGTCCAGTGGGACCAATACACTAAGGACAGTGCCACTTGGGAATATTATAATAAAATTCATCAACGATTTCCCCATCTATTTAATATTTTTAACAACTAAACTTAATTTGTTTCTTTAATATTGGATAAAAAATGTTATGATCATATTTGTTTTAAATGATACTTAAAATCATCAAGGATGATGACTCACAAGGGGAAGGATATGTTACATCCCACCTATGCCCTTGTTGATTTTGTGCAGTATTTACGCCCTGATACATGTTAACCCTAGTGCATTTTGATATACTTGTTAGATGTATAATGTGCCTAGTTTTATGCTTTAAATGATGGATTTGTTCAAATGATTACACATATCTGATTGATGATAATTATGCTTTTTATGATAATTTGATGTACTTTGATTGATTAAATTGATGAAAGGCTATTAGGCAAAAACAAAAGCTCTATAAAGATGATTCTATTAGAGATAGCAACAGAAGAGTAACTAGGGACACTCGTCTTGGAATTTAAACAAGAATCGACACAGATATGGGGTTAATAATAAAAATAGTAAAAGGTACAAAGAAGGGCAACAAAACAACCGTAGAGATGGCAAAGTTTATGATAATCCCAGAAGGGACAATGGTGGGAATAACAACAAATCAGAAAAGAAAGGACCACTAGGGGGTTGTTTTAATTATGGTGGTGATCACTATGCCAACTAGTGCCCAACTAATCCACCAAGAGGGCAACAATAGAGGAACCCACTGCCACCTTAGCAGGGAGGTTTCAACAAAGAATTATGCAGTAGTGGACAACCATCAAGTTGAGTACCAGTTCACGTCGGTGGAGACTCCAAGTACTTTATACAGTATACCCATTTCCATACTCATTGATACATGAGCTAGATAGAACTTTATTTCACCAAAATTGCTTAGTAAATTTCCTAGGAGAATTGGTTATATGGCTAACTCATGGACAGTATAATATGCCAACTAGTCAAGAGCTCAGGTAGAGCAATGCCTATTTGGGGCAAGAGTAGAATTTTTGAACTTTACTACCGAAGTTGACTTGTTTGTAGTACCACTAGGCACACATGATGTCATCTTAGGTATGAAGTTGTTGGGTCAGCATAGCGCAAGGGTAAATTATTTCAAGAAGTTTTTGGAGTGCCAAGATGATTATAGAAACAAACAATTATTACAAGGCATCCAATGGGAAATCAGATTGCAACAACTCTCTTCCATGCAGGTGAGACGAAGTGAAAAGAAAGGATGTCACATATTTGTGTTTAAAATGGATGAAATCAGTGATGCAAAGGATGTCCTATATGATGATGTGTGAGAACTATAATCATCATGAAAAGGAGTTGGGTGAAGATGAAGAACCAGAGGAGCCTTTTGAAGTGAAATATGTTGGCATTTGCATGAAGATTGCATTAATGATATGTTATGTTGTCATTGATGTCAATTGAACCGGTAATGATATTGCTGATATTATTGTTATTGTTGATATTGTCTTGTAACCGGTAGGAAGAACTTTGAGAAGATATTGTAAATTGGTATGTAAGTTTGTGAGTTGAATTGGTAACCAGAGTAAAAGGTTAAACCCTTTCTATGTTATGCAGTTGGAAAACCCTATCAATTATTTTTGTTAAACCCTAACTGATTAAGGTTGTTGAATTGGTTATGTTGGTTTATGATTTGATGTTGAGCGGTAATGATTGTAACACGTAAGTTCATTGTATGAAGACAAGTTCAAATTGGTTTGGCATGTTTGTTTATTTGTCTAGGGAATGAGAAAAGTGTATTTCATCTAATACAAAGTGCGTGATGAGTTACTGAGCTCAATGAAGCGGTAATCAAGGAGTGGTTGATGTTTTCTTGATTGATGTGTAGAGATTGCTATGAAATCCAATGGTCATGCTTGTACCGACTTGTTTGTAATCTCAATGAGAGGATTAGATTTTTATTGTGTTACTGACCAAATTCATTTGTATTTAAGGTCGATGAAGTTGTTTTGTTTAATGTTGGCAAGAATTGACAGAAATCAGTTGAGTGTGTGGTTGTCGAACCAAAGAATGACTTTGTAGTTTGAGTAAAGGTAGATAGAAGCTTAAATGGATCTGATCAAGCAAATGCAGTGCTATTCAAACAAATCAATAAACTCTTATTGTTTTCTAACAATTACAATAGAATTGAAATCCCCTAACTCTGTAAGCTCTAACAAGCTTGGTTACTTATTAAATCCTCTAACAAGGTGGTCCATTAGTTTGGATTTTGAAATCCTCTATTGAGGTTACTCCTTATAGAGTATTTGCTTCTAACAAGGCATTTGTAGTCAATCCCTTGACTGGGTGATTCCTAACAGGATCAGTTCTTAACAGGACTTTTGTAACAGCTTTAACAGGCTTGGCTCCTAACAGGGCGGACTTCAGAAGAGTTCTAATATTTTCTTGTGAGTTCCATCTCATTGTGGTTTTTACCTATTTGGGTTTTCCAAGTATAAATAGTTGTGTCATGTGGTGAATGTTTTTGTGGTTATGATCTTATTGTTGATTTGATTAACTACTTAAATAGATCTGATAAGGCATAATAACTGAAAACATTGAGAAATGAAGTATTGACATATGATAAAGCATTTTGGATGTTTACAAGTTAAATATTATTTACTGTTAAGTTTCTATAATAGTTAACCAATTGATGTTGAGTATTCTTATGAGTATTGACAGTGGTATTCCATTGATAAGTTTACTTTGAGTGATTGAGTTTGAGTTTAGGAAGTTTGTATCAGTTTTTCTATTTACTGATGCAGCTCCCCTCTTAGTAATCTACTAGATACTTATTCTTTCATCATACCATCAATTGGTATCAAAGCATTTTAGGCCCTCTAAGGTCTAAACCTAACAGCTTGAGGAAAATATCTGCTAGATCATGATGAAGAAGGAAGGTCCAAAGTTCAACAAAGAAAACTATAGGATATAGAGTGACAGAATGAAGATTTACATCAAGAGTCTGGGAAGTCAGTATTGGGATCATGTAGAGACTAAGTATATTGCACCTAATGGAACTCTGACTGAACAACAAGAAAATCATGAAGCATTGGAGGCTATTATCAGTTCCCTTTCTAATGCTGAATATGTAGATTTTCATTGTCTTGAAACTGCATATGAAGTATGGAAAAAACTTGAAGAGATTTATAGCGGTGATGAACATGTTAAGATTGCTAAAGAAGAGAGTCTAAGAGGAAAGTTTGATGACATGAGGATGTCTGAAGGTGAGAATATCCAACAGTATGGTCAAAGGATAAAAGAGATAGTTGGTTAAATTAAGAGTGTAGGAGGGAAAGTGGAAGATGCCACAGTAATCAGTAAGGTATTGAGAACCCTGCTACTAGTCTATGCTATTCAAGTTGCAGCTATTCAGGAGCTGAAATCCATTGAAAAAACAAAGGTAGCTCTTGAATCCATCATTGGCAAGCTTACTGATTTTGAATTAAATGCTTACGATGGTAGTGTACAAAAATATGAGTTTGCATTTAGAGCTTTTGTTTCTAACCCATCTATGAGAAAAAGTAGAGATACTAGTCATGGTAATGAATCTAGATCTAGCAGAGATGCGGATGATGAAGATAGTTTAGTGGAACTTGAAGAATTATTGGCAAAGAGGTTGCATAGAGGCACTTGCAAATACAGAGGTAAATTACCTTTAAAATGTTTTGCATGCAACAAGATTGGTCATATAGTGGCCAATTGTCCTAATGGTGAAAATGAACACAAGAGAGATAAATTCAAGAAGTATAAGGGTAAAGGCAAAAGAGATTGTCTTATTGCTATTGATAGTGGTATTACTGATGAAGAATCTAATAGTGATGCAGGTGAAGATATTGTGTTTGTAGCTATTAAGGAAGAGATATCAAACCAAAAGGCATTAGTGTCTAGGATGGATAACCCTAATGATTGGATCATTGATAGTGGTTGTTCACATCATATGACCAGTGATCGAAACAAATTTCTTTTCTTGAAATAATTTGATGGCGGTGTTGTTAGATTTGGCAATGACTCACCCTTCAAGGTTAAAGGTAAAGGATTTATTTCTCTTAAAGGGAAGAGTAGTGCTGACGATGTCTACTAGGTTGAAGGACTAAAGAACAATCTTTTGAGTGTGGCACAACTCAATGACAAAGGATACCCACTAGAGTTTAAACATGGTATGTGCAAAATATTTGACAACAAAGGTGAATTGATTGCAACCAGGAAACAAACTAAAGGTAACCTATTTCACCTTAATCCTAAAGTTAGTAACTGTCTTATTAAAAAAATAGATAATAGCTGGCTTTGGCATAGGAGATTTTTTCATATAAACTTTGACAACATTGTTAAAGTCAGTAAGTCCAAGACAGTGAGAGGTTTGCCTCAGTTAGACAAACTGGTTCATGCTCTTTACAAAGAATTTAAGTTAGGAAAGATTACTTCTTCAACTTTCAAAAGAAAATACTTTTCAGAGGAGCACTTGTTATATTTGGTTCATACAGAACTTTGTGGACCAATAAGAACAAAAAGCATTCAAGGTGACAGATATTTTATGATTCTCACTAATGATTTCTCAAGGATGATGTGGGTCACATTCTTGAAAGATAAGACTGAAGCTTTTGGTAAGTTCAAGGATTCAGAGCCTTAGCTGAGAAAGAGAGCCGTAAGAAGATAAAATGTCTGAGGATAGATCAAGGTGGTGAATTTACTTATGAGGAATTCACTAGGTACTGTGAAGAGAATGGTATCAAGCAGCAACTTTTTGCACCAACAACACCACAACATAATGGTATCACAGAAAGGAACAATCAGTCAGTTGTTGAAGCTGCTGGGACAATGTTGATACAAGGAGGTGTAGCGAAAACATTTTGGAGAGAAGTTGTCAATACAACTGTCTACACAATGAACCGGGTTCTAGTAAAGAGTGGTAAGGAAAAGACTCCTTATGAATATTGGTATGGAAGATCACCTGATGTTAGCTATTTTAAGATATTTGGAAGAAAATGTTTTATTAAGAGAGGTGATTACATTAGCGAATTTGAGACTAAGAGTGATGAAGGCATATTTCTTGGCTATTCCACCAAGAGTAAGGCCTACAAATGTTTTAACAACTGGACACAGAGAATTGTTGAGAGTGTTGATGTTCGAGTGGATAAATTTCCCAATGTCTCAAAAGGAACCAGTTCTAAGAAAAAGGATGAAGATCCTTGCATTTTGTTCTTGGAACCAGAAACTGTGAAATCTAAAACCGGCAAAACAAATTCTGATGCAGTAGTCCAACTAGAATAGATAAATTCAGAAGAAGATGATGCCAATGAAGAAACTGAACTTGAAGATAATGATCATGTTATTCCTAGATATGTGGGACTAAATCACAATCCTGAGTAGATTATTGGAGATAAGAATGCTAGAGTGCTAACCAGAAGAAGAATCAGAGATAATTCTTGCATGATCTCGACCATTGAACCAAGAACAGCTAAAGAGGCGCTTGGTGATGATCATTGGGTTAAAGCTATGGAGGAGGAATTGGATCAAATTAAGAAGAACAACACTTAGACCCTAGTACCCCAACCAGTAAATAAGAATGTTATAGGTACTAAATGGATATATAGGAACATGTTGAATGAAGATGGTATTGTAGTTCGTAACAAGGCAAGATTAGTCTACAAGGGTTATGCCCAAGAAGAAGGAGAATATTATGGTGAAACTTTTGCACCAATAGCAAGACTAGAAAGTGTCAGAACTTTACTTGCATTTGTAGCCCTTAAAAAGTTCAAGGTATATCAAATGGATGTTAAGTCTACATTTTTGAATGGGATATTGGAAGAAGAGGTATACATAGAGCATCCAGATGGTTATGCTTTGACTAAAGAGAAAGACATGGTATGTAGATTGCATAAGGCTTTATATAGATTAAAGCAGACACCCAGAGCATGGTATGAAAGGCTTCATACACATCTAATGAAGACAGGCTTTCTGAGAATGAGTGATGATAGTAACATATATCTCAAATCTGAAGGAGATGAAATACTAGTTAGTGAAGTATTTATTGATGATATTATATTTGGAGGTAATGATGTCATGAGAAACAATTTTTCAGAGCAAATGAAAAATGAGTTTGAAATGTCTTTAGTAGGGGAAATAAAAAATTTCATAGGCTTACAGATAGAAGAATGGTATTTTTATTACACAGTCTAAGTATGTGAAAGAGGTTTTGAAGACATTTGGCATGAGAGACTGTAAACCAGTTGGGACACCAATGGTTATAGGTTGTAAGTTATCCAAGGAAGATGAATCTAAGTCTGTTGATGAGATGGAATACAGGTCAATGACTAGAAAATGGCACTATGTTGTTCATAGTAGACCGAACATAGCCCATGCAGTTGGCATAGTTGCTAGATTCTAGAAGAATCCTAAGGAGACACACCTGATAGCAACCAAGAGAATCTTTAGATACCTGAAAGGTACTATTGCCTATGGATTATGGTATCCATATGAAGGAAACTTTGATTTGAAGGCATACATAGATGTTGATTGGGCAAGAAATGTTGATGACTGGAAAAACACAACCGGTGGAGCATTTTTTCTTGCAGGAAGGCTTGTTTCATTTAGCAGTAAAAATTAGAGTTGTACTTCACAATCTACTATTGAAGCTGAGTATGTTGTAGCTTATATGAATTGCACATAAGCTATTTGGATGAGGCACATTTTGGAAGGTTGTAAGATGAAGATTTTAGAACCTATAAAGCTTTATGTGATAATACATGTGCCATAAACATTTCAAAGAATCCTATTTTGCACGCACGAACCAAGCACATTGAATTGAAGTATCATTTCTTGAGGGAAAATGTTTAGAGCAAAGATGTTATCTTAGAGCATGTTTCTACCAAGGAGCAGCTTGCAGATATTTTTACCAAACCACTGCCTAAGACTACTTTTGAGTATCTTAGAAGTCAGTTAGGGTTTGTCCCTCTTCATGAAGTTAGTTGAACATGATGTTGACTGCATCAGTCCCTGAATTACTTGCAAAATTTTACAAGGGTTGATGAAGAAGTGGATGTATTCCACAGGGGGAATATCAAGTTGCAGTATGTTGATGCATAGTGATAATTTGGCATTACATGTTTTACTTTCAATTTGGCATTGTTGTCAAAGGGGGAGAAGAATACGTTATTATGGAAGGAAAACCAGTGACAGACTGAAGATAGACAAAGCATGTGAATACTTGGTAATGTAACCAGGATTCCTATTCACAATCACAACAACAAAGCAATGGCATTGATATTTGTATTGCCATCAATGCCAAAGGGGGATATTTTTGGCATTTGCATGAAGATTGCATTAATGACATGTTATGTTGTCATTGATGTCAATTGAACCAATAATGATATTGTTGATATTGTCTTGTAACTGGTAGGAAGAACTTTGAGAAGATATTGTAAACCAATATGTAAGTTTGTGAGTTGAACCAGTAACCGGAGTAAAAGGTTAAACCCTTTCTATGTTATGCAACCAGTAAACCCTATCAGTTGTTTTTGTTAAACCCTAACTGATTAAGGTTGTTGAGTTGGTTATGTTGGTTTATGATCTGATGTTGAGTGGTAATGATAGTGACATGTAAGGTCATTGTATCAAGACAAGTTCGAATTGGTTTGGTGCGTTTGTTTATTTGTCTAGGGAATGAGAAAAGTGTATTGCATCTAATGCAAAGTGTGTGATGAGTTACTGAGCTCAATGAAGCGGTAATCAAGGAGTGGTTGATGTTTTCTTGATTAATGTGTAGAGATTGCTATGAAATCCAATGGTAATGCCTGTAACGACTTGTTTGTAATCTCGATGATAGGATGAGATTTTTGTTATGTTACCGACCTAATTGATTTGTATTTAAGGTCAATGAAGTTGTTTTGTTTAGTGTTGGAAATAATTGACAGAAATCAGTTGAGTGTGTGGTTATCAAACCAGAGAATGAGTCTGCAGTTTGAGTAAAGGCATATAGAAGCTTAAATGGATTTGAACAAGAAAATGTAGTGCTATTCAGACAGATCAAGAAACTCCTGTTGTTTTTTAACAATTACAGTAGAATTGAAATCCCCTAACTAGGTAAGCTCTAACAAGCTTGGTGGTCCATTAGTTTGGATTCTGAAATCCTCTATTGAGGTTACTCCTTATAGGGCATTTTCTTCTAACAAGGTATTTGTTGTCAATCCCTTAACTGGGTGATTCCTAACAAGGTCAATTCTTAACAGGACTTTTGTAAAAGCTTTAATAGAGTTGGCTCCTAACAGGGAAAACTTCAAAAGAGTTTAAATATTTTCTTGTGAGTCCCATCTCAGCGTGGTGTTTACCTATTTGGGTTTTCCACGTATAAATACTTGTGTCATGTGGTGAATTTTTTTGTGGTTATGATCTTATTGTTGATTTGCTTAACTACTTAAATATATATGATAAGGCATGATAACCGGAAACATTGAGAAATGAAGTATTGACATATGATAAAGCATTTTGGATGTTTACAAGTTAAATGTTGTTTACTATTAAGTTTTTGTAATAGTTAATCAGTTGATGTTGAGTATTCTTATGAGTATTGATAGTGGTATTTCATTGATAAGTTTACTTTGAGTGACTGAGTTTGAGTTTGGGAAGTTTGTATCAGTTTTTCTATTTACTGATTCACCCCCCCTCTCAGTAATCTACCGGATACTTATTCTTTCATCATACCATCAAAATATCCCTACCTCCAAGATTTTTAGGATGTATTTCTAGAGGAACTGCCTGGCTTACCACCAAAAAGAATATTCGACTTTTCCATCGAATTAATACCCAAGGCAAAACCTATATCCAAAGCTACTTACCAATTGAAAACAGTCGAGTTAATGGAGTTAAAGGCCCAACTATAGGAACTTCTAGATAAAGGATTGATAAGACCTAGTGTGTTGCCTTGGGGGAAGAAACATGGAACTCTCTAACTTTGCATAGATTACAGGATGTTGAATAAGTTGACCATCTGAAATAGATATCCTCTACCCCGCATTGATGATTTATTTGATCAAATGGTTGGAGCAACAATCTCTTCCAAGATCGATTTGTGATCAGGGTACCATCAGTTAAGACTAAAGGATGAGGATATCCAAAAAAATGCCTTCAAAACACATTATGGGCATTACATTCACTGTTTTACCATTTGGACTTACTAATGCACCGGCCGCTTTCTTGAATTTAATGAATAACATATTCCATGACTGCCTCGACAAGTTTGTCTTGGTGTTCTTAGATGATATTTTGATATACTCAAAGAATGAAGAGTAACCCCTGCAACATTTGCGGTTTGTTTTACAACGATTGCGAAAAAACAAATTATATGCAAAATTATCCAAGTGTAGTTTCTTTCAAAGAGAAGTACAATATCTAGGGCATATCATTTCAGCCAAGGGGATAGAAGTAGACCTAACAAATATTAAAGTCATTTCTAAATGGCCAACTCCCAAGAATGTGCATGAAGTTAGAAGCTTCGTGGGGTTCGTGGGATACTATAGAAAGTTGGTAATGAACTTCTTGTGCATCACACACCCCATCACATCATTGCAGAGGAACAAAAAAAAGATTTGAATGGTTAGAAAAATGTCAGGTAACTTTTAAACTCCTTAAACATAAATTGACCATGGCACCAATTCTAAAAGTGCCAGATCTAGATGACCAATTCTTAGTAGTAACTGATGCTTCAAGGGAAGGATTACATGGAGTCATGATGCAAAGAGGACAATTAATTGCCTATGAGTCAAGAAAAATAAAAAATTATGAGCAAAACTATGCACCGCATGACCTAGAGCTCGCAACAATAGTGCATGCTTTGTAAATGTGGCATCACTATTTTCTAGGCAAGCCATTCGAGCTTCGATCGTATCACCGAGGCTTGAAATATATTTTCACTCAACCCAACCTTAATGCACGGACAAGAAGATGGTCGAAACTAATCTTAGATTATGATTTTGAGATCAGCTATATCAAGGGTAAGGAAAATTGAGTGGCAGACGCTTTGAGTCGTAGGTGCCATATTAGTGCCATCTCTACAGTGCATATAGGTTTTAGGAACCATTTCCTTCATTTGTTAGGAGAGGATAGATTATACCAACATATAAAAGAGGCTTTATAGATAAATTCCCAAGATTTGAGGTAGGAAGGTTTCCAATTTGAAATAGATGGACTTTTAAGATACCAAGGTAGGATGTATATAGCTGAGTCCTCTGAGTTGAGAAAATTGGTGTTGAAAGAAGCATATTTTGC
The DNA here is from genome assembly GCF_030272615.1 of Cryptomeria japonica. Classification (NCBI taxonomy): domain Eukaryota; kingdom Viridiplantae; phylum Streptophyta; class Pinopsida; order Cupressales; family Cupressaceae; genus Cryptomeria; species Cryptomeria japonica. Next base: position 241,170,079 of record NC_081412.1, on the reverse strand, counting down.
AACTTACTTTGGACATCTGGGAGTAACTAAACTGCTTGCTAACATCAGACCCTTATATTTCTAGAAATGAATGAAAAAGGATGCCACATGGTTTGTGGCTAGTTGTTTTGAGTGTCAGTGAGTTAAAGCTAAGCATCAATACCCAACAAGGTTGTTACAACCTAATGTTTTAACTAACTGGAAATGGCAGATAATCAACATGGACTTTGTCCAGGGATTGCCTATGTCCAGAAACAAGAATAATGTCATTCTAGTAGTGGTAGATAGACTAACCAAAGTGGCTCACTTTATACTGGGAAATTTATCAAATGGGGCACCTACCATAGCTTACAAATTCTTGCATGAGATATTTCGGTTACATGGAGTACCAAAGAAAATAATCTCAGATAGGGATGCCAAAATGACATCCAGATTTTGGCAAACTCTATTTTCAGCTTTAGGAACTCAGTTAAACATAAGCTCAGCCTATCATCTTGAAACAGATGCTCAGACAGAAAGAGTCAACTAGGTTTTAGAAGACCTTTTGAGAATGTATTGCATGGATTAGCAGTACAAATAGGAGGAATACCTTCCATTGGTCAAATTTGCCTATAATAATTCCTACTAGTAATCCATTAAGATGGCACCCTTTGAAGCACTATATGGAAGGAGGTGTAGAACTCATGTCAGTTGGTATAAGATGGAAGATAGGATAACCCTCGATCCATAAATGCTCTAAGAAATGGACAAGAAAGTTAAGTTGATCAGAAAAAGGTCAGCAGAAGCTAATGATTGGTAGAAAATTTATGCAAATGCAAAGCGTACTCCCAAATAGTTTGTAGTGGGAGATAAATTTCTTCTATGGGTGAAACCGAACAAAAGTAGCATAAAATTTGGAAAGTCTTCCAAATTAGCTGCACGATATGTTGGTCCTTTTGAAGTGGTGGAAGTTGTAAACCCAGTTGCCTACAAAATTGCTCTACCACCAGCTCTTGCATGGTTGCAAGATGTATTTCATGTTTCCTATTTGAAAAAGTATGTTTCAGATGTTGCACATATGATTGATTGGAACTCCTTGTAGGTACAAGACCCAAAGGTGGTCACGATTGAGCCAATCAAGGTACGTAAACAACGCTTATGTAACATAGAATCTACTCAGTGCAAGGTCTAGTGGGACCAATACACCCAAGTCAGTGCCACTTGGGAAGATCATAATGAAATTCATTAGCGATTTCCCCATCTATTTAATGTTTTTAACAACTAAACTTAATTTGTTTCTTTAATACTAGACAAACAATGTTATGATCATATTTGTTTTAAATGATACTTAAAATCACCGAGGACGATGACTTACAATTGGAAGGATATGTTACATCTGACATGTACCCTAGTTGATTTTGTGTAGTATTTATGCCTTGATACATGTTAACCCTAGTGCATTTTGATATACTTGTTAGAATTATAATGTTCCTAGTTTTATGCTTTAAATGATGGATTTGTTCAAATGATTACGCATATGTGAATGATGATAATTATGCTTTTTATGATGATTTCATGTACTTTGATTGATTAAATTGTTGAAATTGCAGTTAAAAATATGATATCATGCTCTACTTTTGTCATGAATTATTAATAGTCAGAACTGGGCAAGATTTGGATCTGATGCTCTGCAAAAAGGATTAGAAAATCTGTTTGATGGCAACACACACAAGAGCACAAGAAACAAACATTAGTGTTAGCAACAAAAGATTATCCTAAACAGGCATATCAAGAGAGATATTAAGCATGAAATAGAAAGCATATAAACATAGAATAAAATAGCTAATCAAGATGCTCATAGTTGCTCCTCCCTTGTTCCTCTCCTCTCCAAGTCCCAAATGAGTGTAGCTCTCAGCTTTTAGCACTAGCCATGGATGCCATATGGAGATTCAAGATGGTTGAATATGATAAGCAAATACTATGCAAGAGTAGATAGTGATGCTATGAAAAAGCTCTATGCTAATGCCAGTATAACAACAATACTCTAAATGCTTCCTTTTGCTTGAGGAGAAGGGTTCTATTTATAGAAGAAATGGGGAAATGAAGGGTTAAGATTGAATGGTTTAATCAAGGGCCAATTTTGAAAGTTGGGGATCCATGTGCACAATTGGCACCAATAAAATGGTGACAAGTGTCAACATAGGATTGGGTTGAGAGAAGAGGTTGGAGGCATTAAAGGCCTGAGAAGACCTCATGGTTATCTAGAGGCTAAGGGTCAAGTCCAAATTAAGATTACCCACTGGATTAAGAGTTAATCCAAGGATAAACCTTTGTGCAAATGTTTAAGAGATAATCATGGTCAAAGCATTAATGGCCTGATGAGACCTTTGGGTTGGGTAGAGGTTGAGTAAAAACAAATGTTTTAACCATGTGGTAGGGTTTGAGGTAACCATTAATGGTTATTGGAGACTTTGGGGATTAAGTGGTTGAAGGTTGAAAGCCTTCAATGGTTATCAAAGACTTTGAACCATTTCGTGGTTGAAGGTTGAAAGCCTTTAATGGTTATCAAAGACTTTGAGGGTTTGAGAAGTGACTTCCCTTTTGCTTAGGAATGTGACAAAGTTTAGAGAAGGGGTTAGGTTATTTAGAAGTGATTAGAAAATTCTAGAAGGGGTTTAGGCATGCAAGTGGATTTTGTAGGAAAATGCAAGTGGGAGAAATTTTGGTATTTTCAATTAAAATAAAATCATTTATTTCAATTAAATGGTGTAATTTGCATTTGGATAAATATTCAAATAAATATTAATTTATTTAAATGAGAAAAATGAAGATAAAGCATTAAAATGCTTGAAGACTTTGAGGGAAACCATTAAAGGCTTTGAAGACTTTTAAGGAAAACCATTAAAGTCTTAAGAAGACTATAGAAGGAAGCCATCAAGTTTGAATACTTTAAGGGAAACCATTAAAGGTTTCAAGTGGGTGAGGATAAATAGGATTTTAAATAAATAATTTATTTAAAATAGTTGTGCAACTTGCTTTTGTAGGAAAATACAAGTGGGTGGAGGATAAAGGTGATTTAAATAAATTATTTATTTAAAATAATTGTGCAACTTGCTTTTGTAGGAAAATGCAAGTGGGTAGAGGATAAAGGTGATTTAAATAAATGTTAATTTATTTAAATGTGAGAGATGGGATTTTGGGGGATTTAAATAAATATTAATTTATTTAAATGTGAGAGAATATTTAATTAAATAAATATGATTTATTTATTTAATTAATGGTCTGAATTTGGTTAAGTGAATTAAATCAAATAAATTGAATAATTTATTTAATTAATAGGAGAAGAGGGTTAAGATGAATTAATTAAATATTAATTTAATTAATTATTAATTGATGGTTAAATAATCAAATAAATACTAAGTATTCATTTAATTAAGTGGACATATTTATGTGACTACATTTGCCCCTCTTTGAGACGGTGCGGTTTATCGCGTCGTTTCAAAGAAAGAAAAATAGGTGTGAAGAAATGCCCCATAAAATGTAAATTTAATGGGTGGTATGCCCCCTCGAGAGATGGGCCGAATTTTTTTGAAAAATCGGGCGATCTCTCGAAAAAGAATGAAAAGTGGAGGGGAGGTAGAATAGAAGAAATTAGAACTAATGATGAAAGAATGGGAGAAAATGGAGTGAATATGAAGAAACAACAAGCTAGCAAGTACCCTGAGGTCATGCAAGAGATACATAGTAGATGTAGTGTGGGGTTTTGATTGATGCTATACAATTGATCAAAATTGGTTGGACAATCTGGTGCAATCGGTTTAATTGCCCTGGTCAAGTCAAAGTGTGACAGTTGATGTCAGTTGGTCGCTTGAACATGATAAAGTCTGAGTAAGTGAATCAAAGTGACCTGATGGTGACTTAGACAATTGATGTAATTGCTCGATGAAGTCAAGGTATATGAAGCAAAATACTCGTTGAGACATAGACAATTGATGTAATTGTCTGTTGGATTGTGTTTGATTGGTTGATCAATTGATATGTATGTGCGTGTGATGGATGGTTGTGGGGAATCATGGCAGCTCCGTTGAGACTAGGTCATTATGATAAATGCCTGATGTAGTCTAGGATTTCCATAATCGATTACCTATTGAGGCCCGAAGATACTTGATCAGAGTATCTGTTGATAGTCTAGGTTTGCGTGAGTTGATGTATCTGTGTAGACAGAGTAACTGGCTTAATTTTGTGGATGAGTGAGGATGGGAGGCGATGAAGGGATTAGGATGATGTTGATGATCAAGATAGGGAGGGTGAGGGGGGATTCGATGTTAGATAGAAGATATGGAGGACTAGGACCGAGTCCTATGGAAGAAGATGAGTAAAATAGAGTATCCATTGTCATTACTATGTATGCATGATATGCAGCTATTATGAATGTATGGATGGATGGAATGCAACGAAATGCAATATATATAGATGAGATGGAATGATGATCCATGGTGCTTTATTTTTCATCATTAAGCTTTAAAATGTTGTAAGAAAATACAAGCAACTTGACATAAAGATTCAAGATGACCAGAGTATTTCTTACATGGATTTTGATATAGCAAGTTAATACAAGCAACTTGATATAATGGATCAAGTTGACTAGAGTATTGCTTGTGGAACAGACAAGGATTATCTCCTTTCATGCATGACTTGGATCGTCCTCCTTGGTCTTAGGTTGATCATATCCTGAGACAAGTGCATACCATAATAAGATATAAAACCTTTATCTAGTTTGGTTGAGGTAGGAGGAACCAAAGAAAGAGCATTGTACCTACAAACAAACAGTATATACATAAAGAATAAAGAATATGGATCCTTGGTAATGGTTCATGCTCATATGGTCGAGGTATACGCTGTAGTCAGCAAGTCGTAGTGATCTATGACTGCATTTTGCATAAGATCACGTAGCTTAGTGAACGATTAGTACATGCCCCAGAACTTCATCAGAATAATGCACAAACGATACAAAACAATGCTGAAAGATCCTAATATAAATTACTAGACCATAAATCAACCAAGTATTTGATAGTGTAAACAGAATTTTCTTGTCAAAGAAAATCTCATCTTGTCTTTGTTTTTGTAAGGAAGGATGCATCCTTGTTGAAGACAGTTTTGAGTGTTGATGTTGTTTGGTTTGATTGATAAGTGGTCATTTTATGGAGTATATCACAATGTTTGTTTGGTATCTGCGTGGATGAGTATGTACAATGTGTTGCCATGTTTTTGTTGGATTTTTCAATGGTTTGTCGATGTTTTTGGATTTTGGATTGTTTTGAATGTTTTTGGTATTTTTGTTGAGACATTTTTGAATGTTTTTGGATTTTTGCGAGATATTTTTTTTTTTTGAATGTTTTTGGATTTTTGACGATTGCTTTGAATGAAGAACTTAATGAATCATAAGACAATGTAGAATCCACTTCCATCAATAGGTTAAAGGCATTGCCCCCAATTTTAGACATGACTATGAAAAAGCAAGATGCAAGATGTATGGAGTACTATCATAATTGCAGAGGAATAACAAGCCATGGTTTTGGATGGATGGATGTATGTATGAAGTAGATGCGATCGCAACAAGTCTAAAAGACAATGGAGCCATAGCCTTTACGAGTGGCACATGTTTGCCAGGTTTTCACCATCATACTTACCCAAGGTGCCACCGGAGTGGTTGTTCACCATTTGGATGCATGATTTTTCTTTACTTTTTTGAATGTTTTTGTATTTTCTTCAGGACATTTTTTTTTTTTTTTGAAATGTTTTTGGTATTTTCTGGTATGTAGGGGAGCCTAATGCTCTATACACCTTAGGTATAAAACCGTTTTAGGTGCATGCTATTGATTGGATCTGCAAGCGGTTCTCCTTCTGATGTAGCCAATTGATATGCCCCGGACCCGAACATAGCAGTGACAACATATGGGCCCAACCAGTTTGATTCAAACTTGCCCTGATGTTCTCTGTTTGGTTGGTTGCGAGGATTCTCTCAGAGAACAAGATCACCTACCTCAAATGTATGAGGTCTAACTCGGTGATTGTAGCTTCTGCTCATGCGCTGCTGATAGGCTTTGAGGTGATTGTATGTAGCTTGACGTTTCTCATCAAGTAACTCTAAGTCCTGAAGACGGGATACTCTGTAGGCTTCATCATCGATGAGATTGTGCAAGGAAACCTGTAATGATGGTATCTCGACCTCAATAGGCAAGATAGCTTCTGCACCATAGACCAATGAATAAGGAGTTGCACCTGTAGGGGTTCGAATGCTAGTTCAATATGCCCATAGCACTGGATTTAGTTGAACATGCCAATCACGGCTGGCATCATTGACTATCTTCTTTAGGATCCTCAATATGTTTTTATTGGATGCTTTGGCCTGACCATTGCCTTGTGGGTAATAGGGAGTGGAAAAGCGGTGTTGGATATGAAATTTCTCACAAAGTTCACGGACATCCTGATTTTTGAAAGGAAGACTGTTATCTGTGATGATGGACATGGGTACACCATACCGGCAGATGATGTAATTGAGGATGATTGAGGCGATCTACTTGCCGGTGACTTGGGTAAGTGGAACAGCTTTGATCCACTTTGTGAAGTATTCGGTGGCGGTAATAATGAATTTATGGCCATTGGATGAAGATGGATGAATCTTACCCACAAGGTCAAGGCCCCATTGACAGAAAGGCCATGGTGTCGTGATTGGTTGCAATTCCTGGGCCGGTGCATGTATCAGGTCACCATGAACTTGACATTTTTTGCATTTTCTGACAAAGTAGTAAGAATCCTTTTCCATAGATGGCCAATAATATCCAGCTCGCATGAGTTTCTTGGCTAGTGACGGACCACTTGAGTGAGTCCCGCAAATTCCTTCATGTACCTCTTCCAAAGCCTTTGTTATCTCATCTTGTTCCAGACATCGAAGGAGAGTACCATCAAGACCGCGTTGGTATAGCGTTTCGGCAATAATGCTATATCGAGCAGTTTGGCGAATGAAGGTTTTACGTTGGTTATTTGATTGGTTGGGAGGAAGGGTGTGATCGTGGAGATAGGTGTAGAACTCACCGTACCATGGGGATTTAGAACTGACAAGGTGACATATCATTTTGGATTCAGGGATATCATAAGCGGGAATCCAAAGCTGTTCTACCAAGAACTCGTAGCGTGTTGAATTCTACGGAAGATCTAGTAGAGATGCGATAGTAGCCATAGCGTCAGCAGCTCAATTCTGATCTCTTGGTATCTGCTCAAAGGTGATAGTAATAAATGATGTCTTTAGATTGTCCACCATTTGCTTATATGGCATGAGTTTATCATCTTTGGTTTGATATTCATCTGTTGCTTGTCGAATGACTAGTTGGGAATCGCCATATACTTGTAGTTCTTGTAATTTCCATTGTATGGCTAACCTGAGTCCTGTGATCAAGGCCTCATACTCTGCTATGTTGTTTGTGCATGGAAATGTGAGCCTGTAAGACTTCGGGATGCTATCACCCTGAGGTGTGATAAACAGAATGCCTGCCCCTGAGCCGTGCCTAGTGTATGAACCATCAAAATATAGTTTCCATGGTTGTGTTGTTGTGATCATGAATATCTCTTCATCTGGAAAATTGGAAATGAGAGGATGATCACCTATGAAAGGTGCATCAGCCAACTGATCTGCAATAACCTGACCTTTGATAGCTTTACGGTCTACATACTCGATGTCAAATTCACTTAGAATCATCACCCATTTGGCCAAGCGGCCTGTCAATGCTGCTTTGCTGAGTAAGTACTTGAGTGGATCAATCTTTGCGATGAGTTGTACCTTGTGCGTCAACAGATAGTGCCGCAATTTAGTGGCTGCTAAGATTACTGCTAGGCAAGCTCGCTCAATAGGTGTGTAATTGAGTTCATAGCCAACCAGTGTGCGAGAGATGTAGTATACAACACACTCTTTGCCTTCTGCATCATGTTGTGCCAGTAGTACACCCAATGCTATACTTGTTGCTGAGATATAAAGTAACAACGGTCTACTTGAATCTGGTGGCATCAGCAATGGTGGATTCATGAGATAGTCTTTAAGCACCTAAAATGCTTGTTGGCATTTGTCATCCCACTGAAAGCGGATGTTCTTGTGTAGCAGGTGTGTGAATGGGTGACACTTATCAGCCAATTGTGCAATGAATCTACAGATGGATTGAAGTCGTCCTTGTAGTGTTCTTAGCTGACTGATATTCCTTGGAGGTGGCATGTCCATGATTGCTTTAACCTTTGCTGGATCGACCTCAATGCCTTTGCTTGAGACAATGTATCCTAGAAGCTTCCCGGAGGTCACTTTGAAGACACATTTCTTTGGGTTGAGTCAAACATGGTATTGTTCCAGTCTATCAAAGATTTGATCTAAGATGTGGAGATGCCCGTCTCTAGTGAGTGATTTTGCTAGTAAGTCATCCACATAATCTTCCATCATAGTATGCATCATGTCATGGAAGATGGTGGTCATTGCTCTTTGATAGGTCGTTCCTGCATTCTTTAGACCAAAAGGCATTACATTCCAGCAGTATGTGCCCCATGGACATGTGAAGGTTGTCTTATGTTGGTCCTCTGGTGCGATCTTTATTTGATTGTATCCTGAAAAGCCATCCATGAGTGAAAGCATGGCATGTCCTGCTGTCAAATCCACTATGATGTCGATATTTGGTAGGGGGAAGTCATCCTTAGGACATGCCTTATTCAAATCTTTGAAGTCAGTACAAATGTGGATGCCCCCTTTTGGTTTGCCAACTGGCACAATGTTGGAGATCCATTCTGCATAATCAATTGGTCTAATGAAACCAACATCTAGGAGTTTCTTGAGTTCTATTTTGACTAGCACTGCAATTTGAGGATGCATCTTACGAAGCTTCTGCTTGACAGGTTTGGCTCCTTCTGCTACTGTGAGATGATGCATAACTAAATCAGGATCAAGCCCAGGCATGTCTGCATATGACCATGCAAAGTTGATCTGACGCTGCTGGAAGAACTCTATAAATGTAGGTTGTTCCTCTAGAGTGAGAAGAGATGCCAGATGTATGAGATGAGGATTTTCAAGAGTCCCCACATTGTATTCTTTGGTTTCCTCGATGAGAATCGTTGATCATTCCTGTTGTGTACTAGTAGGGAGGATGTCAAACCCTTCATCATCAGGTGCCTTAGAGAGGTTTTCACCGTTGGATACGCTCTTTCTTTTTACTTTTGTCGGATCAAAGAGTGCCACAGTGTGGTTTTCACTGGAAGATCCATGTTTTATTGTTATATTTTTGCAGCTGAAAGGTTTGGCATTCGCCCTGAAGTATGTTGCGCTATTAAGTTCAATGGAGAATCCAGTTTTGTGATCCCCACTTGGTAGATTATCCCTTAATTCCAAAAAGTCAATGATAGCCTCATCATTTTGGAAGAGGCCAAGACATGGAGGATTTGATTGGTTCCATTCAATGAGTTCAAGGTGGATAATGGGCATTACATCATCGATTAGGTTAAGTTTGTTAGAGGTATTAGTGAGGGTTAAGACAGTGTGGCAAAGGTCATTGATGGTACTTTCCCTGTCAGAATATGGCGTAGGATGAGACGTAGGGTCTGTGGAAGATGTTTCCAGCTCAGGTACCCAAGTGGTCTTTATCTGTGCTTCTCCGTAAACAGGGATGTCTTTGCATGGTGGAGGTGGTGATGTGCCTTCCTCATCTGAAGTGTTAAGCTGTACAGAATCAAACTCCCACTCATGTGAGTCAGTCTCTGAATCACTTTCTAGCATTCGATTGCTATACCATACCGGGATGTCTTTTGAGTTAAATACTGCAGGCGTGATGGGTTGATGTACCTTCAATTTCAATTTTTCCTCGATCAATAAGATCCTGAATGAGATCTTTCAATCGGTGACAATTACTTGTCTTGTGCCCTCTTCCTTGATGGAACTCACAGTGTTCAATATCTCTCCACCATGCTGGTTTGACCTGAGGTTCATAGTTTGATAGTTTAGGTAGAGTGACCAAATTTTGAGAAATGAGTTGTCGCAATACTGTTTCAATGGGTTCCCCTAAGGGAGTGTATGTGCGTTTCTATTTTTGCTGACGAGGTCTTGGTTCATCGTGAGATGTGATGCGACCTTGATTGGAAGGAACATTTGTGCTGTTTTGAGGTGGAGGATTTTGTCCTGCAAACCAAACCACAGGTTGTGCATTTTGGATAGTTCGAGCATCCACAACCCCATCGTTGACGATATTCTTATTCTTGTTCCATAAGTTTGGTTTATCACTATTGAAGCACGGGCGAGGACCATCTTTTGGTTCATTAAAGATTTTGATGAGTCCTTTCTTGATGAGTGCCCTTTCACATTTTAAACCCTTGGTGATCATATTGTTAAAAGAGTCTGTGTCTTTGACATCCAGGTGAAATTCCATTTCTTCGTTTAAGTTGGAAATGAAAATTTCCACTAGTTCTCATTCAGGTAACTGAAGAGAACGTCTGCTAGACATTTGGTGCCATCGTTGCAGGAATACTGAGAATAGTTCACTTGGTTTTTGTTTGGTATTGCACAGATCAGCCATGGTGATGTCGCGTTCAATATTATAAGAGTAATGAGATAGGAACTTCTGGATGAGTTCCTCAAATGTTCTAATGCCACCTGGTAGTCAGGAAAACCATGATGTGGTTGTTCCTCCCAAGCTTTGGGGAAAAAGGTGCATTAGGTATGTGTCTTCATATGCCACTTCAAGACAAGCGGAATGAAATTCTCTGACATGATCACAAGGATCTCCCTTTCCTCTATATTTTTCAAATTTTGGTGTTTCGAACCTGCGTGGAAAGGGTGGCATATAAAGATTCCTATCAAAAGGATAGGGACATATGTCGTTAAGTGATAATTGATTGGTCTTAACACCACTTTGAAGTTGTTGGGCGAGATTCTCGACTTGTTGCCGCAACATCTCCATTTCATTTGGAGGAGGAGGTGGTGGGTTACCTTGAGGAATGTTATATCTGATGTGATTTCTACCTCTTTCCTCCTCATGGTGACTTTGTCTTTCTGATGCTTGTCTTAATTGGGCAAGATCAAAGTCAGAGGGGAGTTTGGCTCCTTCTTGAGCGAGTTTTAAGAAGTGAGCATCCGCATTGCTCCTGAGTATTTCATCAAACAATCTGTTAAAGTGAGGGTTATGCTGAACCCTTTCGATTGTTGAAGGAGTGGGAGTACTTGGGTTTTCATCATTTATATTTCCTCCAAGTGCTTCTTGAAATTCATTGAGATTTTCATCTTCTTCTTCCTCAATTTCTATTTCTCGTTGCCTTGACCGTGATCGGGTTTGAGCCATTTTGCTTGCAAGTTTTTGTTGAAGTTGATTGAAGATGATGATGAGTTGTCGATGAAATGAAAGATTGATGGTTGGTGATTTGTATTGTATGGGGATCTCTAGCACTTTAAGGTAGATGTAACCGAAATTCCTTCTTTGAATTGCTTGTTTGTTTTGAGGAGTTTGGATGTGATAAGATGTAGAGAAATCTGAGATGTGTTACAGATTTTGACTACCTAGTAATGAGAGGATTCACTCATGCACTAGTTTTAACCTGCGTAGATGTGTCTCTTAGGATGGGCTTATCCTAGATGTAGAAACAATCTAAAAAGTGATGTGATGTGTTGGATTCAAGCGATATCTAAAAAGGAATCTTGGGACAAGAACCTCTTAATGTTTTGAGAGTTGGGACGGATTGATGTGAAGTGATGATGAATGAGTAAGATGATGGATGTTTTGTTTTCAACTTTCAATAAAAACTTTATGTTACAAATGGAACAAACTCTACTTCTTCCCTTTCAGGTGTTGGTGGCACTTCTCAAGCTGTGTTGTAGGTGATACAGATGTTTGGGAAGAAGTTGGGATTAATCTTTCCTCCTTGATTTTTGTGATAACTCAGAGCTCTATATTGCATAAAAGCTCTACGATTCAATGATTCTGGATCAAACTCGTTTGTTTTACCTTGAAGGTATAGACGCATGCGATGTAGAAAGACTCTATGTGAGACAAAGATTTGTCTATTGAGATAGAAGAATTTCCTCCTTTTGATCAAAGCCTTTGAGCTTAATGGTCTTCTTTTCAAGTTGATATTCTGATGACACTTCTTCTTTCGCAAGATGTGAAGAATGGTCATAAAGTTTTTGACTCTTTGTTGTTTGCACTTTATTTTTGATATTTTTTTTGGTTGTTTTGACAGATGTTTGGTTGGATGAATACTTTTCTTTTGGGAAGTGATTTTCTAATTTTTCTTTGACAAGAAAACAAAGCAAGCACACAAACACAAGAATGTTGCCTCAAAGGCACAAATGAGTATGGGTCTAGATCAACCCAATCCTTGGACTTTTATATGACCCTTCCTTTAGATGTATTTTAAGGTGTATTTCCAAAGCCTGAAGTCGGCTCAATTTGCACTTGGTCTTTAAAATGAACACACTTCAAACACTTTTTATCCCTAAGGTCAAATGACCAGTTGTGATAAATTTAGCCCACATCTTGATATTTCTTCGACTTTGGTACTACATACCTTATGAATCCTGCCTTGGCAGGTAAGGATGTGATATACTAAGTCTTGCATGAGCATAACAAATAGATGATCCCTATGATGGGGGAGTCACCACTTTTATCAAGCCACAAGTGACTTTTCAAAAAGCTATGTTTCTACTCAAGGAAATATGTATGGTGAGTATCTTGGGAGCAAAACCATCTATGCTCTTGCACTAAATTATATCGCAAATACCCTCAATCAATAGAACGGGTGGGCTACTACTTAAAGGTGTTTAGTCATGTTCGATGTTTTTGGACATAAGTTCATTCTGCAGTGACTCACTTAAGAGCCTTGTAACTGGTGGTGGGGCCCATTTGTCCTTTCGGCCAGTTACACTGTAGGAACAGCTATACCCAAGGCTACAGCTTTCGCTCACACCTAATTTCTATAGCGGCTCGAAGGATTTACCGCTCAAGGTCGTTCCCAAGAGTGATGTGTCTCTTGGCAGGCCTCTTTTAAAAAGATAAAATTTTGAGTGTTACTAACACTTTTCTCTTGCACCTAGGACCACGAAAGCCAAGGGAGAGGATAGTGTGTGTTAGAAGTAGGACCACTCGACCAACTCTTTGCACAAGTGTGCCAAGCACGAAAAACACTTGTTCTTTTTAATCTATCATTGCAATGTGATCTAACTATTTGGAGATGTTGCTCCAACAATCATGGTGTTCTTTTTAATTTTCAAAGGCAATTGTTTGAGTAAACTAGAATTTGAAAATCCTGGTCAACTTAATGAAAAACACGTTTGCATGAAGTAAAATTGCTTTAAAAATGAGACAAGTTTATTGTGAATTTTATTTGCACCAAAAATGGAAGTGTGGATTGTGAGTTTTATCTTGATGCAAGAAATAAAATTTGCCTTGTTGATTTTAAGCACCAAAACGAAGTTTGTTTCCTAACTTGCAAAAAAAAAAAAAAAAAGTTGTTTTTGTATAAGTTTGTGGTTCTTTTTACCTTGGAACAATGAAATTCTTTTTAAGAGCCCCAAACAAATGTGTGATTCTTTTTTAAAAGCCCAAATTTGAAATGTGAAGTTAGTTTTAAACCAAAATAAAAAGTGAATTCATTTTTAAAACCAACTTCAAAAAACAAGTTAGTAAAAAATATAAATCTACTTTTTAATCTAATTTAAATCTGCACAAAAGAGAAAAATAGTTAGTAAAATCCGCCTATTTGGTGGGCTTCTACAAGCCTAATTTTTTTTTTGGTTTTTTTTTTTTTGGTTACAAGGTGATTTGTACAACGTTTTGTTACAATAGCGCTAGTCTGCGTTTGAACAGAGGCACTATTTAACACAAATGCACTAAAAGAAAGGGAAAGACAGAGAAAGAAAAAGCACTGAAACAGGGTGAATAGTGCCAAAATAATGTCAAACGCACCAAAACAGTGTCAAAAGCGCAACCTGTGTGACATTTTCAACATTCAAACATGTTATTGGTTAAAAAAAAAAGTTGATCTTTTTGGTGTTTGGATTCACGTCAGGTTCACCAAATGATGCTCTGCAAAAAGGATTAGAAAATCTGTTTGATGGCAACACACACAAGAGCACAAGAAACAAACGTTAGTGTTAGCAACAAAAGATTAGAAGGTTGCGTGTTCGATTCACATCGGGTTCACCAAATGATGCTCAAGAAACAAACGTTAGTTTTAGCAACAAAAGATCAGAAGGTTGCATGTTCGATTCACGTCGGGTTCACCAAATGATGCTCTGCAAAAAGGATTAGAAAATCTGTTTGATGGCAACACACACAAGAGCACAAGAAACAAATGTTAGTGTTAGCAACAAAAGATTATCCTAAACAGGCATATCAAGAGAGATATTAAGCATGAAATAGAAAGCATATAAACATAGAATAAAATAGCTAATCAAGATGCTCATAGTTGCTCCTCCCTTGTTCCTCTCCTCTCCAAGTCCCAAATGAGTGTAGCTCTCAGCTTTTAGCACTAGCCATGGATGCCATATGGAGATTCAAGATGGTTGAATATGATAAGCAAATACTATGCAAGAGTAGATAGTGATGCTATGAAAAAGCTCTATGCTAATGCCAGTATAACAACAATACTCTAAATGCTTCCTTTTGCTTGAGGAGAAGGGTTCTATTTATAGAAGAAATGGGGAAATGAAGGGTTAAGATTGAATGGTTTAATCAAGGGCCAATTTTGAAAGTTGGGGATCCATGTGCACAATTGGCACCAATAAAATGGTGACAAGTGTCAACATAGGATTGGGTTGAGAGAAGAGGTTGGAGGCATTAAAGGCCTGAGAAGACCTCATGGTTATCTAGAGGCTAAGGTTCAAGTCCAAATTAAGATTACCCACTGGATTAAGAGTTAATCCAAGGATAAACCTTTGTGCAAATGTTTAAGAGATAATCATGGTCAAAGCATTAATGGCCTGATGAGACCTTTGGGTTGGGTAGAGGTTGAGTCAAAACAAATGTTTTAACCATGTGGGAGGGTTTGAGGTAACCATTAATGGTTATTGGAGACTTTGGGGATTAAGTGGTTGAAGGTTGAAAGCCTTCAATGGTTATCAAAGACTTTGAGCCATTTAGTGGTTGAAGGTTGAAAGCCTTTAATGGTTATCAAAGACTTTGAGGGTTTGAGAAGTGACTTCCCTTTTGCTTAGGAATTTGACAAAGTTTAGAGAAGGGGTTAGGTTATTTAGAAGTGATTAGAAAATTCTAGAAGGGGTTTAGGCATGCAAGTGGATTTTGTAGGAAAATACAAGTGGGAGAAATTTTGGTATTTTCAATTAAAATAAAATCATTTATTTCAATTAAATGGTGTAATTTGCATTTGGATAAATATTCAAATAAATATTAATTTATTTAAATGAGAAAAATGAAGATAAAGCATTAAAATGCTTGAAGACTTTGAGGGAAACCATTAAAGGCTTTGAAGACTTTTAAGGAAAACCATTAAAGTCTTAAGAAGACTATAGAAGGAAGCCATCAAGTTTGAATACTTTAAGGGAAACCATTAAAGGTTTCAAGTGGGTGAGGATAAATAGGATTTTAAATAAATAATTTATTTAAAATAGTTGTGCAACTTGCTTTTGTAGGAAAATACAAGTGGGTGGAGGATAAAGGTGATTTAAATAAATTATTTATTTAAAATAATTGTGCAACTTGCTTTTGTAGGAAAATGCAAGTGGGTAGAGGATAAAGGTGATTTAAATAAATGTTAATTTATTTAAATGTGAGAGGTGAGATTTTGGGGGATTTAAATAAATATTAATTTATTTAAATGTGAGAGAATATTTAATTAAATAAATATGATTTATTTATTTAATTAATGGTCTGAATTTGGTTAAGTGAATTAAATCAAATAAATTGAATAATTTATTTAATTAATAGGAGAAGAGGGTTAAGATGAATTAATTAAATATTAATTTAATTAATTATTAATTGATGGTTAAATAATCAAATAAATACTAAGTATTCATTTAATTAAGTGGGCAGATTTATGTGACTACGGGATCTAACTGATTTCCATGGGCCAAGTGTGTGTAGGAGACTGTCGTCCTCCACAAAAGGAGGGAAAGTATCATCAAGACAGGAGGTGAAAGGAAGGAAATGACTCAATGCCATTTGAAAATCCTAACCTAAGCCAGGTAAACCTATGTTGATCTTGTCAAACCTTGTTAGCCAACACATTTGGTAATCTAGTAGGTCAGTGCAAAGAATTTAAGGCTTATAACCCTAGGGTTTGTTGCTTCTTGAGGTAATTATTAAGTATTAATCAAGTTGGTTGGGACTAATGTTACTTTTATTATATAAATATATATTTATGTATATGTATATATATGTTACATATATATCCTTTATGAATACCTGGGTAGGGGAGTACGTATACGTACTACTACTGTCAGGTATTCGTAGGGTGTATGGGCCACATATATATAAATATAAATAAATATGTTTATTTAATCAATTTATGATTTGTATGGCAATGTTTATTTTTAATTAAATAAATTATCATTTGCCAACTTTAAATTGGCAGTTCTCTATAATCAAGTGAAGGTTATGTGAAGGGGAGATATGACGTTTGTCCCTCCTAAATTTTCTAGGTGATTGGCTTAAAATATATCATGGCAATATTGAGAGGGATATAAGTTTTTAATTAAAATATTATACATCACTCTATCTTGCCTTATGAATTTATTGGGTATTAGGAGATCTGATAAAGAATAGAGTAAGCAAGTAAAAAGAAATGGGTTTAACAAATTATCAATACTTCCTAATATATATCAATATCATTTGAAAAGAAAATGGGAAAGAACCAAATATATATTATTATGCATTCATTTCTTACAATATCGATGGAAAGAAATTTTCACAGGAAGCATGTTTTGAGTGCAAGAATGTTTAACGCATGAGGAAGAAGCTTCTGCTGGAAGCGAGAAATGTTGAAGGCATTTGAATGGAGCATGAGATTAACATGACTCCTTCGATGGTTTGAGAATCACGTATGGTATTAGGGAGTGGTAATAAGGAAACAAAACGTGTTGGCAAATACATAGGCAAAAAGGAAGGAAAAAGGGATTCATTCTTTCTTTATTCTTCATCTTGGATGACAAGAATAAGGGTTTGGCTCTGCGAATTCTTCTTTTTGTTGTGTGTTTCCAAGATCGAGGGTTTGGAAAGAAATTGGTTGTAGGAATACATTCCAGGAGTTTCTTTTCCTTCTTTTGCAGGTCATGTAATCTTACCTACCTGTGATTATGGGTTACATCTCTTCATTTCTCCTTTAGTCTGAAATTAATGTTATGTGAATGAAAAGGAAGGGAATACTAAGCTATATCTGTTCAAATTATTTCAAATTATGGCTGGATTTTATTTTCAAAAAAAATGGGGGAAAAACTTCTAAAAACCCCCCGACAAATTTTGCTAATTTCTAAGTGTGCTTAGTCTAGAGCAAGTGTAGATAATCTTTTTTTTTTAAAGGTTAATACTGCTGTAATTTTTAAAAAGGAAATACGACTATACCTGCCATAGAATTAAATGTTATTTATATACATATTTTTTTTGCATACACACACATATATGTATGTATACATACATACATACATACATACATACATACATATATATATATGTATGTATGTATGTATGTATGTATGTATATATACATAAAACTAACCTATACCCTAGCCTAGGAAGGCAATGGGTGGAAAAGAACTATTGTACATGATGCAGTTAGTATCAATATTGCAAGTTCATTCTCAAGAGGCCCGAACGTAAGAGACATGTCCAGAAAGTTATATTTCATACTTAAGAATTGTACATACAATTGGCAGCTCTTATGCCCCCTAACTTCCCAAGCTAGGGATTTGGTTGATACATTATAAAACATTGCAATTTGAATGAGAAAGATATAAATGATAACACTTAGAGTTATAAAACTATATCCATTGAAGGCTAACACAAAAGTTGAGCCTTAGTTCCCTTTTGAGTTCAATTGAACTCCTGGAACCTAGACTTATTGTTGAGAAGGGTGAGATTATTGATAGTGTGTTAATTCATTCTTACAGTGTTAAACCTTGGACAAGGTGGTGTTGTGTAATGTATTCACTCATTTGATCTTTAGTACTAGATACACCTCTAGTCAGAGCATCATACTAGTAGGGAGTTACCCTTAGTGTATGATCGACTAAGTGTGTAGGTCCTAGCACCAAGTCTTAGATGGAATTGAGTTCTCTCTTTCATTTACCTCCCTACAAAGGGTCGAGACAATCCAGAAGGATATAGCACGGGGGACTAGATAGTCTATGGTTGGGTGGAAAAAGTGCCCTAATTATACTTTCCCTCCTCACTAGTATTATGACAGAGTTTTGAAGTTCAAAACTTAGCATTAGTTGCAAAGTACTCTCTAAACCCTTTCTCTCTTTAATTTCATGCAAAGTTATTTATTTCTTTATCGTACATGTATGCTTAATTTTAGTTCAATGTAATTAATCTTTCAGTTATCGTTATTCTTGTTTCCTTTTTTTTTTTTAATTCCCTACTTTTATGTTACTTCCTATTTTTTATTAATGACTATATTTTCAATGGTTAGATTATTTGAATTGATATCTCTTTTAATTTTCTAGCATGTTACATGATTAAACCTTTCCTTGATAGTCTCATCAGAGATAGTAAAAAAGGATTTGCCTTAATAGGAAAATTTTGGATGTTTCTATTAAAATGCATGCATGAGGTCCTTCAATCCATGGATAAATGTTGCCAACCAGGAATGGTTTTAAATATTGATATATCCAAGGCTTATGATAGGGTGAAATGAGACTTTATGCTCAAAGTCCTAAGGAATTTTGGGTTTGGTAACAGATTGTTCAACCTAATTAAGGAATGCATCTCTACTCTCAAGTACTCTATCTTGATCAATGGTGTCCCCAAGGAGTCTTTTGGTGTGACTAGGGGGGTGCGACAAGGTGATCCCCTATCCCCTACCTCTTCATTATTCTCGCTAAAGTTCTTGGAAGAAATTTTATCACCCTTGTTAATAATGGGGCCTTGTAAGGGGTCAAACTACCTCCTCTATTCCAACTATTGCTCTACAGTAGTTTGTAGATGATACTATTCTCTTTGGGGTGGCCTCAATTCTGGAATATTTGAATGGAAAACCTTCCTCAATCAATATATGAAGGCTTCTAGCCAGTTCCTAAACTATGAAGAGAATGGTAATTAATTTTTTAATACTATTGATAGACTACGAGGAAAAATCAAAGATATTTTGGGATGCCAGACTGTTGCCCCTCTCCTTGGTACTTACCTTGGATTATCCCTCATGGTTAAGGAAGTTTCTAATACCTTTTGGAACTCTATTTTTTAAAGAATGTAGAAGAAACTTGCAGACTAGAAGGGAAGACTCCTCAATAGTTCCGACAAGCTTCGACTCTTGGCTTCCTTTCTACAAGGGATCAATGTATATTTCATTTCCTTATTCAAGATCTCAGCCTCCATGGCTAAGAAGCTTGAGAGGATCCAAAGGACTTTCCTCTAGACTATAATGGAAGAGAAGAAGAGATTGGCCTTAGTTGGATGGGACAAGGTTCTCTATCTGAAAGATAAGAGAGGATTGAGAATTAGGAAAATATCATACCATCGGAACCTTATTAAAGATAACAATTCCCTTGATTGGTGGAAGAAGGTCTCGAACCATCAACTTGTTAGACAATTCAAATAATAGGAGAACAACTGAGGGGGGGTGAGTTAGTTGTCACCAGATTACCGAAACATTAACCATTTAAAAATTTATTACCAGAACATATAAGATCAATATCGGAATACATAAACCAATTACTAAAATATAAGATATACCAATTAAGCACAACCAACAATTAGAGAATACTTACCAGCCACATGACACCAAGATTTGTACATGGAAAACCTGGTAAAGGGAAAAACCATGGTGAGAATCCTACCCATAGTCAGATAATACTTCTACAATAAGTATGTGATTACAAATTGAGGGGATTGAACTTGTAGGAAGGCCAACATCCTAGAGCACACTGCTCATTACAAAATGAGTCTCACTGAATACATAAGAAATCCTTACTACAATCGGGAAGGAAGAATGAACTGCAATAATAGCATCTTCTATGCCTAAATACAGTTCTGGTTAAGCTCAATACTAGAGGTCTTAAACCTCTTGCATAAACCCAACTCGATCACCTATGATCAACCAAATCCTCTTCATGAATGATTATTGCATTATTCTCTTGCATACCATGATCTACAATGAGATCATACACATATATATATATATACAAACCCTAGACCTTAAACAATTAGGTCAGCCACCTAGACAATAAAACCTATTACATAATTATTAAACATGTTGGCTTGAGGCCAAACAAATATCATCCAACCCCTAAGTCATCCCAAAAACACATCAAGAAGTCCCAACAACACGTTACATTAAGTCAGTCCATAACCTAGATAGCACATCATAGGTTTGGTGCTAAATGCAACACCACCGATTAACTGGAACACGAACATGATAACCATCAACATCCTAAGAACCTACTAGAATCCGCACCAACATCACTTATGCATAGCATCAAAAGATCTTCAACAAAGCTTTGTCGATGAAACCCTCACCGAATCAACAAATCAAGCTTACCATCATATAAGATAGCATCTGATCACCAAATCAATACCAACTGACTGAACATATATCTAAGTAACATGAATAGAAGATATAAGGTAATTCCATAAGCCAAAGCATACTGGAGTATATTGGATCAACATGATCTTACCAAACAAAAACCAACCATCCTACCGGGACCAACTAGATACTAGTAAACATCTAAAGCAACTAGTGTTGACATCAATGACAAAACATCAATGCAACACATAATCAATTCCTCCAAATTGCCAACACAAATAATTCCCAAAATCAATTTATTTTGGTGGATAACACTTTATAAAAAAATCCTTACCCAAGGTAATCTCATCAAGTGAGGATTTCAACCCCCTAATTTCAAAATGGAGGAAGAGAGAACCTCTCACTTGCTTCTGGATTGCAATTTTTCTACAATCATTTTGGGGATGGTGTTCTAGAAATTGAATCTTTGTTCAACTATAAATGGAGAGTTGGTACACTTGATCACAAAGTGGAAGAGGTTTACTTTTAACCCCCTTATCCATCCACTTTGGAGACAAATTCCACCCCACTTGGGATGGAGTATTTAGAAAGAAAGGAAAAATAGGATATTTTGTAGTGTGGAGAACTTTACTAATGTGTTTTTTAGGTCCTTCTCAAGCTCTTGTTGGAGGATCTCTTAGTCACACATGTCAAGCCCCCACCTAATCCCCCTACCCATTTGGATGTTGAAGTGGTCATGTATTGGGGCCTTCCCTGCTCTTATGCAACCTTTGACAATACCAATTGAATGATGAGGGTGAGCACCAAATGGTAGCCACCTAGAGAATGGTGGTACAAATTGAAATTTGATGGTGCTACTAGATAGTTCCAAGGTTTGGTTGTTGCTGAGAGAGTCATAAGATCAAATCTTGGTGAATTGGTAGCTGCCTACACTGGCAATATGAATGGTTGCACTTTCAATCAAGCTGAGGGTATGGCCTTAACTTGGGGTCTCAAAATAGCCCTATCTATTGGAGTGAGAACCATCACCATTGAAGGTGTCATGCCCAAAATTTTGAGCAAAACAGAAACAACAAATTTTTTTGAACACTTAAATTATATGCATCATATGCTTAATTATTTGTGACAACTTAACAAGTTGTTCCAACGAAACCTTAATTGATATTAAAATGGGTTTCTAAAGAGAACGATGAAATAAAATTTAACTAGAAGCCTTAGGTTTTGATAAAACTCCTAGATGATATAAATAGAATATTACTTACATAACAATTTACGATAACTCCTATTATCAAGCGGAAAAAATTACTTTTATAAGGACAATTATAAATTCTCTCAAATGTCCCTTTTATTTCAGTTGTGTTTTATAATACTTAATTAGACTAACTGCTACACTAATAGACATTAATATAATTACTTGATTCAATACCAATTATTTAACTAATATCAAGTTTTCCTCCATCCTTGTTATTATATTCTCCCTTTTAAACTTAATTAAATCTTGCATCTATTAATTAAGTATTAATACGATTTTAACGTAATAATATTAATTAATTGAGCAAATAAAATTGGAGTGCCAAGTGTTACTATGTTAATACTTTTATTTTATATAATGTTCCATCTTGGTTAAATAAGTTCGCAAGATCAAGTTCATTGACTTATTCTAGAAGAATATATTACGCCACTACAATGTCCTCTTACAGATAAACATTTAATAACCTATATTAAATTCATCCATTTAATTATAAATATCATTAAAATCTCTAAAAAGTATTTATACAACTTAAATCAAGTTGCAATATATTAATCCTCCAATCATTAGATATTAAATATTTAATACTCAACCTTTAAACTACCCCTTGATTTAATTTTAATCATTAAATTTTACAAAAAACCCATCAATAAACTTCTTTAATAAATTTACTCAAAGAGTATATTATTTCTCTATATAAAATAATCAATCCCC
This sequence comes from Cryptomeria japonica, assembly GCF_030272615.1. Taxonomy (NCBI): domain Eukaryota; kingdom Viridiplantae; phylum Streptophyta; class Pinopsida; order Cupressales; family Cupressaceae; genus Cryptomeria; species Cryptomeria japonica. The sequence continues at coordinate 241,147,449 of NC_081412.1, read as the reverse complement.
AAATAAAATAAATATTGACATTAAAATTACCTCATAGACTTAATTTAAATCAACATATGATTTAAACTTTTCTTTAATAATCTTTTCAATACAACCTACCCATAATATGGGAATAATATGACTATAAACAATTAATTCCTAATACAAAAGTCAATCCCCAAATAAATAATAAAAATTAAACAAATGGGAAACTCCCATTTCAAATTTTAAAAGGAAATCCTTCCCCCCCAACTTTTATTTTATTATTAACTCTAAATCTAACCTAACTAGGTTTTTATTTAAAATCCTTATGACTCCCTCCTTTTTTTTCCTTATTCTTTCCATTCTCCTTAACCTAACCCAAAATTGGGTTAGGGTTTATTATTTTCTTTTGCAACAACTACAATCTTCTCTCTCTCTTTTTTTTTTTACATGTGTGTGTGCAGGTGTGAAAGAAGGGGTGACCGTGGCCAGATACGGAGGGCCGAAGTCCTTGATCTTAAGGGAGGGCAAAGAGGCAGCGGCGGTTTGCAGGGGGTGGCCCTTGTGGTACCCCATAGGGAGCCGCTGTCGTCCACTGTGGTTTTCCATAGTGGCGGCTGCCGCCCACTGTGGGTTACCACAATGGCGAGTTTCACCCCGCCCACTGCGGACGACCCACAGCGAGCGGTGCTCGCTCACTGTGGCACCCGCAGGGGGAAAGATAGCCCCAAATCAAGCGGTGGTAGGGTTCAGTCTGGCCCAAAATATTTTATTATATATATATAATTTAAAATACATTTATTATTATTATTATTATTATTATTATTATTATTATTATTATTATTATTACTATTTTTCTTACGAAACCCTAATGAAATATATATAGTATATATATTTATATATATAGGTGTATGTTTATGTTTATATATATATATATATATATATATATATATATATATATATATATATATATATATATATATATATATATATATATATATATATATATATATATATATATATATATATATATATATATATATATATATATATATGAACATAAAATCTATCTCTCATGTTTTTAATAGATGCAACAATACAATAACATATGAGTGGTAAAGAAAAGCACAACAACCTAAAAGGATGTTCATTCTTTTGAAAAATAGAATTAAAATATGAATAGATTAGATTTTTTTTTGTTTTAATCTTAATATAAAACATTTAAACTAACTAGATTATTTTCAAGATAAACTTAGCATTATGAATGCGAAGTATTCTCATAGGTTGAGACATATTTTTCCTAAGAACATTAAAGCAGATTATTTAAGACTAACAGTTGTAAACAAATGTATTCCTTTCCATATTAAATATCTAATAGTTAACTTTAGAGATAGACTATTGAATCTAGATTTATTTTCTGCAATAATAAAAAGGAAAAAAAATGACAATATTTAATAAATTACAGCAGCATTAATATAGTCTATAAATCACTTAGGAACATAAAAAAAAATGCAAAACTATTATTTCTCTAATATCTATTTAACCATATTTTGCATTAGGAAATAGATAACTAGGACTAAATGTTTATTTTTTCTTACTAACATTCATGCTTTTCTACTTCATTTAATTCTATTATTTTCAATAAGCATAAAGAGATAGAATGTCCTTTTTATTTTCCAGAAATAAAAGCTATAGATTTTAACTCAAACTATAGAAAACTTAACCCATAAATATATATATTTCATTTTGCAATAACAACTTAGTAAAAGAATGCCCTTTTTTTTTTTGATAAAACATGAAATGGAGAATACTTTGATTTCAATATGTCAACTTTACATATGGGTGAAATACCCAACTTAGCCTCTCGTTTCTAATAAATGAGGACTTAAATAAATAAATACATTGTTCTTTTGCAACTCAGATAAAGAATATTGTACCAACTCCTAGCTTTCCTTTTTCTTCTTTTCCAAGCAAACCTGCATTTACAAAGTCTTAAGGTTGTGACCATGGAGGCTCACCTCCCAACCTAGGCTTACTAGAAGCCACCCCCGAGCTTGGAGAACCAAGTCCTAGACGGGTTACACTCAAGCAATACACAAACAAGCATGGAAAACTTACAACAAACACATTCTCATCCCAAGGCTAAACATCATCACCAAATGTGATTTTTACCTGGGTGGAAGTGGACTAAGTACCTTGAGGAGAAACTGCAAATAGTAGATCACAAGCCATCTCATGGCAACCAAGAACACATCACAAGTCCAACTTGACCCAACATCCTTATGACCCCCAAGGCACACATGCCATAATATCTCCCCTTATGACCCACAAATGCATAAACAAAACTATGCAGGAAGGGTCACTTAAACAAACCCTTGAAATCACTCTCTTAAAGAGAGCCTCTCACTCTAAGGTTGTCAAACAACCTTCCACTCCCAAGACCACTCTACCCTCCTAAGGGTAAGATGGTCTTGGATACTCCCAAAACACAAGTAAATGCATAACCAAAAACAAGTGAAAGATTACATATATATCTTCACAAATAAAATACAAGGGAATAAAACAACTACATTCAAGCAATCTTTCAAAACAAAGTTTCAACATACAAAGTAAGAGATTGAACCAACCTTGAATCTGCCAAGGGTTTACAAGGGATAGTTTGGAGAAGAGCAACCCAAATCCACACTTCTTTCCTTCAACACTTAGCCAAAAATTCTATCCTAAACTTGTTTTCAAAACTGCAAGATCTAGTCTCCAAAGATGGAGAGTGGGTGATTAACTTTCTAAGCCTCAATCCTTTTCCTAAGAAGGCTTCTCTCACTCTTTCCAAACCTCTTGGGTAGAGCGAGAGATCACATTGGTTGGTCTCCCCAAGGTCTTACACACTCCCTAACCAAGGCACCTCAAAAAGGGGAATGGAATGGGGAAAAGGAATGACACATACCAAGAAGGTTATCTAACCAAGGAAAAATCCTCCAAGTTGGATTTTCGCTCATCTTGGGAAAACCAATTTTTGAAGGCTCAAATCAATCACATGGGAGTGGTTACATACTTAAAAATACCCCTAACCCATAGGTATACCCTATGGACCTTTGGAAAAGCCCCTAAACTAACCCTAGGAGTCCATTTGACCCCTTAGAAACCCAACTGAAGTTAACCTACGGGTCAAACCTGAGTTGACCACCCCAAAGAATCTTTACCCAAGGCAAATTTGGGACCACACTCAAATATTTGAAAAAAGGTTTTGGTTGAAACAATCTCCCTCCAAGAGACATGTCGAATCAAAACACTATTCAGCACATGTGTCAAGTGACACAATAAAATACATTACTTAATTTACACATGGAAATTGTCTCTTGTTGGTTTTAGACAATTTAATAAATACAATTTAACACACATGCAAATATCTACGTTTACAAATAAAATACGATACATACGGGGTGTTGTCTCTCCAAATAGACAACCCCTAGTTTTACGAATGTACAAAGGTCTAGGCTTGATTCTCCATAATGTTTCCATGGTCACATGGATAATTTTCCTACGCATCTCAATAACACATTAGTAATTCCCAAATAGCCTCATATAATATTAAACACATAAATAAGAATACAAATCAATCACTTTGCATACAATTGACATCATACATATAAATTTACCATAAAACCAATGCAATCCATATAAAGCAATTATCATAATCCTCATAAATTCCAACCATTTGTAAGGCATGCATCATAATTTCTAACATCATTATAAAGTCCTACAAATTCCGATATAGCTAACATACATTAGATCAAGATTATCCAATCAGTGGATTATATAGGATTTCAAATCTGTAACACATCAAAATGTACACCGCAAGGTGAAAAGATTTTGTAACTTGCTTCAATTACTTTTCTCACCAATCTATCCATCTAACATAGCCCATCCAATTGAATTGTAGCATTTATTAATAGGGTCAACCATGGTCAACTAAGTTAATCAAAGCTTGATTGGGGAGGGGCCCTACAGAAGGTGACTCCAAAATCATCATTGATGCTATCAAAGGGTTGAACAAAATCAATTGGTCTATTGATGACACAATCAAGGACATCCATAAGTTAACTCTGGTTTTGACTCTTTCAAGATTGGGCATGTCTTTAGGGAGGGAAATGAGGTGGTAGATTCTTTGCTAGTTCTTGGTCTTCAAATTGATGGCTTGAGATGTTGGAGAAGGATTAACTTACTCCCAAGTTATGTTTGACTACTCCTAGATGGGGAGTGTCTAAACAGGAGTTCCCATGAGTAATATTCTCCTTATTAGAGTTTTCCTTCTTTAGTCTAGTCATTTTGGTTACAGAAGGCGAGATATTTTGAATTTAAATTGGCCCAACTCACCACTGATAGGGATCGATATGAATATGATGTGGGTTGCCAGGTGGAATGATGATTTCAGTGGCCAATGCATCACCATTATGTGGTTGTGCTTCAACTTTCTCTTGTTGATGAGGCACTTTGGTTGTATTGCGGATCACATGACTTCCTTGAAAGATCGTGCTATGATGAATTGGACTAGGCATTACTAGACATGTGGATACACAAGCAATGATGATATTTTAATCGCCAAAAAAGTAAAGACGATGAATTTAAATTTAGATGTCCTATCTAAAGGTAAGATTTACCTTTTACATGTGCCACATAATATGGAGGTAAGGAGAATTAATTGCACCTTTTCTAGTTCGCATGATTTTGGGACTCAAAATAATAATGAAAATGTAATTTTCATTTTAGAAAGGTAGTGTTATTTTTTGGCTATCTTTGTTGAAGAAGGTTCATTTCTCTAGTTTTTTGCGGTCACCACACTGATTCTATTCTCTATGAGTCCATTATGGTTGGTGATAAAGGGCGTTATGATCTAGACAAGATAGATAAATTTAAAACATGACCCTCTGGTCTAGAATTATTGTATGGAGTGAGGTGTGGTTGATTATTTGGAGAACATGAGAGGGTTTGATGAGCAACTTTTGGTCTAATTTGCCACCTCCTGTACTAATAGAAGGGTTGTTTTAGAGAGGATTTCATTTGAAGTCTTTGAGGAGGTTATTTCCAAAGCTATGATCCTTTATTTGTATGGAAAAATATGGAAGAGGACTAATCATGTTTCTAATAGTGATAGCCTCAATAAATTATTGAAGGGGAAGGAAGCTCCTATAAGTTGCAGGGTGGCTTTGTTAGGGAATAATTACCACACTTGTCCAAAACTATGTAAAAAAGTGTGTGGGGATGTTTTCAATGGTTCATAGAATGCCTCTATATGATTAACATGATGTTGGATGATTTGTTTGTTGTCACATTGTGTCTAATGTTAGTTTTCATAGAAAGTTGCAGTATTTGGCTTCCATGGTTTTTTCTCTTGCTTTCACTTTGCTCCCAAGGATTTGCACCATTGGAAAGTGTTTTGATATGTATTTGGGTCCTACTATTCCTTGTGAAGATTCACATTTAGTTAATTCATTTGGAGGATATGTTTTTAAGTTGACTATTTATGTTCTACACGTATTTCCTACATTTTACCTTATTACGAACTTTAGAAGATGTGTGACAACATGTGTGATGTTTTGGACTGCATTGGAAGATGTTTTTCTATTTTTTCAGTCCTCTCCATTTCTTGGATAAGTTCATTTTCATTATAATAAAGTTGTGGTGGTTGACTTGTTGGGATGACTCCTTGTGCCTTATTTTGACCAACCCAATTTATATTTTGTAATGATGTGGATAGTATATATAGAATATCATTTCATTCACAAGTTGTATGGATTAAGGTGCATGAAAAAGATGCAAATTTGAGGTAGTATATGTGTGTGGCGAAAGTGTTGGAGATGAATTGTCAAAAGGTTTCTTGATTTAGCGATTCAAGAGAAGCTACATACAAGTGAGACTATCAGATGTTGTGATGCTAAAGGAATATAATTTTTAATTCAAATTATCTTTGTATCTTTCCTTAAGGCAGTGTACCTAAGCCTACAAGTCCATCAGGGAGTAGTGTGTTTCATTGGTAGTGTGCCTAAAATAAACATTATAATATCTATTTCATATAGTCTGCTCTCACTGTGGTATTTCCTTTCTTAGGTTTTCCACATAAATCTACTGTTATCTTGTGCATGTGTGTTTACTTTTTTATCTTTCATTGTTGTTGATCAATTTAAGGTGTTTTGGAATTAAAATTGTGCTATAAAGTTTTAAGATTCGATCGATACCGATTCACCCCCCTCTCATTCTTGGGGTGTGTTTAACAAGTATCTCATATAATTGAATAACATTTTTGTCTATTAAGTTGATCCTCACTATGTGACATTATAATTACTCTTGTTGGGAGTTCATTGTCATTCATGGTGGTATAATTTCATGTCCAATAATACTTAGGTAGAAATATAAAATTGTATGGTGCAATTACTCTTTCCTATACACTAGGGGTGGGAGTAGTTTATAAAAAAATATCCTTAATAAGGATCCCTTTCTTCTTTATTGGATATGTAACATTTATGAGGATCTCCTCCTTTCTTGGAGGTGTACGTCATTCATGAGGATATCTTCCTTTCTTGATATCTCCTTGTGTGCATCCTTCAATCACAAATCCCATCTCCTTGATTTTGGGAAGGTGATTATTCTTTGTAATGATCTCCTTTCAATGTCAATTTTTAAAAATTTATAAGGATCCTTGTGTGAATCGTTCGTGAGGATCTCTTCCTTGCCTCAAAGTGTATAATCATATCTTTTGATTGTGTTAGGCATTTGTTTTATATCATGTTTATAGTGACCATCCTTAGTGACTATACAAGATGTTAACCTTGTAAATAATAAATAGTAATCTTAATAAATTCATAACTACTTTTTAGAACTTGGTATCCCCTTTTGGTATTATGACTTCCATCTATCTTTCTTGGACAAGATTCAAACCTTATGATTAACATTATTGATTACTAAGGGTTGTCCTTAGATGTACTTGATTGTGCTCTAAGTGAGTGAAAGTATTTGGAATGTGAAAGTCCTTAGTTGTACTTAATATTTTTGGATGAATATGATCTTATGGAATAGTAATACTCTATCCTAATTGATAGTTTCATGTTTTGAGTATAGTATATGATGTTTCTATTGATCCTTACTCTATCTCAATATACTTGTACTTGTGTATTTATGAGAAATTACTCTTATGATGATAATTGGATCATATCAAAAAGAGAAATAATTGTTTTAGTGACATTTTTGTCTTTCATTTTGCAACAACATTTAGATTATATGTGATAATCCTTTTTTCTTTCCATAACAATCTTCTCTTTTTATGTACATCATGTCTATAATTGTCACAAGAACCATTTATGGTTTCATGAAATATTCTCACATTAGCTAGAGTTATTCTTGTAATTATTACTATCATATCCATGTTTTGATAATGAAAAAATAACTTTTAACATGGATGTGCTTGGTATCGGTATTGCAGGACCTTCAACCTTATGGACATCCTAATAGTTTATTAAAAGTATATGGTGCAATCTTGTTTAATCTTAAGTTGATGACCTTGTTTATATAGGATGTGGCATGATTGAATTTTCTTAAGAACCTTGGAAACATGTATAAAGTATGTATAAGATAACCTTTGTACTATTATGACAACTTGTTACTTCCATGATTAAAATAATAGAGATTTTTTTCAATGCCAAATCAAAATATTTGCATTTCACATGTGTAATTATCCATTTATTCAATTAATGATGCTTACTGTAAATATGGATAACATTGGTTACAAATATTTTCATTAACCAAAAATCCATATAAGCACACAACATTATATACTAATAAAAGAACAACTAGGAGAAAGAAAGAAATCACAAGATGCCTTTAACTATTGAGTGTATGGAGATGCATGTAATGATGGTTTCCTTCAAACTCATTGGTTCGACCTCCTCTCATAACTTGCTTGTACTCCAACTAATACAATAAAAAATATATAGATTAATTATATTAATTAAATTATAGAATGACATATTAAAACAAATCACGTATCACATAAAAATAATCACTACATTCATTCACAATATGGTCACATTCTTGATCTAGAGTCATGAATTCCTGCAACAAGCATCAAGATAGTAATTAAACTAAACATGAGAATCATTAATTTTTGTAATAATAGATAGATAAAACAACAAATATAATGTGAGCTTTACTAATATTCATTATACCTCTGTCAAGGGTATTTGAAGTTTCTACTACTGCAACAACACCATGCTCTATTGTGGCATGAACACCAAGAGTCATATATATTTTCAACATCTAAAAATGAAGCAACAAATGTTAAATTCATTTATAAAAACCACCTAACATTATTTTACAACACCATTAATTAGTTAAAATAGATAAATTTTCCTGAGTGAATGTTTGATGATCACCTTCACTGCTAAGTATTGATGTTTAAGGCCCAACATTAACTTGTTCAATATTTAATGTGTTTACTATAAAATACCAATCATATAAGGTTAGAATATATCCACAAATAATTTTTTAATTTTCCTTATTGGTTACTGTAGACACCTAAAAATGGTCAACGCTTGCGAAGTCATGCTTTAACATTTGCGCATTGCCTCATTTTAGGTTTTTGCGTCGCATTAACATTTCTCCTATGATTCGCACTTGATCTTTATCATTTGCGAGCATCGAGTCATTCTTCTGTATTCTTCATTCATCTCACCTTCGAATTTGGTCTTGTTGACAACAATCTTCAATCATGATTTTGGTCGATCTTTGTCCTTGTCAATCTTGTCATATTGCGATCGATTCGTCATCGATGCTTGTCCTTTTCAATCATGTCAATTTGGTCAATTTGTCATTGATTTTTGTCAACCAATCTCAATCAAATCATTTATCAACACTGTTCATTTATCAATTCAAAACCATGATCGAATCGATATCAACTATCCTTTGTCAAGACCTAATTGTCATCCTTGCATTTCTAATTCATCTTCCAAGGTTTTATGATTTATTCATTTAATCTTGTTTGGCATTTTCCCTCTAGGTTAAATAATTTATTTATTTATCCTAAGTCTTCTTGTCACAATTAAATGTTTATTTAATTGGTTAATTAATTTCCTCCTATTTTTGTAAATTAATTAATGAATGAGAAATTATTAATTAATTTACCTATTTTTCATCAATTTCCTAATTTCCAAGTCATTATTTCCAATTTAATTTTCTAATTTCTCCTAAATGTCTATTTCTATTTCAAAATCTTGTCATAAATCCTTGCATAGCAATTTGTCATAAACATGTCATAATTTTGCTATTCTTGATTTGAATTTCCATTCGAATCACTATCATGCTAATTTGTTCATCTCTCCAATTTGTCTATAAATTGGATGAATTTCTTCAATCAAAACCCCCAATTGATCGTATTTTGAACCCCTAACCAGATTGTCGAATTTCTGATCAATCACATTTCGAGTACTCTTGATCAATAATCTTGTCTACTTGCTTTCAATCATGTATGTGCACTTGTAGGTGAGATCCACAACCAAACTATTTGAAGAGGAAAGAAGAACAATGGAGCCGCATGAAGGAAACATTTGGATTTACATCTGGTTTGCATAATCTTTTTGAATGTTTTATCTTTATGTCTCTATTGAATGTGTTTAGGATAGATCATTGCATTTTAGTTTTCATGATTGAGCTAGATTAGTTTTGATTTGCTTGTGATGATTTCATATTTCCTAACGTACAGTTACATATCTATGGACTTGACACCATCATGTAATGAATACATGGAGGACTACTATATGTAGGGTGAACATTCTAACCCTAAAATATTATTATAATCATTCTAGTAATTTAGTTAATCTTACAAATTAAAATAAAATTAATAAATTGAATTAAATTGGCCTGTTTAAATTTAACTAGCTATCAATGTTGAACATTTCAATCAACAAATATTCTAGCATGAGCATCCAATTTTCCTACAAATGTATCTTGACCACATATATCATGACTATCCTCAAGATCATAAACACATATAGATGCACAAGATTGACATATGTGAGTTGGAACTCAATGGATAGAAGACTCACCCACATCACTCTATATTAGAGGCCTAATGTGTTGTATAAGAGTCCAACTGATTGAGATAATGGGCTCCAAGGTATTCACCTTAGTACCCTCCTTCACAACAGAAAGAATAGTGACATGTTCCAATTATAGTTTAGCTATAGGTATCAATTCTTATTTTGGGGTATGTTGTACACCCACTCTATCCTATGCAGAGCCCCCATGTCTACCATGGAACCAATTACATGTCAAAATAATTGGGGATTTTATTGAGGAAAAACTCACAATATGTTTTCCTCAAAAATTATATTTGTACCTCAGTGTTATTGCACAAAAGATGGTAAAAACCAACCATCACATATCCCAAAAATTCTTCCTTATCCCTCTATGGTGTCACTAATGAATAGAAAACCTTTTGCATGAATCGTGTATAGTTTCATTAATTTGTGCATCAATGAAGAATGCACACAAGTCAAATTTTAGTTTTTTTAAATTTCTCATAAGATAATTTATCTACATTATATTGTCTTTGTTGTTCCCTCATGTAAGATCAATGTTGATTTGTCCACTCACTAATACTACATGAGAGACAATAGATTGTAAGGATTTAACAAGGGTGGTCCAATGGGATTTTGTTGTTGCTATATCTTTGTACCTTGCACTTAATGTGTCTAGTTCTATTTTATTATTTTCTATTTGATCTATTAATTTTTATAGTGTTCCTAGAAGATGTCAAGGAATTGAAGGAGGTTTTTTTGTATTTGTTGTTTGGTAGGGTTTTAATGGGGATACCTTGTATTACGGTTTCAAGTTTTTTTTCAGAGTTTTTATTTGCATTTGGGGTGCTTCTTTTTTGGGGTATTTTGGGCTCAAACAGACCTCATCGTTGAGCTCAGAACACCCAAAAGCCCCCATTTTCATATAAAATTTGTCCAATTTGGACAACTTTGGCTCTAGATTGTTTTTTTTGTTTTTTGCCCTCTTTGGGCACAAATCTCGAGAAGAAAAATAAAATAAAAAATAAAAAATAAAAAAATTAATTTGTGGGAGTTTTACGACATCCCAAGCCAAAATATCGATGATGGTTTTTACACCATTGCGGTTGTCATAGCAGCTACCGCCGTGGACAACCGCTAGCCACCGATAGTTCTTCAACCACTGCGAAGAGCAATCACTGTAACGAAAACCACTTGCGGTTCCACCAAACCCCTGCAACAGTAGCCACCCAGCCCACACTGCCACTCGGCTACCAACCACACCACCCGACTGCCACCACCACCTGACCAACACTATCGCCTATCCCACCTACCACCTCCACCCAGTCACAACTCCTAGCTCCTCTTTGGATGTTTTTTTATAGGGGGTTTTGTTTTGCCATAACTTGGGGAAACGGAGTTGGATTTTGGAAAACGAATAGGCATCAGAAAGCTCTCTTCGAGATCTTTTCAAATATGGAGGTGAGATTTGAATACCTTTCTATTTTGTACTTGTTTTTTGTCGTTAAAGTCAAATATTTTTTCTACACTCTAGGAGCCATAAGTTGGGCAAACAAACTCCTTTTTGGCGAACAAATAAGTGTCAGAAAGGTCTTGGAGAGGCCTATTCAAATTTGGGGTTCATTGTTCTTGAAATTTTACCAGGTACACAATATATTGTCTGAAGCATTTTTTTTCTCTTTCCTTTCTTTATGGCTTTCAGATTGTACTGGGGTTTGGTTTTTCATCTTGTGGGGGGTGTTATTTTCTACTTTCTGTAATTTACTTAAAAAAATCAGAACACCTAAAACTAAAAAAAAAAACCCTTCTGCATCCTCTATCTAGTCTAAAAGATCACTTAATTAATAAAAAACATAAGAGAAGGTACATGTACACATGGCAGATTCTTCCGTTGAGCTTCTTACATCACAGAACTATCATATCTGGAAAGATCGTATGATAAGGTTTCTCAGATCAAGAGGGTTGTGGTTGTTGGCATTATGGATGAATTGATTATGTGTTGCATTGATGTTTTGTCATTGATGTCAAAACTAGCTGTTATGGATGGATACCAGAAAACAGGTTTTGGTTATCGGTAAAAGATCTAGTGTTACCGACAGAAGAGACTATCTATTGGACACTTTCAGCATGTTTTGGTCAGTTGGTATTGGCTTGGTAATCGGATGCTATCATACACTCTTGTAAACCCTTATTGACATTGGTTTAAGGCTTTACCAATAGAGATTTCATCGAGGAATCATGATAGGATACATAATTGGTGTTGGTGCAGCTTCTTCATGGATTTCAGGATGCTAAAGATGATCTTCGATCGCTCTTCAACTACTTGAAGACATTACTTTGGCGTGGTGGACCCAGAATAGGTCTGATACCTATCTAGGTTATGGACCGGTATCATGATAACGTGTACTCTACACGTTACCGGGATGTCTCGAGATGATTTATGGATGTTTTTTTGGTCTTAAGATGACATGGCATATCATTATAATATGGAATTATGTAATGATCTTATTGTAATATCTTTAGGTGGCCGACCTAATTGGTTTAGGCCTTAGGGTTTGTATAAATAAGAGGTAGAAACTCTTTGTAGTATATCATGGTTATTGGAAATGTCATGGTCAAGGAATGTAATGTGCAAATATTGCAATATCATTCAGGCAGAGGAGTTGGTCGATCATTGGTGATCGAATTGGATTCATAAGAGGATTTAGTCCTCTGACATTGAGCTTAACTAGGACTATAATCAAGAATGATAGATGCTATTTCTGGCAGTTCACTATATTGGATTGTTGTTCATTTATCTTGAGATGGTTGTAGCCTCTCTGTAGTCAGTGAGACTCTTTTTTAATGAGAAGTACGCTCTAGGCAGTGTGCCTTCCTGCAAGTGCAGGCCCCTCATTATAACACATACTTTTTGTAGAAGTATTATCTGACTGTGGGTAGGCTTCCCACCGTGGTTTTTCCCTTTCCGGTTTTTCCATGTATAAATCATGGTGTTATATGGTATGGTTGCTTTACATTGATTGTCTGGTTAATTGTTAAGTTATATTGTTTACCAGTATCTGTTCCTACCAACATCTATATGTGCTTTACCGATACTTGATTTGTTTCAGGTTGTATTATGGGCTAAAAGTTATAATCTGTTAACAACTGATTCACCCCCCCTCTCAGTTTTCACCGGTTATCCTAATAATTGGTATCAAAGATTTGGTCCTCTTTTGCAGAAGCTTAACCGCTTGAGGTAGATCCTATGGCAACTAACACTTCTAATCCACCGACAACTATTTTCAGAAGAGAAATCCCTAATCTTGATGGAACAAATTATGGGATATGGAAAATTAGAATGGAGACTCATCTTAGATGTCTTGGCAAGGATATTTGGGATATCGCTGAGAAAGGTTACACACCTTATGATCTGACATCTAGCAATCCTGCTCCTACAAACCTGGATACGAATATTGAAAATGATTGCAGAGCTAGAGAAGCCCTCTTGTGTGCACTTACTAATCAACAGATCATGGGATTGACTAACAAATCATCAGCTAAGGTTGTGTGGGACAAATTTCAAACTCTAAATGAAGGTGACCCTACTGTCAAAATTCCTAAACTTGATGGTTACCGAGTAAGATATGAAAAATTGAAAATGGAAGATAATGAAAGAATTGTTGTGTTTATGTCAAGAGTAAATGAGATTGTTATGGGAATTCAATATTGTGGAGGTTTTCTAAGTGAAGATGAAATAGTTTCCAAAGTCTTGAGAGCCCTTCCACCAGCTTACAAGATGAAGGCAACTGCAATTAATGAAGAACAATAGCAAACCTCAGTTAACATCGGCATTATGATTGGGAAATTATTTTCTTTTGAGCTTGAAGAATTTTGGATCTTCTAGAGCTATAAAGTTTTAACCTTCTTTTCATGCATCATCATCAACATCTACCGGCAAAAGTGATTGGGAAGCCATATATACAAAATAATTGGAAGACATGAGGAAAGAAGATGAAGAACTTGAGCAACTTGAAGCCTTATTTTCTATAAGAGTACCTAAAGGACCTACTAGAAGTAAGTACGAAGGAAACACACCTTTTAAATGTTTTGCATGTAATAAGATTGGTCATTTTGCATCTAGATGTCCTGAAAGGAATGCAAGGTTTGAGGAAAGAGAAGAAAAATTTCAAGCCTAACCAGAACAGATATAGATTCAAGAGAAGCAAACAATTCTACATAGCAGATGAGGAAGGAGTAACTGATGACTCTGGAGATGAACTAGTAGAAGACTCTTCTAGTGGATCTGACAATGGAAAGGAATGGGTGTTCTATGATTTAAAGGAAGATGAACCGAAACCGGCTATCAAGAATGAAGAGAAGGCCCTGGCAACAAAAGTTGAAGACAAGGATGAATGGGTAATTGATAGTGGATGCTCACATCATATGACTGGAGATAAAAAGAAACTTTTGTCCCTGCAAGAATATAATGGCGGTCAAGTCAGATTTGGAGATGACAAGGCATGTATGATCAAAGGTAGAGGTATCATTTCTTTGGATGACAAGCATAATACTGATAATGTCTATTATGTAGAAGGTTTGAAGCATAATCTTTTGTGTGTTGGTCAATTGGTTGATAAGGGTTTCCAACTTCAATTTAAAGATAGAAAATGCAAATTCATTAACAAGACCGGTTTGGAGATTGCAACCGGTATTCAGACAAGAAGTAATATCTTTCACATGAACAGTGGTAATAAGATATGCTTGATTTCTCATATTGATGTGAGTTGGCTATGGCATAAGAGGTTGTGTCATGCTAATTTTGATTAAATTGTTAAGATTAGTTCAACTAAGGCAGTTAGAGATATACCTAAGATTATGAAGCCTCATAATCTAGTATGTAAGGAATGTCAATTGGGTAAGCAAGTTAGGAGTTCTTTTAAGAGAATACATGATAAATCTAATGATGTACTTGATTTAATTCACACTTACTTATGTGGTCTAGCAAGGACTAGAAGCTTTCAAGGTGATAGGTATTTCATGTTGATTATTGATGACTATTCTAGAATGATGTGGGTGACTTTTCTAAGGGAGAAGTCTGAAGCTTTTGAGAAATTCAAGATCTTTCAGGCAAAGGTTGAAACTGAAACTGGATTGAAAATAAAATTTCTAAGATCAGATCATGGTGGTGAGTTCACTTTTCATGAATTTAATAGTTATTGTGAGACAAATGGAATCAGGAGACAATTATCTGCACCTAGGACTCCTCAGCAGAATGGAGTAGTGGAAAGAAAGAACATAACCATTTTGGATGCAAGTAGATCTATGATGATGGAATCCAAATTGCCTCATATCTACTAGAGAGAAGCAATGAGTACAGATGTCTACACATTCAATAGAGCTCACATCAAAGGTGAAATCGGTAAGACCCCTTATGAACTATGGTTTGGACATACACCCACTGTTAAGTATTTCAAAATTTTTGGGAGTAAATTCTATATCAAAAGAGATGATTCAATTGGAAAGTTTGATCGTAGATGTGATTAAGAGATATTTCTTGGTTATCCAATTCAAAGAAAAGCATATAGATGTTATTAAAAAATATTGCAAAAAATTGTGGAGAGTGCTAATGTGAAAGTGGATGAACACTACATAAATAATTCTATATCATATGACAGGGAACCCAAAGTGGAAATGATTGTAACTGAACCGACAATGCCTCAACCAATATAGGAAGCTGAGACAGTTACACCAACACAATCAAAAAAATCAACTGTGACTGATGATCAGAGCAGTGAAACTGAAGTTCAAAAGACACCAAGGTATGTAAGATTAAATCATTTTAAAGATCAAATTATTGGAGA
Organism: Cryptomeria japonica; assembly: GCF_030272615.1. Classification (NCBI taxonomy): domain Eukaryota; kingdom Viridiplantae; phylum Streptophyta; class Pinopsida; order Cupressales; family Cupressaceae; genus Cryptomeria; species Cryptomeria japonica. Next base: position 241,131,581 of record NC_081412.1, on the reverse strand, counting down.
TAGAAACAAGGGAGTTATGACAAGAAGAAAACTGGCAAATGAAGAGGTATGTCTTATTTCTCAAATTGAACCGACAACTGTTATTGAATCTTGAAAGGATAAACATTAGTTAAAGGCTATGGAAGATGAATTAGATCAAATAGAGAAGAATGAAACTTGGTCTTTAGTTCCCCGGCCTAGAATAAGAATGTTATTGGAACTAAATGGGTTTTAGGAATAAGCTGAATGAGGATGGTTAAGTTGCAAGAAATAAGGATAGATTGGTTTGTAAACGATATTCTCAAATGGAAGGAATTGATTATGGTGAGACATTTGCACCTGTAGCTAGAATTGAAGCCATTAGACTATTTATTGCCTATGCAGCTTATAAGAACTATAAGGTTTATCAAATAGATGTTAAGTGCGCATTTTTGAATGGTGAGCTTGAGGAAGAAGTTTACATTGAGCAACCTAATGGATTTTCATTGACAGATGATAAAGATATGGTTTGCAGATTGAAGAAAGCTTTATATGGTTTGAAATAGGATTCTAGAGCTTGGTATGCAAGGTTGGATAAATATCTTTTGAATCTTGGTTTTATTAAAGGCAGTGTTAATAGTAATCTATATTATAAGATCACTGATAATGATATTCTGATTATTGAAGTTTTTGTTGATGATATCATTTTTGGAGGAGAAGATAAACTGTGCATGGAATTCGCTAACAACATCAAAAATGAATTTGAAATGTCCATGATTGGTGAGATAAAAAATTTCTTAGGTTTGTAGAATACTCAAACTGACAAAGGCATTTTTATCTTTCAAACTAAGTATCTAAGGGAATTGTTGAAGAAGTTTGGTATGGAGAATTCCAAACCGGTAAGTACTCCTATGACTACAAGTGAGAAATTATCTATCAAGGATACTTCTACACCGCTAAATCTGACAAGGTATAAATCTATGATTGGTGGTATGTTATATCTAACTCAAACTAGACCTGATATTATGAATGCAGTAAGTATTGTTTCAAGATATTAAAGTAATCCTAAAGAAAATCATGAATGTGCAGTAAATAGAATATTCAAGTATTTGCAAGGAACATAGAATATGGTTTATGGTATTCCAGAAATGATGATTTAACTTTATGTGCATATACTAACTCAGATTGAGCAGGTGATACTAATGACAGGAAGAGCACTTATGGTGGAGCTTTCTTTCTTGGAAAGAAACTGGTTTCATGGATCAACAAAAATAGCCATGCATTTCTTTATCTACTGTAGAAGCTGAGTATGTTGCAACAACAACTAATTGCACTCAAATCTTGTGGATGAAGCAAATGTTGAAGGATATCAAGGTAAATTGTAGTGAACCGGTAGTTATCTACTATGATAACTCTGCAGCTATTGACATGTCTAAGAATACTGCATTTCACTCTAAGACTAAGCATATTTCAATAAAGTATAACTTTCTGAAGGACAAGGTAGAAGCAAAGGAAGTCAAATTAGTTTATGTGAACACTAAAGAATAGATTGCAGACATATTCACTAAACCACTGTCTAAGGAATCGTTTGAGTATTTCAGAGACAAGTTAGGGGTTTTTGCCCCTCCGACAGAGACTTGATTAATGAAGTTTGCCATTAGTCTGACATGTATTATCAGAGACATTATTCATTCTAGCACTGATGAGTGGTGCTACTACTCAGGGGGAGTAGTTAGCTTTGAGATTCAGAGGTTTATATCATTGCTTTGATATTTTTGTCAGATTTTTGGCATTGATGTCAAAGGGGGAAAGATAGTAATGTGAAAAATCATTCAAAACTTTATAGGGATATCATTCACAGAGGGAGAGCTATTGATTGTTGGTTGTTTTCCACATGAGGAGACTTGTTTGGCACTTTTTGGTACTTAGATGTTTTTCACATCTAGTGTTGCCATCAATGCCAAAGGGGGAAATTGTTGGAATTATGGATGAATTGATTGTGTGTTGCATTGATTTTTTATCATTGATGTCAACACTAGTTGTTATGGATGGTTACCGACAGACAAGTTTTGGTTACTGATAGAAGATCTAGTGTTATTAGCAAAAGAGACTATCTATTGTACACTTCCAACATGTTTGGATCAGTGAAGTATGTTTGATTTCATGTGTTATATGCTCCATGAGCATGTTTTGGTCAGTTGGTATTGGCTTGGTAATCAGATGCTATCATACACTCTGGTAAACCCTTACTAGCACAGGTTTAAGGCTTTACCGATAGAGCTTTCATTGAGGAATCGTGACAGGATGCGTAATTGGTGTTGATGCAGCTTCTTCATGGATTTTAGGATGCTGAAGATGATCTTCGATCGTTCTTCAATTGCTTGAAGACATTGCTTTGGCATGGTGGACCTAGAATAGGTCTGGTACCTATCTAGGTTATGGACTGATATCATGATAACAAGTACTCTACATGTTACTAGGATGTCTCAAGATGATTTATGGATTTTTTATTATTGTTTTGTTCTTAAGAGGACATGACATATCATTGTAATATGGAATTATGTAATGATCTTATTGTAATATCTTTAGGTGGCCAACCTAATTGGTTTAGGCATTAGGGTTTGTATAAATAAGAGGTAGAAACTCTTTGTAGTGTATCATGGTTATTGGAAAGGTCATGGTCAAGGAATGTAATGTACGAATATTGTAATATCATTTAGGCATAGGAGTTGGTCGATCATTGGTGATCAAATTGGATTCAGAAGAGGATTTAGTCCTCCGACATTGAGCTTAACTGGGACTATAATCAGGCATGATAGATGCTACTTCTAGCAGTTCACTCTATTGGATTGTTGTCCATTTATCTTGAGATGGTTGTAGCCTCTCTGTAGTCAGTGAGACTCTTTTGTAATGAGCAATACGCTCTAGGCAGTGTGCCTTCCTGCAAGTGCAGACCCCTCATTGTAACACATACTTTCTACTGAAGTATCATCTGACTATGGGTAGGCTTCCCACTGTGGTTTTTCCCTTTCCAGATTTTCCACGTACAAATCATGGTGTTATATGGTATGGTTGCTTTACATTGATTGTGTGGTTAATTGTTAAGCTATATTATTTATCGGTATTTGTTCCTACTGACATCTGTATGACCTTTGCCGGTACTTGATTTGTTTAAGGTTGTATTGTGGATTAAAAGTTATAATTTGTTAACAACTTATTCACCCCCCCTCTCAGTTGTTCACCTGTTATCCTAATAGTGGTCCTATTTGGATGAGGCTCAACCTTAGTTGCAGCATCCTTTTGAGATTATTCAACACAAGAATAAGATAGATGAGGCTATGGGTGTCAGCTCATTACATGTTTTAGACAACTTGCTTTTTTACCTTGATGATTTACTCACTCCTCAGGATATGTGGTCCAAGTTTGTTGATCTTTTTGGTACCATCAATGAGTTCAGAGCATTATAGATTAAGGCAGAACTCTCTTCTTTGTTACCTGAGTCTTTTCCTCACATTCAGGACTTTCTAAAAAAGTTTAAAACCACCAGATCTATCCTACATAGTTGTGGTAAAAATAAGACAGACAAAGAGTGTATCTACCTGATTCTCTCTAAGCTTTGAGGTCCCTATCAAATATTTTCTTCTACTTTTTATTCTACTATGGATGCCTTGGGTGCACGCTTCACCATGCCTATATTTAATGTATTCTATGATCGCTTGACTCATGAGCAGGCTCACCTATCTCAGTTAGACACTCTCACAGGATCAAATAACAAAGCATTGGTTGCACAAACATCTAAAGAGAACAAGAAGTAGAAACTGAAGCCTAGGAAGGATTCAATGGGCAATGAGAGTCCCTCCAAGCCACCACCTAAGTCTAATTCTAAACCAAAGTCCTATCCCAAATAGGAGAAATATTCCAAGTTTGGTGAGTCTTCCTCTAAGACTAAGAAGAAAGCAAATGAACGTTATAGTTTATATGGCAAGGAAGGATGATTAGAGGCTTTGAAGGAAGCCATGCAATAGCATCATATTTCTTCTCCTCAGCCTCCTTCCTCTTCTACAAGGAAAGGACATGCTCTTTCTACATGATCTATTACTTCTGCATCCACTTGGATTATTAATTCAGGGGATTTTTACCACATGCCACACTCTCAGTAGCCTGTTACCTCACTTTCTCATAGTGATACTTTACAAATTGCAGTTGGTGACTCAGCACAACTTTCAGTTTTAGGTTCAGGTACTATTCCATTGACAGGTGGTTGTATTCAGGATGTTCTTTTAGTTCTCGATATTTTGACAAACCTCCTCTCTATTTATCAGATTTGTCATTCTAGATCTGGTAAAACAGTTGGGTTCTCACCACATAATGTGGTTATTAGAAAGCTCCATGATCCTAGTTTGGTTGTGGCTACTAGAAATGTTGATCCTGATTCTTGGTTATACAGGTTTGAAGGCTTTGAGAGTCTAGATGGTCCAGGTGTTTCTCTTGTGCCACATACAGATTCAGTGAGAAAACTATGGCATGAGCATTTTGGCCATGTCAATTATAGATACTTACAATAGATGAGCACATAGGCACTTGTGATTGGGCTCCCTCAGATATCCTCTACTGATGGTTTATTTCAAGGTTGCGCACTTGGCAAGCATCATTGGGATCCTTTTCCTATAGGTAGAGCCAAACGTGCTAAGGCACCCTTGGATCTGGTATACAATGATCTTATATAGTTTCTGAATCCATCTTTTTAAGGTTCCAAGTATGTGCTCACATTCATTGATGTCTTCTCTAGACGTACATGGGTGTACTTTCTTAAGTACAAGTTTGATGTCTTTGATTCATTTTGAGTCTTTAAGACATTTGTAGAGAAGCAGTCTAGTCTTTCTATCTAGAGGATATGCATAGATAATGGGAGAGAATATGTGAATCAGGATTTTACAGATTTTTGCATAGAGCACGATTTGCAACATCATTATTAGTTCCTCACTCTCCTTAGTAGAATGGTGTTGTTGAGAGAAAGAACAAAACACTATGGGGGATGGTCAATTCTATGCTTCAGTCATGTTCTATGCAACCTTCTTTTTGGGTTGAGGCAGTTAATTGTGCCCCTTATATTCAGAATCGTATGCCTCATAAGGCATTGCGCTAGATGATTCCTAAGGAGGCATGGTCCCATGTCAAGCCTGATGTTTCATCATTCTGAGTTTTTGGTAGTGAGGCTTGGGCATTTATTCTAGATGCTCAAAGGAAATTCAGGGAGAGGAAGAGCCGACCACTCATATTTGTTGGCTACTATGAGGATGTTAAGGTGTATAGGTTGTTTGATCCTAATTCCCGAGAGGTTCTGTTTAGGTGGGATATCCAGTTTGATGAGCACCTTCCTCAGATGGATTCTCCATCACTAGCTTCTCCCTCACCGCCTCCTCCTCCCTCTTCATCTTTTGAGGATTCCTTATTCCTTGAGGATGATGTAGATGATGGTCCGTCATCTCCACCACCACCACCACCCATAGCTCAGTCTTTTCTCAAGTGGGCCCGATTTACAGTTGATGCTGCTAGTTCTATGGTAGGTGATCCTTCAGACTCCCGTCGTACTTGTACACAAACATCTAGTTTTAGTCTTCTGAATCATGCCATTTTGGATGATCTTCAAAAAAATTCAGAGGTGACAAGTCACCCAGAGTGGGATAGGGCCATGTATAAGGAGTATTCTTCTTTGATGAAGAATCATACTTGGGATCTTTGTACTCTTCTGAAAGGAAGAAAGTTGGTTTGGTGCAAGTGGGTGTACCATACCAAGTATGTTGTAGATGGTTCTATTAATAAGTATAAGGTTTATCTTGTTGCGAAGGGGTTTTCTCAGGTGGAGGGTATTAATTACTCCTAGACCTTTTCTCTTGTCGCCAAGATGAATTCTATTCGCGTTGTACTTTCACTTGTAGCTTCACAGGGATGGACAATTTTTCAGATGGATGTGAAGAGCGCCTTCTTGCATGGATACCTTCATGAGGAGATCTATATGGATAAGCCTCAAGGATTTGTGGAGGATTCCTCTTTGGTTTGAAGACTTCAATGTTCATTATACTCAAACAGGCCCCTAGGACCTGGTATAAGAAGATGGACTCTTTCTTGCTCTCCACACTCTTCACACATTGTCATTCTGATCCCATAGTTCATATTCAGCATTAGGGGGATGATATAGTTATCCTTGTGCTATATGTTGATGATCTCATCATTACTGGTAGCTCGTCATCCTTGATTCAAGATATTCAAAGAACTTTGATGGAGCAGTTTGAGATGACAGATCTTGGAATTCTGCATTATTTTTTGGGCCTACAGGTTATTCAATCTTCCGATGGGATTTTCATACTTCACCAGAAGTATGCTCTTGATATGCTTCACAGATTTCACATGCTTTCTTGCAATCCTGCACCCACATCGTTTCAGTCAGGTGTTGTTTTGTTTGCCACTTGTTCTACACCTTCCTTGGATCCTACCTTATACAAGCAGTCGGTTGGCAGTTTGTTGTACCTAACACATACATGCCCAAATCTTTCCTTTGTGGTTGGTCTTGTCTCTAGGTTCTCCCATGATCCCCATGAGAACCATTGGCAAGTTGCCAAACGTATTTTGAGGTATATTTGGGGCACTACACAATTTGGAATTCACTATACTTCAGGATCTCCTCACATTGTTGGCTTCAATGACTCAGATTGGGCTAGTGATGCTCGTGATCAGAAGTCTACTTCTGGCTTTGTTTTTTGCCTTGGTTACGACCCTATCACATGGTCTTGCACGAAGCAGTCTGCAATTGCATTTTCATCTATAGAGGTTGAGTACCGAGAAGTGGTGTTAGCTAGTTAGGAGGTTTTATGGCTTCAACAGTTGATGACTAAGTTTGGGTTTCCTTCTGATAGTCCCACTATTCTTTGGTGTGACAATCAGAGTGTCATTCACATTTCCCACAACTTAGTGGAGTACTAGAGGACTAAACACATTGAGATTCACATGCAATTCATTAGACAACTGATTCAGGATGGCTTTCTCATCTTGGAGTACATTTCTACAGAGGAGCAGGTTGCTGACATCTTCACTAAACCTTTGGCATCTCAATGCTACCTTCAATTGTGCTGTCTACTTGGGGTGAAGGAAGTTGTCCTTGGGGGGGTCTCATTGAGGCCTTCCTTCATTTTTTTAGCATGCTTTTTTCCATCTCTTTTTGGAGTAGAGTTTTTTTCCCACATGGTTTTCTCTATTTCTTCAGTTTATAGAGATTTGGTTGTGATTGGGTACCTCATCAGGCCTTGTTGCTGGGACCCAAATTTGCCTTCATCATGTAGTTGCTTTTTTGCTTCATGCATTTAGTTTTTTAGCTACTCCCTAAGTTCATCTTAAGGGGGGGTGTTAGAGTTATCATGTATTAGCTAATAATTATTTATTTAATTATTAGTCTATTACCCTCTACGCATAAGCTAAACTTAGGCATTTAATAATATGGTAGGTATTTAATAATTATTATAATTATTAAATACACTTTATCCCTTTAGGGTTGCACAACTTTAGGGTTGCATATTCTCCTTTTATAAGGATTGTATTGTACTTTTTATTTTATTCCCTCTCCAAATGATAATCTTTTTCTTCAAAGCCATTATTACTTTTTTGCCTCCATTCTTCTCTTGTGACAGGTATTTTTCTTGCACGTGTTCTTGGGATCTCTGAAGTTGTATTTCTCAACCTCTTCAATTATTATCTGATTTACTACAAATGTATCTTGACCACATGTATCATGACTATCTTCGAGATCATAAAGACACATAGACCTACGAGATTGACATATTTGAGGTGGAACTCAATACCTAGAAGACTCACTCACATCACATTGTATTAGAGGCCTAGTGTGTTGTATAAGATTCCAAGTGAGAGAGCTAATGGGCTCCAAGGTTTCCACCTAAATTTCTCCTTCACAATGGAAAGAATAGTGACATGTTCCAATAATAGTTTAGCTAGAGGTATTGGTGCCTATTTTAGGGTACATTGCACACCCACTCTATCCTATGTAGAGCCCCCACCTCTACCATGGAACCATTACATGTCAAACAAATTGGGGATCTTATCGAGGACAAACTCACAATAGAGTTTCCTCAAAAAGTATTTTTGTACTTCATTGTTATTGCAAGAAAGGATGGCAAAAAACCAACCACCACCTATCCCAAAAATTATTGATTATCCCTCCATGGTGGCACCGATAGATAGAAAACCTCTTGCATGCATCGTGTAGGGTTTCATTAGTTTGTAGGTCAGTGAATAGTGCACACAAGTCAAATTTTAGTTATTTTTACTTTCTCATAAGATAGTTTATCTACATATATAAGTAAACAGGCATGCCCAACCTATATTAATGAAATATAGATGACAAAGTTGCTAAAGTGATATCTTAGTATCTCAAAAATTGAATGGGATGGATAATTGTACTTAGATTTGACAATAGTTGAAAAGTGATACCACATAGTATGCAAACACATAAGATACAATTTATTTATTCTTGTTAATATGCCAAATCAAAGTGTGTCAGTATGACTTGATTTGTAGGATGATTGATCTTTCCTATGCTTGTGGATTCAAGGATGATTAGGTGATCATTACATGGGATGTATTAAATGATTCTAAATACTAGCACATAACATCAAATCACACTAAAAATATCTTTACTTGACTAAAGGTAGACAAATAAAAAGATTTAGGTATTTTTGAATTTTTAATTTCTAACAAATTCTTTTTAAAAATATCCATGACTACACAATAATCCCTATAATCTCCATGTCAATATATACTAGCACTTGTAGCCATAAGATGTGCAAGGGATATGCCCATAGGATGGTGAAGGGAAAACATAAATGAATTTTAACATTACGTAATGAAATAAATAAAAATATAGAACTATGGGTAGGGCGTATATCAATGACGTATGTAACACACTAGTAACTTTCAATGCGATTTCAAATATATATGGTATTGTGAAAAATCATAATTATATTAAAAAATAAGAATTATGATTTGCCAATAATAATTTTCCATATCATTTCAAATGTATATGATGTTGTGAAAAGCATACTTATATAACCTTTATAATAGAAAAATATAATTATATGATTGATCTTTTAAAATTATCTATTGAAATAAAATGAAAAATAATTAAATTTTTTTAAAAAATTATCTAAAATAATTCAATAATATATAGCAGAAAAAAAAAAAAGATATTACTATTTAAAGAATATTTATATTAAAAGTATTGTCAAAACTTCAAAATAATAATATAATTAACTAATATTGACTAATTAACTCTTCTAGAACTATATTATTCTATTTTTCATTTGTTTCCCCTAAATCTTTGTAAAGCAATTTCTTGTTTTAAGAGTGGTTTAATTTTATTTTTCACGTGTAGAACAGAAACACTATTCTAGTAGGCTTTTGCTTGAATATGAGAAACAACTATATGAATAATTGAAAACATTAAGTGCCAAAGCAAATTTTAAAGTGGGGGTTATATGGGTTTAAGCTATTAACATTCTTAGTTACCAAATTTGGTCAAATCTGAGTTTTTTTGGACTATCATTATTTTGTTCAATTTGGTGCAATTGTTCTAAATTCCTATGTAAATTTTATCAAATGTTATTAAAAATTGGTGACATTCAAAGTTTGTTGACTTTAAAAAATGAGTTGAATTATGGTTACATGCGTCAAACAATTGAGAGTAGTTCATGTCAACCAAACATTCAATGTTAAGAAAATATAGCAGATGTTGAAAATCTTTCCATATCTTACACTAAGATTCACCCTTCCTTAAAAAAAAATACCACGCACCTAAACGAAAACCTAAATTTTGGTTGTTTGGCATAGTTGTATATTTACAAGTGAAATAAATTGAGTTTGCATGTTGTTGAGATCTATACTTGACCTATAGATCTAAAATTTAGCATGTAGAATTAAATTTTACTGATGATATTTAATTTATAGATTCAGACGAATACATGATATTGAACTTTACAATCCATATTGAAAAAAACATTCCAACCGAATAGTTGATGTTCGAAATGAGAAAATGTATGGCTTTGATATAAAACATAAAATAGTAGAACAATGATATTGTCCTGAAGTAGTTCTAAGTTTTGATAGTATTGTTACTAATATATATGATTATATAAGATTAGAAAATGAGAATTCTAAACAAAAACAATTAAAATTTAAAATAGTTTTTCCAATATATCAAATTATATAAAAATTTATGAAAATTTAACTTCATCATTTTTATAATTAATCCAAAATAATAACAATAAACTATAAATAAAACAGCATATAATTTCAAAAACAAGTTCACAAATTCATTTACACAACGAAATTGACATCCAAAATTTGTTGACTTCCAAACATGAGTTGATTTTTTTTTAGACATCATAAGAAGCGCGAGGAGACAAAATAACAAGTATCGCGTAAAGCTATCTAAAACAACAAAGGTGCAAATTTATAGACTAATAATTTTTTTAATTTAAGCTAAAGTTGGGATTAGAAAGCAAGAAGGTAGAAAAAATTCACAATACTTAGATATACAAACTATCATGGTAGATATTTGATAGACCAAGAGATGATAAAATTGAGGATATTCAGGAAAAGGAATTGTGGAAATACCTTGGTTGTTTCAGGTAGAAGAGAGTAAAAAGTTTGATTCACCTATTCCACTAAATGTTTCATAGATGCCACATTAGTATGATAGAAAGTTGTATCAGAAGCATTAAATTTGTCTCATTCATTTTTAGTCCCGATTAAAACTATTTATAGCATTTTCTAATGCTTGTGATGTATATTGAAACTATTTATAGCCTTTTCTAATGCTTATGATGTATTTTAAAATTTACATTGGCAGAATTTAGTTAGTTAGTTTATTAAATTTATGCCAATGCTTCCTTCAACTATTTGAAGATTCAACTTCCTGCTTTTGGGAAATAGTTAATAATGGGCATATTTCATTTTCTACATTAGGAGGCAGAGGTGAATCTTGCTTCTTTAGGTTATTAGGTTTTGATTTCTTATCTTCCTCCATGAAAAATATCTCAAGATCTGGTATTCAATCTTTGTCATGTCCATGGCAATATTCTGAAGAGACACTATTGCTTCATTAACTAATTAAATCATCTGTTCAGTCTCTTCGTTCTATGCATTATTGACAAAGAGAGAATATCAATTTTTCTGTTACCAAAAACTTCAATATAAATCGTAAGTAGATCTAAAAATATTTATATTTTCAAGTAAGCAAAATTTTGAGCTGAGCAACGCAAGACTTTTTTTCCATATAATGTGGTTTTGATAGGTTAGCTTTAAACCACACACACTAAGGAACATATTAAGCCTAGATGATGTTAGTCAACTCTGAGTGTTTAACACTTTTAAGTCTAGAAGTGTATTCTTAGTGTGACCACACACATTCTGACTGACTATTTAATACTTTTAAGCCTAAAAATGTATGTTTAGTGTGTGTGATTTAAGTCGTTCTGTTTTGATATGATCATGATATAGGTGGAAGATACAATGTGAATCAATGAATGGAAAATTGGTATTAATGAAAAAATCAGTGAACCAACGACTGAAGATGGTTTAATGGTGTCCTTAAATGGTTTCAAGATGAGTGTGAGACAAGTATTCAGGTCATTCGATATTAAAGTATTCTTTGAAAGAAACACAAAAATAAAATATACCGATGAAAATTTCTAACACCAATTTAAAGTTTTATCTCTTATAATTATTTATTTCCCTCTATTTGTAAGAACTTAAAAACAAAGCCCAAATCCCTTTCATTAGACTAGATCCACTCATCATTTTAAAGAAAAAAGAAACTAAACTTAATTAAGACTTTGTTATGTTAAAGATTACTCTCATGTTTTTAATTTGCCCGCTACCTTTAATTAAAATAGTGTGATTATTTATTTCAATTTAGAGACAGAACCATGTGAATTGGGCGTCATCAAACTCATCCACCTTAATGCACTTGAATTCCGAGTGAGCAGTTTATCATCCCAAGAATAAAAAAATGTTGGGAATCTTAATGCAGAATTCAGTTTGTTTTATTATCTTTTTTTATTAACAAGAGACGCAAAGCATCATGTTCCTGCCATTAGTTTAGAGTAGATAAAACTGAGATGAAGATAGAGGGGGAGAGGAAGAGAGAGATAGATAGAGAGACGAAGAGAGGTAGAGGGAGAGTTAAAGATAAAAATAGAGAGATACAGATAAGAAGATTGAAAGATAAGAGAGAAATAGAGAGAAAGAGAGAGAAAGATATATATATATATATATATATATATATATATATATATATATATATATATATAGAGAGAGAGAGAGAGAGAGAGAGAGAGAGAGAGGTGGCACTATCATAGAGGGATAAAGAGGTAGAGATAAGTATTTATGTTATTTTCTACTATTTTAATAATAGTGTGTGGAGGAAGCAAGCTCGTTTGGTAAACATATTTTTATATAAACTACAATTTGTTAATCTTGTGGGATGTTAAGGCTATTGTTTTATTCATGCATATTAGTAGTTGTTTGGTTGCCTCCCATAATGTAATTATTTCCTTTGCTCAATTTGATAAAAAATGCATAGCATTGAAGCATGATTATAGTAGATATATTCTAAAATATAAATATTTAGTTTATTTATAAATTTAAAATATTTTTCTTTTCAAAGTGAACATGGAGGCATAACTAATAATAATTATTATCAATATATTGTTAAATTGTGTGTTTTATTTTAAATAAATTTTTAAAGCATTTTTTTTTAATAAAAGTGGAGAACCACTAATTTTATTAATTATAAATTTTTACAAACCTGGTTCAAAGAGCATTGGTAGGAAAGAACCAGGCAAAGAAAACCTCTGGTCTTGCTCATAAAAAAGACCACCATTGGGTGGATACATACAATTACATAAAAAAAAGAGATTTGAAACCTCCAACCCAGCCCAACCCAACCCAAAAACCTTATAAGCCAACTCCGATTACAATATGAAAACCTAACCCATCCAAAACTTGAGTGCCAATTACAAAATTTTCCTGCAAGGCGAAGCAAGCAATCATCAAAGATGAAGAAACCAATTGCTTGGACCCACATCTAGAGGAGGTGAAATCACCTCATTCTGAGAATCAATCAAAACCTGATCATTTGGAACAATCACCTACAAAGGTTCCACCATGCTTGGGAAAGACATAACTGCATTCATAGAGTCAAGAAGAAACGTAAACCTGAAAAAACTTTTACAACAGCAGCCAAGGTAACCGACGATACATGATCCAAGAAGGCTACAAGAGCAAACACCATATTATCATAGTTATCAGAAACCAAACCACCTCTCAATACAGAAAGTAATTCACAATGCTAACCACTAGATAATAATTGATGCTGAGATAAAAATCCACCATAACCTAAATGACCAAGTTCAAAACGATAAGAAGATAGAGCACTATCCAAATCAGAAGCAGAATAAAAAGAGGGATGTAAGTATGCATCCAATGATGCCTAAACCAAAGAAGAATCCATGAGCATATCCATACAAACAATAACAAACCAAGAAGCCACTTCAGCAAGGAAAACATTAGTATTTTCCACCAGCCACCTCCGGCCCACCACCTTACGAATAGCAAAAGAAAACTCCAAAGAATGTAACTTAAACAACCTGCCAAGCTTCTCATCATCAAAGGCATGAGTATCCTGAAAGTCACAATTCTTAATAGGCAACGAAATTATGTAACTAGTAGTATAAACATCCACAAAGAAAACCTAGAAAACCATATAAGAAACAAGCAATACAAAACACATAGAGCCAATGAGTATATATAAAATAAAAAAGAAACATCATTATTCAATAACCTCATACCACTAGCACTCATAAAATCACACAAGCCTGATAGTACATCAAAAGAACTGGTATGAAACCATAAAGCCACATGAGCCATAATAAATTCCTTGTACCAGCAAAGGCTCACAAGCCGCCACACCACATAGAAGGAATCATTAACAAAGCCTTAAAATAGAAAGCTCATGCCTAGAAAAAAGTAGTACGAGAGATATCATAAAACACTGTGAGAAGATCATACACATCACCCAAGATGTCACCAATCAACACATCATCTCAGAAGCAAAGACGGCCAGCACATTCCTTGCAATCATGACCAGTGATCAAAACCTCTCCAGTCAAGAATTTCAGAAGTAGTAACCAAGCCACCCCCAACCCAGAAATAGGAGACAAGAAACCTATCTAATCGTTCAGAAATAGCTTCCTCTCCACTTCGATGATTATTCCAAGTGAAAATCCCATTAGAGGTTTTAACATCAACTAAAGCAAGCAAATCCACCTGATCTCGAAAAAGGTCAGAAGCAAGCCCTAACCTAGGTAACCCCCCTATCTTCTCCTCCAGACTCAACACCGAATTAAATCACCACCTAAAATCCAAGGAAAATAAGGGGCACATGACCGAACATACCTTATATGCGCTCATAACTAGATTTTACCCCGAATATCAATTGGAGCATAAACATTAGTAATCAAAATAGTCTCACCAAAATTCAAGGCAGAAGCAACCATGGAGATAGAATAAGGGTTATAAATCCACCAAAGGGGAGTAATCTTGTGGGGATCCAAAAAAAGAGCTAAACTGATAGAAGTACCCTAAGATCCAATACATTGACATTGACCAAAATACCAAATACAAGAAGGATATTGAAGCATAACGTCAACCAAAACCTTAGTCTCCTGAATGACGAAAAAGGTTTGGTGAATGAACAACGACCAAATCATGAATAGCTTTTTGATGGGAGGTGTTATTCAACCCCCTTACATTCCAAGAAAGAATAATCATGGTGGGGACTGAGAAAAGTGAACATCAATAGGCTTAACCGCCCTAGATTCCACCAATAAATCTCTTGTAATTTGAATTCACTCATGATCATTCTTACGTTTTTTGGAAGAATTATCAAAAGGACCTTTCTTAAGGGGGCGTTGATGCACCCCCAAGCCCCGAGGAAACCCCTTACCCTTATTGGAAGCTAAAACCTCCTTAGCTAGATCAACCAAAACCATATCATCTTGCAACGGTTCAATCGAGTGAGCCTACAGAGGTTGTCCTCCCTGATGATCATGACTTGAAGGAGGAATGTGAACAACTGCCATACTCACATCAGCAGCTATAGGAGAGATACCAGGTGGAACCCCTTCTTCCAAAGCTACAAAATCTAACACTTCAAACCGGTTAAAACCCTCATCAATATGACGATCCTTTAAAGTCCTCTTATGACCACGTCCTTTGGTCCTAGACTTAACAGGCACAAAACCATCCTTATTCTTACCCAAATCACCCCCATGCATCGGATCATTCCCCTTGTCCTCTTTACCCATAGGTTGAGATGAAGAGGAAGGGGGATTGGAAGACTGAGATTCTTTATGAACCTTCGGGCACTGGCGCTGAAGATGGCCATATTCATGACATATCTGGCAACAAAAGGGAAGAGATTCGTAATCCAGCTATTGTATCCATGAGGAAGAACCAAGACAAATTTCCAACGAATCTAGCAGAGGATTATTCAGATCAATCTCAACACAAATTTGAGCGAAAGAAATTACCTTCTTGTCAAGAGTTTGTTGGGTAATTGCAATCAGCTTTCCCAAGAGAGTAGCAATTCGTTGTAAGATATCTTCTCGCTAGAACTCCAAAGGAAGCCGAGGCAAACGAACACAAGTTGGGACCCGAGATGACAACTCTTCAGCCGAATTAAAACCCATATGCTAGGGTTTAATAAATAACCCAACATGATTGTAGAAATACGGCCCTCCTTCAAAAACCTGATTGTGATCAGCCATGTTAGAAAAACAACCATAAAGTAACTATTAGCAGCGAGCATAATCTCCATATCCCCATCAACCTGTCATGAATGCCAGATCCAAGCTTCCAAAGCGGACAAAGGAATGGGAATACCAAAAAACTTGCAAATAAGAGCATGTTGGCTCCAATACGAAACATCATCAATGATCGAATCAAGGGAAATAACCAAAACCAGCCAATCCTGACTTCGAGGCAAACACCCATTAACTTTCTTCACTTTTGATCCCGCATAAAACATCTCTGGCCCTTGAGCATGCAAGCCCGATGAAGGACCAGTATGACTTGTAGCCCCTCTAGCAACCACTAGATTGGAAGAAATTGAAACCTCTGTCATAACACCACCTTAAAGAAAAAAATTGTCAACTGATCGCGACAAGAAATAAAGAAGCAACAGACACAAAAGACAAAACCCCAACCCCGACTGACTGCCACAAACCACACCCACACTCCTGAAACTGCCCTACCCCCATGAAGCACAAAAAAATGAACCAACACACTCAAAATCGAGTGCATGCAAGGCCAAAAGTGATCCATTCCACCACTTCCATTCATGTAGCATTCTCCTCCTCGATGATTAGAAGGTTATTCTACAAAGCCAAGTACCTTATGGGATGGCTTAAAGAGCACACACTAAGCTTTGACCGCTTAGGTGGCAATGTGGGCCCTTTCTAACCTTCCGTTTCCCGTTTTGTTTCCACGGGCTCTGACTGCCATGGTTAAGTTTGAATTTCAATTTTGAATATCTCCTGCCCCAACATTGAAAAGCATAAATAGGGACCAGTAATTCTCCCAGTAGAGATGCCAAAAGTTGAGGTTAATTTCATGGACCTTCCCTCTTATGATTTCATTTCATTGTTTCAAATGTTGCTTCTGCCTAGAGAAGGCTACATCAATGCAGATAAGAATGGAGTGGCTATAAGGTCTTACCTTGCAACGGATGTGTGTGAATCACACTTCACCCATCTCTACTCACAAAAAAGTCTGCATTTCCGCCACTATTATGTCTCTCTGCATGGGATTTCAGTGGTGAGTAATGAACTTGATATTTTCATCATATATGAATATGGCATTGTTGTATATGGAAGAGAGATAATAAGGATTCAAGTCCTTGTCCCAGCAAATCCAGATCCTCCATGTGTAGATGCTAATGTTGACTATTCTATTTGTCCTTGATGACAAGGCTCTTCGGTGGCAGAATGTGGACTTTGGTTTCCACATCATCAGTTAACTTTCAACATGTTTTCGCATGTAACTCAATGGTTAAACCATGATTGAGTTTGACTTAAGTGTTGTTTTTCCTTATGCAGCGCTATGAGTTTATCGGATGTCAAAGCATATTGTTTTTTGGTTTGGGATATTTTCGGATCTCAAAGCTCATTATTCTTTTTGAATACCTCTTTTCAACTTCCCTGCTAAAAACTTATTGTGCTGCCACTTTCTGATGAACTTGGTTGAAATCTTTGTCATGAAGAAAGCGTTGAAGTTTGTGGGTTTCTACTATGTTGTTCCCCTGTTTATGCTCTTCATTATGATACTAGTTTTACCAAGGTTGAAGATGTTCTATGTTGAATCACTGCTCATGTTCCTCATGGGTAACTTGTCTTCCCTCCAGGCATAGGTATGCGTTTTTTATTTTGGATTCTTTTGCAAATATCAGCATTGATGCTGCACTATTTCTTGCAAATTTATTCAAAGGAATTTATCTTAAACTAGCAAAGATTGGGCAGGATTTTTTCAGTTGGAAATTGGTTAATGAATTTATCATGGAAGCACTGTCAATATTGTGTGCTTATTTTCTAAGAAAGTTTGTTCTGGAGCTCTTGGTTCTTCCAATACACTTATTCAAACTAGGATAACTGTTTTTCGGTTTCTTACGGTTGTATTTTTCTCGTGGTTGTTTAACCACTTGAGAGTTGCTTGGGATTGTGATATTTTTTCACAGCATACAGGTTAAAACAATTATGAATTTGTTTGAGATATGCATAACTGCATGTATGTACCCTTGTGAAAAACAAGTATATATAGATGCAGTGTGTGCATAGTAAAATGTGTGAGAGATTGTAAAAGAAAACATTATCAGTTGTATTGATATCTCAGAGGATATATTGATAAAGATTTATTTAGAATTGTTCTAGCCATTTCTTTAACTGTTTTGTTCTTTCTTTCCACAACACCATTTTTTTGTGGTGTACAAGTAGTTGAGTACTGTCTTTTTATGCCTCGTCTTTCACAATATTCAATGAATTCCTGAGAGGTGAATTCTCCACCTCGATCTGATCTTAAGCATTTCAATTTTAGATTAGTTTCTCTTTCTACCATTTTCCTAAATATCTTGAAACATTCAAAAGCCTCAGACTTATGTTTCAAAAATGTTACCCAAACCATTCTGGAATAGTCATCAACAAATAACATAAAATACTTTTCACCGTTTATGGATTGAGTTTTGGTTGGTCCGCATAGATCAGTATGAACTAATTCTAGTGGCCTAGTAGAAAGATATTCCTTTGTTTTAAAAGATGATTTTGATTGCTTTCCTTTTACACATTCATCACAGATATTCATTGGTTTATTGATTATACGCAAACCCCTGACTTTCTTATTCTTGCTAATCCTTACAAGGTTATCAAAATTTATGTGACCTAACCTTTTGTGCCACAACCAGTTCTCTTCAACTTGACTCATAAGACAAGTATTAATCAAAGATGATTCCTAAACTGTTGACTCTATCAGATTATAAAGATTACCGCCTGTTCTTATGCCATTTGCTATTATTCTATCCATCTTGTTTCTAATTTCACAACCTTTTGCATCAAATGAGATAGAATACCCACTATCACAAATCTGACTCACACTTAACAAGTTATGCTTCAGACCTTCAACATAATAGACATTATGTATAGGAGTATCTTTATTCAAATAAATAGATCCTCATCCTGTAATATAAGCTCCTGAATTATCACCAAACCTGACAAAGCCACCATCAAAGTCTTCTAAAGTTTGAAATTTTTTTTTGCTGCCAGTCACGTGATGAGAACAACCGCTATCCAAAACCCATGTTGCTTGTTTATATGAGAATAAAGCTATTTCAACAATCAAAGATTTTTCAATATTCATATTTTTGGGTTTCCATACCCGTTGAGGTTTCAATTTCAGTTTGCACTGATTCTCAAAATGCCCGTAATGAAAACATTTAAAGCATCTTGTTATTCTTTTGAAACCATATGATTGTCTATGCCCAAACATAGGACCTTTTACGGCTAACTTGCAGTTGTTAGCTTTATGTCCAAAAGCATTACAAGAAAAACAATACCCTTTAAAGAAACCAAAGTTTGCTGACCGATTCAAATATTGTTTTGATATCTCATTTTTCTCAAATTGTTCAATCTGTTTGTATAACTGAATTATTTTCTACTCATTTTCATCTAACAGAACTTTCTGACTCTCAATAGTTTGATTTGCAGTATTCAATTCTACTTGTAGAATTTGGCAATTTTCTTCTTGAGTAGAAACCAACTTCTTTAATCTCTTTATTTCTTGTAAGGAGCAAAGTAGCTCCTCTTCAAGATTTATTTCTTCATCTAAATCAGATGAAGATTCTGATTGAATAGTTTCAGCTTTATGATCATTTACAATTTCAGCCATGAAAAAAATTTCTCCTTCTTCAACTGAATCATCTGATTCTTCATCAGTGTCTTCCTTTGACAAAAGACTCTTCTTTTTAAAGTTTTTGAATCTTTTATTTTGATTCCAAGGTTTCTTTTTAGAGAATTTTTCTAGTTTTTCATCATCCTCATTTTGATCAGCATAGGGACACTTTGCAGCAAAGTGTCCATACTGTCCACAGTTAAAACATTTTGATTTTCCTTGATATCTTTTCTTCAATTTCCTAACTAACAATGCTTCAAGAGCATCCGAGATATTAGAGTCACTGTCATCTTTCTTTTCAGCCTTGAAGGCTGTTTCTTTTGAAGTAGAAGCAACATTATTGCTAATTCTCATTTCATAAGCAGTTAGGATTCCTTGTAGTTTATGCAAAGTCATATTTGAGAAATGTTTCTTTTCTTCTAAAGCAGAGATTTTCATTTCAAATTTTCGTAAAACAGTTCTAACAACTTTTGAAACTACATCATGTTCCTCAATGTTTTCTCCTAAGCCTTTTCCAGCATTCACCACTTCATCAATTCTCAGAAAATAAGCAGCTATGTTTTCATCTTCATTCATTTTCAAATTATCAAATTGAGTTTTCAAAGTGATCAATTTTGACTCTTTTACTTTTTCATCACCTTGATAAATAGTTTCTAACTTGACCCATATATCATTGGCAGAATTACAATACATGACTTTGACAAACACATCTTTTGTGAGACCACATAAAATAGCAAACTTGGCTCTTTTATCAAGTTCATACTTGGTTTTATCATCAAAGTCAGTAGGTATGGTTTTCGGCACAATATATTTTGTAACAACAACTTCCCACATACGAACATCTAAAGAATTTATAAAAGCTTCCATCATGACTTTCCAAAAAACATAATCAGTTCCATCAAACAGAGGCGCTCTAGTAAGAGAAGCACCGTCTGCTTGAGCCATTTTCACTTCCAATGTCCAGGAACAATCCCTATAGGCAGACCTAACAGAGGGACCCTAGGCTCTGATACCACTTGTTGGAAGTGAGAAAACTCTGAGACGGGAGGTGAACAGAGTTTTCTCACTTCCAACAGCTAATCGAGGTGGAGATCTGGTCGGAGGAAAATGGTTGCTTCTGGGAGGGGTTGCTTGGGCATAGTTCGCTAGTTGATGATCCAGTTGCTGATGATTGTGATCCAGACCCATTTATAAACTATATGAACCAGTCAATGAACCAGTCCCAGCAATGGGGATAGAGGCAGGTGCATTCCTTTCATTTCGAGATCGAACAGGCAGCAGTTGATCGGTTTAATCAGTCGAAGGAGAAGTCGAAGGAGAAGAAGAAGAAGTCGAGTCGGTTGGACCTGGCTAACGATGTTTTGCCCCCAAACTCCTATAAACGCCTACAGTAGTAGCCATAGTAGCTGTGGTAGGGAAAAAAAGTGACTATCCCTGCATGCAGTGGAAGGATTCCTTATTGTGTAGCTGCTCCCCACGCTATCTCCTCCCAACCAGTTTGCTGAAGTCAATTTATTGATGGTTTATATTTATATAAATCTTTCATATATATTAGAAATATTGTATTATGAATATTAAATTTGGGAAATTTTGTCATGTAGGGTATTATTACAAAAGGGAAATGGGAACTCTTGAGTTTACCTTGGATAAGTCAAAGTTAGAAGAGGCAGAGAACATTGTGAATAGATGAGGATCATTTGCAAATAAAGAGTGTAGGGATTGTAGGGGTAATCCATGCATTCTATTATCGACTTGACGGAAAGGGAAAGAGAAGATGTTACGAAGAATTGATCATTTTTTGAAAATATTTTGAAAGCTTATTTAGGATGTAAGATATCGACAAATGAGTCCTTAAACATTGTTGAAAGAGATTTCTATTTAGTTTAAAGATTATGTATCTAAATAATTAGGGTTGTTTATGACCATTTTGAAAAGAAAAGAAGCACACGATAACTCTAATTAATAAATAGAACCTAAAAATCTCAATATATTCATTTTGTTTTGGAAAGAGACAATTAAATTTTACTTATAGAACAACTGTTATCCAATTAGTTGGTTTAGGGAATGTATGAATTTGTCAATTGTAAACTTATGTGTATTTTTTTTATTCACATAAATTTCATTTGTATTCCTAGTACTCTATATTATACTATTAAAAAGGAAAAATGAGGTTTTTAAAGTCAATTAGGTAAATAAATAAATTAAGTATAAAATAACAAAAAAAATGTAGTGTACTTGTTGGTTAGATGGACTGTAATAGATTAGATCAAGTAATATTAGACTAAAAGTAGAATCAAACTATTAATAGAAATAAATCAAAGGAGAGATTGCTTAGATTTGTAATCAAAGAATGATTTTAGAGTAACAATGTGATCATATCACTTTGAGTGCTATGAGATACTATAGTAAGATTTAGTAATATTAGATCAATGAAGCATTCTAAATAATATAATGTAAGAATGTAAGATCATAATATGAATCTTTTATTTTGAAAAAAATATGTCAATAATGAATTATAGATGCCATAATAGCTATATGCAATAATGAGAACACATAGTTCATAGCCAGGTGATAAAGATAAGACTATATATGATGATTATAAATGAATAATATAATTGTGTTCAATTCAAGTTCATCCAACAAGAAAATGTGATGTGACAAGTCAAGTAAATAACAAAACTGAATTTTGGGTTTTCTTTTTGACTCACCATTTGTTTGGATGCTCTTTTTTTTTCTTTCTAATCTTACCTTAACAAAAGGAAGAAGGCTTTTTTGTGCAACCTTCCCATGATATTATTCTTACCTGAAGTCAATGCAAATCAATCATGGTTGAGTGCAAACTTTATTGACCAAAATCTCTAAACTTTTAGCTATGGATTTATTACATGAGTATTATTTATCTTGACTTTTACTTGTTACACTATGCTTTGATGATTGAAGAGTTATCATCAATAGACGTTTTCACATCCTCCTTCGATAATATGGGCAAATCAATCATCATTTTCTATACTTCCTATACCTTCTTCCTATGCATGAACCAATAATCCAATCAATATATCAGCATTTTTTCTCTTGCAATTCGCTCTCATCTTTCGACTTTGCCTAGTTACATAAAAATTTATGCGAGAGAATACATAGTAAATGTTAGTATTTTTATGTTTATTCATTACACATGGATTCACATACATTAGTCTAAAGAGCATAATTAAAACTTGATAGAGATCTCAAATAACCTAATAGAGATGGCTACATGTGAAATTAAAATTTGATCATATTGTTGATGATAATTTTGTACTTCCCTCTCCATTACTACACAAGTGATATGACACTTGAGATTTATAATCTTAAATACAAATATGGATACAAAGAAAAAATGAATAAGTATAAATAACATTGTATGCAATTAAAAAAATATTATGGAATGTAAGAATTGAATTACCTTCCTTCAAATGTGATCAAACACTAATATCTATGCTTATGGAGGAACATTCACTTCCCTTAATCGTTCTACATATAATCAAATTTATCTTTAGCATACAACAATCCTCAAGTAGATACAATTTTTAATGATGAATCTTTAGCAGATCATCTGGATTTATATATTAGTGTTACATTATCTTATCATGATGAAATATTATTATAATATCCATTCAATGTATTTTCTTACTCTAATGGAATTATTCCTACACTTCATGAATATAAATATATGTAAGCTATCTTGGATTCTTTTAATAATGAGAGTATTTATTGAGCATAGGGGTACTCTTTAAATTGATGAATTTTGTTACATTTCAAAGTATAAAATGATAAGGATGAACTTTTAAAATTGTTAAATGTTTAATCCTGACAAAATTTCAAAATTGAAATTAAAGTTTCAGATGAATTTAGTAATTTATTTTGAGTGATTATATAAGAACATGCTTGGTATTTATTTTGATAAATTCCAAGTTGTAGTCATGTAAAGAAATTCTTAGTATTTTCATGAAATATTATTTTAGACCCTATGACCAAACATAATAAGCAAAAGATTTGGAAAATACATTCCAAGGTAGTTATGCTACACAAACAAGAGATACAAAATTTTCTCAAAGTTTAGTTCATATCAGCCACACATTATTCTCTCTACATAAGATTTGGCATAGAATTTTGATTTGAACAAAGATTCACCATTTGATTGATTTTTTTGACAAAATAAAATTCTTATCATACCTAAAACCAACACAAGGCAATATTAACTATACAAATGACTTATCATTATTTTGTTATGCCCTATATTGCTAACAATCTTAGAGCTACTTATCAAAGTGTGGTAAACTTATGCATGATATTACAAGCTTATTTTGATGAAAAATTTGACAAATATAGAACTAGAGTGGATCATTATAGAACTCATTAATGAGGACTCAATTTCATCTATGTGTGAATCTTTTCTTTGAGAATTCAATGAATCTATGGAATTAAGTGGGATACAAAGAGTAAGTGAAATTGAAGATCAACATCTTGTACTTTAGTATTAAGATATACTTGAATTTGATCTATTTTAATTTGAGGTGCATGAAGAGATTTTTTATGTTTTCTAAGTTAAAACTATAGTTAGGTACATTTTTTGAGGCTCATGAGTTTAAATCTTTTATTTGAGTCTTATATCACTTGGTAGACTATGACAAAATGAAAAAAATATAATTTTAAAGAAAAAGGTATCACTTTATGATCAAAAAGTGGTAACAACTTATTACATGAATCTCTATTTTTATGTATGTAAAAATAATTTGAAATGATTTATATTGAATTGATATAACATATATGAAAATGAAAAAATAACTATACACAAAATGATTTTAATATATTTGTGTTGCATTCATAAAAATTGGAATATATTTTTATATTCATGTGAATATTATATCCTGTTTTTCAATAATGTATGTTATATTTTTTAATTTTTTTTTACATCAATGTATCTATGTTAAAACTCTTGAGATATATCCATTCAAATAGAACTATTATTAAAAAAAGGTTGAAAGATATATCAAAGATGTTTAGATGTTTTATTTATTGTAAATATTAAAAAGAAAATGGGAGCTATTTCACAATTAAAGATTTAAAAACCATAAAAAAAAAGTTAAAATCATAGCATTCAGGTTAAAATTGTAGATTTGAATATCAAAACCACAAATGTAAGTTTTATCCAAATTCAAATACAATCATAAAATTTCTAAAATGTAATTATTATACTTAATTTGTCTCAAATATTTTTTCAAATAATCAACAGAAATAATTTATTATATATTTCCTTTCAATATTCTCTTTTTCATTTTCAAAATATATATTAACTTTTACTATTTTATTACTAAATCAAATACATTTTCCAATCTAATTTATATAACTAGACTAAATAAATTATTAACATTAAATATTTATGTAGCAAATATTATATTATAATTTTTTTTAGATTAAATTACTTTTACTTTACAATCAAATATACAATTTTTTTATCCAAAAGTTTGGAATAAAAACTTATCCCTCCCAGATAAGTTTTTAAAACTTATCCAGCAACTAGAATGTAAATGAATACTGCTTCTTTAAATATTGTTATCTTCCAAACAACATTTTTAAAAAGATCGAATTCTATAAAAGATATCTTAAAAAGTTACAATATCAAAGTCCGAAAATTTATATATTAGCCTGAAAGATGTTATGGTACAGATTTTAACTCTCAAGTTTGAGCAAAGCAACAAACCATCTAAATCTGTCAGATTTCAATGTGCTGGCCACCATCTGTAGGGTGTAGTTGTAGCCGAAATGTTCTATTCTCATTGGCAAAGTAAAGGGAGGAGATGTAATATCAATGTCTTGCATATGTCATACTGTCAACTTTTGGAAAACATATTTCATTTTTTTGTTGTCAACAACTGTTGTTGTTACAAATAAGACGTCGAATGCCAACACGCAAGGACATTGATATGACAACTCCTCCCTGTACCAACAAGCAGCATTGCACTATAGCTTGCCGAATGCAATCAAGCTATTCATATCTATATTTTTAAGTATTATGTTTAATATATTCATTATTAGCTTTCTGATGTAAAAATTTTGGGTACTGTCATGGGGCACTCAAATATGATCCCAGCTATTCTGGCTTCAAAACAGATTTTTCGTACAGCGTGATAGCGACGTGTTAGTCAATCGCAGTCGTTTATTGCAAAATCGACAATGTAAAACGTGCGACTAACACGTGTGTTAGTCAATCCATTCTGCTGTTTTAGAACCAAAATAGACACATCCCTCAAACTTGGCCCTATAAATACTCATCTGGAATCAATATTTCTTCTCAATGGTTTGCATACCATTTAAACACCTGCCCCTTGATACTAAATCTATTTTGTATCAGAAAAGACTCTGATTTCTTTCCTAGGGAAGACAAATGTAGAGCCTAGTGTTCTATTCTCACCAATCAAATGCATGTTTGGTAGCCAACTTGGTTATGTTGTTGACTAATGTACTCTCAGCTTAGGTAACATATTTCACTTTTTAGTCTTGAATACTTGGGTTGACAGTTATGTTTTAACCTACAACCATCAATATTTGTAGTTAGCAGAGGCATTAAAACACTTTCCCTGGAAAATGGTGGTATGGCTTTATATCAGATATTTGATGGTTACCTACAGTAATGTTTTCTTGCTTATTCAGTTTAATTGACTACAATGTACAATCTGTGTACTTTTTGCCTTTGATAAATGGTTTATATTCCTGTCTATAGACCTTCAGGTGTGTTGCACCATTGATTTCTCTACCATCTTACTTTGATAAGCAGGTCAATTAATTTTTTTAGCACAAAGTATTTTCAAAACAAAAGATCAACTTCAAATGATTTTCTTACTTTGCTCTTTTGTCATAGCATACAACTAGGTATATAGTCCAGACCATGTTAGTGGCACCATATCATTGCTGCTTCCATTGTTATTTAATTCTATAATAGGTTCATACTTATATTATATATTGCTCTGGCCTCCTTAATTGGCACCTCCACCTTTCAGCATTTGGCAGGGACTCTGGTGCACCACAGGCCTTGTTTTTTTTGGATTTACTGTGGAAAGCACAAAATAAAACAAAAACATAGAAAAAACAAAGTGGATCAGAACATGTTTTCATAAATTAATAATGAATACCATAAATGATAGAGGAAAAAAGAATAACAGTTAACATCAATAATGTTGTTGCAGCTGTTCTCTTCATTATTGATTGAATTTTATACGTTCAGATGTAAAGATATGCCTACTGTGTAAAAGACTCTCCCATGTCAGAATGGCAGATCAAAAAATGGGATTAGTGCTACTCAATAGAGTAACATCCCAAAGTAATGTAGTTTATAATGTTTTGAGAAATTTTTTGTATGTAATCAGGAATGCAGCCACCCCAGCCAACATAGGATAATACATGCAGCTACGTGGAGGCCATTTTTTGAAAATGTCAATATATTAAAATAGCTATCAAAGGGTAGAATAAATAAATAAATAATAATTTTAATGTGAAATAAGAGTTATTAATACTTGGCAAATAAAAAAAGGCTGAGGAAAAAATGTGGGTGGGTACTATTTGGCATTAAAAAATTGGTGCAATGTCTTTTTAACATATATTGTTTTTCAATTGTCTTTAACCTTTTTAAAAAATTCTTTTGAAATTGTCTTCATTAATCATATTGAGGAAATGGTATCAAATATGATCAATGTATTTAGTTCAATTGGGAAAAAAGGATTTTTTTTTTGTGATAGTGATTGTTGAAATATTTTGGTTTTTTTGTAGTAATTTACCATTATTTAATTTTCTTCATTCAAATTGTTTGATAAAATATTGGAATTGTAGCAATAAACTCAACTTTTGTTGATGAGAAAGGTTTTTGTTTTTGGTGAAGATCAAGAAATGAAACTTAATCCCAAATTAAATACATAACCTAAAGTAATTTTCCTATCATAAATAAATTTAACCCCATCACTATCTATATATCCAACTAGTCCAATGTTATATATAGATATTAGAGAGTATTTTTTATCAAAAGGAGAGAGGAGGGAGAAAAGAAGGGGGTAAGTATACAAAATTTTAAAAATAGAAAAGGTAATAAATAAAAAGTAGAATAATAAAAGAAGATAAGTAAATAAAATAGGAAGGTAAGTGAAATACAAGGAAAATAAAACAGAAAAACTGAAAAAAGGAAATTAATATTAATACACATAAATTCAAAAAATGACAAAAAAGAATAACATAAAATAAATAAAAGGAGAAAGCTACACTATAAGAAACAAAAAAAAAAAGAATATACAAAAAATAAATTTTTTATATGTGTGTACAAGAATTAAAATTAGTAAAGGAAAAACGTAAAATGATAAACAAATTAAATTGAAGAATATATATAATTTACATAAAGAAAATATAAATAAACACACATAATAAGATAAAAACACTATAAAATTTATTATAAAAAAATTATATGTAAACATAACATAAATGAAAGAAAATGCACAGTAAATAATAACACCTCTTGCAAATAAATAAAGAAGAGGGAAAATAAGAAATAAAAGAGAAAGTGAAGCAAATAGAAAAAAATAGAAAGAGAGAACAAGAAATAGGAGGGAGAAAAGAAAAGGAGAGGCATCAATGGTAGACAACTCAACGATAACCAAGAAGAAACAGGAAAGGGGCCCATGGGGAGGGGGAGGAAGGGCCAAAACGAACCTAATAGAAACAAGGGGACTAAACCTAAGGAAAGATCGAAGGTAAGGCCGAGCACGAGAGACGAACAACAAGATAGGAACTAAGAAGGGGGATGGAGATTTTTAAAGGCGGAAAGCAAGGGAGACCAAGAACTGCTCAAACTCCACCCATCACAATTGAGGTTCAAGAGGTGATTGTTGATTTCTATGGCTTCTTTGATTTTTCTCTTGAAGTTGTCTTCTTTGAATAGGATTTGGGTGTTTTCTAAATAGATATGGTGTTTGGTTGAAGAGGAGTGGTCAGCTAGGGATGACATAAGTACCCACTCATGCTTGATGTCGGTACAACACTCTTTGATTCTAGTGCTAAAATAGCGGATAGTTTCAAATATATAGGGTGTGCCACACAAACAAACCTTGAAGAATCCAACATCTTGAAAATTGTCCTTGGAGTCTTTGAGAGAGGGGATACACTTATTTAACATGGAGAGAAGCTTGAAAGCACAATGAAGGCCTTTTTTAAGAAGGATTTTGGAGATCTTCTAAAAAATGCCTTTGATATAGGGAAGGAAAGCAATCAGGGGGACTGTGGGAGGGCCAATCACAGTGTGAGAAAAGAAACAAGCCTTAGCTTGGTTGAAAGCTCTATAGATTTTCTTTCTTGAGTACCCATTCAATTTGAATACTTGGTGAAGATAGGAGAACTCTTGTTCTATGTTATCCTCATCACAAATCCGAAGGGCTCTAGTCATGGTTAAGGTTTTAAGGATCCCCAATTTTTAGCTAGGGTGGTGATGGGAAGAAGAGTGGAGGTAGAGATCTATGTATGTAATCTTACAAAATACCCATCGACCAAGGGAACTATCAGATTATTTAAGAGCAATATGTCAAGGAAAGCGAGTTGGTTATCAACTTTGACTTTCTTGGTAAAGGAGATGCAAGGGGCTAAGCTATTGAGGTGAGCATGAAATTCTTCTAACTTTTCAAGGCCACGTGGCCAACAAATATTAATTTTATTCACATGACATTTCCACCACTTAGGTTTGAGAGGAAAGGAGTGCAAAGCCAATTCCTCAAAATGATCCATATAAAGAATAAATAATCTATTTTTCTCTATTTGTCTTGCTCTCTCTTTTCTTCCTTCTTTTCCCTCTTCTTTATTTATTTGCAAGAGGTGCTATATATTTATTAAGCATTTTATTTCATTTATGTTATGTTTACATATAATTTCTTTTATAATAAAAATTTTCGTTCCAAGATGTTATATATGAACAAGTTAATGGTATTCCATGGATTCCCCCTATCTCCCATCATTGCCAACCTTTACATGAAGCATTTTGAGAAATTGGCTTTGCACTCCTTTCCTGAAATAGGAAATGAAACATTTTCGTTATTTGTGCTGAAAAATAATGAGATCTCAGTAGTAAAGACCAACTCAAACTACATTTTTGAGACAAAAGTAATGTCCCTGAACCAAACCGAGTTTCAAAAAAGTAGCAAAACTTCAGTTGTCTTTTCCTAGAAAAATAAAATTAAATACACCACATACCACGTTCATATGCCTTTGCTGCAACACCTGCTGCAATATGAGCTGAAATCTTTCTGGTATTTCAGAATTGTGGGTAGATAAACCCTTTTTCAAGATTCCCTTTTACATCTTAATACACTTCCACCTAAGAAGTTTTAATTGATTCCTAGGAAAAGTTAAATTAGATTAAGGCCTTACCAACTGCCAGCATTATCTGATCATGTACACGGATTGAACCTGACATGACCACTCCTAAGCCAAAGCC
This sequence comes from Cryptomeria japonica, assembly GCF_030272615.1. Classification (NCBI taxonomy): domain Eukaryota; kingdom Viridiplantae; phylum Streptophyta; class Pinopsida; order Cupressales; family Cupressaceae; genus Cryptomeria; species Cryptomeria japonica. The sequence continues at coordinate 241,101,562 of NC_081412.1, read as the reverse complement.
AGGGAAAATGTATGCATTGTTGGAATGTGAAACAGAAAAGGGAACCAGGGAGGTGTGAGTAGTCAGAGAAACCCTTAAAATCCTCCTTATCATTTCCCACATTCCTATCAAATAACTTGGATACTTATATAAGGTTCTTTAAAAACATATTAAGAACTGAGCTTTGTTCCTATATCAACAAAACATTACTATCCTGATTATTTGATAGTATCTAGTGGGAGAACCTCAAGTTCTACAAATAATAGTGTTCAGTAATAATGCAAATCTAATTAGGAAATAAGAAGACTGTTCTATGATTCTTTGGTGTTGTGACGTAACACAATAAATATAACCTGTCCAGGAGTAAAAATCTTCCTATTCAGAGTTACGGGATCAAAGGACTTCCACTTGCAAAGATTGCATGCCTCTGCAAAAAAGTGGATAGTTAAAACAGTTCATCATGAAATATTTCACTATGAAGATTCTGTTGGCAATTGACATTCATTCGGTAAGAGTTAATGGGATTTTGAGTTGCCATCAGGGTAAATGGTTTCATTGTTTGGTTAACTGACATTTATTGCACTTAACCGATATTCACATTGCTTTACACCGACACCGACATTCACTTCATATTTGGATAAGTCTTGATCCCGGTAACATGTCCTAATATAATGTGTATATGGAACCTGATAATAGATAGGACCCAGATAGGAAATCTTTTGGTCCCGATTATTTCTTTCATGGATTTTACGGTAACATGTGATGGTGGACATGGTCATTGGGATTATGTTTGAAACTCATTATGTACTGGCAGTCGACATGTTTATATTTCTCATTGAAGCCAACATGGTAAAGTTGGAAGGATATTTAAGAATATCATTTCAGCGATAGATCAGATGATATGAAATGCAAATTTTTGGTTGTGAATGTTTCAGTGAGTATTGGTATACATTTTGGTCAGCGATTAGAAGCGTCTGTGTGCAATTACACGTGCACAACATAGCCAGTAGTAGAACAGGGCAGAACAAAGCATCAGACAACTAGTATACAGAATTGATTATCAGAGCTTGAACCGAAACTTATCCAAAATGGTCAGATGCATTTCATAAGTTCATTTCAGTTTGTAATTACTTTGTAATACTTTGTAAGTCAGTAAGACTTCCTATTTTGTGTTTGAGCAGTGAGCTCTAGGTGGTTGGCCCGATTGCATGTGTAATCCCCTTTATGTAATATTTGTATACCTTGATCAAGTATATAGATATTATGGGTATCAACCCCACCATTTTTTTCCCCTTTTCAGGGTTTTCCACGTATAAATATTGGTGTTATGGTGTTTCCTTTCTATGTGTTATTTGGTGTATGCACTTTAATTTTATTTACTGTTAACCAGTTAATAAGCAATAAGTTCAAAACTAACATTACCGGTAGAACACCGATTCACCACCCCCTCCCCCTCCCAGTGTTCTTGGATTCCAACAATTGGTATCAGAGCTTGGTTGCTTGGAAGAAGTTTAACCACTTGAGAAAGATCCAAAATTTGGAATCAATGGAAACCGGTCTGCAACAGCAACTTCGACTAGCTCTTAAGGATCTTAATAATGAGCAAATGGAGAACAGTAAACTTAAAAATAAACTAAAGCAAGCCAAAGAACACATCATTTCATTGTAAGGAAAGATTTCAGTTGTCAAGGCTAAGAGGAAGGAACTTTGTGGTCAATTGCAAAATCACAACAGTGATGAGGAAGATGTTATGAAGGATCATTGTTAGAAACTTACATAGGAGAACACAATCTTGAAGAATGAGATGCAAGCCCTAACCATGAGAATGTGCAACGAGATTGAGGACAAAAATAAAAATGAAGAAAACGTAGCTCAAGCGTTGAAGGATAGATTTGAGGAATACAATAGACAGACACATGAGAATGATATGCTAAAACTTGAGCTGACCCAGTCTCAGAACTATGAACAGGAACTTGAAAGACAAATTATAATCATGAGAGATAATTTGGTTACTACAATGAGTACAAGGACAAGTTCAAGGATAGCTTTGCTAAACTTGATGAACTATTGAAGAATCAGAGAGATGCTAATGACAAAAGAGGTCTTGGTTATGTGGAAGGAGAAAGCTCTGGTACTGCACAACAAGATCAATCGTCTAGACAGAAGCAAAATCATGACAACTGAAACCAGAAATCATCGGTAAGACAATCTAATGCTCACAAATTCAATGGTACATGCTTTATTTGCAATAAATATGGTCATATGGATAGTCAGTGCAGAAATAGGAATAATCAGAACAATGCATCATTCACCAGTCTTGGAAATGTAATATGTCATGCATGTAGTAGATTTGGACATATGGCTAACCAATATAGATCAAAAGGAAATCAAGGAAATCAAGGGGTTAACAAGGCAATTTAGAAAAACAATATTATATGTTATGCATGCAACAAGATTGGGCATATTGCTAAATATTGCAGAAGTAAGAACCCACCAACAACTAATAGAAATGCATATGAGAAGGGAAAAGAAAAAGTGGAAGACATCAGGAAGTAGCATGAGATGAGATGGATAAGAAGATCTGATACGCCACATACAAAACACCCGGTAGAGTCATCACGTCCTACACTGGTAGCAGTCACAACTAGGAACTAAGACACTCAGCCTTAGGGGTAGGCAAATTATTGAATATCATGCAAATACTCTGAATTTTGTCTATAGTCAGAGATTTCTGATTGTAGATGGGTACTTAGGAGATTTCAATTGTTTGCGGGAACCTACTTGCAAACTATGTGAACTAGTCAAGCCTAATTGGCAACATTTATGATAATAAAAAATGAGGGTTAATGATGATAAAAGGGAAAAGTAAAGTTATTTTCTTCACACAGCGATCGAGCATTCATACGAGCAAATTTCTAGAGCATTTCAAAGTTCAAAGGCGATTTGAGCATGCACTTTCTTTCAAGGCAATTTGATCTCCTGACAGCTTTTCAAGGTATTTTCGTGTTGTAGAAACCCTAATTTTTGTGTTTGGTTATAATGGCTTCATTTTCATCCAACATTGATACTCCTTTGCTGGTTGAGATTAAGAACTGCCCTCATCCCATCTTCAAGAAGAATCCGTACAAATCTATTTTAGATGAGCCATTGGGTACATTTTTGAAAGTCTATCATGGTGTTCTTCATACTAAGGATATTAGGGCTTATATCCACTACGACATCAAAGAACTTGGAGGTTATGAGTTGTCCTACATTTTAAGTCAACACCTAATTACTGATAACTAGCTCAAATTGGAATTTGCACACCTACAGAGGAAGGGTTTTACTCAGTTCATGGATTTTCCAAATTTTGATGAGGTAGAATGGGTGCGATATTTTTTGAGCTGCATTCATGGAGATTTCATACGGTTGGACCGACCGTACAAGATCACGGAGGAAGTGATCGAAAATGTTACATGTTTGCACAAAATCAGAGGTGTTCTTGGCACAAGGTGTAATTTATCTAACATAGAGCTCAATAAAATTACTGGCGCAACTTTTGATGGACGTTCTTTAAGAGTAGATGATGTCAGGGATATAGATGTGAATTTTGCAGTGATGATTATCGGATATAAGGTTTATTAGTCTAACCGGCTAAATTTTGTATCCAGCAACAACATTTTGGTTGCTCACCAAATGGTTAAGGAGAATGTGCATTACGACTTTTGCAGTGTAATATTGAAAGAACTCATGACTAACTTGTAGAAGATCAAGCAAGACAAGAAGAATACCTTCCAGTATGGCTCCTTCATTATCTATTTGGTATTTTACTTTTTGGGCACTGTTCCCGGTTTTGGAAAGATTTAGTGGGCTTATGACCACCCGATAGCAACACAAATTGCACAAATTTTGGATAGACAAGGGGAAAAGCTTAGCAAAGCAAATTTATGGGCATTTTTCAAGACATTTCAGGAGGAAATGAAGAATAGGTCCCGGATCCCCAAATCTATAATAGAGAAGTATAAGGATACAATTTGTTTTATGGTCAATAAAGATGAATGTATCATGGAGACTGTTCAACCAAGAACAATCCGGATAATGCCAAAGGGCTATAAGGTTGACGAAGCCACACTGGATGCCTATGCACAACATTTACTACAGGCACCAATTGATGAGAAGGAAGAAAAATTTGGCACTACCTGGGAAAAAGGACTCAAAGTTCATCAGGAACATGTTGCCCCAACAATTAGAAAGAAAATGACTAAGGTGGCAGCGGAAACATTGATAAGTGAAGGTCATGATAGGGCCAAGGTTGAGCAGAAAGTCAAAATTTTAGAAGAATAGAGGAAGGAAGAAATGAAGCAAAAGAGAAAAAAGGAAAGGGAAGCCTTGAAAGAAGCTCAGGCTACACCCAATGTGGTTCCGGTTACAACAGAAACTTCCAAACAATCAGAAGAATCCACAGTTGAGCCTGCTAGTGAGAAACTAGTAGAGCCACCTAAGAAGAAGCAAAAGGCTACCCGACAGTATATGACTGTTTCTTCAGAAGAAACAAAGTCTGATGTAGAAATTAAGGAGGTTCCCAAAAAGAATGGCATTTTTGCTAGAGTTGTGAGGGAGAAGAAAGAGGAACAAAAGAAAGAACTAGTCAAGGAGACTCCTCGGAAGCCAAAGATTACAATTATACATAAGCGAAAACCCAAATCAGATGAGCAGTCCAAATCGAAAGCAAAAAGAAGAACCGGTAAGAAGAAAATGGATGCTCAAGATTTGATAGATCAAATTATAAATGATGGTAATTTAGATAATATTTGTTCATTCTTTGATAATTTTAATGAGGCGGATAAGAAGAAGATTGAAGAGGCTATTCTTTTGTATCTTGATTCTTTTAGTAAGACATTGATTGAATTGGAGAAAAAATTGCCTAAGGAGTTATATGATAAGTTATAGGTCAGAAAACTACATGCTCAGTCTTTGGACCGATAGATTAAGGAGACCGAATTGGTCAATCTTTTTCCGACAATAACTCCTTCGAAGATGGCTGACTTGATAAAAAAAAAAGGGTCATCGGAATTCAACCCTAAACATAGAATAAATAGTCTTATGTTGGACAGATTAGAAGAGATTAGGAAGGAAACAATCGATATCTGGGTAAGGATTCTTTTGAGTTTAGGCTATGAGTTGAGTTCCAGTTTTGTGCAATCCCAAAATATTCAGTTGTGTAAGGATAAGCAACCATCAAATCAACAAAGTGTAGATATTGAGAAACCGACAAGCACTGCATCGGATACCACTGTACCAGTTACTGAGTCACATTTTGTAACAGAGGACACCCTGGTAGATAATGTATAGATTGCAAAGGATATTGAGGTAGATGTAAATAAGGATTCAGAGAATAAGGATACAAAGGATGTACAAGTTTTGGATAAGGCACCAAGTGGTGAAGCCACCGGTGCACAAGAGCTAAAAGATTCAAAGGTTACCTCACCGGTTGATAAGGGTAAGGAGACTATGGTGGATCTCTCCTTTGGCTTGGCAATTGACACTTCTGCCATAGCCAAAGGAAATTTACCACAACTTTCTATCAGTTTTGACAAACCCTACCACAAAATGTCATCAGTAGAGAAGATTTTGGCAGTAGCAGCTCTTCAGGCATAGGCCACCCAAGAATTGGCTCAAGAAGAGTCGAAGGACAGGTAGTTGATCATACACAGTTTTGAAGTTTTGAATAGGTTAGTCCCTGAATTTCAAGCTTAAGAAGGCACAAGCTCTTCGGGTAAACTAGAGGAAATTATTGATTTTATCCCCAAGCACTATGATTTTTAATTGAAGATTTCACTAACAGAGGCAAAAGAAAATTTTGTGGCGGCCTGGAAGTTAACATTTTTGCAAATGATTGAGTTTGATAAGGAGAAACTCTAGACCTGCTTGCAATCCATTGATGTTGCTTTGACTGAAGGAGGTAGTGTATATAAGACTTGTCTAGATTTTGATAAGCTCACCACCTCCATAGACAAGCAACTGTTAGACTGTAAGAAAAACTTAATTCAGATTTCTAACTCTTACAACCCAACAGTCAATCTAACAAATTCTTTGGATGGTTCAATTTTGATGGTTATGGATCAAATTTTCAAATTATAGAAGGATAGGGATAGTATATTAAAGAGAGAAAATGAGCTCTAGAATCTTATTGGTTCCCGCTTGATAATTTGTTGTTTCATAAAACATAGTGTATTTCTAACTTGTAGAAGGAGGATCCCACTACTTCGGAAGAAATAGAGTATTATGCTAGCATCTTGAATGGATTCATCTCCATTATTGAATCTCTTAAGCAGGGTTGGGATACCTACTTTTCATTTTTGAAGAATATGTATCCAGATATTTTGAAGTTTGTAGAGAACCGACTCATGTTTATAATTGTATAGAATTCTTTGTGGGCACCCCGCTTTGTCATTGATGTCAAATGGGGAGGAATAAGTGAAAAATGTATATATTTCTCAGGGGGAGCATCGGATGTATGTAACAAATTCATGTACAGGTCAGGAGGTTATGTAGATTCAGAGGCAGATTCAGGGTTGACATCATTTTCACATGAGTGTTACCATCAATGCCAAAGGGGGAGATTGTTGGCAATTGGCACTCATCTAGTAAGAGTTAATGGTATTTTGGGTTGTCATTGATGACAACTCATCATCTCAGGGTAAATGGTTTCATTGTTTGGTTAACCGACATTAATTGCACTTAACTAGTATTCACATTGCTTTACACTGGCATTGACATTCACTTCATACCCGGCTAAGTCCTGATCCCGGTAACGTGTATATGGAACCCAGTAATGGATAAGACCCAGATAGGAAATTTTTTGGTCCCAATTATTTCTTTCATGGATTTTGTGGTAACATGTGATGGTTGACATGATCATTGAGATTATGTTTGAAACTCATTATGTACTAGCAGCCGACATGGTAAAGTTGGAAGGATATTTAAGAAGATCATTTCAGCGATATAGATCAAATATGATATGAAATGCAAATTTTTGGCTGCAAATGTTTCAATGAGTATCGGTATGCATTTTGGTCAACAATTAGAAGCATTTGTGTGCAGTTTCACGTGCATAGCATAATCGGTAGCAAAACAGGGTAGAATAGAGCATCACACAACCGGTATACAAAGTTGATTATCAAAGCTCGAACCAAAACTTATCTAGCATGGTCAGATGCATTTTATAAGTTCATTTCAGTTTGTAATTACTTTGTAATACTTTGTAAGTCAGTGAGACTTCCTATTTTGTGTTTGAGCAATGAGCTCTAGGCGGTTGGCCTGATTGCATGTGCAATCCCCTTTATGTAATATTTGTATACCTTGATCAAGTATATAGATATTGTGGCTATCAATCCCACCATGGTTTTTCCCTTTGTAAGGTTTTCCACGTATAAATATTGGTGTTATGGTGTTGTCTTTCTATGTGTTATTTGGTGTATGCACTTTCATTTTATTTACTGTTAACCGGTTAATAAGCAATAAGTTCAAAACTAACATTACTGGTAGAACACTGATTCACCCCCTCCTCTCAGTGTTCTTGGATTCCAACAGATTCAAGGTGACAATATATCAACAAATTATGTATGGTAATGAGAAAAACATGTGTCTACCTCATTATAAGAAGAAACAACCTCAATTACTTCTTTTGTGAATTTTTTTCCAACCCCTAATGTACCAGTCAATACAGTTGGCTTGTTTGCATGAAATTTTATGTACTGGTGAACTATGCTCATTGGCATTGTTTTGAATATTTTAAAAATAAATGTCAATATTCAAGACACCTGTCAAAGGTGGTAAAAATAATGAAAATGTTTTACATGAAATAAGAGTTATTGACACCTGACAAACCAAGAAAGGCAGAGAAAGAAATATCAGCAATTACTACGTGGCATTATGTTAGTGAACAAATTTGTCCTTCTAAAATAACAATACAAATAAACTCAAAATGCCCAGAATGAAGGATAAAAAGAACTAACAGTTGAATAGATTATGATTGAAGTGATAATCTTCCTTTGAATTGAGAGGTACAACTCCCTCTTAGAAGATTTACAAGGAATTAAATTCTTGATATGCTTTTTACTAGAAAGCAATAAAGGAAAATAACATTCATCCATAGCCATGAAAATGAATGCCAAAGATTTACAAAACATATATAAATGAAGACCATTAAATCAAAGTTTAATTGTCTGCACTTATGGATAGCATTTGGACTAAAAACTAATAGAGAATGTTGTTGCTCCAATATGGCTTACTTTCAAGCACACTGACTTGTAATAAATCCACATACACAATTGATTATAGCAGAAAAGACATTAATAAAAAACTGCAAAGGCTCAAAGTCCAGCTACAGTCATGAGAAGAATATCAACAACACAAAGATTGAAGATATCATCTGCATTCTATTCATGTCTAAAAATCAACTCAAAGATTGATATTTTCTGTACAAAACATTGCTTCAAAAAGCTTCATCTCCTCCCTTACAAATAAAAATCTACTCCCTCTCACCCATAGGTTGTAGGAAGAAAAGAAAAGAAGCAGAACCCTGCCTCCCTCAATCCTTTTGCAATAAATAGCTACATGAGATCTTTATTCAGTTTTATAACTGAATCTTGAAAAACCTTTTAACTTATGCTGGGCAGACTAAAAATGTTTGTGACAATCAAAATCTGTCTCGGTACGAGGGCCGTAACTATTGTTTGCACCGTTAGATCATTCTAAATCTTTAATATGTTGACTGAAACCTTGTTTTCTGCATTCTGACCGGAGCGATTTTAAAAATAATATCTGAGTCAAAATATATGTGCTATTGTGTGAGGGTCTATATGACTGCCATAAATTAGACTTGTCAAAATAATGTTCTCAGTGATTTTCACATCTCCTGCTCTGAAACACACTGCACCATAACTTCCTTATCAGGTTGTATGTGGAGTAACTTGTTCATCATTATTTTTTCCCAATGTCACAAACATTTTTTTTGCAGCTTATGTGCATTCTTTCTCTCTGCACGTGCGACATTCAGATATGCTCATAGTGCTTTCCTTGGGATTTCTAAATGATTGCAGTAAGTGTCGCCCATGTTCTGGTTATGATGACTTTCCAACCACTTCCTGAAACAAAATTGCTTAACACAGTTGATAACTATTTGAATACGTGTCAGTTGATTAAGAGCCAAAACAAGAGCTATTGCAACCATTTTTGTTTATAACCCCAATGCTGTGTATAAACACCGATTTCTTTGAAATTAGAATCGACCTTCTATAGATTCTAATAATTATAGATATAGCCGAGATGAACAATAATAATTCATATGGGATTTAAATCCATTTAAAGTATTTGAGTTGTCTTATCATGACAACTTTTGAACTTGGCCCTGTCGAACCATCTGTACCTGGGGAATAGTTGAACTGCTTAAACTCTATCATACATGTTGAACTTATTGAATTGGTTGAACTTTGAACTTGTAGAGCTTGAACCTTGAACCTTGAACCTACGAGGTTCAAAAACACAAACTGCACCCATATGCTTCATTGATTGCTTTGCCTTTCCATTTTGGTTGCGCGTTGAACCTTTGAATTTCATCGAACATTTTGAACATAACTGAACTTTTTGAACTAGGTTCAAACTGTTCACAGTCTGGAGAAAGAGTATATGAAACATCATCCGTGACCATGAAATAGAGCTACTGCAAAACACTTGATATGGATGTTAGCCTGAAAATGTCTTAGACACAACTTAGAACCTGCGGTACCTAAATGAACACTATGAACTCTTTTCAGGATGCTTCGAGGGGTTCATGAGGTTCAAACAGACCATTGAAGCATAATGCTAAGGATTTAGAAATGATTTATAGGAGGATTAGGGATTGAACCAACAAACTTTTAACAAGATTCTAGAAAAACAGGGAGAAAAGGACTCAACTAAAATTTTTGCAAGGCGACTCACTCTTGTTATGAGGGACGAATGACAAGGTAACACATTAAAAATGGTGTAGTGTATTTTTTGTAATATATTATTAAGCATCCATTCCTTCAGTTTTATACTGTTCCTGAAGACTATTCAAGTCATCTGGCCTGCACCATTTGCCTTCTCCAAAGTCTTCATTATATCCCATACATGATATACTATGAGACTGAATATTGATTAATACAAAGTATTCCCTACTTGAGAGTGGATGTGCCCATTTTATGGTGAACCACTATAATTTGTGTCTCATGTCCTTGTTGTGTGCGATTTTATTTATGTTATGTTTTTGTGTTGATTATATATGGTTTCTCTGCTCATTTGAATTAACAAATTCATTTTGTCTCTTTCTTATCCTTTGTGCAAATGTTGGCTTTTGTAACTGTATTTTGCTTGTGGTGGCTTCCTTATAACATATTCTTCCATGCTCATATTATTCTACAAGCGGGCCATTGAAATTATGTGCTAGCTAAATATTTACTTGACCTTTTAAACTGAGCACGTTGGATTCAACACATGATCTGTCTTTATTGTGCACCAAGGGAGCTTTTATGTGTACTCTACTTGAACATCTTATGTTTAGTGATCAACAATTTCATGACAATTTTATAACTTTTCATATGGATTATGTATTCAATAGTTATATTAGTCTTATATATGCACATATTACTTGTAACTCCTTTTCCTGCATTCATTCTTATGTAAGCAAAGTAGTGGACCCCTTCATATGCCACTTTCTTTTTTCTCCAACCAATCTCAAAGTTTATATTTTGGCAAAAGTTAAAACTCAATTTAAATTTTGTGTGGATCATTAGATTGAGAGGCAAGATAAATAGTAGCAATAAATCATTTTTTGTTATTTTTCTTTGTTTCTCCTCTATTTTATGTTAGGTTTTAACTCTTCTCACCCTTTTTTCATAAATTGAGCTTCATTGGTTTTATGCCATGAGATTATTAAGAAAATTTGAGTTATAAAGATCAACTTCAACTCTATAAGCACAAAAATCCTCCATATTTCTATTAGTTTAAAATCCAACTTGATAGATCAAAATTATCATTGTGGAAAAACTATAATATTTTAAATATAATGTAAAATACTACATCCCTCACTTGTGTGACCTTTACAAAATTCTTCCTTTGAAACATATAAGGCCCAACACACATAGACCATTAGGCCGATTGGCAACCAATGACTACCTCATCATGAAATTGGCCCATGCAAGCACTAGCATGATAGCTCCTTCACTTATAATGATGAGATACATCAATTTGAAAATCCAGTGGAAAGATACATTTTTTTGCCACTAAGGCAAAAAACTAAATGATAAAAGTCTCAACAAAGGCTTTAACTAATTTCATATTTGCATGAGGAAAAAATAATACATTTGAAAACAAATTGCGAATGTGCTAAAAGAGAAAAGATGATACCTAGCCCTAGGGATTAACATTTAAGGAAATACCTTGCAACTTGTCATGTCCCCTTTTCAAAACAATTCAAATTAATAACTTTTCCTATGGCGGTGAGGTGTTTTAAATAAATTTTTGGGAAAAGTGTCTAATTTTTGGCAACCAATGGGATGAGAGGAATTAAATATCATTGAAAATATAATTATTCTACCCTCTTGGTCGTGAGTTAGGGTTATGCACTCTTTTTAGAGGGTTTGGAAACATTTTGGGCTCATTCTTGGACTTGATTTTTGCTCATTGCTTTGTTGTTCTTCAGAGGCTGCTAAACCTGTGGAGAAGGAGACCCAAAGATGGGAGTTTGTAGCTTTCTAGGAAGGCTAAGGATGGGAGTTTGAGGCTCTTCCATGTGCAAGCTCATGCAGAGTTTTCCTTTGTGCCAAACAGTGCAGATTTGTGTGTGTTTTGGGTGTGTTCGCAAGTGTGTTTCAGCAAGGGTTTGTGTTTTTAGTTCAGTTTTATGTATCAATTTGGTTTGCTTCTATATTGCAGCCATTTTGCTATTAAAATAGAGTGGAATAAGTGTGTTGGTTCGTGATTCTTTTGGTGTGTGAGTTTGATAGTGATTTTGGTGCTTCCGAGCTATTTTTGTGTTGTTTTGGAGCCCGCTGAGCTTTGTATTGAACTCCATTTTTTGAGATATTTTGTAAAACTCTTTTGTAGATCTGGGAGTGTCATTTTATAGGCCGTTATGCTGCCAAATTTTTTTTGGAAATGTTTGTTCTCAGATTTATGAAGAATATCTGAAGTTGTGTTACTTTTGGCATTGTTTCGGGTATACCCGATTTGGCGGTTTTCGAAGAAATCTTTATTTGGTGGAAATTTTGTTGTATTGCATTAAAAATAAAAAAGAATATCAAATCTGATGTAAAAAATAGTAAGAGGACATTACAGTGGTATCAGAGCCAATATTTTGCCAGCCTGAGGGTTTATACCATTTTGCATGCAACCAAGTGAACGAGAAAAAAGGTATTTGCAGCGACAGAAGAACAAGGAGATTTTGTACAAATCTTTGGTTGAGGATAAAAATATAAAATCTAAAGAGAAGGTAATAATGGCTGACCTAGAGGAGATGCATAAACAATTTTTCTTAGAACTCCATAATAACCAAAAGAAAACTGCAGATAGTTTGGTTGAGACTAGAGAAGCCCTGCAGTTATTGACAGAAAAACTTCAAGAAGTAGGGTCTACTAATGAGAGAGGAAGCACTTCAGAGGGGCCAAAAGGTTTGAAACCTACATCCTCTAAATCAGAAAAATGTATATTCTTACCTGTAGATGAGACACTAGTATCAAATGCAACTATTAATCCTATGGAAGAGGTTGCCGGAAATCTAGTTGCATTGAGGGCCACTTATAATGGCTTGGATGATGAATTTAAGGGTTCAGTTCCTTTCAAAGAATATGTGGACATGATGAATACTTTGTTGCCCAAGAAAGAGTATAGGAGAGAGTAGGACATTAGTGGAAAAGAACTCAAAAATAAAATAAGAAAATTCGCAACCCCTACCTTTGATGGAACAAGCAAAATTTCTGCTAGAGCATGGTTACAAAAGTTACAAACCTTCTTCACTCTTAATCCTATGAAGGAGCATGATGCTGTTCAGTTTGCAACACTACACTTGGAAGATGTAGCTTATGATTGGTGGTATCATGGAATGACTACTCAAGGCCATGGTCAGGTAACTACTTTTGATGAGTTTAGTCAAAGAGTGATAGATAGATTTGATCTCAAGGATGAGGAAGAGTATTTTAAATAATTGTCAAAGTTGAGACAAACCAAATCAGTTAATGAGTATGTAGAAGAATTTCAAAAGGTGGTTGTTATGGTACCTAATATATCTGAAAAGAGAATCATTTATCTTTTCCTTGATGGTCTTGAAGATCCAATTAAGGGCTTGGTTAAGGCTTTCTCACCCTCAACTTTACAGGAAGCTATCAAAAGAAGTTTGCAGCTTGAAACTTCCATGCCTAAGAAACCAGTGACAAATTAAAAGCCTCCAAATCTTTGGCAACATAAGGGAAATTGTTAGAAAAAGACTTTTCCACCACCACCATCAAAGAATGTGACAAATACAACAAACAAGAAGGTAGATGAAGAGACTAAGAGTGAACTTCGAAGGAAAAAGCTTTGTTTCACTTGTAGGGAGCCATGGGTTCCAGGACATAGGTGTTTGGGAAAAGGTCAAGTGCACTATATTGAGGTTGCTTCAGAATCTGATTCAGATGAGCATGAGGAATTTCATGACACTAAGGAAGAAGAAGAAGAAGAGAAAGACAAAGAAATCAGCAAGGGTGGCACTTTGGTAGCATTATCAGGAGTCCCGAGATATCATCCTTTCCGCATCTGAGGGGTATTAGCAGGGCAGAGGATGACAGTCCTTCTAGATAGTGGGGCAACTCACAATTTTATAGATGAGGGGTTTGTCATAAAAAGAGGACTTAAAGTAGAATATTTTGAAGGGTTCAATGTCACTGTAGCTGATGGATTCACTATGCCTTGCACACGTGTGGTAAAGCAACTCAAGATGACTTTGGGAGACTATGAGCTTTGTGATGACTTCTATGTTGTTGGAATTGGGGAAACAGATATTGTATTGGGTGTTCAATGGTTACACTCTATTGGGGGCTATTACATGAGCCATCAAACAATGGAGTTCAAGTTCCAGTCCAATGGGAAAGAAGTCCTATTAAGGGGCTTATCAAATGGAGCACCCAGGGTGGTCACTGCAAAGAGGATGGAGAGGACCTTTCGAAGAGGACAAGTAGCATGGGCAGCAGGAATCATAATCCATCCCATGAGCTATTCCAAGGGACAAGGTAATTTCCATTTTGAAATTCAAAAAATTCTTGATAAGCATAGTCTAGTTTTCAATGATTTGCTCCCAGGATTACCACCAGATAGGGGATTTGAGCATGTTATAGAATTAGAACAAGGTGCAAAACCTGTTATAACTACTCCATACCGCCATCCAAGGGGTTATAAAGAGGAAATAGAAAAGACTATTAAGGAACTCTTGGACATAGGATTCATAAGGCCTAGCTCTAGCCCATTTGCATCTTCTGTGGTACTTGTGAAAAAAAAGGATGGTACAATGAGAATGTGCATAACAAGAAGACCATAAAAAATAGGTATCCCATACCTTGTATAGATGAGCTCATTGATGAGTTACATGGTGCATTATACTTTTCAAAAATTGACTTGAGATCAGGTTACCATCAAATTCGCATGAGAAAGGAAGATGTGGAAAAGACTGCTTTTAGATGTCACTATGGGCACTTTGAATTTCTTGTTATGCCCTTTGGTCTTACTAATGCACCAGCAACATTCCAATCTTGTATGAATAAGGTATTCAACAAGCATCTTCAAAAATTTGTTTTGGTGTTCTTTGATGATATTTTGATTTATAGTAAAACATGGAAAGAGCATTCAGAGCATATAGATACTATTTTGGGCATCTTGGAGCAGCAATCCTTCTATGCTAAATTATTCAAATGTGAGTTTGGTTTGACTGAGATTCTAGACTTGGGACATGTTATAAGTTGCAAGGGAGTACAAGTTGATCAACAAAGGATTCAAGCAATTTTGGATTGGCCACCACCCACCAATCTTACATAGTTGAGGGGGTTCTTTGGGTTGTGTAGCTACTATAGAAGGTTTGTCAAAGGATTTTCTCAGCTTGCTGCCCCTTTGACTGATTTGACTAAGAAAGGAGCCTTTGTATGGACATAAATGGCACAGAAAACATTTGATAAACTTAAGGAGGTGATGAGTTCATGCCCCGTACTTGCAATTCCAGATTTCTCCTTACCTTTTGTTGTTGAATGTGATGCTTCTAGAGAAGGTATAGGAGTTGTCCTAACTAAAAAGGGACATCCAATAGCATTTGAGAGCAAAAAATTGAATCAACTAGAAAGAGGGTATTCCATCTATGACAAGGAAATGCTAGCTATCATGCATGCACTTGACAAATTCAGACAATATTTGGTATGTGGGAGATTTGTTGTGAAGATAGATCATAATAGCCTCAAGTTCTTTTTAAACCAAAGGGATTTGAATGACCATCAAAAAAAATGGGTGAGTAAATTGCAAGCCTATTATTTTGAGATTGAGTATGTAAAATGAAAGAAAAATGTAGTTGTTGATGCTTTTTCAAGGAAGCCCACTCTATGTTCTTTAACATCTATTTCTGTTGATTGGAAGGTTTCCATAATTTCAGAGTATGCTAAAGATTCCTTTGCCACTAATATATTGCATGAGTTAGTGGATGATAATAGATACAAAGTTATTGATGAGCTGATCTATTACAAGAATAGGATATTTTTGGTGCCAGGATCAAAGATTAAGGAAAAGATATTGAGGGCCTTTCATGACACACCATTGGCTGGTCATCAAGGATATTTCAAAACATATAGGCAGATTCGAGAGTGTTTTGTGTGGAAGGGTATGAAGGAGGATGTTCTCAAACACATTAAGGAATGCATGGTATGCCAACAAAACAAGAGTGAGCAGATTTTTCCAACTGGGTTATTGCAACCACTTCTCGCCATTCCTGAACAAAAATGGGAAAGTATTTCCATGGACTTCATTACTGGTTTGCCTAAGGCTCAAGGTAAGGATTGCATATACATAGTAGTAGATAGGCTAACCAAGTATGCACATTTCTTTCCTATTGCATCTGATTTCAAGGCATCACAAGTGGCAGAATTGTTCTTCAAAGAAATTTTCAGATTACATGGCTTGCCTAAGAACATTGTCAGTGATAGAGATAGTAGATTTCTCAGCTCTTTTTGGAAGGAACTATTTCATTTGACAGGGACAGAACTCACTCCTAGTATCAGCTATCATCCTCAAACAGATGGACAAATAGAAATAGTTAATAAATGGATAGAGGGATACTTGAGGAACTATGTTTCAAATCAGCAGCATGCTTGGGTAAAATGGTTGCATCTAGGGGAGTATTGTTACAATACCTCTCATCATATGTCTATTGGTATGCCTCCTTTCTGTGCTCTCTATGGTTATGATGCCCTTTCCTTTGTTGATCTATTTCTTTCAGATAGTAGAGTACCCGCAGCACATGATTTTATTGAGCAAAGCCAAAACATACTCAGGTCTCTCAAGGATAATCTACAACATGCACAAAATCAGCAAAAATTGTATGCAGATAGAAAGAGAATAGAAAGAGTTTTTGAGGTAGGAGAATTGGTATTTGTTAGGTTGGAGCCATATAAGAAAAGTACCTTGAAGAGGAGTGGGGTAGAGAAGCTCAAGCCAAGGTTTTATGGGCCCTATAAGATCATTAGAAAGATAGGAGAGGTAGCTTATGAATTGGAGCTTCCACCTAATAGCAAAATACATAATGTTTTTCATGTTTCTTTCTTAAAGAAGGTTATTGGACAGTAGGTCATGGTATCTACAAAGTTACCACCTCTTAGTGATGAAGGTAAATTAGTTTTAATACCGGAGGAGGTGTTGGATACAAGGGAAAGAAGATTGAGAAATAGAAACATCACAGAGCATCTAGTCAAATGGAAGGGATTACCATTAGAGGATGCAACTTGGGAAGGAGTAGAGATTCTTGAACATCCCAACCTTCATTGCTTGAGGACAAGCAATATTTGGGAGGGAGGACTTGTCATGTCCCCTTTTCAAAACAATTCAAATTAATAACTTTTCCTATGGCGGTGAGGTGTTTTAAATAAATTTTTGGGAAAAGTGTCTAATTTTTGGAAACCAATGGGATGAGAGGAATTAAATATCATTGAAAATATAATTATTCTACCCTCTTGGTCATGAGTTAGGGTTATGCACTCTTTTTAGAGGGTTTGGAAACATTTTGGGCTCATTCTTGGACTTGATTTTTGCTCATTGCTTTGTTGTCCTTCAGAGGTTGCTAAACCTATGGAGAAGGAGACCCAAAGATGGGAGTTTTCAAGTTTCTAGGAAGGCTAAGGATGGGATTTTGAGGCTCTTCCATGTGCAAGCTCATGCAGAGTTTGCCTTTGTGCCAAACAGTGCAAATTTGTGTGTGTTATGGGTGTGTTCGCAAGTGTGTTTCAGCAAGGGTTTGTGTTTTCAGTTAAGTTTTATGTATCAGTTTGGTTTGCTCTTGTATTGAAGCCATTTTGATATTAAAATAGAGTGGAATAAGTGTGTTGGGTTGTGATTCTTTTTTTGTGTGAGTTTGATAGTGATTTTGGTGCTTCCGGGTTATTTTTGTGTTGTTTTGGAGCCCGTTGAGCTTTGTATTGAACTCCATTTTTGGAGATATTTTGTAAAACTCTTTTGGAGATCTGGAAGTGTCATTTTATAGGATGTTATGCTGCTGAAATTTTTCTCGAAATGTTTATTCTCAGATTTATGAAGAATATCTAAAGTTGTGTTACTTTTGGCATTGTTTCGGGTATACCCGATTTGGCGGTTTTCGAAGAAATCTTTATTTGGTGGAAATTTTGTTGTATTGCATTAAAAATAAAAAAGAATATCAAATCTGATGTAAAAACCAGTAAGAGGACATTACACAACTGCATGCACATCAAGGCTTTTACCAAAATGTGACCCAATATATCACTTTAGTATTAGGAAAAAAAGGATAGTGTAATTAATGTATTGCATTGATATGATTAGGCATTCTATGTTCAAAGCATGCATTCAAGAGGAATGTTGTGTTCATAAGTGTCATTCCAAATCCTCTAGAGATCATCTTGCATAGGTCAATTATAGGAATCCCCATTTACTATGTTACTCATGCAAGGGTTGTGTAGTTATCTTTTTTCTACACCACATTATTTTTTATACTGTTATTGCTCATAATGTAAAGGGTACCTACTTATCTCAACTCTAGTGCTATTAACTTGAAAGAAAAAGTGTTTACATAAAAGTCATGCAAGTTCAATACAATCCTATTTAAGTATTCTAATGTTAGCTATGGATAAATGCAAGAAGTTGAGTCCACCTAGAGTGGAAGTTTTAGACTTAGTTTCACAAAATCATACCACATGCAATGGGATCCTGACCAAAATGAATCAAGATCCCCTTATGCTTTGGGATCTTGAACCAAAAAATAAAATGGGATCTCAATTTGTGGTTGGATCCTGAGCCAAAAACTATGAAATAGGATCCTGACTAAAACTGAATGGGATCTCATTTAGTTTTATTTGGGATCTCATGTTGTAAAATTATTATATTTTTTGAAAAAATGGGATGATCCAGGTCATTTTCACTACCAAAGCGACTTGGGATCCCAATTTGGACTACACATTGAAGCTGCCCAAAACCCCTCTAGGTAGGTTTTTTTTTCCTTTCCCCCTATTTTAGTATAAATATGTATTTTCTTTTACTTTAAAAGAGAAAAATATAAATTTTCTTAGTTTTTTATTAAAAAAATTAATTTTAGGTTTTAATAAATAAGTAATTTATAATTTTATGTTTATGTATGTTTTAATATTGACGTAGTTTATATTTTTGTGTAAAATAAATTATTTTGCATAATCATACAAGAATAGAATAGGAAAACCAAAACCAAAATGAAAATGAAAAATGAAAACTAAAACAAAAACAAAAATGAAAATGAAAACCAAAACCAAAACATATAGCTTACTAATTATCTTGACCCCTTAAGCCTTCCTATTATGACCTATAGCTTAATAATTTAATCCAACCTCATACAAATGACATCCTATTTTAGGACCCCTTGACATGTTATCAATCATTACCTAGGCTTAAGCTTTCATACTTGACATGTACTTAACGATTAGATCACCAATTAGGACATCTTAATCTTACATACTTGACATATATATACTCAAGACATAAGTTGAATCACATGAACCCTTAATCTCTTTCATATTTAACATGAAATTGAACAATGTATACTTGGCATTTTTTATTAGAACCTATAGATGAACAATTTAATCCAACAGATCATACTTGACATGCTATGAACTAGGACCCCTTAAAACATTCTCAATCACATGACCCCTTAAGCTAACATCTATCTAATCACGTTGAACTCCCATTAGTCCATCCTATAATGACCCCTTAAGGAATTATCAATCACATGACTCCTTAAGACATATATACTCAAGACATGTATAAGTTTGAACATTTTGAATCATTAGTTCACTTAAACATCAAGAATGGATTTGTTTTGTAGTATGTACATGTATTTTAAAGTTGTAGTCAAATATCCTTAAATTGTGAAAGTTGTAATATGTGCATGTGGTTGAAAATTGAATGATATAAATAGTACAATTTATATTTATTGTAATTTATTGAAACATGTATATTTAATATGTATAGTTTTAATTATGTTTAAATAATTTATATAGATTCTTTAAAGTTAATTTTGTAAGTTTTTTTTTTCATCTTTTTTTTTTTGTGTGTGTGTAGATTTGATCAAATGTGATGGATGAGATTGACATAGGAGAATTTCTTAATCCCCCACCTCCAACCCCTCCACTTCAACTATTTCCACTCGAGCCACCTCATCACCCTTCACCTCCACCCCCTAGATCCGATGATGCTCGATATCAAGCCATGATCAATGAGAACATGGCATGCATACAAGAAAAAATAAATGCCATCCTAAATGAACCATTCATGTCACCCCATCTAGTGTCTTTTGCATATTACATGAAAAATGTTGTGGATGTAGTTAGGTCCACTGATGTGGAGCTAGATTCATATAGTCTGTAGATAGAGGAGATAAGACAATTTTATTCAAATGGTATCTCCTATAGGAAAATCCTAGACCTGAAAAATAACCAAATCCCATCTAGTTTCATTTTTCATTGACCCCACTACTAACTTACCAATTCCTTCAAATAAATTGTGTATATCCATGAAGCATCCTGCGATGGTGGCTCATTTTTGGGAGTGGTGGTGGTGACCAGTCACCACACACTAATTTAGAGGCCCCCCTATATTTTTGGAGAAAATTATATTAAAAGTTTGAGATGGGTTATAAACCTAATTATTTTGACATTAGATCATTCCAAGGTGTTGGTGGCAGCATGCCACAACAGAGGTTGGGGGCACGAGTTGATCCCAATTGACTCGTCCCTCAACCTATTATGGATCCTCCTTTTGTTGTTATTCCTATTCACAATCATTAGCATTCATTGGTATCAACATTAGGAGCATTGAGTGCACTGTCTACTAATCTTAACAAACATACTACTTATATGGCAACTCATCGTGATCATGGAGGAGAATCAAGTGGAGATGGTGTGAGTATGTCCACTCCACATGTGTTGACACCCCATTGTTGCACAAGTTGTAATTGATTATGCAATGGCCCTAGTGATGGTGCATCCATTTCAGGTGCATGTGGTGCATCCACTTTAGGTGTATGTGGAGCACCAGATCATGATATTACCTCATATGTAGATTTTCTATGTGTTGAAAATCATCTGATGGATCATCCTACTCAAGTACATATATATAATTGACATACATGTGTTGAATTTATTATTTAAAAAATATTAAATTAAGCATGGACATGTTTTTTAATTTATAATACACACACAACTAATTGTTTGGTGTCTAGACGATGGTTATGGGTACATCGACTTCTTCTTTTGATTCAATTATTTTTTTGCCAACAACTATGCAACTTGACACACCTTTTTGGGTATAATTTGATTTATTTTTTTAAATATTAAGTTTTTAATTTAAAGTCCTAACGTTGTTCATTGAATACATTATTTATAAATATTGATGTTGGTATTTAGGGAGTGATACCAACTTCCACATCAAATGATCCACGTGAGGTTGTGGCAAGAGTTCCTTTAGTCTCAATTGTTGCGTATGAGGTAATCAATGTATGTCAATTGTATAAATATAAATAAAGTTCTATATACTTGTAGAAATTTGTTTTAAACATTCACTTACTTAAATTTTTTAAAATGTGTAAACTCTGTAGGTTGACTTCACCATGAGGATGGGTTTTGCACACCCATACGATTGAAGTCAATTGCAGGAGTCATCAAGTGAATTTCAAGTTCAATTTTATTTAAATACATATGAAAAATGTGTATGTATTTTAAATGGATCGATATAAATTTGTAGAGCTTGACATGTGCTTTATTTGACCTTGTAGGATGTTGTTATTAACACTTTTGGTCTTGATACTACCATTTAGACCATGTCCCAAGATGAGTAACAAAAAATGATATTTTTTAATTTTGATTATATTCAAAATCAATTATATTTCACTTGAATTTTAGTGTTCATGGATGTTAAATTATTTTTTCTAAACTACAACATGAGACAAGTTTGAGCATGCCCATAACACCTGTACCTAGAGATGCAGAGCACCTGGATGCGGGAGGAGATAATTAGGTACAATAATATATCTAATTTTTTAAATTAAAGTGAATTAAATAATTTTAAATAGTAAGTTTTTTTTTAAGATTTGGTTATGTTTTTTATTTTTAATTTAATTTATATTGGATCTGTAGTACCCCTACTTGTTTGAACTCATTAGACTCATATTTTATTATTGTTTTTTTTTAGTGGATATATTACCATGATGTGTTATTCAAACTTATATGACATTATTTCATGCTTTATCTAGATATGAGATGCATAATTTATTTGCAATATTTAAGTACTTGTGATTTATGGCATTTTATGAATTATTGCTATGTACTGACATTTTACTTTATCTATGCAATGTGTAATTATATGTTGTGTGTTTGCGAGTGTATTGGATGCAAGGGGACAATTTTCCTTCACTCATTTCGGTGAGACAGGGAATGTCATGATTCTCCTTCATCGATGTGTATGTCGTGCTTTGTATATTGTATATATGCATGTGTGGTTCGGTGATGCAGGATATTGCAGGTACAAGTATCGGGTAGGTACGGGGTATCGTCTCCACCTGGCTTCACAGGTCTGAGTGTGCCTTATATTTTCTGATGGAAGTGGAGGAGATATTAGTTGACCCTATTTTACTCATTTACACTCTTGTGAGTGTCGTCAGTTGATCGTCTTGTCAGTTAGTTCGGCCTTCGTATTTTGTTGTTTGATCTTTTTATGAGTGTTTGCTTGATATTTGTTCAGTTTGTGTGTTTTAGTGGATTTGATTAATTAATTAAGTTTATGGAGTTATCTCATAGTTGATTTATGTATGCATTGAGATTATAAATTTAATTAATTAAAAGAAGTTATTAAATTAAGTTGCAAGCTGCATGATATTAGAAATATATTTTATTTAAATTTTAGTGAAAAATAAATTAAATGAATTGCATTTATTGTTTCCTAGAATTTTAAATAAATAAAAGAATAAAAGAATAAATAAATAAATGAATAAAAGAATTAATTAGAATTAAAGTATTTCTTTAATTTCTTTATTTAGAAAATTAATTAATTTGCATGAGAAAAGAAAAGGAAAAAAAAATGATTTTTAATTATTGCATGTTAACTTATCCCTTTGTTAGAAAATTGGAAAAGAAAAGAAAATTGCTTTTATTACTAAATTTAGGTTTTTTGGAAAAAGATATTCAACCTAGAATTTTAGTTTAAAAAGAGGAATAGGTCATTATTTTAGGACACACAGGAAACGGGTCAGGAATTTAGATGAAGAAATTTATTGGAAGCTTGTTGAAAAGATTAGGGCTCTTCTACAAATTTCTTCCAGGAAAGCTATACCAGGTTGGGTGGCTTCTTTTGATTGTTGTTTCTTTTAAGAATTTTTTTCTATTTCTTTCATCTCTCTGAATGATGTGTGTATTAAGGTGTTTGTCAAATTTGAAATCATGTCTGATTATTTCTTATTATTGGCTAAAGTCCATTTTTGATGTTAATTTCTAGTTTATGAAAATGAACTATTTCCTGAGTGTTTGTGGATTTGATTTTGAGAAAATTGGGAGTTTATTATGGCAAATTTTGCCAAGATTTTTATTATGCATGGAAATTGCAAGATTTGGGAGGAATGGGATTTACCAGAGAAATCATTCCCTCTTGTTTGATTTTGTTCTGAGATTGGGCTATGGCAGTCTTTGTTTAATAATTGGATCTCTGTGAAATGGTTTATTAACTTTAGAAAATAAATTTAATTATTAATTAAATTTATTGGGATATATAAGTCTTGGAAAATTAATTTATTTAATTTTAGAATATATATATATATATAAAATAAAATTTTGTGAGAGAGAATTTTCATTGGTATTGGAAATTTATTTTTATTGTATTTAGCAAAGGAAATTAATTAAAAAATAAAAAATAAAAAATAAAAAATAAAAAATAAAAATAAATAAATAAAAAACCCATCAGTAGCCACTACCAGTGGTAGTATGGCTACCATAGGTAGCAGTACTACCGACAGTAGTATGCTACTGACGGTAGCACCTACTACCATGCAGTAGTAGTGCTACCGGCGGTAGCATGTGCTACCGATGGTAGCACGTGTTACCGTGCAGGGAGCAGAAGGTCATAATTAAATTCGCCTTTTTCCCAGTTGTATTTCGTGTAAACCAAAATATAAAATTTTGGATTTCTATGTAGTTATTTAATTTGATTCTTTTTAAAATAAATTTATTATTTATGATATATATATATATATATATAATTTTTAGATTTTATATTTGTATTTGGAAATACATTAGGAGATTAATTTCATATGTGAATTTATTGGACAAATGACAAAATTGATTTATTTGATATAGTTGTAATTCTTATTGTCTAGAAACTCTTTAATTACAAGTTATTTATGTATTTGGCTTTCTTAAGAAAAGATTGCCTGTATTAGGGCCTTGTCTAAATGGTGTTTGCAATCAAGCTTAATTTCATTGCAATTCTGGTTAGGTTGTCATTGTGTCCTCTGTTATTATATCTCCTTGGTCAGGTGTTGTTGTATAACCTTATTGATGTGAGCCATTGTGTGTTTTGTCCAAATGGTCAATCTTGGGTTATTGATTGTGTATCCTTCACCTGTGGTTTGTCAGGATTAGTTATGGATGTCTGTTTCACTATAGAGTTCTCGTAGAGAGACCTTTCCTATTAGTGTCCTATGAGAGAGAGTGGCTTTCGAGCAGGGGTTGTGCTCAAAGTGGATGACAGGATAACCCGTCGAAAGTCAGTTAAAAAGTGATAACCTAATAATTGATTAGGGGGTGGGTAGAATAAATATTAATTAAGATAATGTACCTCGTGCATAGGTGTAGTGCTTGTACAGGGCTCATAATGTTACGAGAAGGCCTGGAATGGCAAACTTACCACCTTGTCTTCACGAAAGGAATGGTAGGGTCCGCATGAGACTTAGTTGGAGCCGGAAGCCGGGAGAGGTTACCAGGACAGAGAGTTGGGACCTAGGAGGCCTACCATGGTAACCATCAAGCTATGCGATGACACTCTCTCCTTAGAGTCACTAGTGTTTTGTGAGTTGAGTCACATGGATGTTTGCGGAGTCTTGTAGTTCTTTTGTACTTGTCTTACTTTGCTTTCTTGAGGGTTTTCTACTATCTCCTAGCACGGTGGGGTGGTTCCATTTTAGGATCACATGGTCGAGTGGTAGTGCCACTTCCCATCAGATGTTCTGGATTGTATCTTCAGGCGAGGAAAGGCTTTGCTAGTGTTTCTTGGTTTGTAGTTTATGTACCAGCTCATGTTCGTGATCATTGTTCATTTGAGACCTTGTGGTCATTGTATAAACTTTTATGTAACCTTGATATTGTAACTTTGTATCTGTGGCATTTTTGGAAGCCATGTATTTATGGATATTGTAATATTATGTCAGTGGAATGTATGTTAATTCAGTTGCTTTGATCTTATGTATAAATGTTTTGTGGAAATTGAATGCATGGGAATACTTGATCTTTCATTATGGAATTTAGATGTATGTGTAGTTTTGAACTTAAGCATTTACTTTATCTAATTTAATGGACAATTGGATTAACCATGGTGTTAATATAATCTACAATTAATCTTCATTGGTAACCCTTAGGAAATCATGCGTTAGTCTTCCGCTGTGTTATTAGACATGCAATGGTTATAATTAATGCACTTAATCTTTTTTAAAAAAATTATTTCACCCTTTAGTTGCCTAGTTGCCTAGTTGTGTTGTTTTCCTTTAGGGTTCCTGGCAAGGCATTATAGGATCTGGTCTATTAACTTGAAATATCAAGTTTTCTTATTTATTTAGTAACTTTTTTTATTTTTACGTTTTTTGAAAAATAAATTATATGACATCAATCTACACATAATTCTTTTAAATATTAAAAAAAAATTAAAAAATGATAATTTTAGGTCAAATTATGGTGGCCATTCACGAGGGGTTTTTAAAACAACAAATATAACCAATAGAAAATTAATAAAAAAATATTTAGAAAAAAACTACAAAAAATATCCTCATCAATCCTCAATGTGTTACAATTTTTTTCCCAAAAGGGTTTTACAAAAAAAATTATTCTGTCAAAAAGTGGTGGTCGTACACGTGCATGGTATGGTCTTGTAACAGGCATTTTTAAATAATGGTTTTTAGACATCCCTTTTGAAAGTCAATTTCTATTATCTAGGTATTAAAATAAATTAAATATTTGGAAACTAGACTCCGAGTACTACATTTTTTAATACTAACTATTTCAACATTCAATCTCTAAGTACTTCAAATTTTTAGGTCAAATGTGGAAAATTCTAAAAATTATGGAAAATACTTCCACTTTTGGCTAAAAAGTGGACTCAATTTCTTGCACACATACTATAAATTATTTTTTGTACCTTTCTCATTGAGGGGATATCAATTAGATACTAGTGCCAATATATATATTCTATAATTGGAACTATCAAAATATAGCATGTGTGTCTTATTACCATTTTATTGCTTCTTTCAGACCTTAAAGATCAAAGATCTATCATGACTTAAATAGGTATCATGGCCATTTTTTAAAATAGTTTATGATATTCACTCCCATCTCATCCATGGATGTCCACATTACATCATGTTCTTCAATTATGACTTCATTACAAATATGTACCTCATCATGATGTTCAAGGGAGGATGTTTCATCCTTAATCACATATGATTGGCTTGGATTACTATGAAAATTAGGCTTGTTCTTAATGTGGTGGACATTGAGATACTTAGAAGGGATCTTCCTTTTAGTTTTGTATCTTGGGTGAATTCACAAAGCTGGTTCCCACTTTTGCCAATGAAAGAATTTGGTGAAAGTGGGAATTTCGGATTTGACAATGTTCGAGCGAAACACAAATGTTCGCTCGGACTACCCCTGGGAGTCCGAGCGAACCAAACTGTTCAGTTGGGTTCGATCGAACAGCTGGCAGGTTTTGGGTTCGAGGGAACCCATTAAAATATCAATATTTAATGGGTTCGCTCGAACCCCCCCATTCGCTCGAACCCTTTGCAGTTAGGGTTTTTTAAAATTTTTTATAAATATCGAAAATGACAGTTAAAAGGTCATTATTAAATTTGACTTTTTCTGTCTGGTGGGGGTTGGATCGAACCAGTCGTCAGCATCACGTCATCAAGCCTTGTCTGCAGCAGTTAGCATCTTTCCTATTTCAGTTTTCGACCTTTGTTATATCAGGTGCACAAAATAACCCTTTGTTTGGTTTAATAATGTCTTTTTTTATTAAATTTGTAAATAATTTATTTGTTAATTTAATTTTTTAATTAAATAATTATATATAGTTATTGGTTTTCAACACTTTAGAAAAATGTTTGATAATTTATTGTTTTTCATTATTTTAGAAAAATGTTTGATAATTTAATGTTTTGATTGAAATGTGTAAATTTGTTTTTAAAATTACATAATTGTATAGATGTATATTTTTTTCAACATTTTAAAAAATTGTTATGAAAAACATAGAAAACTACCCTGTAGTAAATCAGAACTTAGAAAAACATTAGCAAAAAAAGAAAAACGTTAAAAAAATTAATTTAAATAAACATTAGAAAATTTAGATACCAAATTTAAACAAATTAGACAAAATAAATTTCCTCTACAATGTGACCCATTTTCACATCCTATTACATGCACAACATGACCCCTTAAGACCACATATGACACTATACGTTCCCTTAGGAGGTCATAGAGGATCACATATAATATAATAGTGTACATGTATGACATTCCCTTTAGGATCACATCTAGTGTCCTAAGGGGTCATACGTGGTTCTAAGGGGTCACACGTGTTATAACACATGCAGGACCCCTTAGAATCGCATATGACCCCTTATAAAATTGTAGGGTGAATGACATACCCCTTAGTCCATCAAATAGTGTCTTAACACATGCGTGACCCATTAGAATCGCATATGACCCTTTATAAAATCAATCCTAGTGTGAACGACATATCCCAAAACCCATCACATAGCGTCTTAAGGGGTCGTATGTGGTCCTAAGGGGTCACGCATGCATTAACACATGCGTGAACCCTTAGTAGGTCACATAGGACCCCTTATAACATCCTACTATACATATGACATTCCCCTTAGGATCACATAGTGTCATAAGGGGTCATATGTGGTTCTGAGGGGTCATGCATTTGTTATAACATATGCATGACCCCTTAGAACTGCATATGACCCCTTATAAAATCCTAGTGTGAACGACATACCCCTTAGTCCATCACATAGTGTCTTAAGGGGTCGTATGTTGTCCTAAGGGGTCACGCATGCATTAACACATGTGTGACCCCTTAGTAGGTCACATATGACCCCTTATAACATCCTACTGTACATATGACATTCCCCTTAGGATCATATAGTGTCCTAAGGGGTCATATGTGGTTAGACCCACATATGACCCCTTATAAAATCCTATAACCACATATGACCCCTTATAAAATCCTAGTGTGAACGACATACCCTTTAGTTCATCACATAGCGTCTTAAGGGTCGTATGTGGTCCTATGGGCCACGCATGCATTGACACATACGTGACCCCTTAGTAGGTCACATATGACCCCTAATAACATCCTACTGTACATATGACATTTCCTATGTGTCCTAAGGGGTTGAATATGTGGTCCTAAGGGCTCACGCATGCATTAACACATGCGTGACCCCTTATAGAATCCTAGTGTGAACGACATACCCCTTAGTCCATCACATACTATCTTAAGGGGTCGTATGTGGTCCTAAGGGGTCAACATGCATTAACACATGCGTGACCCCTTATAACATCCTACTATACATATGACATTCCCCTTAGGATCATATAGTGTCCTAAGGGGTCATATGTGGTTAGACCCACATATGACCCCTTATAAAATCCTATAACCACATATGACCCCTTATAAAATCCTAGTGTGAATGACATACCCCTTAGTTCATCACATAGCGTCGTAAGGGGTCATATGTGGTCCTAAGGGGCCATGCATGCATTGACACATACGTGACCCCTTAGTAGGTCACATATGACCCCTAATAACATCCTACTGTACATATGAAATTTTCTGTGTCCTAAGGGGTTGAATATGTGGTCCTAAGGGCTCACGCATGCATTAACACATGTGTGACCCCTTATAGAATCCTAGTGTGAACGACATACCCCTTAGTCCATCACATACTATCTTAAGGGGTCGTATGTGGTCCTAAGGGGTCAACATGCATTAACACATGCGTGACCCCTTATAACATCCTACTGTACATATGACATTCCCCTTAGGATCATATAGTGTCCTAAGGGGTCATATGTGGTTAGACCCACATATGACCCCTTATAAAATCCTATAACCACATATGACCCCTTATAAAATCCTAGTGTGAACGACATACCCCTTAGTTCATCACATAGCGTCTTAAGGGGTCATATGTGGTCCTAAGGGGCCACGCATGCATTGACACATACGTGACCCCTTAGTAGGTCACATATGACCCCTAATAACATCCTACTGTACATATGAAATTTCCTATGTGTCCTAAGGGGTTGAATATGTGGTCCTAAGGGCTCACGCATGCATTAACACATGCGTGACCCCTTATAGAATCCTAGTGTGAACGACATACCCCTTAGTCCATCACATACTATCTTAAGGGGTCATATGTGGTCCTAAGGGGTCAACATGCATTAACACATGCGTGACCCCTTATAACATCCTACTATACATATGACATTCCCCTTAGGATCATATAGTGTCCTAAGGGGTCATATGTGGTTAGACCCACATATGACCCCTTATAACATCCTACTATACATATGACATTCCCCTTAGGATCATATAGTGTCCTAAGGGGTCATATGTGGTTAGACCCACATATGACCCCTTATAACATCCTACTGTACATATGACATTCCCCGTAGGATAATATAGTGTCCTAACATACATATGACGTGTTAGATCTCTCTATTCTTGAATTTTTTATGTATGTCAAAGATTTAAATATGTACATGTACATTAGATCTCTCTATCTCTCTGAAATATATGTTATCTCTAGATCTGAAATATATGTTCTCTCTCTCTCTCTCATTGAAATATTTGAAATTTTTACATGTATTTTTTGAAAATGAAAATGATCTCTCTCTCTCTGTCATGAAGATTTATATGTATATAATCTCTCTCTCTCTCTCTCATGAAAATGATCTCTCTCTCTCTCTCTCATGAAAATGATCTCTCTCTCTGCTTACGTATTTATTTTAACTTTATGACATGTACCTAGATAGATGGCATCCCAGGATATACCTTCGCAGGCTCCTGATCAGGATCCACCTTTGCAGGCTCCTGATCAGGATCCACCTTCGCAGGCTCCTGATCAGGATCCACCTGCGCAGGCTCCACATCAGGAGCCACCACAGCAGGATCCTCCACAGCAGGATCCCCCCTTGCCCGACATTGCTACTATTTTTCATTACAGTGATCGAGAGTTGCATAGGTTGAGGGCCATACTAGATGACCCTCGTACTGATGGCGTGTACAAGAGTACGTGCACGTCCATTTTTGACAGTTTGCAGACATTGAGGGACCGCTTAGTATCTCATACCTCAGTCTCACCTGAGGTTATAGAGGATATATATAGACAGTTGAGGAGTGAGGTGAGGGGTCCTCATTCTTTTGCTGATGTGGTGGGGGTGGTCTCGAAGGAGACCATCAAGGAGAGATGCTTCCCACAATATCAGGAGAAGAGTAAGGTGAGGGGATATCAGGTTACCAGATGTATCGACCCACAGGTTGCATCACTGATTTACCCACGATTCTTAGTAGCCCATGGTCGTTATCCTAATAACGACTAGATTCCATTATACTTTGCACAGTAGGTATTTGCTGAGGTTCATTGTCAGATGAAACCAAACTACCTTGATATTCCGGGATATTATGGACAGGGGAGGGGCAGGATTGCTGATAGAGATGCATATCGTAGGTGTGATAGAGCTCCACCTAGACACAGGGACCTTGTTGGCCAGAGATTTCCTGCAGTAGTCCCAGTCATGGCACCCATAGCAGATCACGTTGTGATTGCTTCTCAGAGAGAAGCAATTGATAGGATTGGACATATTGCATCAGCAGCAGCCACCATATCTTCTGACAAGGTGGGCAGATATATGATGAGTCGACCACGTTCGCGATCATCCATAGATCATGCATCTTCTAGTCATGGGGGGGCTTCAGATTCAGATGATCGGTATATTTCTGCTGGCATCCCCTCCCCAGATGAGGTAGCAGCTATAGTCGGAGGTAGTAGACATGTACAGATGTCGTAGTATTTAGTCGAGGACCTACTACATGCTTATAGTTTTATTTCATCTCGACTTGGGATACCATTGGGTGATGTTAGAGAGGAGATTCTCAGAGATGCTCAGGCTACAGCGGCATCGATGCATACCCCAAGGCAGTCACAACATTCTCATCACTCTACGCATGCTCCAGGCACTGACCCACCTACAAATCACTCTGTTGCTGCAGAGGAGGAGCTACGAGCTGATGAGCTCCATATCACAGATGAGGGCCGGTTGGATTCATGTGAGGAGATACGAGCTGATCAGGTACATATCGCAGATGAGGGTTTGGACTCATTTGAGGATCAGCTGAGAGATTTGAGCCATACTGGATTTATGGACATGCTACTACAGTCAGACACTTCATCCACGATGCCCACTCATCTAGTTAGCCCCTTGCACTCCTCAGTGATACGTACAGCTAGAGAGAGATATGCTGGCACGAGTGATGTTGTTGATATGATCACGGGATAGGATCAGACTATACAGCCTACTCCAGGTGATACACAGGTATGTACATGTACATGTGCGTTTAAAATTTTAGAAGATATGTATACATACATTGCAAATTTGTACCTGATAAATCTATATATATAGATCTCATGTTTAATAAATAATCTAGAGTTCTAAGTTTTAATTTGTAGATCATTTAAATTGATTGTGGACTAATCCTTAAATTGACAGTTAGCTCATGTCACTCCTTCCTTGAGCTCTGAGCATGTGCGTAGGAGAGATTCTTTAGATGCTATTAGTGTACAGGTTAGTTATGGTTTTTGGTATATATATATTTGATGTACATGCACGTCTAGAGAGATATATATATTATATTTAATATTTAAATAAATTTGACTTTTGCAGGACTCCCCCTCAGATGGTCGCTCAGTTCGTAGCCAACATGATGATCCCTGTTGATTTGCTCCAGACTTTATAGCTCATTTACATTTATCTTTTTATATACTTTCATATTATATATATTCATGCACGTACATGGAGTTTAGACTCTAGATTATACTTTATACCTGGTTTATGTTTGACTTTGGATTATACTTTATACTTTATACATGGAGTTTAGACTCTAGATTATACTTTATACCTGGTTTGTGTTTGACTCTAGATTATACTTTATACATGGAGTTTAGACTATAGATTATACATGTTATAAGTTTTATACATGTTTGATTATATTATATTTATACATGTTTGATTATATTCTAGATTTATGTACATGATGTTTGATTAAATTAGATTTAAATACATGATTGATTAGATTGTATATTTCATGCATGTACAACGACTTGTTTAGACTCTAGATTATACTTTATACCTGGTTTGTGTTTGATCATCTATTATACATGTTTGATTATATTAGATTTATACATGTTTGATTAGATTAGATTTAAATACATGTTTGATTAGATTGTATATTTCATGCATGTACAACGACTTGTTTAGACTCTAGATTATTCTGTATACCTGGTTTGTGTTTGATCATCTATTATACATGTTTGATTATATTAGATTTATACATGTTTGATTAGATTAGATTTAAATACATGTTTGATTTTCAAACAAAAGATTATGTATTCAATTATACATGTTTGATTTTCAAACAAAAGAGTATGTATGAAATGAACAAACTAAACTTAATAGGTCATGTATTGAATAGTTCACATCTAGTACATGTATATTACATAGGTATGTATATTTGTAGGTATGTGAGCTTCTAGGTATGTATATTGTAGTTAAATAGTTCACAACATGTACATGTCCTAATTCCATATTAAATATATCAATTTTACAAATGTACATATTACATTCTAATTTAAATATGCATTTTTTAATTAAATACAAATACAATTACATACAATTAAACGTGCACATTTAAATACATCCTAATTTGATATAATGTATAAATAAACTTAAAAAATATTTATCCTAAATAGTTTCAAAACAAGTTACTTGAGATCTAGAATTTATCTTGAACTTGTACATTAAAATTCAATTCATGTGGATTACTAAATGTATATATAGTTCATACCACATCAAGTGGTTCACAATGCTCTTCAATAACACTTAATATTTTGTCATGATCTTCACTATCTAGTCTCCACTTTTGAGACCGCCCTCAACGTGGAACTGTTTGAAGAATTAGGCCAACAGCAATGACCAAGTGACTATATTGATATACCTTGTTATCAATTTGGTATTAAATGAAATGAATCCCATGTTGAACAATTTTAACTTGTTTGAAATATGTCCCTTGCACTACAATTGATCCTGCATGTACATGTATATAACAAACGTGAGAAATTAAAAAATTTCACACAAGTGATTTGTATGTATGTACATATTCAAATCAGAACTCAAACCTGTGGGAAATGACATTCCATCACTCATCTCAGATTTTGATAACTTCTTTCTCTCTTCTGTGCAACGCAATAAATAATAACTAACAACTTCTATATTTCCATCTTCTGCTATGACTGCAAAAATATCTCCTGCAATTTGACACAAGTTAAATAAATTCTAAGTTATATGTCATTTTTAAGGAAATGTTTACATGTGTACGTCATGTACATACATACCTTTTTTAATCAATCCTGAAATATGATCGTAATCACCAGAAATCAAAGGAATGTCTTCAAAGTTTTCATCCTCATTTGAATCCTCGTATGTGTCAGAAACATCTAGTGGCACCATTTTCCATTCACTAACATATCCAAGCTCTTGGTTCTTGCAATCAACATAGTTTTCGAAAATGCATTCAGAACAAAAACATGAATAATCTCTAGTGTATAATGTCCATGGGCGATTATCTGTACTCATGACACAATGCAAAGATCTTGTCCTCTCCACACTCTTGCATCCATGCATTGATTTTCTATCCACATCTGTAAAATGTACATGTGTACAAGAATGTACATGTAGATCAAGTTGTTAAATTAAAAAAAATTAAATAAAATACTAAAAGAGAACACGTACCGGTTATCTCCCAAAACACTCTATATGGAATGGGCTTATATGTTCTTGATGATGATTCCCCAGGATAATTAGGTTGCTCAAAGTGTTTCTTACACCATTCAACAACATCATGTGCATTTTCTATACGTTCTCCTATGTACTTTATTTGATGCTTTCTTAGAGCACGTTTGATACAAGCTCCTGCACCATCATGTTCACCCTTTCCATGACCACTCTCAAAAAAACTCCAAACATGTGGTATTTTGTCATTTCGATGATATCTACATAGTACATAAAATGGCCTCGAAGATTTGAATTGTGCCGCACATCCATCAGACCAAACAAAATGTTTAACTATTGTTATGCCTCTATCTTTCAAATATTCAAAAGCCTTCTTAAAGCAATGTTGTACAAAAAGTGTGTCATGCTCCTTATCATCACTGATATAGAAGTGGTACTCTTTCTTAATGACACGATTTTCAAATGTACTATCAACACCATCTAAATTCATCTGTGCATGTCGATAACACACATGCACGAAAATAGTGATTTGCTTTGAAAAATAATACTCTGATTGAATCTCTTTTTGATGCACAAAAGAGTAATTCTCTGCGAAGTCAACTACAGATAAAATAGTTCCAAGTGGGAAAGTGTCTCTTAATCTTTTAAATTGTTCTGCTTGCCACTTGGCAAAAAAACCATGGCATATGTATGGTTTTATCAACTTACGAAAATTT
The DNA here is from genome assembly GCF_030272615.1 of Cryptomeria japonica. Lineage (NCBI taxonomy): Eukaryota > Viridiplantae > Streptophyta > Pinopsida > Cupressales > Cupressaceae > Cryptomeria > Cryptomeria japonica. The sequence continues at coordinate 241,066,758 of NC_081412.1, read as the reverse complement.
TCCATAAATGTTCCAATAGGTATTTCCTCTTCTACATAATCTAGTCTTGTAGATTCCTTTCCAAATTTTGTTTCAATTTTTTTGTACTTATAACTCTTGCAATTTACCATCTTCCTCATGTCAGTATCTTCATCTCTCAAAGGCAATTTAGCCAAGTCCCCGCATGTTCCACAAATTCCTCTTATGCAATTTATTTGACCAGCTGCATTATCATCTGATTTATCACATAAGATGGATGCTATGAATTGACTTGTTCGTTTAGGAGGAGCATTTTCATAACCATCATTATCTTCTCTAATCTTTCGAAACACCTGATAGTACAAGTCAAATTTGATGTGATAACGACAACAACAAGTTTCGAAAACTTTGTTTAACTTCACATAATATGGCCTTAACCGTTCAAACATGGTTTGTCCAATCTTTATATGAGGGTTTGTTTTAGTAAACAATACATACAATTCATGTTTTGTTGTGTCTATCCAATGTTTTACATGGAGATCATAACGATCAGGACCAATCCTTTGCTTGATAACATCTCTACTATTTGATGAAGGGCGAGTATTATCATTCCAAAAACTTGTCACAAAGTTCCTAACAACATCTTCAATTCTATCAGAATGAGGAGCTCTACACATAATTGCCCAATTCCCTTCTGAGGTAGTATCATCCAAAATCTTTCTCCTTTTAACATATTTAGATATTGTCCTTCTACTAAAACCAAACTCAGATGACAGTGAAGAGATTTGTCTTTTTTGAGGCAATCTTTCATTTACTAAAGATGTCAACATCACTCTTCTTGAAATGGTCTTATCTAGTTTTCGAGATTTTTTACCAATGTTCACCAAACCTTTCTTAACATTATCAACAATAGATTTTTGTAGCTGAGAAGATTTCCTCTTTTGATTTGTTGTATCTATACCCAACAATTTCATTGGATCTATTAAGTCTTTATGAGTAAGTACAATTGATAACAATTGAGCTTTTTCTAGTGTAGTATCAAGATTGTTGAAATGCGACATTATTTCTTTTGCACTTTTATTCATTGACCTCCTTTTAGTATGTCTAGGTTCTTCATTGAGACGTTTCAACTCATCCACATCCATTTCAAGTAAATGATCTAAATTTTTATAAGAAATATTTCTCTTCACCTGTTTAGCTAGATCCACAATATGCTCATCCATATCAGTGGTAGGAGGTAAGGAGCCTGACCCCTCTCCTTCAAAGGTCTCCATTGGTTCAACTTGGACAATCTCCTCCCTATGTTCATCAACTATATTGTGTTCTTCAACAGGTTCATTTGCCCGTTCTGCACATAATTTAAGAGTTTGTGTAAGGTTCTTGAATTAATCAGAGATTATTCAATTAGGATTAAGAATAGGGGTGAATTTGGCTTAAAGCTTTACATGTTAAAATTAGCCCATTCAATTTGGTTTATTAAATTTAAATACTTTTAGGACCTTATTGTTATAACTCTAATTAAATTACCTGTTTAGGTTTAAAGTTCAATTTGTTCTCAGGTTAGGATTAAAGTTCAATCTCTAATTTTGAGCACTAATTTAACACATAAAATAAAATTTTGATAAATTAGAAATTACAATTTTGAAAATTAAAAGTACAAATATTTTGATGCATGCATACGATAACTTAGGTGACCTCATATTAATTTGTTATGGACCATAATGTAAGTGGACTATAATTTGTCACATGTGTGTATATTTAAGACCTATTATTGCATAATAGACCTCCTAATCTGAAATGTTTTTGCATGTACGTGAAGTTGAATATAAATAGTTCACCTAAATTATTCAACATGTTTAATAGGTTATAAATTTATGTCACATTTAAGAACTATAATCAATGTAATAGTCCTAATAGGCCTTATTATTAAAATCAATATGACCACATTTGAAAAAATATTTCACAAAATTAATATACTTAACTACCCTTAAGACAAATATATTATGTGATATTAAAGGACCTATCACATGAAATTATTTGTACATGTAGATTAAATATTCAATATATATAATTTAGAACCTAAAAATTATGACATAATAGGTCTTATTAATTTTATGACTTAATAGGTCTTATCTATTATAAATGAACTTAATTATATAGGAGAAAAATGCAATTACACAACAAGCAAGTTGATGGAATTTGAAATTTGCAAATACACATGTATTATCTCAAATTAATTATGTTTTCCAATTAAAACAAAATTATTTTTAATCCTATTAAAAATATTAGATAAAAAATATTGAATTCTAATTAATTGATACGTAATACATATTAAATTAAATAGAAATAAAATTAAAAATACATACTTGCATCATGATATCTTTGTCTTCTTTGTTCTCGATATCTTTCTTCCATTTCGGGAGAATAATTCCTTGAAGTCTTATTTTGCCTTCTCTTCTTGTTCCCCATGCTTTTACAAAAAACCTTCAAATTATTTGCCTTCAAAATAATTTTCAAATATCTTCTCTCATCTAAAAATGCGAATTATTTTAATCATTTGAGTGATAAAAAGAAAAAAAAAATTATGGACATTTATACGATTCCACAAATGAAAAAAAAAAAAAAAAATGCGTCGGCCCGAGTTCGAACGAAAGCCGACAGTTAAAAATTGTTGGGTTCGCTCGAACATGGCAGTTACAAAAATGTGCATGCCAAAATCTAGCTCGCCGGTTCGAGCGAATGGGGGTTCGCTCGAACCCCTTTTGGTTCGAACGAACCCAATCTGATTGAACACGTGTTCGATCGAAACCCCAAAATTAGAAGTTTCTCCCAAAAAATTTCAGAGTTCTGAAGAATTAATGACTTCGGAGCTCTGGTTCAATACACGAATGAAATAATCTTGATAACCCAAAAATATTAGATGGTAGTACTCGAAGCAATCTTTCCAACGAATATAATTTTGTTATATTTTGAATTTATTATGTTCTTGATTTTTTAATTTTATTAAAAATTGGTTTTTCACCAAACATGAACTTCTCTGTTCAACGCATTGGGAAAAATAAGAAACTAATTCAAAAAAATTCTGAAAAATATCTATGCCCTTGGTATTGATGTCTTCTTTCTAACAAAAATAAATAAATTGAATTTCAATTTATATAGAACAAGTTATGTGTTCAAACGTAAACCTATGTTTGAATTATGACTAGTCGGACTTCAAAACTTTATAAAATGAAAAATATTGAACATATCACTATAAAACCAAATGCAAGCCCTGGATATTGATGTTACAAACCAAAATTCGAAAGAATTGAGTTTTTATCATTTATAGAAAAAAAGTTATACGTTTCGGGAGGCATATCACTCTTAAAAAATGTAGTTTGTTGTAAAAAACTACATTTCGAGGGAGATGGAAATTTTTTTTTTAAATCTTTCAAAAAAATTTGAAAAAAATGTATATAGAATCTACAAACAAAATGCTAGAAATCACTAATTTACATCATCTTCAAATTTTTAATAGTTTAAAAGTTATAGTTCTCGGAAGTTGAAGATTATTTTAAAAATGTACATCTCAGTGTCAAAAGTGGCAAAAAAGTGGGAACCATTATTGTGAGTTCACCCTCTTGTGTTTAGGAGCATATGGTTGTATTCTAAATAAAGGTACCATCTAGATTTTATAGTAAAACTCCTAGTTATGCAAATACCAAATGTGGTGGGCACCCAATCACAAATATTTTTTTGAAAACCTTCAACATTTGCAAATACATAAGGGACAAGTGTAACTTCTTGACTATTCCTAAACAATTGACAAGGGTTCCATATAATTGAACATATCCTTTCTTTGTGGGATCATATGTTAAACCAAGAACCTCTATTGTACCTTTGTAGGGATTATGAGGTTCTTGACCACAATTATAACACATAATTATGTATTAACTTATCCTTATAGATCCATGCCAAATAGAAAACTTTTGGTTTGATCTTACTAACCTCACTTCTTATAATTTGTAGAACATGGTATGTGGCAAAATAATTATTTATATTCTATTGGTAGGTTGTGTTCTTTGTCTACCTAGTGACCTTTGTATCTTCAAATATTCTTTCAAAATCTTCTTTATTTGGATATGGAAAGAACTTCCTAAAACAACTTTCTAACGATAAACTTACTGATTTGATCCACTACATTGAATGAACTCAAAATCTATTCTATTATAAAGATATTAGATATCTAATGCATGTGTGTCTTATCCATATAAAGGTATGTTCTCAACTATAGCTCCATTGCTCTAACTATTCCAAATTAACTTTATTTAATACCAACAAATGCCACAATATTTGAATTGCAAATTATTGGTACAACAATAATTGATTCTTCCTTTCCCTTATGTCTTATAGGATTCTTGATTTAGTTTCTTCCACCACCATCATTTTAATATTTTTTTTAATGATAAAATCTAGTTTCAAAACTTTTGGAGCTACAATGGGTTTATATTGAGAATATTCTCAATATATAATCCTAACTAGTGATGTCTTTTAGATAGACATATCCTAACTAGTGATGTGTTTTAGATAGCTTTGTCTAGAAAATTATTGGTTGTAATGACCACTACTCTAGCTCTATCATCAAGGATGGTGCTCTTGGCTCGAAAATTGGTGTCCAAGCATGTTGTGAGAAGGTACATTAGGTTGTTAAGTTGGCACTAACATCATGTTGAGATAGAGATGGGAAAAAATATTTTATACTACTAGTTCAAATGGACTTGTACACAATGCTTACTATACCCATTCAAGTTTTGTTTTGAAACTTTATTTATTGTCATTTTTAAGTTCAGATGGAGCAGTTACATAAGATTGTAAGCTTTGTTGATCACCATCAGAGGAATATTGGAAAAAAAGCAAAATATTGTTTCTATTAAGTTTACTCGTGTTTTGCATTTTTGTTTGGCAACAATATTGTTTTCTAACGCACTGCAAACTTTGTACTACTCAATTTTGTCTTAGCCATTTCTTCAGACACTGTGTACTGAGGTTTAGGCACTTCAAAGGGAAAATCAACTATTAGGGACTTCTTAGACATTAAGATAAACAAATTTTGGGTAGTAAATGATTTAGTGTATCAAGCATGAGATATATGATTCTTCCTTCTAGCTTACCCTTTTGTACTTGTATAAATATATGTAACTTTTAACTGACAGTACTAGTAGCAAATTATTTCATTCTCAATCCTTCATTTGTTTATTTATTATTATTATATTCATTGCCATGTTTTAGGGATGCATTGATTTTTTAGCTGATTATCCAATTCTCTACTGCCTTTAAAGATAAATTGTATAAACAAATTCTTAAAAGGTTAAACTATCAAAATCTGAAATTTAATATATTGATCTGAGAGATGTTATGGTACAACTTTTAACTTCTATGTTTGAGCAAAGGAACAAACCATCTAGATTTTAATAGTGTAGGGGAGAAGATTCAGTAGTTTGTAGGAATATTGTTTAGTAATTCTTCCCACTTGCATAGTTTTATGTTTTTAGTTTTTTATCTTTATTTGGGATGACTATGTAGTAAAAACTGTTTTTGTTTTTTAATTTTTGTTTTTTACTTTATTTTCAATAATACAAGTTTTCCAATATCTAGATGTATCTAAGACATCTATATAATGAGGCAGTTGTAATTCATTTTCTATGAGTTAGTTTGATCCTTAATCAATTGATCAAGAAGTTCTTGTAATCTCTTCAATCAATAGAATAGCTTATTTGTGTTCCAATTTTATATTTCTTTCATTTGGTATCAGAGTAGATTCGACAAAGTTTTCTAGGTTCATAAATTTGAAGAAACAAGAGAATGTGGGTTGAAGAACCAATCAGAGCACTAAAAAGATTACTAAATCCAGTCATAGCTGAAGACAAAATAAGCAATCCATAGGAAGCCGCCAAAAGAGATCGATGAAGATCACAAACCATTTTCGTGATATTTTTCCATTAGGTAAGCCAACTATGTTGAAAGGGTGAAGTATTTTTGAAGCCAATAATGTCAAGCATGCTTTCAATGCAGAAGCCACCTCCTCAATGAGGTAAAATCAACCCTTGAAAGAACTATAAGTTTAAAACCACCTCCAAAAAGGTGAAGCCCTTTGTTTATAAGATTGTTGAAGGAGAAAAAGACAACTATCACAAACCATTAAAAATATTGATTTGTATGAAGAAGATCATGGATCTTGTAAATGTCGAAGAATTAGTGAAAGTCACCAACATGAAGTTATGTGAGGAAGCCCAATCATGGTCTCTGAAGAGGCCATAGTGTTTTTTGTCAAAAAAAAAGGAGAGAAGCCTTCTACGAGAGGAAAAGATCACAAGTTTTGTGAAATTTGGAGAAATTATTTTAAGCCACCGATATGCAATTGTGTGAGAAAGTCAAATCCAAGTCTTAGAAACAGCTTGATGGAGTTAAAAGTCAAGAATTTGCAGTCTAAATAGAGATCGTCGCATGATGGATTGTGGTAGGAGTTGAGCCCGTTGAAGCCATAGGAAAATACAATTGTTCTCTATGTTACATCGATTAGTGGTTGAAATTAAGGGGGAGAATGTTGGAATATTGTTTAGTAATTCTTCCTACTTGCATAATTTTATGCTTTTAGTTTTTTATCTTTATTTGGGATGACTATGCAGTAAAAATTGTTTTAGTTTTTTAGTTTAAGTTTTTTGTTTTATTTCCAATAATACAAGTTTTCCAATATCTAGATGTATCTAAGACCTCTATATAATGAGGTAGTTGTAATTCATTTTCTATCTGTTAGTCTGATCCTTGATCAATTGATCAAATAGTTCTTGCAATCTCTTCAATCAATAGAATAGCTTATTTGTGTTCCAATTTTATATTTCTTTCATAGTTGAGCACCCTAACTTTGCACTTCTCAAAATTCTATATAGAAATTTCAAATCACTCTCAATTTTATACAACAACTTACTTGGCAACTCCCCTACTTATAACTAATGTTTCAAGGCCACATTATCAAATATGATACCACATCAGCATTTTTTTGGGTAAGGTGTCCAAAACAACCCCAGAAAAAGGTGAGACCAATGGTCGTGCAAAAGGGAGATCGATAGTTGTGCAGTTGATATGGCATCACATGATTGGTTGTTTTCAACAACCAGGGTAGTCATTATCAGCAATAATAACTTTAAAGTCACAACTATTGATACAATATTGTCAAAAATTTGACCATTAAATCATTAAATATATATACTCAATTAACTACTATCACTGCTACTCAAACAGATTCAGATACTTGATTTTTCCCCTATCTATAGGGGTAATGTCCGAATAGCCATTATATTCTCATTAAGACAAAGAACATTTCAATCTAAATCTGACAGGAAGGAGTTGTCGTATGAATGTCTTGCTTATGTTGTACTGTCAGCTTTGGAAAACGCATTTCACTTTTTCGTTTCAACAACTGTTGTTATTACAAATAAGAAGTAGAATGTCAACATAAGGACATTGATATGACTAACTCCTCCCTCTACCAAGCACAAGCATTGCACTATACATAAAGCTATTCTTCTCTATATTTTCAAGTATTATATTTATAGTATGTGATTTCAATTTTTTTAGTAACACTGTTGTTGGCACAGGCATGAAAACAATTTCCCTGGAAAATGGTGGTATGGCTTTATATCACATATTTGATGGTTACCTACAGTAATGTTTTATTGCTTATTCAGTTTAATTGACTATAATGTAGAATCTGTATTTTTTTGCCTTTGGTAAATGCTTTATATTTCTATCTAAATGATGATTTATGCAGGTTATCCTACAATTAGCAGTGCATACAACTGATATTTTTTGTTCCTCTTAAGAGTTTTCTCCTATTGACATATTTTCTCCTTCCAAGCATTATAATAAAGCATGTAATGTTGATCATTTCAAGGACTTAGCTGTTCTAAAGCTGGCAACGCTTTACAGAGAAACAAAATAGGCATTCAGTTGTGTTGTGCCTTGTCTACCATCTTACTTAAATAAATAAGTCAATTAATTTTTTTTTATTAAAATATTTTCAATACAAATATCAATTGATTAGTCTTAAACCACCCACACTAAGCAACATATTAAGTCTAAAAGATGTTAGTCAACTTTCTTAGTGTTTAACATTTTTAAGATCAGAAGTGTATTCATAGTCTGACAACATACATTAAACAACATATTAAGCCTAGAAAATGTCAGTCAACTCTAAGTATTTAACACTTTTAAGCCTAAAAATATAAGCTTAGTGTGTGTGTTTTAAGCCGTTCCATATCGACCTCAAATACTTCTTACTTTATACCATCAAGTTTGCATCATAACAAGACAAAAACACATTATCATCGCATTCTTTGCTATAGGCTGAGTTGCAATGGACACAACTATTATTCCAGACTTGTCACCAAAAGCTAAATCCAAGAATTCCTTACATAAGGCAGTTGATCGATACAAAGAGGGTAATGAAATGCTGCAAAGACCAATTCTAAAATCTTTAGATGGATGATTCAATCAATGGCTCCAACGTTGTTAAGCAACACTTTGTTAAACAAAATCATTTTAATGTAATGTGGAACCAAATACAGTAACTGATTAAGTTTTTTGAATCATATAGATATGCAACTTGGATTAGTTTTACTCTGAAATAGCAATGCAAAGTTTTGAATTTCCTTATTTATTTCACAAGTCGTCCTTGTCTAAAATGATGGGTATAAGGTCTTGACCATGTTTAGCAATGCAAAGTTTTAAATTTCAATATTTATTTCACAAGTAGTCCTTGTCTATAATTATGGGCATATAGTCCAGACCATGCTTTGACTGTATCCTTAGCAAAGTTGATTGCACCAGACCACAATGTATTGCTGGTTTCATACTTATATTATTTATTGCTCTGGCATGTGGTCCACAGCCTCCTTAATAATTGGCACCTTCCCCTTTCACCATTTGACAGGGACTCCTGCTGCACTGCAGCCCTTGTTTTTGTTGGATTTAATGAGAAAAGTACAAATATAAAACAAAAACTCAGAAAAAACAAAGTAGATCAGAACATGTTTTCATTAGAAGTGACACAGGAAATAAGTGTAACAGTAAACATCAACACTGCTGCTACGCAAAAGGTGCTTCCGGGACAAAGTGACACCCCAAAAACTAAAACAGTTTTCAGCAGAATTAACACAGAAACACAGTAGAATACATGCACCTACGTGGAGGCCAAAATAAATATCATAAATATAAATGCCAATATTCAAAACACCTGTCAAAGGTGGTAAAAATAATGAAAACGTTTTCCATGAAATAAGAGTTATTAAAACCTGACAAACCAAAAAAGACAGAGCCTGAAGAAATATTAACAATTAATACATGGCATTAAAAATGGTACAGTGTCAGTTCGGACAGGTAGCAGAGTTGGTTTGGACTGTGGGTTTCCTCTTCATTGGTCTCCGGTTCGTTTCTGAAGCTTGGATTCAATCGATAGACTTGACTGACAGACTGTTTAGCTCATCTCCAGGAACTAGTTTCACCTCAGCTCGTCTCATTATGAAAAACCAGTGTCGCTGGACTGAATCGCAATGAAAAACCAGTGTCACTGGATTGAATCGTGGGAATACCCTGAGTGACTTAAAAAAAATGGTACAGTATTTTTTTTAATATATACTGTCAAGCATCAATTCCTTCGGTTTTATACTGTTCCAGAACACTAATATTCAAGTCATATGGCCTTCACCATTTATATTTCTGCATGTGCAGGCTTTTTATTTCTTTACGTACACCTTCTATACTATTCCATTGCCACGCTGTTATGTACTATCCATGTTGACTGCGTATTCTTGCATATGCTGGGCAGCATTTGAATATTAGTTTTTGGTATTTTGTATTGATCTTCTTTCAACCTATTCAATTATTGATTGACATTAGTATTTTGTATTTTGTCTTTGCTTCGCTATGCTATTTTAATTTATATACCTGTGCCACTATCCTTTGTCTTATCCCTATCGTGCCAGTTACATCTCTGCCATGGTGCATTCATTTTGCCTCTTTCTTAAATCTTTTGTGCAAATGTTGGGCTTGTGTAAATGATGTTTAAGTACAACTTTTTCAGATGAATTATATTTCAATAAATATACTAGTCTTATTTCTGCACATACTACTTGTAACTCATTTTCCTCCATTCATTCTTATGTAAGCAAAGCAGTGGACCCCTTTATATGTCACTTCTTTTTTTCCTTCAACCAATCTCTAAGTTTATATTTTGGTGAAAGTAACAACTCAATTTAAAATCTTTGAGGATTAATAGATTGAGAGGCAAGATAAGCAGTAGCAATAAATTGATTTTTTCATGTTTTTCTTTGTTGTTTTTCTATTTTATGCTATGCTTGAACTCTCCTCGCCATTTTTTCATAAGTTTGAATTCCATTTGTTTTATGCCATCAGCTCATTAAGAAAATTTGAGTTATAAAGATCAACTTCAATTCTATAAGCACAAAGCCTTCATATTTCTATTAGTTCACAACCAAGTCAAAATGATCAATGCGGAAAAACTAAACTATCTTAAATATAATGTAAAATATTACATCCCTCACTTGTGTGACCATTTTTTTCATAAGTTTGAGTTCCATTTGTTTTATGTCATCAGTTCATTAAGAAAATTTGACTTATAAATATCAACTTCAACTCTATAAGCACAAAAGCCCTCCATATTTCTATTAGTTCACAACTAACTCAAAATGATTAATGCGGAAAAACTAAAATATCTTAAATATAATGTAAAATAGTAAATCCCTCACTTGTGTGACCTCTTTTTTCATAAGTTAGAGTTCCATTTGTTTTATGCCATCAGTTCATTAAGAACATTTGAGTTATAAAGATCAACTTCAACTTGATAAGCACAAAATCCCTCCATATTTATATTAATTCACAACCAACTTGATAGATCAAAATTATCAATGTGGAAAAACTAAAATATCTTAAATATAATGTAAAATATTGCATCCCTCACTAGGGCCCACCACACATAGACCATTGGCCCACTTGGCAACCAATGACTACCTCACCATGAAATTAGCCTACACAAGCACTAGCATGCAAGCTCCTTCACCTCTAATGATGAGATACATCAACTTGAGAATCTATTAGAAAGCTACACTTTTTGCCAACAAGGAAAAATACTAAATGATAAAAGCCTCAACAAAGGTTTTAACTAATGTCATATTTGCATAGCAAAATAATAATAAATGTGATTATGAATTGTGACTGTGCTAAAAGAGAAAATACAGTAAGGAGATTGGGGAGATTAAGTGGGCAATGGACAACATGGAACAAATGGAACTTGAAACAGTGGAGATGCTTCATAAATTAACCTAAGCCTAGATTACTGTCGGTCTTTTTTGGTCTATAATCTGCATTCTCTTGTTTGCTGGCGTTTGGTTCGCCAGCTGTCTTTCTTTTGTTTGCTGTCTTTTTGCTGGACTGTAATGTTTATCTTTTGATTTTTGGATTGTAATGGGTTTCAAGAACCCATCAAAACTTGTTTTCCCATATTCAAAAACATTAAAGAATTACCTTATAGCTACATGCATATCAAGGCTTTTACATAACCAAAATGTGACATAATATATCACTAAATAGTATTAGAGGAAAGAGGATAATTTAATTAATGTAATACACTGATAAGATTAGGCATTGTATGTTTATAAGTGCCATTTGAAACCCTCTATAGATCATGTTGTATAGGTCAATTATGGGAATCCCAATTCACTATGTTGGTCATGAAAGAGTTGTGAAGTTATCTTTTTTGTACACCACATTACTTTGTATTTCGTTATATCTCATAATTTAAAAGGTGACAACTTATCTCAACTCTAATGTGAACAAAAAAAAAAATCGTCACAAAAAAGTCATGCAAGTTCAATTCAATCCAATATAAGTTTCCTAAAGTTAGTTATTGCATGTCTTTTGGTAATGTCATGGTCCCTTCTTGGAGGAATCGTGAAGTATCTTTAAAACTCTGTAATTAGATTTTATCACGTATAGAAAAAAATTGGTATATCAATCAAGAAAGAGAGAAGAAACAAGAGAATGGAATAGGGTACATGGATTCTTTTGCAAAAGCTTCTTGTTATATAATCCCAATGCAATTATCTACAATCCATTAACAACTTTAAATAAAATAATCTTCTCACCCATAGAAGTAGGAGTATATGTTGAGATAAGAAAAACCAAATCATTTTATCCAAATAAAGAAGTACTTTATAAAACCGATGGACAAGAGAGATAATCCACCATAGGAACTTTGTTATAGTATAAAGAAATCAAGGGAAGATGAGAATGGCAAAGAAATTCCTAAAAGTTTAGAAATTAATGTGAATGAAGTAGAAAGAGAGATGACTATAGAGAATGTACTAAAAAATTCTTATTTTAATCTACCTTTACAAATAAAAGAAAATATGGCAATAGAGGGAAGCTTTAAGATGAATAAATTAAGAGATTATTGGGATGACCATTAGATCATACAAATTGTGGAATCAAGAAGGAAGTGTACATATGCAGAATCATGAGGGGCCAAAAAGTGGCGATATCCTAACTAAAGTTCTGATTGATAGACTGATTGAAAAATGTCTATAACTTTCAAACGAATATCGTATTTTTTGAATCCGAAACATGCGTCATATTCTATGCTTCGTATATTATAGGATTAAAAAAGCTATAATGTTTTGACCAAGTTATGCTGGTCAGACATACAAGTTTTTTATATTTTTAAAAAGTTGTAGTAAAAAGATCATAATTAATTATTAATTTCAATTAAAAAAAATACAAAAAAAATTGTGTCACATTCGGACATGAATCTTCTACTTATATATAAAATTTTATTAAAAAATATTATGATTTGATTGTGGTTAGGGTGGTCAGGGAAACACATGCTTCTTATCTTTTTCTTGAAAATTTAGTACTACTGCATTGAAATTTTCAATTTTCGTCAAATAAATTATTTTTTCAGAAAACAAATAGTAGCTTAGAAACTAAATTCAATTTTCTACAAATTCTATTCTTGCATATTTTTTAAATAATGTTGGTAGCTTATCCATTTTTTTACGTCAAGTTGCCTAACTCTATTTTTCTGATTTTCATTGCCACTTGAGGGGCTGTTTGGCCCACCATGATCTTGCACATACCCATGGTAGAAGACATGAAAATTAAATTGAAAGATAGCACAAAATAAAAAAATGAAGAGACCCAATCCTTATGTCATGATAAGAGAATAAATAAAATATTGGCTACCAATATAATAAAACTAACTAGCAGATGGTGAGTAGAATAAGGCATTTATGGTAGTACAACACAAGAAAAAAGGTGAAATAAGGGGGTGTGATAAATTTAATATAACTTAATAAGGCATGTATGTGTGATCCCTTCCACACTTTGGCCATTCACAAAAGAGGTACTTCAATTATTAGCAGGTAGAGAAGTACTTTCACACACAAATGGCTCTTGAGGATATCATTAGTTGAACACTTGGAAAAATGATAAGCCTAAAACCATATTTAGTACAAAATGGAGGTTTTTCATGTATATTAAATAATTTCTTCTGGCCTAAAGAATGCACTAACACTATTTAGTAGAATAATTATAAATATGTTTAAATATTTCACTCATGGCTTTTTAGAAGTACACCAAGATGATTGGCATATTTACGGATTAATCAAAGATAATGTCTACATGTTTTGTATGATTTCAAATTGATGCAAGAGCCTACAAATCTCATTAAATATGAAGCATTGCATATTTGAGGTAATTTTTTGCCCACTAAATTAGAGCATATTATACATAGGGAAAGATTAATGGTATACCCACTTAAGTTATCAATAATGTTAAACTTTCCAACCTCAAAGATGGCAATTCAAAACCATGGTGGGACACCTCACAACCCCTCACTGCTTATCATTCGCTGAAGAAGATACAAAGGTAGGATTATTTTTAGTATATATAGCTTATAAGAAAAATTATCAAATTTTTAAAAAATATTAAACCGGGAGAGGCCCAAACCTTACATGATCACAACAAAAGGCCACAAAACCAAGAAGTCATGAGGAGTGAGAACCTAGAAACAAAAAACTACTGCTATAATAAACCCAATAGAAACTACAAACATTAACAAACCCATAAACTAAAACTAGGCACTAGACACAACAAAAAGAAACACTCTCCCACTGAAAGCACGAACCAATGACTTACTGAATGGGATAAAACTCCAACTTCCTATCCACATAGATATCTTTTCCCTTTTAAAACATAGAGATTTTTTTAGAGGAATCTTTCTTGGAGAAAACAACCAGGGAGTCTTACGTGGCTTTCACCTTTGAAACAAACGCTTATAGCTTTGTCATAGATGAGGACTCTAGATGTCTTATTTTCTTAGCCCACATTATCACAATCTCATCTTTACTATCATGGAGAGTAGTAGAGTTCTTCTCTATATTTTCCTTATGTTGGCCAAACATGTTCTCAATAGTCTACCTCATGTTTTCTTGATTAGCCTAGAGAACCTCCACCATATCAGCCAAATCATTGACATTCTTAGTTTGCCAATTTTATCTATGAGATATTTAACCAAGTTCTACACTACTTCCCATTTCTTGATCATCCCAACAAACTTACCAACCGCCATCCAAGCCCTCTACTCCTCATCATCTACCCAACTAGAGGCTTTGGCCTTTGCTTCTATAATAGCTTCAAGCCTACTAATCTTCTTTTTTTCCACCTCAAATTGACCTAGTATCTAATGGATATCTAGTTCATGTTTTTTGAACCCCTCACAAAGTTCATTAACTGATGCAGGAGCATCCCCGGTTCATAGAAATATTGCATCAACCAAAAATATTTTCCTTTTTGTTTTTCTTTTTGTTTGCAATTTCAACATTTCTTTCTATGTGTCCCGGATTTGGCTCACCAAATCATGTGGAGTTGGATTTTACTTGAAGACTTGATCATCTTCCTTATTCTCAAACCGCAAAGCATTTGGATCTTTTTCCGGCAAGATATCGCTATTGGTTTCCATGACAGTTTCCTGTTACTAGTTGACAATTTCTTGTTACCGGTTGCCTGGACCTATTTGCATTTGTGATCTATTGAACCCCTTCCATAGATTGTGGAGCCCTAAGCCTTGGTTCTGATGTTCCTTGGCGAGTGGCAGACCTTTTTCCATGATTTTCACTTCATCCTTTGGATTTTTCGGAGGAATTTCTTTGGCGGAGTCCAACCTTGTTGGTTTTACACGTTAGGTCTTGCTCTTCAGGTTTTGATTCCTTTTTGGTTCGACTGGATCCCCTTGGATCATATAAATCATTGTAATTGAACATTATAATGTAATCAAGTAGTTATACTGAGCGTAGAAGATAGAATTTTAGATTGAAGGTCCTGATTGTGACCTATTTTGTACTTTGAGCATGTTTTAGCAAGCTTGTGAGCCGATTTCTATAACCCGGTTGTTACCGATTGGTTGTAATCAGTTTTCATGAAATAAAACAATTTGTTCTACATTGCCTCCATCATATCTTTGTGTTTCCATTGTGTTTACTCTTGTTGGCTAGTCTAGAATGATCTCTTTGAGGTGCCTCCTAACTAGTGAATGCTTCAAGTGGTATCAAAGCAAGTTTTCATTCCGCAAGTTGTGTTGTCTTGAGAATTTTTGTTGTAGGGTGGCGGATTGTGGATCCGACCTGCTATTGTAGAGGATTGTCGTAAAGATGGTGTGAAGAAGAACTAGGAATGGTGGAGCGTGTGGAAATGCAGAACCTGTTGTGATGGAAATTTTGCAAGGGATAGTAGCCCGGTTGGAAGCCATGGAGATAGCCCAGAGAAGAGGCCGACACATTGAAGATGTAAGTGAAGATAAAGGAGAAGAAGCCCCGA
The DNA here is from genome assembly GCF_030272615.1 of Cryptomeria japonica. NCBI lineage: Eukaryota > Viridiplantae > Streptophyta > Pinopsida > Cupressales > Cupressaceae > Cryptomeria > Cryptomeria japonica. Next base: position 241,050,876 of record NC_081412.1, on the reverse strand, counting down.
CAGAAAAAATAAACCCATTGATGGTTGATCCGAATGAGGAAAGGTTTTTGAGGGTTTTGAGTAGGGTGAATACTAAACCTTATTTTACCCCACCGGAATATGATGGAAAATTGGATTCAGATGAATTGATGGATTGGATCTCGTAGATGGAGAAATATTTTGATTTTGAAAATACTACAAAAGAAAGGAAGGTGAAATATGCCCGTACCCAGTTGAAAGGTCATGTATCTCTTTGGTGGGAACATTTGTAGGTTAATAGACAGAGAAGAGGTAAAGAGAAGATCAAGACATGGGATCAGATGATGGCTAAGTTAAAATCAAAATTTATGCTAGCTAATTATCAATTGAATCTGTTCTGAAAGTTGCAAAATTTGAGACAAAAGAAATCTAGTGTGAAGGAATAGATCGAAGCATTTTACAAGTTGAATATCAGATCCGGACATATTGATGATGAAGTTGAACAAGTTGCAAGATGTTTGAATGGATTGTGGGTGTCTATACAAGATAAACTCAGTTTGATCAAATTATAGAGTTTTGAAGAGGTTTACCACTATGCCCTGAAGGCTGAAGAGAAGCTAAACTAAAGACATGAGTAGAGGTAGAGAGGCAGAGGTGGAAGGTTTTTCAGAGGAAGATTTCAAGGAGGAAGAGGATATACCAAAGGTAGAGGAACCTATACAGATCAGAACAAGGACAAGGAAGTGAACAAAGAAGGTAATTCATACTAGAAAGATGATATAAATTTCTACCAGAGGAGAGAACTGGATGGCTACCAAAATGAGAATTTTGGAAGACAAGACAAGATAATATTTAGAGGAACTTTCTATAAGTGTGGAGGAGAAGGACATCATGCTTTCAAGTGTAAGAAGACAAAGAATACCAGAAGAGTAGTAGTGGTGGAAGAAAACCCCACCAGATTAGACAATAAACTAGAAGATGGAGAACTATTGATGATGATGAGAGATTTGTGTCATACTGAGATAGATGAAGAGCCCTTGCAGAGGAATAATTTCTTCAAGACCAGATGTAAGGTATCCGGTAAGTATTGTAAAGTTGTTATTGATAGTGGTTGTTCAGATAATCTTATTTTAGAAGAGATGGTGAATAAGATGAATTTGGACAGATTGAAACATAATAAGACTTATCAGATAGCATGGATTCAAGATTAATATTTGTTAGTAAGTGAATGTTTGGTGAAATTAAAAATTGGGAATTATCATGATGAAGTCTTGTGTGATATTATGCCTATGGATATTTGTCATCTTTTGTTGGGTAGACCTTGGCAGTTTGATAGAAAGGCAGTACATGATGGGAGGAAGAATACATACACTATTGTGGCCAATGGGATGAAGCAAACCTTGTTGCCCTTGGAGGAACCTTTGAAGAATGAAGTTTGTACGAATGCTAGAATCTGTTTGGTGGATGAAAGGAAATTCTTGGATGGATTAAGACATGAGAATGTGTGTTTTGCCTTAATTCCTAGGAAGACTGAGAATTCGGAGCATGAAGAGGAACAACAGGAAGAGATAAAATATTTGTTGACAAAATATGAAGACATCATTTCAAATAATGTACCTGATGGATTGCCACCTGTGAGAAGTATCAGTCATTGCATGGACTGGGTTCTCCAAGCTAGTTTGCCTAACAAAGTTGCACACCAGATGACACCGGGAGAGAATGAAGAACTGAGTAGACAAGTGTAGGAGCTGTTGAAGAAAGGTTTGATCAGAGAAAGTATGAGCCCTTATGCAGTACTAGCAGTAGTAGCACCTAAGAAGAATGGAGAGTGGAGAATGTGTACTATTTCTAGAGCAATAAACAAGATCACAGTGAAATACTAGTTTCCTTTGCCTAGGATGGATGACATAATGGACTGTTTGAGAGGAGCCAAATACTTTACAAATATAGATTTGAAGAGTGGATGTCATCAGATCAGGATTAGGGAAGGAGATGAGTGGAAGACAACATTCAAGATAAATGAAGGACTGTATGAATGGTTGGTGATGCCTTTTGGGTTAACTAATGCACCGAGTACTTTCATGAGGCTGATGAATGAGATATTGAAGAAATTATTGGGTAAGTTTATTATTGTATATTTGGATGACATTTTGATTTTTCAGTAAGACAAAAGAGGAGCATTTGTTGCATTTGAGACAAGTTTTGCAAAAGTTGAGAGAAGAAAGTTGTTGATAAATATCAAGAAGTATACTTTCATGAAGGATGAGTATATCAAGAAGTGTACTTTCATGAAGGATGAGTTAGTCTATTTGGGATTTGTGATATCTGAGGATGGTTTGAAAATGGAGCCTAAGAAAGTAAAATCAATTGTTGAGCGGCCTACACTGGAAAGCATTGGAGAGGTAAGATCATTTCATGGATTGGCTAGTTTCTACCAGAAGTTCATCATAAATTTTAGTTCAATTTGTAACCCTAACACTGAGACCAAGAGGGGAGATCAGAAGGAATTCAAGTGGACCACCAAAGCAAACAAAAGTTTTGAACTATTGAAGAAGAAAGTGACTAAGCAACCTGTGTTAACTTTACCAGATTTGAATAAAGTATTTCAAGTGGATTGTGATGCAAGTGGAACAACGATAGGAGTAGTCTTGAGTTAGGAAGGGAGAGAAATAGTTTATTTCAGTGAGAAAATGAATGATGCCTAGAGGAGATATTTAGTGTATGATCATGAGTTTTATGCCATAGTTCAAGCTTTGAAGAAGTGGAGGCATTACCTGTTGCCTAAGGATTTTGTGTTGTGTACAGATCATCAAGCTTTGCAGTATTTGAACAGTCAGAGTAAGTTGAATCAAAGACATATGAGATGGGTAGAATTTTTGCAGAGTTACACCTTTGTGTTGAAGCATAGAACTGGAAAATCTAACAAAGTTGTCGATGCATTGAGTAGGAGAAGGAATTTGTTGATAGAGATGAGAGTGATAGTATTAGGATTTGAAGAATTGAAGACTTTGTATGATGATGACTCAGATTTTTAAGAACCTTGGAGAGCATGTAGAGAACCAGTTATGGTAGATAGAAGCAACTGGTTGGATTACTTCATTCAGGATGGGATGTTATTTAGAGGAGTTCAGTTGTGCATACCTAAGAGTTCTATGAGGGAGAATTTGATAACGAAGAAACACAGTGGAGGATTAGCTGAACATTTTGGTATTGACAAAACAATAGCATTGGTGAGTGAGCAGTACTTTTGGCCCTAGATTCATAAGGGTGTTAGGAAATATGTACAAAGTTTTAGAGTTTGTCAAGTTGTAAAGTAGGATTGTATAAACCTTTGACAGCACTGGTAAGACCTTGGGAGGATATTATGTGTGTGAAAAGTGGAATAGGTATCTGCAAGTTGTAAGACACAACACTTCAATTAAGTCATTACATGCATGGTTAGACAGATATAGTCATGAATAGAAAAACCATAACAAATCAACCTATTGCCTTCTAAAAGATGTGAGTATAGACTTGCTATCAGATTTTTCTAAGCAATACCAGTGACTAGACTACACCAAGACGAAGGATTTAATCTATATGAGCACAATAATAAGCTAAATGGATGCAAGATTAAGTTAGATGAATGAATATTAAGCTAGACAAATGAATATTAAGATATATGAATTCAAGCAATCATAATTAAACTAAATATGCAAAAATATAAACTAAGATGCAATAATCTCAAAGCATAATATCTTCAATGACTATAGAGCAAAAACTGCATAATAACAATAAATCTCCAGGGTGTTTTAAATGAGAGATGAAGGATGAATTTATAGAGACTCAAAAGAGAGACCAGCGGTCAAGATTGATTAGCAATGAGCAGTTGAGATTGTTCAAGAGAAAACACAAATTAGGATAATTGAAATAATTGAGAGATCAGATTCAGTTAATCTCGAGATAGATTCCATTTATAGCTTGATTGAGTGCATTCAAATTATGAGTGAGTTTGCATTGGAGATAAATTTCTTTGACTCCATGCACTTGAGATAAAATTAGGTGATTCCATACACTTTTCTTTAATTTTCTCAATATTTTTATTTAGAAAAAGGCTTTTTCAATGCAACTGAACTTATTTTCTCAAAAGCTTTGAGTTTTAATTTTAGAGGAAATGATTAATTCAATTTAATTAATTTTCTGAGTTTTTCCAAGTTATCTCAATTTTAGAAAAAGAAATATCTTAAGTTTAATTTCTTTTCTCAATTTAATTCTTTTCTTTTGTTTTCAATTTAACTCTTTCTTTTGCAGATTAATTCCTCTTTTTGTGATAAATCTCTCTTTGTAAATTAATTCTCTTTTTTTTTTCAATTAATTCTTTTTTTTAATGATTAAATGGTAAATTTATTTATTAATTAAATATTTTAGGATATTTAATTAAATAAATAGGTTTAATTGATCAAAATGATTTACTTGGAATGCTTGATTAATTAAATAAATATTTAATTAATGCCGAGTGATTTATTTGCCATTTAACATTAATGATTGATGAATTAATTATTTAGGTGCTCAAGGTTGATTTAATTGCCTTTGGTTAGGACCTTGGTGATGTTGTCGAGATTAGGGGCCCATGGTTTAGATGATCATTTTTAGGGTATTACATTTGCCCCTCTTTGAATTAATGTGTGAGTAGCGCATTGGTTCAAAGAATAGTTGATGTCAAATAGTTATCAGTTCTGAACATGATTGATCACAAACCGATGAAGAGCGAGATGTTCAGCTTTATTTGAAGTGATGAAACTAAACAAATTGAATAAAGCGATACCGATCCTGAACTTGATTGAACTAGGATCGACAAAGAGCAAGATACCGTTCTTGAACTTGATTGATCAAGAAATAGGCATCGATCTAGAACTTGATTGAACTAGATTGAGTGAGAGACGCAACCGATTCCAAACTTGATTGAACAAGAATCAACTGAGTAAAGCGATAAAACTGATTCCGAACTTGATTGAACAAGAACCGATTAGCAAGAGAGAATGTCCAACTTGATTTTGATGTGATGAAACTGAACATCAATTTGAAGATTAATTCAGATAAGGACAAAGATTGATATGCCCCTAGAGATTGCTTTATTTGACATCGAAGAATCTCAACTTGATACGACGTGATTTAGTTAAGATGCCCCTAGTAACAAGTTTTAGTTGATTTTCTTTGATTGAAAGGATTTTTTCTCGACTTTGGATGAAGATTTGAAAAATTTCTTGACCTTTGATGATGATAATGAGCATGCCCTCTTGGGAGAGAAATCGAAAGATAGCGAGGGTACAATGATTGTAGGCAATTTTGAGTGATGATAATTATTTGAGCACGAAGATTGATGTTGAAGAATTAAAATTAGAGATCAAAAATGAATTGAGAATTAAATTGAGATTTAGAATTGAGCGCAAAATGATTGAAAAATTGACTTGAGGATGAAAGTGCTAAGTGGTTAATGTCGTGAAATTTAGACTAGAGAAAGGACACCAGATTTTGATTTCGAACCCGAAAATGGACTCCAGACAATCGATTTAGCTTAGGGTACAAGTTTTATGTCCATCGGAGCAATTTGAAAATTAGGGCTAGGGCTATATAAGGGGTTTAATGTGTCATTTTCAATTCATTGTTACCTCTCAAAGTTGAAAATTTTAAAAACCCTTTGCAAAGAAAAATGGCCATTCCGATCTAGGAGCATTGATTCGAGCGCTAGAGATGTCATAATCAACCGTGAAACTACGACCCAATGGTAAGTGATCAATCTTTAGCCTGTGCATTTCTTATTTTTTGAATTTTTATTGAATTTCTACATTTTTAATTTCATTTGAAGTCGTTTTGTCGTGCAGTTGAATACTATTTTTCGTACGACAATCTGTCTTTCTTCTGGTTTCTCGTTTGGGCAAGTATGATTTGTCGTATGGTGTCCTCACATGAATCATATGAGAGTGTTCTGGATAGTCCATTTTATCATGCCAGAAGATATATTTTATCATATGGGAATGTTTACTCATGCGGGATGTAATGTTTGCTCGTACAAGTTTCTGCTTGTCTATGGAAACTTGTATAAAAAACAGGAAGCATTTTTGAGAATGTAAACAATAATTTTTTTATTTTGAATGTTGTATATTTGGATTCCTGAGAATGTTTAACATAATTTTAGCACAATTTGGATCACGTGCTGACAATTTATATGTTCGATTTTGTAGATTCAGTTGCCAGATATTCAGTTTCGGTGTACATTTTCGCTGACGATGAGGCTTGTTCGTGAGTTATCAGATGCAAAGAGAGCTCATATTGATTTGTGTGGATTCAAATACCTTTTACAAATGCCTAATATCTGTGTGCATCATGGGAAGTTGACTTCTTTAGTCGAGCATTTTCATTTAGAGCATAACACCTTTCATCTACTAGTTGGAGAGATGGCTATCACGACAGAGGATATATACAAGATTTTGAGAATTCCATTCGCTGGAGACAAGGTTGATTATGATTCCATGAAGCGACCAGGTGTTTTGGCATTGAGGCGTATATTTCATGATGAGACTATTCTTGAACTTGCTATCACATGGGATGATTTGATGAGAAGATATGGTGAGCAGTACCCTCTGGCATGCGTTTTAGCAAGTATGATTGGATGTTTTTTGATTCCTGATAGAGGACAACAGGGATTTTTATGTGGTCGGGCCAGAATGCTTGAGAGGTTGTTGACTCATCTTGTGAGATTAGGGTGGGGATCATGTTTACTTTCTCATATATATCATGAGATGCATGAGATTATGTATCGGGAGGGGAAGAGCATGGAAGCAGGTGTTTTAGTTCTATAGATATGGGCATGGGAACACATCCTAGTATGCAGACTGATAGTAGATGATTCGCAAGAGGCGCACCAGCCTATTGTATGTCGTTATTCAGGTTATGTTATTTAGCCCCACCTGGGAAAGACTAACTATTGGAGGAGGTAGCTGGATGATTTGATTGATGTAGTATGGAGACCGTATAGGGGTCTAGAGCTATGGGACGATTGGAGAGCTCAGAGGAAGGACATGTTCATGACTCAAACTCTCATTGGTAGATTAGTATCTATCATTGACCGATCTGTAGTATCTAGGGTGATGAGGTAGTATGGGAGATTGCAAAGTATATCCCAGGAGTTCACAGCCTGTGCTCAATATGGAGAGGAGGAGGAGAGTCGGGGATGGGAACCAAGACTATCATATGCACTGAGTATGTAGGATTTAGCGGGTTTACAACCTTAGAGACGGGATTACATAGAGGATGTTGCAGATGTTAGGCCCAATATGGAAAGCTAATGTACTGAGAGGGGAGGGGTGAATCAGTACTTCAAATCCTTTTATCAACAATATCTTTACTGTTATGCATAAACCAAAAACTATTGTAACATAACATAAAGCTAAAACAAATAAGTAACAATCATACATGATTCACTCCATAACACATATATTTTGGTTACGCAGAAACTCTTGGTTAGAGAGAAAAACTGCGGTGGGGATGGCACCCACAACTTCACTACTGCAATAATAAAGAGTGCTCGGTTAGAGCTACATATTTAGCTATTTCTGATAGCTTACCCTGTTAGGAGTAACAAGATCTGTTAGATCTACCTTGCTAAAGGATTTTACAACACTTTATATAAATGTTGCACCTGGTTAGAGGCTTTACAATTTATAGACTTGATTAGAGTCTTTTACCCTGCTAAAGGTTTCTCTTACAACTTCAAAATATTACAATAAGACTTTTACAAATATTTGCAACTTTACATCTGAAATGCTGTAGCAGATTCTATGTGCTCAAAATAAGATTACCTTGCCTATAGCATACCTCGGTAACTCATAAAGTAACTTGGTAAACCCTTCTGTTTACTCTGTTCTTTGACTGTTCTCTAAAAACCTTCTCGGTGACCTCTATGTCTCTGTAACAGTCATAATACTCTGTGATTTCTCATGTATCACATAAGTCTTACTTCATACACATATGCACACACATTTCTCTCATTCACATATGTCTCTAACCCTAAATTCATGCTGTATAAATAGATTTCTTATGTCAGTGATCTGATTCATTGCTTTGATCTTACAAACGTGATTTCTCGAATGAATAACCATGCAAAATATTTCATTGGTTAGATGACCTCAAAATTATACAAAATCTATATGAGCAATTTCCAATGCGACAACGGTTCTATGTGCCTCGATCTTGTAACATGTTTTCATATGTGTGTCTAGGTTCAATGAATCTGGTAACACGTTTCACTCAGTGTATATCAACTCGGTGTATTATCTTTACTGCTCGGTAGACATGAAATAACACTTGGTAGACAACTCGGTGTATACTGGGCTTTGTGATTGTTTTCCTTCTGTAATCGACTAGATTGTTCATACTGACTAAATATTTCAGTAGTAGTAACCGACTAGAGTATATAGAATGACTTTGGATATAAAACTAATGGCAATTTGATAAGTAGTAACAATCTCCCCTTTTGACATTAGTTGAGATGTTTGACAAAACTACTTTCAAAGTCATTACTCAAAAATTTGTATACTTTACAAAATTTGACTAAACATACAGTATATACATTAGTCAATGAAATAGTATAATCAAATATACTCCCCTTATCAATATGCTGTACAAAACTCTGATTATGTGTGCTCGGTGATCAATACTCTGTTATCACTATTCTTTCCTACGTTCACTACTCGGTTCACTGCTCTTGGATACTCTGCTTATTCTGCTCATTCTGATCGGTATACTCCCCTTGTATACTACACTCTGGTTGTTTGATACTTTGAATACTATACACTCCCCCTGTGTACTTTGATGTTATATATACATTGATGATATACTCCCCCTTTTTGACAAACATCAAAATTTAGTTACCATTTGGAGGTGGCAACTGATCAAAAATGGATTTGTACCTTGTCTTGGCTTCGGTGAGAGCGACAGAGAGTGCATCCCTTACACTGTCCATTAAAGAATTCTATGCATTAATATCAGCCAATAATAAAATTAAGCCATCTAAAGTGCTTCCCTCTTGTGTAGTAGAGAGGTAAGTGGCTCGGTTGAGCTGTTCTTGAATGGATGAAAGATGAGGAAGGATTAATGTTTGAAGTGTCATTATGTCCATCCTGATCTTATGTTCTTCATTCCTCAATTCCAATTGTTGAGCCATGAGCTGTTGTAGCTTAGTATAAAAATTCTGAACTAAATTGGGCTCGGGGGTCAACTTATTTGAGAGATCGGTGATCTTTCTCAATTGCTTCTGTTTTATTCTTAATGTCCTTAATGAATAAAGAAAATGTGCAGAGTTTCTGAAATAATGAAAGAATGTGCTTGAGTTGAGGGGACAACTCAGCAATAAATTTGACAAGTTTTACCTTGCCAACAACAATGGATTTCTATACTTCCTCTATCATTTTAGCAGTTAGCTCCTTGTCTTTTAGTTTTCTCAAATATTCAGATGCATCTACTCCAGATGTCTCAATCTGATTTAGGAGTTCATCCAATTGAATATGGATGGCCGCATCAGTTGATACTGTAGTTGAAGGTAGCATATCTGATAGTAAGGTCTTTACCTTCTGAAGTACTTTATTCTTCTTTTGTATGGCCAGTTGCTTCTCCTGTTCAGCCTTTGCTTTGCACAGTTCACCGAATTCAGTGAGTGCTTGCCCTTTCAATTTGGAGATGTCTACATTGGGCAACACTATTGGTTTCGATAAATCTATTTTGAAACTATGCTTTTTCAACTTCTTTTCTTTACCTTTCACCGGGTGAACCACTACAATAGCTTGAGAGGCTTGAGGACCCTCGGTAGGTTGCTCGGTAGAGACAACACTTTGGTCAGTTTCTTTAGCCTCGATAGTGTCCTTCGGTGTCTCAGTGCTTGGTGTCTCAGCTGTAACATTTTCCGTGCTAGAAGGTGCTTGAGAGGTTTGTTCTTGTGAAGTACCTTCTACTGTAGACTTTTGACCTTCGGTGCCTTCATCTAACTGAGGAGCTTCGGTTGTAGTAGGTTGATTGATTGGTGGGTAAGGCTGAGCTTGTTCCAAAATAGATTCACTGGAGACAAGTTTTGCATAAGCATTGCCTTCTATCATTTCTTGTTTAGGTGCCTCTGCATCCATGATATCTTCATCTATTTGAATGGTGTCAGCAGGGTCTTGCTCGGTGACATCAGGCTCTTGGTCGGTGACATCGACTATTTCCACTGTAGATTGTTCACCAGCATTCTTTCTTCGAAAGATGTCCTGCCATTGCTCTTTTGTTTCCTTCTCCACTTCTATATATAGGCCATTCATCAATTTCAAGGCCTTTTGTTTTACTGTAAATTATGTTTGGCTGTTTGTCAGATGTTCTTTTATTTCATCAACCAACATATCAGGAAAGAGATGCACCAAACTTATTTCTTTGATTTGTTTCTCTGAGTCTAGGGCATATTGCCATCTAGTTTCAATATGTGCATATAATTCCTTAGGAATAGAATTACATAGTTCTAATGGGACCACTCAAAATTTTAGAAGTGTGCAAATGACAGCTTCTTCAATTTGCCTCTTTTCATTAGCAGATCTGGATTCATATTTGACAAATCTGAATCCACCAAATCCACCATATTCCTTCAGATTATTACAAAAAATTTCTACACTATGTACATCTACCTTCTTGCTTTTCACAATCTGAAATTTACTTGCATCTTCAGATTCGGTATCACTTGACTCTTTTGGCAAAATGAGTCTCCGAGTAGATTTCTTGTAAGTTTTAGTTACCTTAGGAACAACAACAGTCTTTTGTTTCTTACTCAGTGATGCAGCAGATGCCCTTGTGTTAGGTCTCTTTGTTGGAGGAGTTGGTAGGACCATTGAAGTGTCCTATTTCTTTCTCTTCAACACTTTTCCCTTAGGCAATTTGGTGCTAAGTGTTATGGCTGCTTCTTGGGCTTCTGTCTCCTCTTCGGTGATGGCTAGAACACCTTTGACAGGTGTGGAGAAAGACTCTTCTCCGAATTTCTCAGTTAATGCCTTAATCATCTTTGATGTCTTCCTTGTAGCTTTGGGTACTACAATGCTCATCTTTACTTTTTCTTTCACCTCTTCATAGGTTCCATACCTCAGCTCGGTAGTATGCCTTGGTAGTGTCAGAAATGCATCAATTTGTTGTTGTGTGATATCAAAATCAATCTCGTAACCCATAGGTGGCAAATATTGAGTCCTCGGTTCCACAACATTCACATAACAGTAATCGATGTCGACTTCAAAACATATTTCATCTTTGTATTTTTCTACTAGCTGGGGTGGAATCCGGTACTTGTTATGCATTTTCTCTTGGAACTTGCTGAAGTAATCATCCATTATATCATTAAAGTTATCACCTAACTTCTTGATGAAGTCATTGATCTGATGGGTGATTGGTCGGTGTAGTTCCCAAACAACTTTACCAACTGTTGGAAAAAACTTCTCAAAGTAGAAAAACATACATACAAGTAGTGATCCAAATTTTAGAGTATCTGCCAAGTTGTTCTTTTTTAGCTTCTTGATTGTGTTAAGATTCTCAAACAAGTTCTTCAACAATACTTCACACAAGTCAATTTTCATGCCTTTCTTAACAATTTTGTATGCTAAGTCCACTACTGCATAGGGTACACTGTTTTCCCTTGCCGATTGGAAGAAAAAATAACCAATTACTCTAATGGAAAATTTGAGTTCAGGATCAGTGACATTGTTCAACTTCAGACCTCTACAATCAGATTCTACTCCAGTCAAACTGATCAATTCCTTCTATGATATCATTTTCTGTGCTCGGGCATGATCATAGATAGGATAACCGGTGATCAGATGAATGATTTCTTTAGTGATCTTAAACGGTTTCTCTTGTATCCACATGAAATCATCATGCACTTGGCTTAGTACAAACTTGACCCACTGGGGTTTGAACACACGGGGATAGGTTAGGGCTTCAGTCAATCCCTTGATTTTGATGTGCTCATACTTGCTATCCATTTTACCATCTGTGCACAATTCATCATATGCATCTTTGATCTCAACATGACTGAGTTCTTCAACACGACATTTGGTGAAGAATCTCACATCCTCGACTAACAAGACTTGATCCGAGATGAGTGAAAAGGTAGTTTTTTCATCCGGTTCAGATGCAATTTTGGGAGTCAAAGAGTATTTTATTGAGGGCTTCTCTACATTCTTGACAACAATGGGGTCTTGGATCTTAGGTGCCATTTTGATTTCAGATAAAAATTGAAACAGGAACCTTAGGGTTTGAGAACTTAACAAATGGCAGACGCTTCACACTCAGCAGATAATAACAACTTAATGAGTTCGGTAAACCAGCTTAGCAATGCGATGAGATTTGATGTAAATACCTTAGATTTCACTTTGAAGATGGTTTGATCGCCTTGATTCACTCTGCTCTGCTTCTCAAAAACTTGGTGAATGAAAATGACCTCGAAGAATGCTTTAAGTGCATAATAAACTTTATCGGGCTCCCTACAAGTTAGGTCAAAGACAGTAAATGCACTCGGTTCTACTTAACTTTCTTTCCCTTTTTGCACTTTAACCAAGTAACCAAATTTCCTTCATATACCGATTTGACAGGCTTCCTGAATTAACCGACTTGATAGATTTCCTATAAAGTGCTCCAAAAGACTTTGATAGAATTTCAAGCTTACTACTACATCTTACTATGCAGATTTTGAATTCAGTACATACTAAAATAGGAACTGTTTAAGATTTAACCTTGTGAGAATGCAGTCCCTTCATATCTTTACCGATTAATTTGGAGTGGGAGCACCTAACTCGGTAGGTAAGGTGCTTTCTTTATTTGACACAATTTCCTTCTTTCTCCAAATCATCTTTAATTTCTCTTTTATTTCCTCAGTGTCTTCTCTAGGTTGATCTCTGCAATCTCCAGCCAAGTGTCCAACTTTGTGACAATGAAAACATGCCATACCAGGATTTCTCCATGATCTTCGGTTGTTCATTCCAAACCTTATAAAGTAGTTGGCACTTATATGTCCATATCTTCCACAACATTCACACCATATCCTTGTATTGTAATCCCATGGTACTACAGAATATTGTCGGTAAGGATCTGTCTGACTTCGGTAACCTCTAGTATTTGCTTGGTGTGCAGACCATATGTGGTTCTTTTGCGTAAACCAACACTTCTTGGTACTATGTCCATATCTATTGCAATTTTTACAAAACCCTTTGAATTTTGCCTTCTGATAATTGTTAACAGACTTTGTCCTACATTGATTAGATGTGTGACCATATTTATTGCAATTGTAACAATAACCATTGGTCTTAGTGGCATTCGATTGCTTACCTTTTCTGATTTGACACATGTTGGCAGTATGACCTTGATTTCCACAGTAGTTGCAAATAGGCTTCTTTCTTTTGATGTTCTTCTTGATTCTAGCTTGCTTTGATGATTCTCCTCTCTCGGTAGTGCAGATTCCCTTCTCGGTAGAGTCTTTTCCTTTGTAACTGAGTCCTCCTTCTTTGTAGGGTCGTCTTGTATTCAGTTGCTCATCCAACATCTTTGATGCTTCATAACTCTTCTTCAGTGTTTCCTTGGATTTCTTCTCTGTTTCAAGTTCATTGCTCAACCTTGATACTTCAAGTTTCAATGCTTGATTCTCATCATCTTTCAGATTTTTGCTTCATGATGTGCATAACCTAGTTGATCTGACAGATTTTGTTGAATCCCAGTCAACCTTATGATTTCATCATCCTTATCAGATACTAAAGCTTCAAGTTGTTGTTTCTCTCTTTCTAGATCTCTTACTTTGTCCTCTGTTGTCCTCAATGCATCAAGATTTTCAGTCATCTATGTGCTGAAATGTTCATGTTCTCTTTTCATTGCTTTTAGTTGATCAGCCAGTGCTTTGTTCTTTTCTTTCAATTGTCCAATCATTTCTTCAGTCTCTTCAGACATACTGTTCTCAGATGATGTCTCAATTTGTTCCACTAACTCTTGAGAGTCCTGCAAATCATCAGATAATCTTCTTCTCACTTTCAGAGATTTTTGCATTTGCCTTTGCATGTATGCAATCACTTGATTAGCATGATCCAATTCTTCTTGTAGATACACAATCCTCCAAGATTGTTTGTAGCCTTCCATTGATAAGATCTTTCTCTTTAGGCAATTAAACCCTTTTCCAAGATTCAAGCTCTAATACCAATTGTTAGGCCCAATATGGAAAGCTAATGTACTGAGAGGGGAGGGGTGAATCAGTACTTCAAATCCTTTTATCAACAATATCTTTACTGTTATGCATAAACCAAAAACTGTTGTAACATAACATAAAGCTAAAACAAATAAGTAACAATCATACATGATTCACTCCATAACACATATATTTTGGTTACGCAGAAACTCTTGGTTAGAGAGAAAAACTGCGGTGGGGATGGCACCCACAACTTCACTACTGCAATAATAAAGAGTGCTCGGTTAGAGCTACATATTTAGCTATTTCTGATAGCTTACCCTGTTAGGAGTAACAAGATCTATTAGATCTACCTTGCTAAAGGATTTTACAACACTTTATATAAATGCTGCACCTGGTTAGAGGCTTTACAATTTATAGATTTGATTAGAGTCTTTTACCCTGTTAAAGGTTTCTCTTACAACTTCAAAATATTACAATAAGAATTTTACAAATATCTGCAACTTTACATCTGAAATGTTGTAGCAGATTCTATGTGCTCAAAATAAGATTACCTTGCCTATAGCATACCTCGGTAACTCATAAAGTAACTCGGTAAACCCTTTTGTTTACTCTGTTCTTTGATTGTTCTCTAAAAACCTTCTCGGTGACCTCTGTGTCTTTGTAACAGTCATAATACTCTGTGATTTCTCATGTATCACATAAGTCTTGCTTCATACACATATGCACACACATTTCTCTCATTCACATATGTCTCTAACCCTAAATTCATGCTGTATAAATATATTTCTTATGTCGGTGATTTGATTCATTGCTTCGATCTTACAAACATGATTTCTTAAATGAATAATCATGCAAAATATTTCATTGGTTAGATGACCTCAAAATTATACAAAATCTATATGTGCAATTTCCAATGCGATAACGGTTCTATGCGCCTCGATCTTGTAACACATTTTCATATTTGTGTCCAGGTTCAATGAATCTGGTAACACGTTTCACTCGGTGTATATCAACTCGGTGTATTATCTTTACTACTCGGTAGACATGAAATAACACTCGATAGATAGCTCGGTGTATACTGGGCTTTGTGACTATTTTCCTTCTGTAACTGACTAGACTGTTCATACCGACTAAATATTTCGGTAGTAGTAACCGACTAGAGTATATAGAATGACTTTGGATATAAAACTAATGGCAATTTGATAAGTAGTAATAGCAGATGCGGGAGCATTGCCCTAGTACAGAGATTAGTTTCAGAGACATCCTTTTCCTCGGTTTACACATCTGGGAGAGCATGCACCTCTTATAGAGGAGGTTGAGGATGAGGCACCAACACAGGTATAGGTACCAAGTCAAGTACATGGATGAGGGTAGATACAGGGACAGAGAGCAGATGTACCTAGGTGGGCAGGAGGTGATCCTAGGGCTAGTAGTAGCAGGGTAACAATGGGAGTTAGAGAGAGATAGAGAGGGGAGGGTGGATCCTTAGGAGTTGTTCGGGTGGAGGCTGGCAGTTCTAGGGCTGCAGAGGGTGGAGGTGAGGAGGAGAGAGTGGTTCCTAGGAAGGTTAGGAAGTAGAGAGATGAGTAAGGAGGCAGAGAGGGAAATGCTAGGAGAGAGTAGGGAGTACCAGACATAGTATGGTCTTTGAGATCGAGGTTGACAGGTTTGCAGTCACAGTTGATAGTGGCACAAACGCAGCTTGCAGAGCGAGACCGACAACTTATAGAGGTCAGAGCAGAGCGTGATCAACAACTTGCTGAGGTGAGAGAAGAGCATGATGCTCTTCAGCGAGAGGTTTTACATTAGATGAGTCATGTAGCTTATTGCATCACAACTTATAGTGTAGCAGTCCCAGTAGCACATTAGGTGTTTTGTATTCTCAGTATATGGCTTGATCTCAAGGAGCTAGGGCACCCAAATAGGACGTTAGTTAGTAGGGACCACCTCCTCCACCTAGCAATGAAGGAGAGGTAGAGAGTTATATTTGTTATATCTCCTATATTTTGTTATATACCCCATTTTTGTAGCCTATACGATTCTTGTTCCGATGAGACATTATATATGACAGTTGACATCATTTGTACTCTGAGACACTGATATTATGATGATATATACAAGTTATTGATTTGATTTCATTGTACTTGTGTTGATTGATTATGAGATGTCTTTCTATATGCTTTATTCTATATATATGCATTTCTTTTCAATATGAATGTATGTAATGTAGATGAATATGGATGTTTGTTTTTGTTTTTTTGTATTTTTCATATGCAAATAAATGATAAAAATAAGTAGTAATGTAAATGTCTATTTTTCATGCAATAATATGAATGCCAATAAGTATATAATGAAATGTATAGATCTATATAAAATGGTCATGGATGCAGTTAACATCTCAATACACAAGTACTCGATCAGAGAAATGATGATGAAAAAGAGACCACTTAGCTGAGAAATGACGATTGATTCACTCTCATTCAAAAGATAAAGAGATCATTGTTATCATGTCGAAGTCACTTTAAATGCATGAAATTTAAAATGAATGCAACCTAAATGTAGTCACTGAATTTGGTATACTTAATTTTCATCACTGAGAGTTATACAAACACAACAGGAAAAATAGAGTTCCTTTCTTTTCATATGCAATATTAATTATCCTGTCCGCAATGACCCTTTTTTCGTTCATATCCTTGGATAGATTATGCATGCATCCGGATTGCACATTAAATAAATTCCCTCAAAATAGACAAAGAAATGACTCCAACCTCCCTGTAGTATACAAATAAGCGGAGTTGAGGTATGTGTGGTGATTTCACCTTGATGTGAAGGCACTTATCATAGACACCCAGTTGATTAGATGTTTACAGATCATCGAAATCGTTCCTACAAGCAAAAAACAAAGAAAAGTATTATGCCCCCAATCCTTGCTCCTCTTAGTCAAGATAGACTTCCTCGAGTTACTCATAGGGAATAATAATCAAAAACCAATTTAAAAGACACCACACAAATAAAATTTCAATCATATCTCAAACATTGTAAAGATTGTTTTTAGTAGTCTTGTTTTGCTTGTTTACGTAGTGATAAAACCCTTCGGTAGTTTGGAGACAAGTGACTGACTCAGAGTGGATGACCTGGTACTATCGACATACAGATGACTTGGTTGATACTACTTAGGACATGGAAATTGATCAGCCGATTACCCTAAGACTAGGACATTGATCGGTTTCAAGCCATGAAGGTTCCAAAAGAACCAGGTGTCACAAAAGTGACTAAAAGATATGTACAAGCGAAAGCAAAGATGCAAGAAAGCGGGAATGAAAATGAGAAATGCCAAATTTGCATTGATTGATGGAGTGCTTGAGTACAAGAGGTGTATGTTTACCAGGTTTTCACCTTTTTGGCAAAGATCATTTCTTTCTATTTTTACCAAGGTGCCTGTTTACCAAGTTTTCACCAAGGCATTTGATTTTTTATTTTTTTTTGTTGTACAGGTTGTTGGAGTAGAGAATACCAAGTGAAGAATTTCTTCAAGTGGATGGTGTTGATTAGTTCATGAAGTTGTTCTCCTTCTAATGTTGAGAGTTGATAGGCACTAGAGCCAAAGACTGTAATAACGATATAGGGACCCAACCAGTTGGGTTCAAACTTCCCTTTGTTGTCTCAAAACTGTTGATTTTTTAGATTTTCTCTCAAAACAAGGTCACCAACCTGAAATTTTGTTTGTCAAACTTTCTTGTTATAACATCTAGACATTCTCTTTTGGTAGGTTCTTAGATGATCAAACGTCACTTTCTGATGTTCATCCAACAACTCGAGTTCTTGCAATCTAGATATTTTATTGTCTTCATCAGTAACAAGACCTTGCAAGGAAACTCTTAAGGCATGCATTTCCACCTCAACAGGAAAGATTGCTTCAAACCCATACACAAAAGAAAAAGGTGTAGCCATTGTAGATGTTCTGATACTTGTTCTATAAGACCATAGTACAGGATTAAGCTACAGATGCCAACCCCTTCCAGATTTGTTTACTGTTCCATGTAAGATAGTCAACAAATTTTTGTTAGATTCTTCAGCTTGTCCATTACCTTGAGGGTAGTCTATGGATGGCCAGTGTTGTTTGTGATGAATACTAAGAGGGGGGGGGGTGAATTAGTATACCAAAAAACACTACACTTAAACACTTAAACAATCTAAAGATAAACTGGTAAAACAGCTTAACAGATAGACCGGTTATCACACAAGAAAACCAAAATGCAAATAAAGCATTCACCCACAAAAGCAATACAACCATAACACAAGATATTTGATGTGGAAACCCAAATGGGAAAAACCACGATGAGATGGAACTCACAAGTCACTATCTGCAGAATAGAAACCAGACCGGTTAAGGTCTTACAATGTTCTTCACCAGAACAAATCCTGTTAGGAATCTCAATCTCTGTTAGGAGATAAGTCCGATTAAAGACTACCTTACTAGAGGATTTTAGATTCACAAAGGTGAACCACCTTGTTAGAGGATTTTACAAAGGCTACTTTGAGCCTACTCGGTTAAGGGCTATAGACTTGTCAAAGAGGTGAGTAATCAACAAGTGTGTGATCTATCAGATAGCACAGATTGCTTAGTTAGATCCAGTATAGCTCACAGCTAATGCATTCCAGCATTACTTCAGTCTTCTCTATCTCTCACTCAGTTACAACTTGATCTTCTCAGATAAGATTGCTCTTACATCAACTCATCAACCACCTTAAACCCTAGCTCAACATAAACCCTTTCAGCAACAACCTAAAACCCCAGACATGATGTCCTTTTAAAGGAATTTGATTTCATGTCAGTCCAATAGGATTACATTACAATTTCCTAGGTTCAATGAATCTAGACATACTCAATAACACGACACAAAAAGCACCATCAGTGTGTCGGCATCGTCAAACAATCGATGGATTGGTAACTCATCACAAAATGTCGGTTGGTAACTCATCTCAGAGTATTACTAGTTCATACAAAATACCGGTTGCCGATTTGACAAAAATGAAGACTGGTAGGAATGTGTTATGCCACTTTTCTCCCTCGTACCGCTTGAGATCTACGAACTACTTGGGGTCGACATGCCGCTTCAGACCGAGAAACACATTCTACAAAATCACCAATAGTCTAAAGACTAGAATACAACATACCGGTTGGAACAGATACCAGTTGAGCTCTAGCTCATACATATAAAGGGGATCTCAATGCAAGTGTGTGTCCATCAATGAAAATCACAACATAAACATAAAAAATGCCAACAATCTCCCCCTTTGGCATTGAAGGCAACACTTAGGAAAATAAAATTTTGACATCTAAGTGTTTTACAACAAAAACATGCCATTAACAAAATTGCTCCCCCTAAGCATATACACTATCCCTTAATCAATACAATGTATAGCAATTTTGCATACAGAGCATAAACATTGAGATATCAGAGCATATAGAAAAATTTTAAAACCAGATACTTCTCCAAAACAGATAGAGTACTTCTCCCCCTTTGCCAACAATGATAAAGTACCGCTGAACATCCATGTTTCCATTTGATATTAAAATAATAAAAGTTTATGACAACAAGGAATAATACTTGTCAAAAACCGATTTATAGTCCTGCAAAAATTGTTTCATTGATAGAGACCAGGACTCAAGTAGGGAGGTGGCCAATTCTTTCTCTGTTTGCATCTGGGATACCTGTTCTTCCATGGCATCAACTGTGCTCATCTCCTGTGTAATTGTCAAGGCATCCAAGTTCAAAGAACACTTCTGAAGAATTTGCAGACATGGAAGTAAAACCATTTGTAGCTCCTGCAAATCTCTAGACCGTGTACTAATCTCTTGCTCCATTTTGGCTGATTTGATCTGAAACTGGTGAACGATTTGCCCATAAGTTGCGAAGGAATCATAAGGTGGCTTAAATGTGCTCAAGTAAGACTGTAAGTCCATTTGAAGCTTTTGCTTCTGAGCTATCACATCACCGTAGAATAGATGGGGTTGACAGATTTTGCTTAGTAGCAGGTTTCCCTCATCCAAAGCATCCCTTATATCCTTTTGGTCTTTCAGCAGTTCAGACCGGAGTTCATTCAACTTCTTCACCAGAGCAATGTTAAGAGCCTTTTGATGCTCTTTCTTGACATTTGCCTCAACTGCTTCTTCCAGGCTCTGCACCTGATCATCCACTACTATACATAGTATCTTAAGCTGTGCTAGTGATGATTCAGTGTTGGGAAGATTGGTACTAGGGATCAAACCGGTAAGGGTGTCTACAGCCGCTTGAATTATATCTTGCTCCTTTTTCCTTCAAATGATTTCAAGGTGCTCTTGAGAAACCTTGATGCTCTGCATTAGCTCTGAATCACTTGCAGACTGAAGATCAATAGGACTAGTGATATCAGCCGATTTGGCTTGACTCCCGGTTGCCTTCGGAGTCTCCATCTATGTGCTCTTCACCGCTTCCGCTGCCTTCTCCTCTTCCGCTTTCTTTTTCTCCGCTTTGCTTTTCTCTACTGCCTTGTCTTCTTCTTCCTTCTTCTTTTTCTCTGCTTCCTTCTTCTTTTCTTATTCCTTATCTTCTTCTTCTTTCTTTTTCCTCTCAGCTTCCATCCTCTTCTCCTCTTCTTTCTCTTCCTCTTCCTTCTTCTTATTTTCTTCTTCCTTCTGCTTTTCCTTTTCTTTATCTTCCTCTTCCTTCTTCTTCTTTTCTTCTTCCTTCTTCTTCTTTTCTTCCTTATCCTCTTCTTCTTTCTTTTTCCTCTCATCTTCTTGCTTCTTTTTCTCTTCATCTTTTCTTTTCTCCTCTTCCTCTTTTCTCTTCTCTTCCTCTTTCCGCTTTTTCTCATCTTCATCCCTCTTCTTCTTCTCTGCCTATTCCTCAGTCGCTTCCTATCTGTCCTCGGCTTGCTGACTGCCCTGTTCGGCCTGTTGCACCTGTCCTGTTCCCTTAGAAGGTATGTCCTGAGTGACATCTTCTACGTCTAGGGCATCGACATCAATAGTGTTGATTGGTTCTTCAACCGGGTTTCCTACTTCATCAAAAACTTCATCCAGTTTGGATATAACCGGTTCTTTTTCTGCTTGTAGGTTGGCCATACGTGCTTTGTGAGCATGGATAGCATGATCCATATGCTGATGAGTGTCCTTTTCAACATCATCAACTCTTCCCTCTAACAGCCAGAGTCTTCTTCTCCTTGTGAAGAAGAGTCCTTTATTTTGGCCCAAAACATCAAATAATTCTGAGTTTGAGAGGTCGAGAAGTACTGTGCAAAGACTTTCTCCCTAATCTCGTGTTCTTTTTCTATGGCAATGTGCCATTTATTATCTAATGCCTTATATAAGGAATCCGGTGTCTGAGATTTAATCTTTGATGGTGACCGGTCATTCTTACACAAATAAATAATAATCTCCTGTAGTACTTCTTCTTTCTCCTCATCACTAAAATCATCATAATAATCTACTAAATCATGAAGTAATTTTCTCCTAATATTCTTTATTGTTCTTTGACAATGTGTCAAAGATTTATATGAGGAGATATCAATATTTACCGGTGCAGATGCTGCCAGTTCATTCTTCTTCATCTTCTTTGTCTGTCTGGCCTTCTTTGGCATCTCCTCAGACTTAGTCTCTTCAGAGTCTGGTTCATTTGACTTCATCTTCCTTTTTCTTTCAAAGACTTTTGCCGGTGCCACTTCCAATTTCTTCTTTGTAGGTGACCGCTTGGTCACTCTTGGAGTTGCAGTAGTAGTCGATGCCAATGCTGCAGGCACTGCCTTTGCCTTCTTTGTTGCTGATTCTTTTCCTTTCTTAACAGAGGGTTCCTCGACTAGTGCAATCCTTTCCAGATAGGTTCCGGTCCTCTTTGCTTTAGGATCAAGAGGTGAGGCAATAAGGGTTGAGGCATACCCTTCTAGCATATCATACATCACCTCATAGCCCATTGGCTCCACTTCTTCCATTCTAGGCTCAACAGCCTCCATTAAGCATTTGTCCACTTGGATGGTGAAACAGATGTCATCTTCATATTTCTTGATGATGTCACCTGAGATCCTCATCCTTTGACTCAATTTTCATCTGAACTCATCAAAATACTTGTTCAGCACATCAGGGTAATCGGTTCCGATTGCTTGAATGCTTTCCTTGATCTGCTTGGTTACAGGTTGGTCAGGAGACCACTGGACATCTCCTACTCCAGGAAAGTAGCCTTGGAAATAGAAGAACAACCCAACCAATAGTTGTTCAAACTTGAATCTCAGTGCATTATCCTATTTGATCGACTTCAGATCAGACAGGAGTTGCCTCTGCATACCGGTGCACAGGTCAAATGATGCATCCTCTTTAATCATCCGGTAAGTAGCATTTACCGCTACAGCAAATACAGAGTTAATTCTGCTGGCAGAGAATGTTCGGTAGCCAATCACCATGCAGACATACTTAATTGGATCATCCTTGATGGAGTTGACTGTCATGCCTCGTGAATCACTCACTGAACCGGTGAGCCTTGACATTTCCATTTTGCTTATTGTCCTTAGGGCTGGCACTTCCCCTGTGTTGCAGAAACCGGTGATTGCATGAATTGCCCGTGGCATGATATCATGTATCCTCTCCAAGTACATCTTGTCACCATGGACTCTGCTCAAAATGATCCTAATATGATCCTCTGTAAAGTCTTCCAGAAAGTATACAGCATTATGGAGTTTCTTCTTCTCTAAGATACTATATTCCGGTTTGATTTTCTTATCCTTTCCACAAAACAAACCTAGTTGGCAGTGGATGGCTAGAGACCCTAGGTCTTCAATCTTGCAATCAATATAGTCAGAAATTCCTTCTTCTACTATCACTCCAGCTGGAACTTGTGATAGGGCATTATACTTTGACTTCCTTTGAATGAAACTTTCAGAATCAATGGATGCACTAGAACTAGTATGAGATGCGGAAGCCATTGTAGAATATTTTAAGAACTCAAGAAATACCTTTAAAATGCGAATTTAGGGCTTTCTGATTCTCCTTCACTCCACACTCCATTGGTTGCTGAATCACCGCTTTGGATTCTCCACTTGACCATTTGCAATTTGAATTTGAATCTCCTTTGCGATTTGTCAATTTCTTGAAATCTCAACTCAAATCATCTTTTCTTCGCTCTTCTCTTTGAAAAACTTTTCTTCGCTCGAAAACAGATAGTGAGAAATGATTTGAAAAATGCTTTTATACATGTCTCTCACCTACCACCATTAATGCTCCTCTATTAGGGCGTAAACCCTAATTTGCCTTTTTACCATTTCCGGTCTTCTACCAAGTGACAGGTATCACATACCGGTTAAGGTCTTTTACTAGTGTAAACTGGGGGTTAAAAAATATTTCATCGTTTTCTCCCCCTAAGTCTTTTGAAGTTTAGTTTGCCAGTTCCGATATTTCCACACTAGGTGCAGAAACCGGTTCCTCTTCCAACATTGTTGGTTTCTTCCTTCAAATTTTTTTTATGTCCGCTTGAACTATTTCAACATCAATTTCTCCTTCCAGAGTGACCGGTATATCATCAGATATACTCTTTCTACTTCTGCAGAATCTTGCAATGTGACCCAGTTTGTTGCAGTGATAGCAAACCAATCCAGGTGCTCTCCAAGGTCCATTGTTCATGTTTCCATTCTTCCTTCTGCATGTTGTAGCAGTGTGACCATGACCATGATAGATCATACAATTTTCTCTCCATTTTGTTGCCGCTTGATGGCCACCGCTTCTTGCCTAATGATTGAAGACATTAAACCGGTTGTGGTTTCGGTTCACAAAAGGTTCAGGACCAACTCCTTGGGTCCTTTGAGGATATCTTCCAGTGTTATTCATCACAGACCTGCATTCAAATTCTCTATGCCCAAACTTGTTGCATGCATAACAATGACCATTGAACTTATTGGATCTAGATGTATTGTTAATAAAGTAAGGAAAATTATTGCAGGCTTTGCTCCTACATACATTGGCAGTGTGTCCTTCTTTAAGACAGTTAAAGCAAATAGGTTTGAATTTTTGCTTACCTTTTCCTTTGAATGTCGGTTGTTTCTTTGATGCTTCAGCATTTGTTCCTGAGGATTCTCCTTCCTCATGTCCGGAGAAACCAAGTCCATTGGTATTCTTTGCTGGTCTAGCAGACTCAAGCTTTTGCTCTAGCTTGACAGTACTTTTGCTGAACTTAGCAAGTATTTCCTTTGACTCAGAGAGTTCTTTGGAAATAGCAGTATTTGTCTCCATTAGGCTTGCATTTTCAGAGATGGCTATGTTCAGTTCATCTTGTACTCCTTCTTTTTCCATTCTGCTCTCATGAAGGCGAGCAGTTAGTGCACTAATCTCTTGTTTCAACTTGGAGATCTCATGATCTCTGTCCTTCACCAGATCTTCATCTTTCCTCCAGTTCTCAAGCTCTTGACTAAACCGGATAGTCAGTCCTTCCAACTCCTTTCTCAGGTTGGAGATTGATTCATTCAACTTATTTACTTCTGCTATCATGGCTTCCATGTCTGCTTCATCTGCAGAACTATTTTTAGATAGCTCAATCAGCTTTTCTGCATGTTCTCTACCTTGTATTTGACCATAAGATCATCATAGGCTTGCTCAGACTGAGTGAGCCATTGAGTAAGTTCCCTCAAGGTGTATTCCCCCATATCTCTTTCCAAGTAGTTAAACTTATAGAAAGGTAGGCTTTGATACCAATTGATGAATACTAAGAAGGGGGGGTGAATTAGTATACCAAAAAACACTGCACTTAAATACTTAAACAATCTAAAGATAAACCGGTAAAACAACTTAACAAACAGACCGGTTATCACACAAGCAAACCAAAATGCAAATAAAGCATTCACCCACAAAAGCAATACAACCATAACACAAGATATTTGACGTGGAAACCCAAATGGGAAAAACCACAGTGAGATGGAACTCACAAGTCACTATCTGTAGAATAGAAACCAGACCGGTTAAGGTCTTACAATGTTCTTCACCAGAACAAATCCTGTTAGGAATCTCAATCTCTGTTAGGAGATAAGTCCGATTAAAGACTACCTTGCTAGAGGATTTTAGATTCACAAAGGTGAACCACCTTGTTAGAGGATTTTACAAAGGCTACTCTGAGCCTACCCGGTTAAGGGCTACAGACTTGTCAAAGAGGTGAGTAATCAATAAGTGTGTGATCTATCAGATAGCACAAATTACTTAGTTAGATCCAGTATAGCTCACAGCTAATGCATTCCAGCATTACTTCAGTCTTCTCTATCTCTCACTCAGTTACAACTTGATCTTCTCAGATAAGATTGCTCTTACATCAACTCATCAACCACCTTAAACCCTAGCTCAACATAAACCCTTTCAGTAACAACCTAAAACCCCAGACATGATGTCCTTTTAAAGGAATCTAATTTCATGTCAGTCCAATAGGATTACATTACAATTTCCTAGGTTCAATGAATCTAGACATACTTAGTAACACGACACAAAAAGCACCATCAAACAATCAGTGGATTGGTAACTCATCACAAAATGCCGGTTGGTAACTCATCTCAGAGTATTACTGGTTCATACAAAATACCGGTTGCCGATTTGACAAAAATAAAGACTGGTAAGAACGTGTTATGCCGATTTTCTCCCTCGTACCGCTTGAGATCTACGAACCGCTTGGGGTTGACATGCCGCTTTAGACCAGGAAACACATTCTGCAAAATCACCAATAGTCTAAAGACTATAATACAACATACCGGTTGGAACAGATATTGGTTGAGCTCTAGCTCATACATTTAAAGGGGATCTCAATGCAAGTGTGTGTCCATCAATGACAATCACAACATAAACATCAAAAATGCCAATAGTTTGATTTTGAACTTTTCACAGAGCTCATCTAGGAACTACCCTCCATTGTCAGTCATAATTTAAGAAGGTATCCCATACCTGTAGATGATATAGTTAAGGATGAACAGAGCTACTTGTTTACCGATTGCTTTGATCAACGAAACTGCTTCTACCCACTTAGTGAAGTACTCAGTGGCAATTATGATAAACTTGTGTTCGTTAGATGATGTAGGATATATTTGGCCAATGAGGTCAAATGCCCTTTGTTGAAAAGGCCAATGTGTGATAAAAGGTATGAGATCCCTTGCTAGAGCATGGATGAGGTTCCCATGTAGCTGATACTTTTCACAAGTTTTAACAAATTTTATAGCATCTTTCTCCATATCTAGCCAATAGTAGCCAACCCTTAGTATTTTTTGAGCTAAAGTACGACCATTTGAATAAGATCCACAAATACCTTCATGGACTTCAAATAAAGCACATTGGGACTCTTCAGTTTCTAGACACCTAAACAAAGTACTATCCAAACCCCACCTATATAGATCATTAGCGATGATTACATATCGTGAAGTGTTTCAAATTAGGTTACTTTTCTCATTACGGGTAATATTAGTACGAATAATTTGGTTACACAAGTTAGAGTAAATATGGCTATAGCGAGATGAATCATGTCCAATGATAGAACAGACTATCTGAGACTCAGGGGAATCATAAGCAAGATAATGTAATTCTTCCACTAGGAATTCAAAGCGGAACTCAGATTCTTGTAGCTGTGGTATAGACGCCAAGGTAGCCATAGCATATGCTGCTCTGTTTGCTGATCTGGGAATCTGTTGAAATGATTCAAAGGTAAAGTATTTCTTGAGATCATCAAACATTCTTTTATAAGGCATCAATTTTTCATCCTAAGTCTGATATATATCATTGATTTGGTTGATAATCAATTGAGAGTCTCCATAGATGTGTAACTCAACAACCTTCCATTCGATAGCCAGCTTGATCCCATTTACCAAAGCTTCATATTTTGCAATATTGTTTGTGCAAGGAAAGATAATCTTGTAAGCCTTTGAGATTGAATATCTTTGAGGAGTAATAAAAAGTATTCCAGCATTAGAACCATGTTGAGTGAAAGACCCATCAAAGAACATTTTCCATGATCGTTGAGTAAGATGCATGATGGATTCATCTGGAAATTCTATGTGCAAAGGTTGATTGTCTTCAAGTAGAGAATCGACAAGTTGATCTACAATAACCTGTCCTTTGATAGCTTTGCATTCTATATATTCAATATCAAATTATGTAAGAACCATGACCCTTTTAGCCAATCTTCATGTAAGTGTTTCTTTGCTAAGAAGATATTTGAGCAGATCAATCTTAGCCACCAGCTTGATAGAATGTGCTAACATGTAGTGTCTTAATTTCTGTAATGCAAAGACTAATGCCAAACAAGCTTTTTCTATGATAGTATAGTTAATCTCATAGGACACCAAGGTCTTGTTGATATAATATATGGCTCTTTCCTTTTTATTCTCATCTTGTTGTGCCAAGTGTGCCCCCAGTGACGTATCTGTGGCTGATATGTAGAGAATCAAGGGCTTGCCTTGAATTGGTGGCATCAATATAGGTGGATTAGAAAGATATTCCTTGATTTTCTTTAGGTGTTGTTCACAATCTTCATCCCAATTATATTTGAGTCCTTTTCATAATGCCTTTGTGAATGGTTAAGCCTTATCTGCTAGCTGAGAAATAAAGCATCTTATTGATTGGAGCCACCCTTGTAAACTTCTCATTTGACTGACATTCTTTGGAGGTGGCATTTCCATGATAGCCTTAACCTTTTCTGGATCCACTTCAATTCCTTTTGATTAAATAATATATCCTAGGAGCTTACCAAATGTAACTCCAAATGCACATTTCTTGGGATTTAATCTGAGTTTGAATTTTTCCATCCTGTCTAATATTGGACCTAGTTCTGATAGATGTGTTGATCTTTTCATAGATTTAACTAGAGTGTCATCAACATAATCCTCCATGTTTTTGTGCATCATATCATGAAAAAATATTGTTACATATATTTGATAAGTTGTGCCTGCATTCTTTAAACCAAATGGCATTGCATTCTAGCAGAAGGTTCCCCACGCACAGGTGAATGTTGTTTTCTCTTGATCCTTAGGTGCAATTTTTATCTGATTGTACCCAGAAAAACCATCCATTAAAGAGTACATTTCATAGGTAACAATCATGTCTATGATTATCTCTATGTTGGGTACTGGAAAATCATCTTTCGGACAGGCTTTGTTTAAATCTTTGAAATTAATGCAAACATGAATTGATTTGTCAGGTTTAGAAACAGGTACAATATTAGATATCCGTTCGACATAATCAATTGCTCTGATGAATCCAACTTTTAGTAATATTTCTAGCTCAACCTTAACAAGTAATGCAACATGAGGATGCATTTTCAGAGTTTTTCTTAACAAGTTTAACTCCAAGAGTGATAGAAAGATGATGCAATATGAGGTCAGGATCCAGACCCGGCATATCAACATATGTCCATGCAAAATTGATCTTCTTTTATGTGAAGAAATCAGCAAATTCTTTTAGTTCTTAGAATAACAAGTATTGAGCTACATGTATCGTGTGCTGAGATTCTTTTGTTCCAATGTTTACTAGTTGTGTAGGTTCAATTAGCACTGATGATCACTCTTGAAAATGATCAGGCAAAATGTCAAGTATCTCACCTTCAGGTGCCTCAAATAGGTTTTCACCATTAGGTGCGTCCTTTGTTTTTACTATTTTTGATTTTGACACCGCCACAATGTGGTTTTTTCCATCAGAACGCTTATTTTTCTTTTTTTGATTTTTGCGACTAAGATACTTGACATTTATTGTTGTCGTGTTCTCACTTTGTTCACTAGTGGAAGATTCCATTGGTTCAACTGCATTAAGATAGAAGGCTAATGTATAGTCATTGGAAAAGGTAGGAATATTCAAAGGTTGATCTTGAAGAGTACAACCAATTAACTCAGGATGTACCAGGGATAAATTTTTAACAGGTTCAAGGGAATTCATGGTATTATCATCACAACTTCAGACTGACAAGTCAAGTTCTAGAAGACTACCTTGCATAAGTGTCTCGAGACCAAGAAGAGTTAAAACATGATTATCTAAGTGTACGTTAATATTTAGGGGACCTAACCCAACAGACCTACCACTAGTATCGTCCTCTACTTCAGACTGGACTGCATATCGTGGTTTGACAGTAATAGGGTCAATAGGCAGAGTCTTGACATTCATGACAGAGTACTCATAGCTTGGTGTCGAATAGGTATTGTCATAAATAGAGCTTATGTCAAAGTGATTAGAGTCATAGGATAAAGTTTATGACTCTTGTTCAAGTGATTTAGTAAAAGTATGTATAGCATCAATATCTACATCTTTGATACTGTAAGTTCCTTCATGATTTGGTTCAATGATCACTTGTATTTGACATACATGTTGACATAACCATGATGACTCTGTTAGTCTGTGTCGTCTTTTCCATTCAGCTTCCTCTAGACTAATGACCGACCATGCTATTGTAGCCTCCAATTCTTCATTTGTAGACCCATACCTGATTTGTTCTATCCCATTAGATGGAGATATAGTAGGTGAAGAATTTTCTTGTGCTCTTTCTTATTTCAGCTGCTGTTCATAGTCCTCTTGTCCTTTTAGTCTGATTTCCTCTATTTCCTTTTGCACCTTCAAGTGTATTATCTCTTGTGCTTCATCTATGATATCACTAGGTTATTTAGGAGTTTCTTTAATAGATGTATCTAAGAGAGAATCTGGACCCCATTCATACTCATTCGAGTCAGTTTCTAAATTATCTATTTGCATTATACCTGTGTATGTGACCGAAATGTTCAGTGGGGCAAACAACTCTTTAATTCCTTCGATTTGTTCTCTCATATCTTTTGGGACTTCTACTCCTTGTAGTGTTATTGCTGATACAATTGGAACTTGATTACCAACTAGTTCTTCTCTCTTGATTGCCAATTCTTCTTGTTCATTTTCACACTCTTCCTGAATTTGTTGAGTATTTACTTCCTATGATGTTGAAGGTAGTATCTTTTTCCTCCACTTAGACTGATGATGAGAAGTATGTTTCTGATCTGATGACTCTCCTAGACTATAGCCAAGTCCAACTTTATCATTTTTAGACTTAGTTTGTAGCTGAATAGGTTCAATAATAACTTCTTGATGCTTTCCTGAAGGACTGGTACCTGAATATCCCATGTGGTGAATCATCTTATAGCCTGGACCATATTGTTTAGGGAAAATCTCATAGTGTTACAATTCTTTGTTTTCACTGTCTTCTTTGAAAAGCCATTTGAGAACACCATCCTCTTCTATTTCATCTGTAAGGGAAGTAGAGGACTATACAAAAATACCATCATAAATGACATTTGGAGTTGAAGTTTGTGGCTTCATAGCCTCTGATGGTTTTCCAAACCATCTTGGTGATGGAGGAAGACACATTAGTGAAAGTACAAGTTCTATCTTGTATCCATCCATGCCAGTATCTGTGATTTTCAATTTTGTATCTCGTTGTCTATTTGAAGAAGTTAGTAGGTTTGATGTTTCTTGATCAGGAGTTGAAGAACTAGCTCCTTTTAGAGTAACCTTCTTTTGAGCGCGGGTCACAACATTTGCAGTTTGCATTTTATTTTATTTGTCGTTGATTATGATCACATTGCAATACTCGAATTGGGAAGATTTAACCATGTTGATCACATTGTCATTGTTGGTGTAGGTGTAATTGACTTTGGCACCTCCCTTGGATTTTGAGGAGTCACCTTGTTCATAAGCAAGTAAGAGATCTTTAAAAGATTTGTGATCACCATTAGTTGTGTGGTTTCCAACAATAATTTTCTAGCATCGATGAGGTCTTGAATCTCATGTTTGAGCTTCATGCAGTTGTTTTTTGTATGACCCTTGTTTTGATGGTATTCATAGTATTCATTTTCCCTCCACCATTTGGGTTTAACTTCTGGATCATATGATCTAGAGTTTTCTGGCAATATTATCAGATCATTTGCCAATAAAGTTTTAAGAGCTGATTCATATGAGTATTCCAAAGGAGTGAAATCGCGTTTAGGATTTGAAAGCCAAGTTTTTTCCTTAAACCACTCTTTTGATTTCTTCAGAGGGTTTTCTAGTGTAGTTTGAGCTGCTCTGAGTGCTTGTGTGCCACTAACTAGATTAATAATTGTGGGTTTTGATTTTGTTTTAATAGTGTCTACCACTCCAACATTAACAATTTTTTTGTTGTTATCTTTGTCGTATTTCCAGTATTTGTTCTTTTCTTTGGAACTAGAACCTTGTTGTGTTTCTTTCCAAAGTGATACATCTCCTTTCTTTATAAGCACGTCCTCCATTTTGAGGGAACTATCTACCATTTTTTTAAATGAAGAGTACACTTGCATTTGGATATTGTATTTCAATTTAGGGATTAGGTTATTGACAAAAATTTCCATCTTCTCAGAATCTAGAATAGGCCATGAATATCTAGAGAACATCTTTCTCCAATGTTGAAGAAAAGTGAGAAAAGGTTCTCATGTTTTCTACTTGGTATTACAAAGCTCGATCATAGTGAATGGATGATGAATGTTATAGGAGTATTGCTAGAGAAACATTTCAACTAATTCCTCAAAAGTTTTAATTCCCATAGGTAGGCTTGAAAACCATTTCATAGCTTGTCCTCCTAAACTCCTCGAGAAAAGGTGCATGAGATATGTTTTTTCGTGCATGAACTCCATGCATAAAGCACAAAATTCTCTGACATGGTCTTGAGGATCTGCATTACCATAATATTTGTCAAACTTAGGAATCTCTACTCTTGAAAGAAATGGAGGCATGTAAAGAATTTTGGCAAATGGGAACGATCATATTGTGTCCAAAGAATATTTCTTCGATGATTTATCCTTGTTTTTCAGCTCTGTGATTTTAGTTTGTAACACTTGCAATTGTTTGTTTACCAGTGCTAAGGGTGTCTCTTCCTCTTTAGTGATAAGTTTTCAACACTATAATCAATAGGAAGTTTAGCGCCTTGTTTTGCTAGCTCTAGAAAATAATCTTCTTTTTCTCTAGCTATGATAATCTTCATCATTTTTCGGAAATCTTTATCCTTTTGACAACTATTTATAACAGTTTTTGTAGGTTCAGAGGCTTCAGACTCACTAGATGAGGAATCACTATCATTAGCATGGGTATTAAGATTGTCATAAGTATTGTGTTTAGCAACTTGTCTTTCTTGCCTTTCTCCAGACATGATGGGAGATAAGGGTTGATCAAAAATTGGTAAATTTGATGATGAAGGTTTATTAGAGATAGGATCCTCTATGAAGAATAGATTTTATTTTAATGAAAAGGATGATCCTTTACCTTTGGTATCTTTCTTTTGAGAACTTCTGGTTTGAGTAGGCATTTATAATTGATATGATCGAGAGCTAGATGTGATGCAAAAGTCAAGATCAAATTGAACCTAGTTGTTCGTTTAATGTAGTGATTTGAGAGAAGTGACTAAGATTCACCCTAGTTTCAGGAATGATCTATCCTGTATAAGACGTGATCTAAGTAACTTAGTTTGATTTAGTTTGATAAGTAGTTGATTTAACTAGCTGAAAGATGATCAAAAAAATCGTGCAACACAACCACAAGGGTACACTATCAAGATTATTTATGCTCAGGATTATGATGACCAGTTTTATGCTCGTTGTAGACTGATTAGGCAAGTTTGACTATTTTAGAAAAGTGTGTAGATAGACAAGTTTCTGGACTGACAAAATCTGGAATTCGTAGGATAGAGTTTTCAGACCCATACGACAATTTAGCAGTTCCTAGATGATAGAGACAATTTCTCATACGAGTTGCTGCCTAAACTCGCATGATAGTTTAATGACCTCCAAATGACAATATGATGAGTATGATGCTTATTCGTACGATAGTATTCTAAGAGCCAGACGACAATTCTCTAAGAGTAGAATGACAATTTTGTATACTCGGATGACAATTCTGACAGGGGTAGATGATAATTCTATATACTCGAATGATAATTCTGATAGGGTCAGATGATAAACTGACAGGACTAGTGTAGACTCATATGACAATATGTATGTAGCCAAACGATAATTCAGAAGACTCATACGACTGAGGACTAGACAAAGATGATATTCTGACATAGATAGAGTTTTGATGACTGATAGAGACCAGTTTTTGATAAGGACTAAGTTTTTGATGACTGATGGAGTAGTTTTTGACATGGACTGAGTTTTGATCACTGAGTTGTTGATTGTTTTCTCTAGTTTCATTATTTTAGTTTCAGTTTCTAGTTTTAAACATGCAAGATGTATAATGACTTTCAAGCACAACACACTAACCCTACAGAAGTTGGCTTAGAGAAGAAAACCTTTGCTTGTAGACTTAGGTACACACCCAATAGCTAATCAAAATATGGTCGTTGAGTCTCACGCAAGGGATTTTCAATTCCATATTAGCCAACTCCAAACGCTAATGGGGGCACGATATGGCAAGTATCTTGGGAGAGTTACTATCTCTATTGCACAAAGATTATCCCCTTTTTGGAGGTGAATCGAGTAGCCTCTATCTTATAGTTCTTAGTCAGGAATTATGTTCGAAATTACCCCTTGAAGTTACGCAAGCATGATTGAGGTCTATAGCCTGACAAGGTACCGAAACAAGCTATAGTCATGTAAACATGATTGAGACCGTGAGGCCCTACAAAATGCCTGATATGAGAAAACTCAAATAATCTCATCCTCTGAGACTTTAATCACCAGAGGCCTATTTATTATAGTGAGTTGGAATGCTCAAGTCCAGTTGTACTCACTTGGGTCATTATCACAGGGTGATTAATTTTTCCAACTATGAGAGGCCTTCTAAAGGTACACAAATCTCAAACTTAGAAAAAGCCTCAAGGGTCTAAATTTTCGATTGTCTGTGCAGACAAGAGCATACTCTCCTACCTCTTAGATTTTTATGAAAATACAAAAGATAGATTTATTCATTAACCAGATAGCAATTTAAGTTCCTTGAAAAATGAATTTAAAGAAGACACAATGTTCAATTGAATCTCCTCAAGCAACCTGCAAAAATAATGAATGAGTAGTCATATTGTTTTGGTGCAACGAGCATGTTCTTCGACAAGCGTTCTCCAAAAACTGATTAGGCTGTCAAAATTTCCCAATCAAACAGACAACAAGCCATGGTTAGCAGCAATACCAAAAATAATTCAACAAGAAAAGCCCTAAAAAATGCAGTCTATTTTTAATACAAAAATACAGAATTCCATATGAGTATTCTCACCGGGCTATATGATAATTCACAATGGACCATACGATATCTACAGTTTGTCATTCGGGCCTCTGCAAAAACTCACATGAGTTTTTGCAGAAACTGAACGGACAAAATCCAAAAAATTAATCTGAAAAAAATAAAATAAAAGAAAGTTAATTTGCGAGGCGGAAAGATGTCGTCTTTTTCCCCATGGTGGGTGCCAAAAATGTGTGTGTGAAAAGTGGAATAGGTATTTGCAAGCTATAAGACACAACACTTTGATGAATAATGATGAACAACAAATACCCTAATCAGTACTGAGAGGGGGGTTGAATCAGTACAGACAAAAACTTTCCCAACAACTTATCAAGTTAAAGCAATATCAACCAGTTGTCTTCATTACTGAATTTAACCATGGCAATACCGATTAAACACATTAAGACTTTAGACAACATAAACTGATAAGTCTGAACACTTTAAATACATTCAATACTTGATAACAACTTCACCCATAAACATATGCATGTGGTATACCAGTAATACCATAACCTAATAGCTCTGCATGCATAATTACTAAAACACAGAGTTTTTAATCATCACATGAAAAATGAACAACTCGTGACACAAATTTTTCACGTGGAAACCCAAATGGGAAAAACCACGGTGGGGATGAATACCCACAAGCTTGTTTTGAACTCTTTTGAATTTTTCTTTGTTAGAAGCCTAGTCCGGTTAAAGTCTTTATAATAAGGTTCTGCTAGGAACCGATCCTGTTAAAGATCACCCGGTTAAGGGATGGCTATATACCCTGTTAAAGGTTGAAACCCTATTAGAGGTTACCTCGCTAGAGGATTTGAAGAACGCAATGATCTTGAGTCACTTGGTTAAAGGATTTACAATAACCTTATTAAAGCTACCTGGTAAAGGGATTTTCCAACTATTGAAATGATTAGAAGACAACAGGTAAAACTCTAATCTAATAACAACACTACATGCGAAGGCAGATCCTTTTCAATTCCTCTACTATGCAATCACACTCTACAATTTTCCTCTTACTGGTCTGGCAAGTATCTCATCACTTGGATACACACACAATATTTGCCAACAACTTACACCAACAAACATCATCGACCTTATAGACAACAATTCGGTCGGTAGCATAAACCCTAAAACCTAAGCATCTTAGGTTTACAATACAAGTGGTCCAATCCTGACCGTCCAAACACTTTGCATAGAGCAATACAATTTTAAACAGATCACAAGACAATCTACATCATTCATTCTTCACCACATATGGGAATCAGTAACCCATCACGCTTTCTTCTCATACCGCTAAGAATAATGTTCATTCCTGAGGTAGACATTTAATGCAATCGATCTTCACATGCAAGATCCTCAAGAAAATCCTTCATGTGCACAAAAATAACATGGCACCTCAATCTCATTCTCATCTCTTAGCTAACTCATCACAGAGTATCATCGGTTGCATCACACAAGCTAGATTGCCAAACCAGAAACCCTCGGGATGAGACTACCAATCGGTAGTCACCCTTAGTGAAACCCCGACACCGGTTCACAACATCTCTTCATACCTCTTCATACTGATTCACCAACTTCTTTTAATCTGCATACTGGTTTACTTGTACTTATTCACATCAATGACAACATACATTACCATCATATCAACATGTCGGTTCATCATATGCCAACAATATCCAACACAATTCAATTAAGTCATTACATGCATAGTTAGAAAGATATGATCATGAATAGAAAAACCATAACAAATCGACCTATTGCCTTCTAAAAGATGCGAGTATAGACTTTCTCTCAGATTTGTCTAAGCAATACCAGTGACTAGACTACACCAAGACAAAGGATTTAATCTAGATATGAGCACACGAATAAGCTAAATGGATGCAAGATTTAGTTAGATGAATGAATATTAAGCTAGATGAATGAATATTAAGCTATATGAATTCAAGCAATCATAATTAAACTAAATATGCAAAAAGCTAAACTAAGATGCAATAATCTCAAAACACAATGTCTTCAATGACTCTAGAGCAAAAACTGCATAATAACAATAAATCTCCATGGTGTTTTGAATGAGAGATGAAGGCTGAATTTATAGAGACTCAAAAGAGAGACCAACGGTCAAGATTGATTAGCAATGAGCGGTTGAGATTATTTAATTAAAAGCACAATCTAGGATAATTGAAATAATTGAGAGATTAGATTCAGTTTATCTTGAGATAGATTCCAATTATAGCTTGATTGAATGCATTCAGATTATAAGTCTAAGTTTGCATTGGAGATAAATTTAGTTGATTCCATGCACTTGAGATAAAATTAGGTGATTCCATGCACTTTTCTTTAATTTGCTCAAAAAATTTATTTAGAAAAAGGCTTTTTCAATGCAATTGAACTTATTTTCTCAAAAGCTTTGAGTTTTAATTTTAGAGGAAATGATTGATTCAATTTAATTGCTTTTTTGATTTTTTCCAAGTTATCTCAATTTGAGAAAAATAAATATCTTAAGTTTAATTTCTTTCCTCAATTTAATTATTTTCCTTTGTTTTCAATTTAACTCTTTCTTTTGCAGATTAATTCCTCTTTTTGTGATAAATCTCTTTGTAAATTAATTCTCTTTTTTTTTGTAATTAATTCCTTTTTTATGATTAAATGGCAAATTTATTTATTAATTAAATATGTTAGGATATTTAATTAAATAAATAGGTTTAATTGATCAAAATGATTTACTTGGAATGATTAATTAATTAAATAAATATTTAATTAATGTTGAGTGATTTATTTGCCATTAAACATTAATGATTGAAGAATTAATTCTTTAGGTGCTCAAGGTTGATTTAATTGCCTTTGGTTAGGACCTTAGTGATTTTGTTGAGATTAGAGGCCCATGGTTTAGATGACCATTTTTAGGGTATTATAGATATAAGTATGGATTTCATACTTGGATTGCCTAAAACACTGAGAGGGAATGATTCTATATTTGTGGTAGTGGATAGATTCTCAAAGATGGCTCATTTCATACCTTGTGAGAAGACATCAGATGCATTACATGTAGTAGACCTATTTTTCAAGGAAGTGGTGAGATTGCATGGATTACCTAAGAGCATAGTTTCAGATAGAGACACTAAGTTTGTTGGCTATTTTTTTAGAACACTTTGGAAGAAGATGAAGATAGATTTCAATTTTAGTTCTACTTTTCATCCACAAACTGGTGGACAGACAGAAGTAGTTAACCAAAGCTTGGGAAATTCGTTGAGATGTTTAGTTGGAGATAAAACCAGAAGTTGGGATTTGATCCTTGCACAAGCAGAGTTTTGCCTACAACAATTTAGTAAACAAGAGTACCAGAAGAACACCTTTTGAGATTGTTACCGAAGTGCATCCTAGAGGTATATCAGAATTAAGAGATATTAGCAGTGAAGACCAGAGAATTTCAGAAGTAGAAGACTTTGTAGATCACATGGAAGCCTTGCATATTCAGGTTAAGCGGCATTTGGAGGACATGAACAACAAGTATAAAGAGAAGAGGATACATAAGGAATTTTAATTTGGTGATGAAGTGATGGTATATCTGAGAAAAGAAAGATTCTCGGTTGGAACTTTTAACAAATTCCAAATGAAAAAGTTTGGACCTTGCAGTATTTTGAGGAAGTTCAGTTTTGGGAATGCATATGAAGTGGAGTTACCAAATAGTCTGAGTATTTCACCTATGTTTAACATTGCAGATCTTCATGACTATCACGAACTAGAATTCAATGAGGATATAGTATTGTATACTTGGAGAAACAGTTGCCTTGGAAGGAACTAGATCAGATTGAAGAAATTTTGGATAATAGGATTGGGCGTAGTACCTAGAGCAGTCACTATAAAGAGTATCTTGTGAAGTGGAAGGACATACCAGTTGAAGATTCATCTTGGATTTCTCAAGAAGAGGTAGACCACCTTGGTTTTCCTCTGACCCCACAAAGTGAGAGACTCACTTTTTCAATAACTCCAGATGTCTGATACAGGAGCATCCCTGGTTCATAGCAATCTTGCATCAACCAAAAATATTTTCCTTTCTATTTTTCTTTTTGTTTGCAGTTTCAGCATTTCTTTTTGTGTGTCCTGGATTTGGATCACCGGATCCTTTGGAGTTGGATTTTACATGAAGACTTGATCATCTTCCTTATTCCCAAACTGTGGAGCATTTGGATCTTTTTGCGGCAAGTTATCACTATCGGTTTCCATAACAGTTTTCTATTACCGGTTGACAATTTCCTACTACCAGTTGCCTGGACCTATTTGCATTTGTGATCTACCGGACCCCTTCCATAGCTTGTGGATCCCTGAGCATTGATTTTGATGTTCCTTGGCAAGTGGCCGACCTTTTCCCACAATCTTCACTTCATCCTTTGGATTTTCTGGAGGAATTTCTTTGGCGAAGGCCAACCTTGTCGGTTTTACACGTTAGGTCTTGTTCTTCGGGTTTTAATCCCATTTTGGGTCGATCGAATCCCTTTGGATCATATAAATCATTGCAATTGAGAATTAGAATGTAATCACGTAGTTAGAATAATCATAGAAGATAGATCTTAAGATTGAAGGTCCTGGTTGTGACCTATTATGTACTTTGAGCATGTTTTAGCAGGCCTATGAGTTAGTTTCTGTAACCCGGTTGTTACTAGTTGGTTGTAATCAGTTTTCATGAAATAAAATAATTTGTTCTGCATTTCCTCCATCACATATTTTTGTTTCCATTGTGTTTACTCTTGTTGACTCGTCTGGATTGATCTCTTTGAGGTCCCTCCTAATTGGTGACTGCTTCATTAACCTTAGTCACAAAGAGAGAAAATTCCCCCTTAAACAAAGCACTTCGAGGAGAGGATTTTGACCAATCATAGGGGAATTGGGGAATGGGAGATTATCCTTTTTTCTCTCAATATTGTGCAGAGCCCAACCAAACCCAATAGGCCAAGAAGAGGTTGTATCCTCTGATTATTATTTGATAATGAACATTTTGTGAGCAAAGAATTCACTAATAAGGGGACCGAAAGGGGTCCTGGAGTTAGCATTATGAGAGGCATTAACCCTATTAGGCACTTTATGAGGTTTAGTAGAAGCAACAACCATAGATTGATTTACTGAAATCTTAACACAGAGACCCAGACCTGAATTAGAGTCGAGGGGGTTAATATTATGGACACTAGAAGGGGTTAAACTCATATGGAACTTATAGAGATGAAATATGAGCCCTTGATGCAAGGGAAGGGATCCCTTAGACTTAGCAACCTCTATAGACTGGGAAATAGAGGTGAAAATCTAGAAGGGGAAATTCATCCTTACGCCATGTGGAAGGTGATTAAGTATTAGGAAAAATTGATAATGAAACCTATTGAAACACCTATTGAGAGTGAATAACTTCATCAAAAGCATGGTCATGTTTTTCTAAAAAATAGGCAGGTTGTCTGTCTTGAAACCACTTTAGTGGTGGGCCACCTTCTTACCCAAGCCCAAAAATCTTTTGAAATCTTCCTTATAGTTTCATTTATACTTATTTTGGAAATTCTTGCCCTCTATAGCTAGCCCCATCATGACAACAATAGTCTTTGTTGACATATTTAAATTCACCTTCCCTACTTGAACAACACCATTTTTACATGATTGGGCAAATTGATTAGAAATCACAAGGTAAAAGACCTTCATGCACTCCACATAATTAACTAAATTACCTTCAACCACTTTCTCCTAAAGGGAATTATTCGCTTTATATTTTTCATAAGAATTCAACTCAATTAGGATTAAGTCTCCTCCCATCCTAGACATAGAAAAACAAGAGCCAAAAAACAAGGTAGTTTCACACAAACAATGATGGAAATAAACCCTTTTTGAGGCAATAAAGGAAAAATTACTTTCCTTACCATTAATAGTGCATTCAATCCACCTTGAGAAATGCTAGAAGCACACCATGGAGAGGAAAGCAAATAAAAAGGTGATTTTCAAATCATTTGGCTCCATAGATTTAGTTGTCCTCATCTAACATGGCACATATTTCACTAAGGAAATTGTGCAAATCTATCTAGACTTTAATGCAATCAGATAAGGGGCCTAGGTTAACAAGCCCATCAACAGTCATAGTACCTTCTCTAAAAATATGTTGAAACACAACATGGTCAAGTGTGGAGGTGACACAAAGGAAATTAGAAATGATTTTTACCTCCTACCAACCAAATATGGCTATGCCTTTTAACATCAGGATTACATTCTTTGATTCCCATTCAATAATTAACCTCCTACCTTTATCCTTGGTAGTATAAATGCCAATAAATATTTCCATATTTTCAACCATGGTAGAATTTTGTGTACCTAGATTTTCCACGTAGCCTACCCCCACTTTTATATCTGAATCACTTACTACACCACCCCCTCCTGGCCGACTAGAGTTCTCATTAGAGGACCAATCAAAATTTAACTTTAACCACTATGGGTTGGGGGAGGGACCATGTGATACCATTCTTAAACCCAACTACAAGGTAGAAAAGATTGGAAATGATGTCCATCAACTCTTGATTCCTTTTCATAGACCAATCATAGAGCAAGGTGGGGTGTGAGTGATAGTTCTGATACTTAATATAAGTACAGATCTGATAGCCAACAAGATGAGAGGGGGGGGGTGAATCATACAAACTTAATCATCAATGAAAACATCAAATTCAACCTCGGTAACATATATCAGTCATAGAATAAAAACTATCAAACATGCAAACTCAAAAGCATATGAACAATATAAACCTCATAACACCAGATTTAACGTGAAAACCCAAATAGGGAAAAAACACTGTGGGATTTTGGACCCACTAAGAAATATACTCTTCTAGAGTATGCTCGGTTAAAAGCCAATCCTGTTAAAGATTACAAAACACATTGCTAGATGTGACCCGGTTAAGGGATTTCCCTCAGATCTGTTAGGATCTTCACTTTGTTAGAAGTGACCTTGTCAAAGGATTTCAAACGCTCATTTAGAATGTCACCTTGTTAGAGGATTTACTTATAAGACTGTTAAGTCCACTCGGTTAAGAGATTTCCTATTACTTTCACAAGCTAACAGTAATACAATCTATCTGCAACTTTACATCTAAAATGCTAAAGCAGATTCTTATTTGTTCAACACAACCTAGACATAGAACTATTCTTGTCTATCTGTTGGGCATCAATACTCTGTTATCCAACAGGTCTTCAAGCTTCTGTGCTCAGTGATCACTATGTAGCATCCCTGTGCATACACTTGCCTGCATCCACTGTTTATCAATAGTTCCTTATTTATAAACAATTATCTAACCACTTAATCTCCTTGATCACATTTCCCATGATCAATCATAGCCATCAGATCTTCAATCTTGTCTAGGTTCATTATATCTTACGACCTGAAAAATGTTTTACCCTGCCTCAGAACTTGCACAATCATCTTGGAACTTGTGTTAGGGTAATGTGGTTCAATCTGAGCTGTAGATCTTCTTGCCAACTTTCCATTGCCTTAGATTTGTTAACAAACTTCTTCCATGGCTTGCCAATCATTGAGCTGCTCCAGCTCATCAGCTTCTTTCATTAAATATCACATGTAAACATTTAATGCATTTTGTTATAGCTCGGTTACAACTCGGTGAATACTAAACTTTACTCGGTAGACATTCTGTCTTCATTAATCGACTGTGATAACCTTAGGGTTTACCAACTAGGTTCTTTGGTTGATAACATAGTGTAGTATTAACCTTTACATTTTACAACATATGTATGATGTTAAAACAATCTAAAACATCAAGATCTCATCATTGTCTGACTCGGTAGAGTTTCCCATTGAATAACTTATCCCTTTATTCATCATATTCTTTCCTGTGTCTTTACTGACTTCTTTATAATCTTCATATCATATTCCTTAAGATATGGCAACATCATACTGAATTAAAAAATCAATTTCTTGACATCAATGACAAAATAATAATATCAAGATAGTAAAACATCTTTAATCAATTATGTCCATAATCATCAACAACCTTCTCAATATCCTTGTTATATTGCCAACAATCTCCCCCTTTGGCATTGATGGCAAAACCAATTGATTTGACCGTTAAGAATTCAGATTGTTGTGATTCTGAAATGCTGAAATGCTCTCCCCCATACATCAGACTTCTCTTCTCGTGTTCTCTCAATCTTCTCAGGTCTTCTCCTCCTGGTAGTCTTCTCCTCCTTGGGTAGGTCTTCTCCCCCTAGTAGTCTTCTCTCCCTTTGACAACAATGCCAAAAAGAAAAGAACTAAAACATAAGTTGTTTTTGTAAGAACTTATTTCCTGCTGATGTGTATCAACTGAGTCTCAGTCAAAGCATTTGTTTACAATTTCTATTCCCTGTATCATTTTCTGTATTATTCCAATATTGTTCCAGTACACTTTCAGAAAAGCATTCTTAAAGTGTATCACTCCAGCATCAGCTCCCTAAAAGATATTCAATAGATTCATCAAAGTGATGCTTTCACCGAACTCAATCAGTGAGTAAGAGATAGGGGTAGGACCCCTAACTTACTTCTGAGATATTCAAAAGTGTCCTTTGGTAGTGGCTTGGTGAAGATATCAGCTATTTGTTCCTTTGTGTTAACATATTCCAACACCACTTTCTTTTCATGAGCTTCTTCTCTAAGATAATGATATTTGACAGATACGTGCTTTGTCTTAGAGTGCATAATAGGGTTCTTTGAAATATTAATGGCACTAGTATTGTCACATAATATAGTTACTGGCTCAGTAACTTTCTCATTTATACCTTCCAACAATTGTTTGATCCATGCAATGTTGGTACAATTTAGTGCTGCAACAACATATTCAGCTTCGACTGTTGACTGAGAAACACATCCTTGTTTCTTGCTAAGCCAACTCACTAGTCTTTCTCCTAAGAAGAAAGCTCCTCCACTTGTGCATTTCCTGTCATCAATGTTGCCTGCCCAATCAGCATCAGTATAGATTTTCAAATCAAAATCATTTCCTTTCTGATATACTAAGCCATAATCTTCAGCGCCTTTCAAGTATCTGAAAATTCTTTTGATTGCTGTCATGTGTATTTCCTTAGGATCTATAGAGAATCTTGCAACAATACCTACTGCATGTGCTATATCAGGCCTGCTATGAAAAACATATTGTAGTTTTCCAATCATGGATTGGTAGAGTGTCTCATCAACAGATGCAGATTCATCATTCTTTGATAGTTTGCAGTTTGTAGTCATAGGAGTACTTATTGGCTTTGAATCCTCCATTCCAAATTTCTTCAAGATTTCCTTTATGTATTTGGATTGAGTAATGAAAATTTCATTTTTCATTTGCAGTATCTGTAAGCCTATAAAATACTTTATCTCACCGATTAATGACATCTCAAATTATTTGCTCATTTCATTACCAAAGTTCTTGCATAGAGAGTCATTTCCACAAAATATAATATCATCAACAAATATGGCTAAGATTAGTATTCCATTTTCATCATTCTTCATGTACATGTTGTTGTTCTCACTTGTCCTTATAAAACCAATCTTAATCAAATAAGAGTACAGTCTTTCATACCATGCTCTCGGTGCTTGTTTCAGACCATATAAAGATTTGATCAATTTACATACCTAATCTTTATTATTGTTTTCAACAAATCCTTCAGGTTGTTCAATGAAAACTTCTTCTTCTAATATTCTATTCAGAAATACAAATTTGACATCCATTTGATATACCTTGAATTTTTTGAAAGCAACATATGCCAGCAATGTTCTAACTCCTTCAAGTCTGGCAACAAGTGCAAAAGTCTCACCATAATCAATTCCTTCTTCTTGGGCATAACCTTTGCAAACCAATCTTGCTTTGTTCTGAATGACCTCTCCTTTCTCATTTAGCTTGTTTCTGAAGATCCACTTTGTACCGATTACATTTTTGTCCTTAGGTCTTGGGACTAGTGTCCATGTGTCATTCTTCTTGATTTGATCAATCTCTTCAGTCATAGCATTTATCCAATGTTCACTGTTGAATGCCTCTTTTAC
Organism: Cryptomeria japonica; assembly: GCF_030272615.1. Taxonomy (NCBI): domain Eukaryota; kingdom Viridiplantae; phylum Streptophyta; class Pinopsida; order Cupressales; family Cupressaceae; genus Cryptomeria; species Cryptomeria japonica. The sequence continues at coordinate 241,006,449 of NC_081412.1, read as the reverse complement.
TATTCTTGGTTTAAATTCAGATATCAAACATGTTTTCTGTCTCAGTTTGTTCCTTGTCATCACTGGATCATCCTTATCTCCTATAATCTGACTTGGTGCATGATGTCTTCTGACATATTTGGCTAATACAGGCTCGATAGGCTCTGTATGATCCTCTTCATCACTCGATAACTAGATATCTTCCTCATTTCCTTCAACAGTTATCTCGGTAGGACTTTTCGGTTGCACATAGACAAATTCATCATAGTCTTCTGGTTCTTTGGAATTCCTGTCATCAGTTCTTTCTGCAAATTCATCAATTTTCACATTTGCACTTTCTACTATTTTGTTAGATGATTTGACTAGACATTTAAATGCTTTTCTTCTAGAAGAATATCCTAGAAATGTTCCTTCTTCACTTTTCTGATCAAACTTGCCATTTCTATCATCTTTATGAGCATAGAATTTGCTTCCAAAGATCTTAAAATAACTTACGTTAGGTTTCTTGCCATACCAGATTTCATAAGGTGTCTTCAAAGTACCTTTCTTCAATTGAACTCAGTTCAAGGTGTAAACAGCTGTGCTTATTGCTTCTCTCCAAAATGTTTGTGGAACCTTCTTCTCAATCATCAGTGTTCTAGCACAATCCACAATAGATCTATTTCTTCTTTCAGCTATTCCATTCTATTGTGGAGTCCTTGGTGCAGAGACTTGTCATTTAATACCATGATCATTGCAAAATAGGTTGAACTCATCAGATGTGAACTCTCCTCCTCTATCTGATCTAAGACATTTCAGTTGTCTTCCTGTTTCATTTTTAACTCTAGCCTTGTACCACTTAAACATTTGAAAAGCTTATGATTTTTCTTTTAAAAACATTACTGACATTATCCTTGAATAATCATCCACAAATAATATGAAATAATTATCACCATAATAACTTTGAACTTTCATAGGACCATAAAGATCAGTGTGTACAAGATCTTAAATTCCCTTAGAAGTGTAGGACTTACTTGTAAAGCTGGATCTTGTCATCTTGCCCATTTGGCATCCTTGACACATAGCATTCTCAGGTTTTTCAAGACTCAGTAGACCTCTTACTCTGTGCTTCTTACTTATCTTGATCAGATTATCAAAATTAACATGACAAAACCTTTTATGCCATAACCAAGTGTTATCAATCTTTGCATGCAAGCACTTGTTGTGAGTAGAGTCAAGGTGAAATTTATTACCTTTTGTTTGTGTCCCGGTAGTAGCTAACTTTCCATTTTTGTCATGAACTTTGACAATTCCTTTCTGAAATTCTATTCGGTAACCTGTGTTGTTTAGCTATGCTACACTCAACAAATTATATTTCAAACCTTCAACCCAATAAACATCATTGCATCTTGCTTTATCAAGAAGTTTTATGGATCCTTTACCTCTTACCGGACATGGTGCATCATTACCAAATCTAACATAGCAAACTTGTGTTTATCTCCTGTCATATGATGTGAGCATCCACTATCTATAATCCAAGAATCATTAGTGTTTAGGGATTTTTCTTCATGATCCATCCTTGATAGCCACATAAACAACTTCCTCTGTATCAGTCTCATCTGATTTATCATCTTCATATTCCTCATCAGCAATTAAGCGGGTCTTTCTATCTCTTCTTCTGAAGTCTCGGTGACCTCTGTAATGATTATCTTTCTATCTGTCATCTCGGTAATCTCTCTTTTCAGTGAAATCATTATCAGGACAGTTAGAATCCATATGTCCAATCTTATCACAATTGAAATGTTTTAAGGGTAGTTTTCCCTTATACTTACCTTTGCCCCTTGGTAACCTTTTGGCCAATAGTGCTTCAAACTCTTCTTGCTTTAAGATTTCTTCATACAGTTTGTGTACCTCCTCCATGTTCTTCCAAAATCTTTCACTTGCTCCACTATGATCTCCTCCAGAGTACTTATACTTTCTTTCATTGTAATCATTAGATTCATTCAGATGAAAAGAACTAATGCAGATTCAACTTTATTTACCGATGACCCACTGTTATCAAAATTACTTAACTCAAATGCATGTAGCTTACCAATAGTAGCATCTAAGGAAACTGGCATATTAGGTATAGACCTCAATTCATTGATTGGAGAGACTCGGATTGCATAGGTAGGTAGAAGGGTTCTTAACAACTTACTTGTCACATCCTTTTCTTCAATAGTTCCACCTGCTCCCTTGATTTGATTTACAATCTCCTTTAGTCTTGTATTGTACTGGGTTATGTTCTCACCTTCATTCATCCTCATAGATTCAAGTTGTCCTCTTAGACTATCAACTTTGGCTCTTTGAACATGTTCATCTCCTCCATATACAGATATGAGCTTAGTCCACATAGCCTTTGCATCATTGCAGCCTTCTAGATCATTAAACTCAGAATCGGTCAATGCAGATGTTATTTCAATTATTGCTTGAATGTGTTCTTGCTTTGCCTTTATCTCTTCCATTCTCAATGGATAGGTTCTCGCTGTAATAAAATCATTCTCCAGATAGTATATAGCATATTCTCCAACTCCTGATAGATGTAGCTTCATCCTTTTCTGCCATGTAGAGAAACTTGACTTATTCAGCTTAGGTGCATCCCTCTTATACATCTTTGGATCTTTAACTCAAGTGCCTTTAAACTTTCCTTTCTGAGTCCAAGGCTCTGATACCAATTGATAGTTTTGATACTTAATATAAGTACAGATCTAATAGCCAACAAGATGAGAGGGGGGGGTGAATCATACAAACTTAATCATCAATGAAAACATTAGATTCAACCTCGGTAACATATATCAGTCATAGAATAAAAATTGTCAAACATGCAAACTCAAAAGCATATGAACAATATAAACCTCATAACACCAGATTTAACGTGGAAACCCAAATAGGGAAAAACCACTATGGGATTTCAGACCCACTAAGAAATATACTCTTCTAGAGTATGCTTTGTTAAAAGCCAATCATGTTAAAGATTACAAAACACATTGCTAGATGTGACCCGGTTAAGGGATTTCCCTCAGATCTGTTAGGATCTTCACTTTGTTAGAAGTGACCTTGTCAAAGGATTTCAAACACTCATTTAGAATGTCACCTTGTTAGAGGATTTACTTATAAGACTATTAAGTCCACTCGGTTAAGAGATTTCCTGTTACTTTCACAAGCTTACAGTAATACAATCTATCTGCAACTTTACATCTAAAATGCTAAAGCAGATTCTTATTTGTTCAACACAACCTAGACATAGAACTATTCTTGTCTATTTGTTGGGTATCAATACTCTGTTATTCCAACAAGTCTTCAAGCTTCTGTGCTCGGTGATCACTATGTAGCATCCTTGTGCATACACTTGCCCGCGTCCACTGTTTATCAACAGTTCCTTATTTATAAACAATTATCTAACCGCTTAATCGCGTTGATCACATTTCCCATGATCAATCATAGCCATCAGATCTTCAATCTTGTCCAGGTTCATTGTATCTTACGATCTGAAAAATGTTTTACCCTGCCTCAGAACTTGCACAATCATCTTGGAACTTGTGTTAGGGTAATGTGGTTCAATCTGAGTTGTAGATCTTCCTGCCGACTTTCCATTGCCTTAGATTTGTTAACAAACTTCTTCCACGGCTTGCCAATCATTGATCTGCTCCATCTCATCAGCTTCTTTCATTAAATATCACATGTAAACATTTAATGCATTCTGTTATAGTTCGGTTACAACTCGGTGAATACTAAACTTTACTCAGTAGACATTCTGTCTTCATTAACCGACTGCGATAACCTTAGGGTTTACCAACTAGGTTCCTTAGGGTTTACCGACTAGGTTCTTTGGCTGATAACATAGTGTAGTATTAACATTTACATTTTACAACATATGTATGATGTTAAAACAATCTAAAACATCAAGATCTCATCATTGTCTGACTCGGTAGAGTTGCCCATTGAATAACTTATCCCTTTATTCATCATATTCTTTCATGTGTCTTTACCGACTTCTTTATAATCTTCATATCATATTCCTTAAGATATGGAAACATCATACTGAATTAGAAAATTAATTTCTTGACATCAATGACAAAATAATAATATCAAGATAGTAAAACATCTTTAATCAGTTATGTCCATAATCATCAACAATCTTCTCAATATCCTTGTTATATTGCCAATAGTGAGTGTCATGATTTATTGAAGTCTTTCATATTCTCCTTGACTTTATTAATATTAACATTAGATGGGACATGCCAAGTGTATTTTTGATATCTGAATATTGTGTTATTACGTTCCTTCCATGAACACCAACTAGTATGGAGGAAAGCCTACCACCAAAGCTCTCGAGTAAGGGCATGGGAAGAGGGAGGATACCAAGTTGAAGAGGACTCTGTAGGGTACATGTGCTATACCCAAGCAGAGAGAATGGAGCTGGAAATATTTTGTCTAACTTTCCAGACATTCATACAATGGAACTGAAGGTGGTCAATACTTTCCTTGCTTCTTCACATAAAACACATCTATTCACTACATATAACCCTCTCTTTTGAAGATTATCAATTGTTAAAATTTTCCTATAGGAGACTGTCCACCAAAAGAAGCAAATATTCAAAATAGTGTTAGATTTTCACAACAACAACTGATTAAAAGATGACCCATGGATAGGAGATAGGAGCTCAAACCTAGATTTGATAGAATAATTCCCATCTTTAGAAGGGGCCCAGACAACATTATATCAATGGATTTAGGATCCTTAGCAATTCAAAAGCTTCAACTCTTAAGGGTGGAGCAAACTCCTCAACAATGAATCTCCAAGAGAAAGGAAAGGAACTAGGAATCTAGTATTTGACCAAGAAAACACTCAGCTTATTAACCAAAGCCTATTCCAAAACCACGCAAATGGAGTGGCTCTTTAGAGGAGAAGTTGAAATCCAAGGGTCGACCTAGAATCTAATGTTTTTATCATCTTCAACTTGCCATAACAAACCTTTTTGAATCAAAGTTTTTGACTTAACCATGTTGTTCCAAATATGAGAACCTCTTGGGATATCATCTCGATAAAGGAATAATAAATCATTACCATCATTAATATATTTGTTTGAGCTCACCTTAGTCTAGACCTCCACACCTTTAATGATTTTCCAACCAACCTTAGTCATTAAAGAAAGATTGAGGGATTTATAATCTTTGGTGTTGAGGCCACATACAACTTTTTAGAATAAATAGTATTACAATCCATTGAGGAAATTTTATTTTTGAGTTCCACTCCCAACCAAAAAAATTTATGGAATTTGATCTAAATTTTTTGCCCAGAGCAGCAGGATATAAAACAAATACAAGAGGTACATCACAGAGCTTTGGAGAGAAGTCTTGAGAAGTTGAAGCTTGCCAACATTACTTAGAAAGGCATCCTTCCAACTTGCAAGCTTTTTCTAGATTTTTTCAAGGAAGTTTGAAAAATAGAGTTCTCCACTTTACTAGCAGTGAGGGATAAACCCAAATAGGTATTAGGAAGGGAGGCAATTTGATAGCCCAAAAATCAAGAAATATGGTTTTGAATAAGGGGAACATTCATAAATTAAAGAGCACTCTTGCCAAGGTTAATAACTTGCTCCGAAATAGACACATAGTTCAATAGAATAAAGAACCAGCCTTTAGCCTTAGCCACTAAAACATTTCCGAGAAAAAAGGGTTTTATCAATGAATTGTTGATGGGAAATTACCAGTGGGGAGGAAGATGGGTTAATGCATTTAAGACACCCCTAGGAAATTACTTTATCAAATTGTCTACCTAGCACATTCACCATGAGGATGAAGAGACTTACTAGTAGGGGCTTCAATCTATTCACTAAGATTTTAGGGAAAGTCTTATAAAGAGAATTGCAAAGGTTTATGGATATAAATTTAGTCATGGGATTAGTACCCACTTTATTCAAGGTCAACATAATATGTGTGTGATTAATCTCTTTGAGAATCCACCCAAAAGAGAAAAAATTGTGAGCCACCAAACTGACACCTTTTCCCATGATGTCCCGGAACTCTTGAAAGAAGAAAGGGGGAAAACCATCAGGTCCTGAGGATTTGAATGAACCTAGAGAGAAAACCACCACCCTTGTTGGATATTGTTGAGAAGTTTGTTGATATGATGTGTTGTCGTGATGTTAACATATTCCTATGTATTCCAATGTTGCAGTCAGATTAAATGAGTTGTTTTGGCTAGTGTGTTGTAGATGAGTTGTTGCAGATTAATGGGTTTTGAGATAAGTATCTCTAGTTAATTTAGCTAAATTTTTAGAGGTTTACATGATGTTTTTATTGAGTAATGAGAGCCGGTATTGTGGTTAGTTTTTCAATTGTTTGTGTTGTTTAGTGTTTTGGATTCTGCTCTGCACTTCTCTGGAATTGCAATATCTTAGTTTGTGGATTTGGTAGTGTTTGGGACATTCATATGTGTCCTCAATTTAGGTGGTTCATGATTTGGAGGCCCGCAAGTGAATCTTTCAGTTTGACAGTCAATTCAATGTGTGTTCTTGAGGTTTGATATAATGATGATGAAGATTCTAGTAAGCGGTGATGTTGCGGTTGTTGTTGTGGTAATTCATGAAATGCTTGTGGATGTTTCTAGATCATGTTCTATCCATGTTCATGATCTACATTGATCATTGTGCGTGTTATTGATCATTTTTTGATCTGGTGGTGTTCTTCATGTTATGTGACATTCATGATGATTGTAGCATGTTGTGGATGTTTGAGGCGTAATTCTTGGAAGTGTTTCATGTTTGCGGTGTTGATTTCAATCCATACTATGTATTAGCCGACATTATTTTGGTCTGCAGATTATGTTGTAGTGTGTTCTTGTAATTTGTGATGTGTTGAGATGACCTTGAAATACAGGTTGATGATTTGTATAAATATATGAAATAATCATATTTTAGATGTATCTACGAGTGTATCTGAATTTGTGTGATTGGATAAGTGTGTGAACAAGTTTTTTGATCTTTCATAAGTTTGGAGAAATGTGGAAGAGAAGATCAGACTATGTGCTTAACTGGAACTATAACCAGGCATGAGGAGATGTCATTTTATTAGTTCATGATCCTTTGGATGTAATCTAAATGTTTTTGTAAGACAGTGAGTCTTCCTCAAGGTTGCAACCCTTCTTATTTTGTGATTTGATCAATGAGCTCGAGGCAATATGCTTTAATGCATGTGCATTCCCCATTGTAATATTTCATTTACTCCTAATAGGGTATTATATCATTGTGGGTAGGTTCCCACTATGGTTTTTCCCTTAACCATGTTTTCCACATCAAAAATCTTTGTGTTATGTGTGTTATTGATGTGGTGTTGATTTGTGCTTTTATTGCTAATTATCAGATCTGAATTTAAATTTGAGTTGTGTAAAGTCTATGAGCAAATTGATTCAACCCCCCCCCCTCTCAGTTTGCTTCCTTGTTTCCAACAATTGGCATCACAGCTAGATCCTCCAGAAGAAGGTTGACCGCTTGAGGTGATCCAAGATGACAACCTTTTCTTTTAGAAGCATAGTCTGAGATTTGATAGAACGAATTGGAAGAACTAGATGGAATGTCATTTGAGATGCATTGATGAAGATTGTTGGAAGATTACTAACAAAGTGTATAATGATCCTCTGAATGGTGCTACAAAACTCCAGATGAGATAAAGGAAGCTGAATTCAATATTATAGCTAAGGAAGCATTGTTTAGTGCCTTGTCTAATTCTAATATGACTAATGTGATGGATTTGCAAACTTCTCATGAGATCTGGAAGAAGATAGAGACTTTGTATAAAGGTGACAACCATGTGAAAGTTTCTAAGTTGCAGAGATTGAAGGGAAAGTATGAGATGTTGAAGATGGGATAAGATGAGAACATTACCTTCTTTATGCAGAAAGTGAATGGGCTCGTGTTGAACATCAGATGTATCGATGGAGTATTGGAAGAATTTGAGATTATGGCTAAAGTTTTGAGATCCTTGCCTCCTGCTTAAAAGCACAAGGCTATTACTATTGAGAAGATCTAGACGGTGACAAATGTGACTAGAAATATGATGATTGGAAAGCTTCATGCATTTGAGTTGAGTGAATTTGGTGAATCTGTTCCTAAGTCAGAATTTGCATTCAAAGCTACTATTTTTGAGAAGCAAAAATATGATTTGGGAGAAAGTTCTACAAGGGTGTCCAGATATGAGAAGGAGATAAGAGAGCTTGAATAAGAACATAGAGATCTTGAAGAGTTTGAAGCCCCGATTTCCAAAAGATTGCCTAAAGGAGCCCATAAGTATGAAGGGAAGTTGCCTCTTAAATTTTTTTCATGTAATAAGATAGGACATTTTTGCCTCAAGGTATCTGGAAAGAGTTTCCAAGAAGCCATTAAAGCCATATAAGCTTAAATATCTAAAGAAGTGCTATTTTGCTGCCGATGAAGGTATGACAGATGATGAATTTGATAAGGGAAATTTAGGAAATGAATGGGTGTTCATTTCTATCAAGGAAGATGAATTGGTGACTGTTGATTCTACTAGCTGCATTATTGAAGAGAAAGCTTTGGCTGCTAAAGTTGAAGAGAAAGATGAATGGATTATTGACAGTGCTTTCTCTCATCACATGGCAAGTGATAAGAGTAAGTTTATGAGTATGGAAAAGTATGATGGTAGAGTAGTAATATTTTGAGATGAAAAAGTTGGTATAATTCATGGTAGAGGTTCTATTTCTCTTTTTGGTAAGCATAACACTGATGATGTTCTTGTATGTTGAAGTTCTAAAGCATAATCTTTTAAGTATTGGACAGATGGTTGATAAGAGATATGATTTTCAATTCAAGAATGGAAAATGTAAGATCTTGAGTAGCTTTAGAATTTATATTGCATCAGGTACAAAGACTAAAGGTAGTATTTTTCACTTGAATGTTGGTGGTAAAAGTTGTTTGATTGCTCAGATTGATGAAAGTTGGTTATGGCATAGAAGGATGTGTCATATAAATTTTGATTGCATGGTGAAGATAAGTTCTACTCAAGCAGTAAGAGATCTTCCTAAGTTGGTAAAGCCTTCTAATCTGGCATGTGTAGCATCCTAAAATTGCACCCCTTGTAATTTTTTATCATATTTGGGTCTTCACCTTATTGTTTGTGCCCCTTGGCCTAATCAGAGACCTGATTATGCTCATACATGTCATAAATATCATCTAGCTCAAAGATGCACCTCATTGCCACCTTGATCCTACCCCAAAATAGGGCACGACTAGGGCATGGTGCCCTAGTCCTCACCAGTACTAGGGTGTAGTGCCCTGGTTCTCCCAAATGGAGACCTATTTTGGACCCCCTGGCCTATCTCAAATTTGAGTGGGAAAAACCCCCTGCATGTCAGCTCATGTCAGAAAATTAATTCATTTTCCCTTCAGGCAAGTATATAAGAGGGATTTCCCCTCTCATTTGATGAATTTATTACATTCATGAGCAAGCATTGAGCATTCAAGAGATCAAGCATCTAAGAATTCAAGAGAAATTGAGCATTTTCAGTCTTCCTTCAAGCTTTGGAGAAACAATAGAGTCAAGATTTCAAGCATTAAAGAGGATGTCATCATTCTAATTCATGAAGTCCTAATTCCATGTGGAGGCAAGAAAAAATTCACAAGGAGGTATAAGCATTTCATTTTCAGTCAATTCAACATCCCCTCAAAGAAGAGGATTTGTACTTTCAATCATTTCAATTACATTATTTCAACCACTTGGTTAATTTCAAAATTGGGGTTTTACCTAAAGGCAAACCCCTATCTCCAACACATTTCCCTTTCCTTCTGTGTACAGAAAATAGGTGCATAGTTGTAACTATCAGGATAAGCTTCAGATAAAGAGACAGAAAAACCCTTTTTGGTGATCAGAAATTTTGGAGGACCAAGAGGAGGGCATCCTAGTCCCTACACATTGTCCCTGCTATTTTTGACATTTTTCACAGAGGAGCTCTGAATCATCTCATACTTCTCAGATCCAGGTACATGACATAATCCCGAATTTATAACTCACTATTTTCTCATATTTGTCTTCATTTCTAGCACTCAGTCTTAATTCAACTAGTCAACTTACAAAAGAGGGTCAAGCACATTCCATTTTAATCAATCTACTTTGTATTCAGTCCTAATCTGATTAGTGACTCAATCTAGTGGATTTCCCCGCACTCTTTTGAATGTAAAGGCATCTCCCCATTCAAGAGAAAATAGGTGATTTGGTGATTTCTCCTTCTATGTTGCAAATTGCCTAGTCACCTTATTTTTCCCCTTTATAGTATGTAAGGAATGTCAATTAGGGAAGCAGACAAGAGTTACCTTTAAAAGAAAATAGTATACTTCTAATGGAATATTGGATCTTATGCATACTAATTTGTGTGGTCCTTCTAGAGTGAGAAGCTTGCAAGGTGACAGGTACTTCATGTTGCTGATTGATGATTATACATAGATGATGTGGGTTGCTTTCTTAAGGGAGAAGTCTGATGCATTAGAGAAGTTCAAGATTTTCAAAGCTATGGTTGGGAATGAGACTGGACTGAAGATGAAGTGTCTAAGATCTGACAGAGGTGGTGAATTTACATCTGATGAGTTCAATTATTTTTGTGAAGAGTGTGGGGTGAAGAGATAGTTATCTGCTCCACGGACGCCTCAGTAGAATGGTGTTGTGGAGAGGAAGAACATGACAATTCAGGAAGCTACAAGGACAATGATGATTGAAGGAAATTGTTTGCATATCTACTGGAGAGAAGTTGTGAGTACCATTGTATACACTTTCAATAGGGTGCATGTCAAAGGTGATATCAGTACAAGAATCCTTATGAGTTATGGTTTGTTCATGTTCCTACAATTAGATATTTTAGAATTTTTGGAAGTAAATTCTATATCATAAGAGATGAAGATCTAGGGAAGTTTGATACTAGATGTGATGAAGGAATCTTTCTTGGTTATTCTACTAAGAGAAAGGCCTATTGGTGTTACAATAAGAGATTAAGAAAGATAGTTGAGAGTGCTAATATGAAAGTGATGAAGGAAATGAGTATCAACCGAGATCCTCTAGATATGATTCAAATGATTAGGTTGTCATTTTAGATAAACGAAAGCAAGTGAAAACTCATAATCAAATTCAGATTGCTCCGGAAAAGCCTGAGAATGAAGGTGAAGATACAAGTGCAAGTGCAGAAGAAAGAGCTCAAGAACTTGAAAATCATCAAAATCCTAAGACTCCCAGGTATGCAAGGTTAAATCATTTAGAGAGTTGGATCATAGGTGATAAGAATAAAGGTGTGATGAATAGGATAAGAATTGTTGAAGAGTATTGCTTGATTTCAAAGATTGAACCTAAGGATGTTGATGAAGCTTGCAAAGATGAAAACTGGGTTAAAGCAATGGAAGAAGAATTGAACCAGATTGAAAAGAATAATACATGGATTCTTGTTCCCAGACCTAAGGATAAAATTGTATTTGGAAACAAATGGGTGTTTCAAAATAAATTGGATGAAAAAGGTGAGCTTGTTAGGAATAAAGTAAGACTTGTTTGTAAGGGTTATTCTCAGATGGAAGGAATTGATTTTGAAGAGACTTTTGCTCTGATAGCTAGAATTGAAGCTATTATGTCATTTCTTATTTATGTTGCTTACAAAGATTTGAAAGTTTATCAGATGGATGTCAAGTCATCCTTTCTTAATGGTGAGCTGGAAGAAGAATTTTATACTATGTAACAAGATGGATTTCAATTGACAGACTAGAAAGATATAGTTTGCAGGTTTAAGAAAGCACTATATGGATTGAAGCAAGCCCCAAGTATGCTAGATTGGATAAGTATTTGATGAAGCTTGAATTCAATAAAGGTATTGATGATAGTAATTTGTACTTCAAGATTGATATTGATAACATCTTAATTGTTGAGGTATTTGTTAATGATATTATTTTTGGTGGTAATGATGGTTTGTGCAAGAAGTTTGTTGATGATATGCAAAATGAGTTTGAGATGTCTATGATTGGTGATATGAAATTCTTTTTGGGATTGCAAATAACTCCATTGGATAAAGTTATTTTTATATCTCAATGTAAGTATGTGAAGGAATTGTTGAAGAAGTTAGGGTTAGATGTTTCGAAGCCAATTGGTACACCTATGCTGATCAGATGTAAGTTAACAAAGGATGATGATTTCTTGAAAGAAAATAAGAAAATATGCAGATCTATTATTGGTGGATTGTTGTACTTGACTCAAACTAGACCAAATATTATGAATGTTGTATGTCTTGCGGCTAGATTTCAAATTGATCCTAAGGAATCTCATGTTGTTGTTGTGAAGAGAATTTTTAGATATTTGAAAGGGATAGTTGATTTTGGTTTGTTGTATCCTAAAGATGATGACTTTACCTTGAGTTATTTTACTAATGTTGATTGGGCAAGTGATATTGATGATAGAAAGAGTACTAGTGGAGGTGCATTTTGCTTGGGTAAGAAGCTAGTTTCATGGATGAGTAAAAAGTAGAATGCTATCTCTTTATCTACTACAGAAGCTAAATACATTGCTACTACTAGCAATTGTACTCAGGTGATGTGGATAAAGCAGATGTTGAAGGATATTAGAGTTTTTTTTTTATGGGCCTACTGCTATATATTGTAATAATTCAAGTGTTATCAATATTTCTAAGAATGTGGTGCTGCATTATAAGACCAAGCATATATCAATCAATTTTTCATTTTTTGGGAGAAAAGGTAAATGAGAAGGAAGTTAGATTGGAGTATGCATCTACAAAGGAATGGATTGTGGATATCTTCACGAAGCCTTTGCCTAAAGATGCATTTGAGTATCTCAGAGAGAAGATAGGGGTGTTGTCCCTGTTAGGGTTCCCATAGATACTGAGAGGGGGGGTGAATCAGTATCTGACCGGTAATGAAATTTTCTTAAAACTGAATATGCAGAATATAAAGTAACAGTATACCGGTATGCAAGAATTAATGCAAATAACAAAATCAAAAGCATCCAAATGAAAAGAACACCATAACACAAGATGTTTAACAAGGAAACCCAGTATGGGAAAAACCTCGGTGGGATTTGTGACCCACAATATTCACTTACTGGCCAATAAGAGAATATTACTTACAATAGGGGCCTGCACATGCAAGAAGGCCAACTACTTAGAGCTCACTGCTCAATAAGAAGTCACACTGACTTACAATGAGGATTTACACAAATCCAATATCTTGTACTGCTTTACAATAGCATCTTCAATGCCAGATGCAGTACCGGTTCTTGCTTTGTTCTTTACATATACCCTTGACCTACAATTCGCACATTAGGTCTGCCTATAATTTATTTATTGCATTCTATCCATATGCTACAAATGACTACAATGATCTCTTTTATATACAAGAGTCATTTTACAATTTACCAAGTCGGCTTACAATAATAAACAAAATATTACATATCAAAAATCCTGTCAGCCTCTGTGCCGGTGTACATCTTCTGTGCCGGTGCTGGTGTAGATTGATTTTGTTGATGCCGGAGCACTATTTTGTTTGAGTAATGCTTTGCCGGTATAATGTCTTGCTAGTGCCATAGGATTGCAAGGTTGCCTGAGTAATGCTTTGTCGGTGCCATAGGATTGCAAGGTTGCCTGAGTAATGCTTTGCCAGTGCCATAGGATTGCAAGGTTGCCATCAATGACAAAAGCTTCAATCACACACAATGTCTCATTGGAGTGTCCATATGCCAACAATCTCCCCCTTTGGCATTGATGGCAACACTCATGAGAAATTTCAAAAAGATATCCAAAAATGTGTAGACCAAAAAATGTTACCAAAAATGTGAGAGCTCCCCCTGAGCATGTGATCCCTGTGTTTTGAATTTTCTCATCTACTACTCCCCCTTTGGCATCAATGACAAAGGTTAGTAGATTTTGTAGTTGTACCAATTCATAACCTCAACCTTGTAGTTGGGTAGTTATTATCTGAAGAACATCTCCCAAAATTAAGTTTATGCCATCCATAAACTTCTTGCTCTCCTTTATTGTTATCTCGGTTCTGTATACTGTACCGGTGAGATGCTGCAAGTGCTTTGCCGGTGTTTTGCTACCCTATGTTAGTGCCTCTGAGATTTCCTTACGCAGAGATGCTAAATAGTCCAATCTTGGACTTAGTTTAGATCTCAAAAATTTTGCCTTGTTTATTATTTTCTCTTTTTCTCTTTCTAATTTGAGCAATTCTTCCTCAAAATTTGTTATCTTTTCCTCAAAAACTGATAATGTATCAGGTGAGTTAACAAAATTATCAGCAAGTTTATTGATCTCTTCCTATACCTTGCTCATCTTTTTGTCTACATCCGTGGTCAAAAAGTTTATCTTACAGGAATCTTTGTACAGAGTTTTGTACTCTTTCAATAAATTGCACAGTTCCGGTAGAAGTGTGTCAAATTCCCTGTTACACTTCTTTATTCCTTCCTCAAAGAATTTTTGTTTCTCTTTTTCTACACTTTCCTTTATAGTTTCTACCTTTGTTTGCTCAAAATTTCCAGAAATATATTTACAAAGTGTATCCAATTGGCCTAAAGAATCTTTGTTGGCTATATTACAATTGGGAGCTATTGATTTCAAAACTGGAATTGAATCATCTATCGCTTTATAGGCTTGTGAGCTATAATCAGTTATTTTCTTGATAGATTCGAGCAATACCTTTGTTACATTTGATGGTGACCCAATAGACTGAGTGTCGGTGGAAGTGACCATGCTGGTATTGACCTCTGGTAGGTCTGTTTGTGTCTCCATCTCTTTAAGCACAGTTTTTCTTGCATCATTTCTTACCAGTGGCATCTATTCTGGAGCCTTTAGCTCTGTTGGTTGCTCTGTTTGTGTTCCAGATTCCACCTTTTTCTCTTAATCTACTGGCGGTTTCTCTTTGTTTCCTGTTGCCGGTTGCTCATTGTTTTCTATTGTCGGTTGCTCTTTGTTATTAGATTTATCTGTGGTATCCTTATCTACCACTATGTTGATTTTTTGAGTATCAACATTCACAGTATATAGGACTTCAGGATTAGGATTATTATCCTCTATGTCCATGCTCTTAGCTGCTAGTTGATCTTCTGCAGTTGTTGTTTTTATCGGTGGAGTATTTAAAGGAGGTGGGGGTAAGTTGTCTCTAATCTTGATACTTGGTGGTTCACCAACTTTACCTTTCCCTTTGTCCTTTTGATATACCAGAATGGGCTTGGGATTCCTATATTCTTCTTGTTTTTCTTTTTCAACCAAGAATATATCCCAACCATTTTCTGTTTCCTCTAAAACTTCTGTAACTCTACCTGCCATTAGTGAAATTTGCTGGTGTGCAGTGGAAAAAATAGTCCGGTTGGCCTGAGCTATCAGATCATCAATTTCCTTAGGTGAGTTGACCGGGTATACTACAAGTAATTTTTCTATTTTAATTTTCTTATCCAACTCAACTATTCCTTGCCTTCTGGCCTCAAGTCTTTTATATAATTCATTAGGAATTTCATTTAGGACTTGCATCAAAATCTTTTTATACATGTCCATGTGTAATATAACACTTTCCTCGACTTTTCCTTTCTCATCATCTGATAGGGTGTCATATATTTTCCCTATGTTTTTCAATTTACCTTCCTCAGTGATCTCATTCAGTAATATGTCAAAGGGGGCCAAGTCAGTGTTTGTCTTCTTCTTCTTTTTGGGGGTCAGCTTTTTCTTAGGTGTGGCTTTCTTGACTGGAGACCTTACAGCTTGTTGCTTCTGTCTTGTCCTTCTAGGTGGAGTAGATACCAATGAGGGGTCTCTTTTCCTAACAACTCTTTTGAAAGTTGCTGGCATATCTCCTTCTGAGGAGGTATCTACCGGTGATAGATGAGTTTCAGGTTGTTGGGCTGCCAACTCTTCTTCTGTTATGCCAGTTTTCTTTAATACATCATTTTTTATGGCTTTTGCTTGCCTGGTTCCTTTCCTCACAACTGCCTCAACTTTCTTTACTCTCTTTTTAGATTGAATTTGACTTTTGATGGTCTCAGGACTACCAAATACTTCTTCCTTTGGTTCATTGGGGGCTTCCAGAAGTGCTTTGTCATAAGTTTCCACTATGTGGTCATCTGTTTCATACCCCATCTCTGTAACCCAGATTGTTCTTGGGATGACTGCTTCCATCCAGATCTCATCCTTTTTTATTACAAAACATATGTCATCCTTGTATTTGTTGACAATTTCCTATGATAGTCTGATTCTTTTATTCATTTTGACCATTAGTGCTTGAAAATACTCATTGATATTCTTTTCTCTGTTTTCACCCATGTTGTTGAATAAGTCAGATAATTGTTTTCCTACTGGTATGTCAAATCCAAAATCCTTGTTGCCTATACCGGGAGCCTGTTTGATTATATGTAGCATTAAACATACAAGTAGATTTCCAAATCTAAAGGTTCCTTTCTTATTCTTCTTGATTTTTGCCAAATTGTCAATTAACTCATCTTTTAACCATTCACAGATATCAATTTTTACATTGTCCTTAACCATGTCATAAGCACTTTTTATGCATAAACTGGAAACAGAGTTAAGCCTATTTGCATGAGTTGCTTTGTAACGTAGAATCATGCTAATGAATCTCACATTTGTATCGGTCACATCATTAACCCTTAATGATCTTTTGTCGGATGTTGCACCAGTTAATTTCATTACTAGGTCATTGGAGACCTTCTTGGTTTTGTTGGGTCTGGTACCGATGGAAGGTAACCCTGTTATTGCTTTCACAGCTACCTTTGTAATTTTATGCACTGAGTCAAGCCAAAAGAATGAGCCATGTACCCTGCTAAGAACTATCCTAACCACTTCCTTGGGAAATTCAAGAATGCAAAGGATTTCAGTGAATCCTAGGGTTTCAACAATTTTATGTTCAGGTTTCACATTTCTGGCATTGTCACATATAACGGATTTATACATGTTTTTGATTTCTTCCTCACCTAAATCCTCTATGTTGCAATGAATATACATTCTAGGTTCTTCTGCATAAACAACACCCTTTGGAATTTGGGAAAAAGAACCTGTGTTGTCATCTTTCTTAGCTATCTCAGGAACTAGCTCAAACACGGGCCTAGGTCATTTTATAACCTCGACTACTATAGGGTTTGCTATGAATTCAAGTGTAGAGGAGGATGCCATGATGACAAATACCTTTTTCTGCCTTTGGATGGATTGATTGCTGAAGTGCTTTGCCTCTTTTCTCGGAATGCCTTACTTTGGAAATATTCGTGCTCTCTAAAAGTTTGAATTCACGGTGAAATGAAATGGAGCCAAAAACCTTATTTTATAAAGTCTTTTCTGCTACCTACCACATTAATTGTTTGCCGGCAATGTATTAACTCAACTTTATTTGTCGGTAATGAAGGATTTTCAACTTCTTTTCTCTAACCGAGGGAATAATAGCACATGTGTCATTAAATTGCCAAACCCTCAAGATAATTTTCTTCAATTTGATGAAGAACATCCTGCCAGTGGAGCATCATATTGTCCTTCCGGTGAAGCATTTGTTGGTTCTACCGGTGGAGGAGTAAACCCAATATTTAGATCACCTTTTCTAATCCATTGCTTTGAAAATTCTTGCTTAACCTCTTCAACCTTTTCTTTACCTTTCAAGCTAGTACTTTTGTTATCTACCGGTGTACCTTTACTTCTATAGAATTTAGCAATATGACCAATCTTGTTACATGCATAACAAGTTACATTATTTTTCTGAATAGCTTTCCCATAACCTATGCCAGTTTGTGTTCTACATTTATTTGATAAATGACCAAATCTTCCACAAACATAACATCTTACATTCATTCTACAATTTTCAGAGTTATGACCAATTTTGTTGCATTTGGTGCATTAACCGGTGGGAGGATTGATGTTCTGATAATTCCTAGATCTACATTCATTTGCCCTATGACCATATTTATTACAGTTAAAGCGTTTTCCATTGAATTTGTAAGTATTAGAGGGCCTTACTGGTTTGCTTTGATCCTGGGTATTTGTAGTACCGGAGCTTTCTCCAACT
Organism: Cryptomeria japonica; assembly: GCF_030272615.1. Classification (NCBI taxonomy): domain Eukaryota; kingdom Viridiplantae; phylum Streptophyta; class Pinopsida; order Cupressales; family Cupressaceae; genus Cryptomeria; species Cryptomeria japonica. The sequence continues at coordinate 240,988,405 of NC_081412.1, read as the reverse complement.
TCAAATCCAACTCCAGAAGTGTCACCTTTGGGTTTTTGATTCTTCAATAAGGTACCAAGTTCTTCTGAGCTTTTCTTGAATTTTTCTTTGTGTTGATTTGCAGTTTCCAATTCCCTTTCCAAGATCTCTTTTTGTCTCATTAGTTCATTCGAGTCATTTTGAGTATGCATCAGATCTGTCTTCAACATGTCATTTTCATAGCTAAGTCTTGTGTTCTCATTTGCTGCATCACTTAGTCTTCTGGTCAATTCTTCTTCATTCTTCTTTCTGTCCTCAATCTCTTTACAAAATCTCATAGTCATATCCTGCATTTCATTTTTTGTTGTCATGATCTCTTGTTTCAATTTACTTATCATATCATTTAGTGATTCCTTTTCATCATTTTCATTTTGCAATTTTTCACAAAGTTCTCTTCTCTTATTTCTTGTAATAGTAAGATTTTCTTGAAGTGCCTGAATAATGTCCTGAGCTGCTTTTAAATCATCTTCTAATTTGATATTTTTCAACTTCTCTGCATCATAGTCAGTAAGAGCTCCTTCAAGTTGCTTCATCAGATTTTCCATCTTTACTGGTGTCAAGATCTTCCTCAAGCTGTTAGGCTTCTGAAAATAGAGGACCAGGCTCTGATACCAATTGTTAGGGTTCCCACAGATACTGAGAGGGGGGGTGAATCAATATCTGACCGGTAATGAAATTTTCTTAAAACTGAATATGCAAAATATAAAGTAACAGTATACCGGTATGCAAGAATTAATGCAAATAATAGAATCAAAAGCATCCACATGAAAAGAACACCATAACACAAGATGTTTAACGAGGAAACCCGATGTGGGAAAAACCTCGGTGGGATTTGTAACCCACAATATTCACTTACTGGCCAATAAGAGAATATTACTTACAATAGGGGCTTGCACATGCAGGAAGGCCAACTGCCTAGAGCTCACTGCTCAATAAGAAGTCACACTAACTTACAATGAGGATTTACACAAATCCAATATCTTGTACTGCTTTACAATAGCATCTTCAATGCCAGATTCAGTACCGGTTCTTGCTCTGTTCTTTACATATACCCTTGACCTACAATTCGCACATTAGGTCTGCCTATAATTTATTTATTGCATTCTATCCATATGCTACAAATGACTACAATGATCTCTTTTATATACAAGAGTCATTTTACAATTTACCAAGTCGGCTTACAATAATAAACAAAATATTACATATCAAAAATCTTGTCAGCCTCTGTGCCAGTGTACATTTTCTGTGCCGGTGCCGGTGTAGATTGATTTTGTTGATGTCGGAGCACTGTTTTGTTTGAGTAATGCTTTGCCGGTATAATTTCTTGCCGATGCCATAGGATTGCAAGGTTGCCTGAGTAATGCTTTGTCGGTGCCATAGGATTGCAAGGTTGCCTGAGTAATGCTTTGCCAGTGCCATAGGATTGCAAGGTTGCCATCAATGACAAAAGCTTCAATCACACACAATGTCTCATTGGAGTGTCCATATGCCAATAGTCCCCTCCTAATGAGAACTAAGGTGCATAGAGGCATCAGTCCGGTGGAATTCACAGAGATATCTTTTGATTCAAATTGATGAGTGAGGCTGCTACTCAGGGGGAGTAGTCAATGTTGTATTTTTGGTGTTCCAATTTGTGTGTTTGTTCTAAGGGGGATAGAATCATGATTTGTACAATATGTGTGCCTTTTTGCATTGATGTCAAATGGGGAGAGAGTCGTATGAAAACCCTATGATGGAGAGAGTCTGTATTGAGTTGTGTGCATAATCTGAGGGAGAGATTGTTAGTTGTTGATTTTTTTTTTTTTGCATTGATTGTTTTTTACATTTATATGTTGTCATCAATGCCAAAGGGGTAGATTATTAGATATTGTTAAGAAGTTTGCTGGTTTGAAGTGTTGTCATTGATGTTAACATATTCCTGTGTATTCCAGTGTTGCACTCAGATTAAATGAGTTGGTTTGGCTAGTGTGTCACAAATGAGTTGTTGTGGATTAATGGGTTTTGAGATAAGTATCTCTAGTTGATTCAGCTAAAGTTTCAGAGGTCTACATGATGTTTTGATCGAGTAATGAGATCCGATATTGTGGTTAGTTTTTCAATTGTTTGTGTTGTTTAGTATTTTGGATTCTACTCCAGAATTGCAATATCTTGGTTTACGGATTTGGCAAAGTGTTTGGGACATTCATATTTTTCCTCAATTTAGGTGGTTCATGATTTAGAGGTTCGCAAGTAAATATTTTAGGTTGACAGTTAGTTCAGTGTGTGCTCTTGAGGTTTAGTATAATGAAGATGGAGATTATACTAAGTGGTGATATTGTGGTTGTTGTTGTGGTAATTCATGATGCTTTTGGATGTTTCTAGATCGTGTTCTATCTATGTTGATGGTCCACATTGATCGTTGTGTGTGTTATTGATCATTTTTTTGATCTGGTGGTGTTCTTTGTGTTAGGCAACATTCATGATGATTGTATAGCATGTTACGGATGTTTGAGGCATAATTCTTGGAGGTGTTTCATGTTTGTGGTGTTGATTTAGGTCCATACTATGTCTTAGCCGACATTGTTTTGGTCCACATATTATTATGTAGCGTGTTCTTGTAGTTTATGATGAGTGTTGTTTCAACCTTGGAATATAGGTTGGTGATTTATATAAATATATAAAATAATCATATGTGAGATGTATCTGTGTGATATTTGTGAGTGTATCTGAATGTGTATGATCAGATAAGTGTGCGAACAAGTGTTTTTATCTTTCAAAAGTGTGGAGAAGTGTGGCAAAGCAGATCAGACTGTGTGCTTAACTAGAACTGTAACTAGGCACGAGGAGATGCTATTTTATCAGTTCATGATCCTCTAGATGTAATTTGAATGTTTTTGTAAGGCAGTGAGCTCTAGGCAGTTTGCCTGAATGAATGAGCATTCACAATTGTAATATATAATTTACTCCTAACAGGGTATTATCTCATTGTGGGTAGGTTCCCATCATGGTTTTTCCCTTAACTGAGTTTTCCACATCAAAAATCTTGGTGTTATGTGTGTTATTAATATGGTGTTGATTTGTGCTTTCATTGCTAATTATTAGATCTGAATTTAAGATTGAGTTGTTTAAAGTTTGTGAGCAAACTGATTCACCCCCCCTCTCAGTTTGCTACCTTGTTGCCAACAACCCTAACCTCCTCACTTAGAAATTTTACATTCTAAAGACAACACATCCTTATTGGTAACAATTTTAGAGATAAACTTGAGTATCCTTTCAGAAGTATCATCTTTTTACCATCTTGATGGGGACGATTAAGTAGGGAGAAAAACTAGGAAATCGCCTCCTTGTGAATATTTTCCTCCTCCAAAAGATAGGCACCATCCGTTCTAATAAGTATTTTGTATTTTGATTCTATTTCTACTCCAATATCGAGAAGCTAATTGGTGGAAGAACTTAGTGTTTCTATCACCCTCCTTGATCCATTGGATTCAAGATCCCTTCTTCCAATACATCTCTTATTTTTGAACATGGTGATAAAGATCCACCAACAAAGACTTCTCATAGGCCGTATCTTGTGAAGCACCCAAATTGTCTATCTCCAATTGATGACTAAAGTTTATCTTTTAGTTATTTCTTCTTAGAAAAGATATTACCAAAGGAGGACTTACTCTAGCTCCCAAGGTTCTTTCTCAAGAGTTTAATCTTACTAGATATTTAGAACATAGCAGTGCCCATGACATACGAACTCCACCAGTGAGCAATAAGGTCCTTAAGATTTGGGTCACAAATCCAAACATATTTAAAGAGAAAAGGGATGAACCTAATAGGCTTAAAGGAATCCAATTTGAGAATGATAAGACAATGATTAGATCCTAACCAGATTTTAGAAGAGAGAGAACAAAAGCTTAAGATGTCCCACGAGGTTGAGAGAAAACATCTGTCCAATCTGACCTAGATTAAGCTCACATTAGAATTGAGGTTAGACCAAGTATATGTATTGCCTAAAATATCCAAGTCAACCAATCCCCCATCTGACAGGAAGTCATGGAGATCCAACATACTATCTAAAAAATCTAAAGAACCCCCCCATTTTTCAAAGGGGAAAAGGGTGGTGTTAAAGTCTCCCATCAACAACCAACAATCGTTATTCAGGGATCTCAAACCCATAAGAAGGGTGGACTATAAAATCCTCCTTGAGACCAAATTATTTGGTACATAGACATTAGATAAGATCCAATCCACTTTAGCAGAGTCATCAGAAAAGAAAATGATTTGCGAGTTTTTATCTTGGCTCTTACGGACACCCATAAGATTAATTGGTTTCCACATAGTCACTAATCTACTTGAATCACCATCAATTCTCATAGCAATAGTGTTGGAAAAGGGCCACATGAAATTACTGATCTTTAAAAAAGCATCAAAATTCATTTTTGTCTCCTGAAGCAATAAGATATTCGACTTCAGCTCTTTCACCAAATTTTTCATCAAAATCTATTTGTAGGAACCATTTAGTCCTCGAATATTCCAAGAAAAAATTATCATTTCTTACGAGATCAAGAGTGGAGCTATTCTAGGGTACTTTGGATTCCATTAGCCACATCTATAGTTGCTTTGAGCTACCTCACATCTCTAGCATATTTTATGCTGCCATTTGAATATTTTCCCACATTCGTCAATTTTCTTAGAGTCTTAGAAGGGGATCTAGACCAAGACCCAACCACCAAGGGGGTGAATGGAAAGACAACCAACTTATCTGCCATAGGAGAAGAGAAGGAAAAAGGAGCACAATCTCTTAAAGGAGTCATTGATTTAGGAGTGACCAAAAGGGAATCCAATGGAAAAGGAAGCCCTCTAAGGAAGTCTTTTTTCACATAAGGGACAATTTCTAAAATCAGAGAGGTTAGATCCAAAGCCATAGGACCTCAAGAGAGAGGAAAGCCAACATCCATAGGAGAATCTTGCAAAGGGAGCACCACCTCAAACAAAAATTTAGGAGGAGAGTCCATCACCCAAATAAGGAATCATAAATCTTTTTATGAACCAAAGGGAGAGAGGAACTAACTTCCTTCTCAGATACAAAAACCACAGATCAATTTGCCACCTTTGACCATGAGCTACCACAAGTTACAGAACTAGAACCACCACCACCCCTCGAAGAAGAGTGTACTAAGTCTTTTCCTTTCGCCTTAGATTTATCCCCATTGCAAACACCTTCTAACAATTGATACTGAGATGCTCAACAAATTAGCATAACTGGAAAAGGGGGGTAGATTTATCATACTCAATTTTCTAAATCCAAGAACCTAGATGAGACTTTATCTCAATTAACACTGGAAGAGATGATCCCAGTACCACATTAACACAGAAATGAGTGAACACCAACCTAGAATGAATCTTAGTGATAGAATATAGGGAGATAAATTGGCCAAAGGAGTTAGAAATGCCAACAATAATCTCCTCATCCCAAACTTCAAGAGGAAGGCTTGAAAGGAAGACCCAAGTAGGGATAGACCCCACAAGATGCTTAGCCTCAAACCCAGGGCACCATTTGCACCAGAGGAGTTGAAGCTTGCCAAAGAACCACAACCTAGAAGAGAAAATCTGAAGGATGTATTCTTTAAGGGAAAAGGAGAAACAAAATCTACCTTTCAGGAGTGCAGAGATAATGAGACTACCTTTCACCAACCATTTACTGGACATCCATTTCCTTACCATTAAAATATTTGGCCTTCTACCCAGGAACTTACCAACTAAGGAGTTCTCCATTTTATCTAACAAATGGTTCAAGGAGGGGTCCTTGATGTTCAAACAAGTACCCAATTCAGTATGCTCCACAGAAACCCCTATATGTAGGGATATAGCTTCCATCATTCAACAAATCCTTCCAGTAGCTCCGAGGCAAATTATCCTTTAACTATGTCAAGGGAGGAGAGGGCCTACTTAACCCCTAATATGTATTGACTTTCTACACTAGTTGAACCTCCAATGAGGTTCCACTCCCAACACTAGAACATCTGATGATTTCTGGCAAAAGGAGAAGGCAGTCCCCACATCAAATGTTATGCAACAATTTGATGAACAATTGAAGAACTTCTAAAGAAAAAAATAAAATTTTCATTAGATAAAAAAATACAAATATGCCTTTGATACACTACAAATAAAAATAGTAAAAGGAACAATATTGATATTTTCATATTTTGGATGCTAAAGGGAGCACAATTAGAGTTGTACTAGAACAATCAAGATAAAACAAAGTTCACTCAATTGTATTTGCCAATAGAAAGTTGTCACAAGTGGAAATAAGTTATACTATTATAGAATGAGAAACTTTAGCAAGGTAAACTACAAAATTGTCACCACTTATCAACACAAGTGAATTTAAGTATTTCTAACTAAAAAATAATTTTGACCAAGCATATAATCTAGTTAGATTCATTCTTGCTAAGTTAGGTATAATGTGCTACAACTTTCTCGATTGGAAGTGTTTTCTTAATGCATATTTTATGCCACTTTAGGGTCTATTACCAAATAAAAAATTTATTTGGAAAAATTGATGTTTCAATAATTCCCAATCTTATAATTAATATAATACTTTTAAAAAATATAAAAATACTCTTTGTAGCAATATAAGTGTAGTTTTCTAACATGTATTTTTAATAGATTTATTTTTTTATTTTTTTTCATTAAAAGTAGGTCATCAACACTAAATTAAATAAATTTGATTATTTTGCAAAGGAAAAATATTAAATTTTTTTTTTTTTTTTTTTTTAAATTTGTTGCATTAGAGAAAAGATTTTATGCCAAGATAATATATTTTTTTCTATTTTGGATAAATACTTAAGAAAAAAGGTGACATATGGTAAAAAGGTTTGTGTTTCAATAAACACAAGTTTTAAAATTTATTTAAAAAACATATATTTATCAAAATGGAAAAAAATATATATCCATGCACTAAAGTGTCCAAGTTAAAAAAACTCTCAAAAATACTTAAGAAAAAAAAGATAAGACTTAACATATAAAGAGTGGTGTCCCCATCTAACTTCATCTTTTAGCATTTTATTAGTAAATAAATTTTAGTATTTATCTCAAAAAATATATATTCATCAAACATAAAATACATTAAAAATATATACATTTCATTAGTTTACATCATTTCAAAATTCAAAACATATATATCGCTTTCTATGTACTTAAAAAATCCAAACATTATCTTTTAAAAGTTTCATTTATGTTCTTTATAAATCATGAACCACTAAAGTACTTGATGAATATACTAGCTATACAAGCAAAAATATGTAGAATACTAATAACTATATCATGAATTCAAATTTTAAATTATGGTAAAAGTAGGAAAGTCATTAATCAAGGAACTAATTACTTACTTAGAATTTTGGCATTGGGAAAGTATGAAGACTAATGAGGAAGAAATCTAATCGATAAAAATCTATCTAGACTAAATTCAATGCCAAATGAACTTAGAGGAGTAGCCCAACTACTGTCCCTAATGTAATTCTTATAAAATATCTCTAAGAATTGAAAGAAACAAACTATTGTAAAAAGATCTACCCTACACATAAATTGAACGAGAACTTCACAAATAGGAAGACATAACATAGTAATAAAAGTAGTTTTTGAACATGAAAGAGATAGAATACTAAGAGAATCTCATGAATGTATATTTGGTGGCTACGACACAAGAGAAGGTTCCATAAGGAAGATATTACTACTAGATCTATGGTGGCCTAAAGTTTGTAAAGACACAAATCAATATAAAAGGAATTTTTCTTATGTTATATGGTAGGGAAGGCTTCCATAATAAATAAAATTGACTTACAAATAGTAATAGCATTCACCCACCTGACCCAATGTGTTTGCATTCTCAGTTTGGTCCCATGAGGTCTAGAAATAAAACACATAAGTAGATGAGGCATTTTACAAGAATGAAATAGTTTTCAGTTAAGGAAAATTGAGAGAGATGGTTTTATCTTTATCTAAAATTCATTTGTATTTGTGAATAAAGCATTCGTAAGCACCACAAAATTTTAAGAGGGTAATTGGATCAATCTTATCAGTGTGGACCCCATCTTGAAACCCCTCCAATTATGGCTTGCTAATATTCACATCCCCTCTTTTCTTGCTGATAATACTTTGGTGTGGAGTGGTTCCTCCTCAGGGATTTTTTCTATATCTCATGATTTCCACCCATTGACGAGATCCTTTGCTCCTGCCCCTTTCTGGTCTAGTATTTGGAACAAGTTGTTGATTCCCAAAATTAATATTTTATTTTAGCTCTTTATGCAGAATAAGATTATTTCCATTGACAACTTGTGCAAAAGGGGTATGGCTATTCCAAATAGATGTTTTTTGTGCAAGGAAGGCATTGAAGATGTTACGCACTTGTTGCTCCATTGCTCCTTTTCTAGATATGTCTGGGCTCATTTTTTTTTATCTTTGGGGAATTATGTGGTGCCTTCCCAAGAGCCTTTTGGACTGTTGGTCCTAGTGAAATTTCCATTCGGATAATCCTTCTCTCAAAATATTATGGTGCCTTATGTTGCCCCATCCGACCTAGGGATTTGGAAAGGAAGAAACAATCGGATCTTCAAGGACAAAGATTCCTCTGCTTTATCTGTTTCTCAAAAAATCCAGAATGTCATTAAGGAAAAAATTATCTCTTATTGTCCATCTCACAAGCTTGACCCCCCATTCCTACTTTGGCTTAGGATTGGGATATTACTAATAGATAACATATCAAATGAGATATTTCTAAACCTACTGTTAAGTGAAAGAAGACAAGAAATAATGTTGTTTGGGTTCCTCCCCCAAGTGGGTGGATCAAAATCAATGTTGGCGGGGTGGCTAAAGGTAATCCTGGGCTAGTTGGTTGTGGGTGAGTTGCTTGTGACCACAGTGGTAGGCTTGTTTTAGTGGTGGCACTCCCACTAGGCACCTAGACAAACTACGTCATTGAGGCAAAAGTTTCTTACATTGGGTTACACATGGCCATCAAAGAAGGGTTCAAAAAAGTGTGGCTTGAGAGCGATTCACTAAGCATCATCAGATGTGTGAGTAACCATATTGAGCCCAGCTAGACTATCAAGTATTTAATTCAGGAGTGCCACATCATGATTACAAAATTGAATGATTCAAAATTTCCCACATTTATCGGGAAGGTAACATGCCAGCGGACCACCTGGTAAACATTGGTGTGGATTATGTGGACATATGGTGGTGGACAAGAAGGGAAAATTTCCCAACACAATTGTGTGAACTGACAAGAAAGGACACGATTGTATTAGCGATTCATTTCACAATAATGATGATAGAAAGCCAAATGAGTAATGATCTTTCATGGGACTTGAGTTTGAATTTGAAAACCAGGGTTTCTAAAGCTTTCTTTAGTGTTTGGTTTTTCATCGTCTGGTTTGGGTTTGGTGCTTACACCCAATTATATAGAGGTAGACTACTTATGAGAGGTGATAAAAACATAATGGAGCCTACTTCTTATGAGAAATAGGAAAAGAACAAGGAGTTGTGAATGGAGATTACTGATGGGGGCCTTGTGTCATATCTCGTGAGGCTTCATGGCAATGACCCAAAAACAACAAAATATTTTGTGAACGGTTGGAAGAAAGGTATCCTCACGGCTTTTGGAGTAGAGTTGAGAATTGATGAAGCCTTCATTATGGAGATAACTAGGTTGTAGATGGATGGCAAGAATTTTTACAGAGAGAGGAGGGTGGTGGAAGAAGCCATCTCAGTCTTCTTTCACAAACAAAGTGAGAGAGATAAGGTGTGAAAGATGGTTGACGACTGTTATAACAAGAAGGACCTGCAATCACTTTGGGAAGATGTAGCTGAAGTGATTATGAGGTACACTACAATTGATGGCTGCTATGTCAGTATCTTCTCTTACCACTTTATGATATTGAATCAGTTTAGGCATAACAAAAGAATTTATTTGCCTTTCTACTTGTTATCTTCTCTTGAACATAGTCTGGTGAATCACACTAAAAATAGTGACAACCCTATCTTGCATGAGGGGTTAATAATGCTCATTATGGAATATGCCAAATATCATGGGGTTAAACCCTCCCTGGTTGTCAAAACCCCCAATTCTTCGACTAACCATGATGTACAAATTGTGTCTAACATAGAGATGGAGGAAGAGGGGTTTGGTATGGCTATGGACTAGTGCAACCTCAATGTGTTGGAAGATTCAAACTACTATCCCTCTTGGGAGGAGGGTCCCCCACAAAATATTACACCTGGCACTAGTAGCAGCCGAAGAAACAAACACCCCAAATGGGCTGCCAGTAAGTAGAAAATCCCTAACCGCAATCTATAGGGTTCTAGCCCACCGAATATGAAAAAAGTATAAATTAGAAAAAAATAGGGGAATCCAAGGGAAAGGAGGAGGAAATAAATCTTGACATCCCCATTAATGTTCAATAGGGGGAACATGGGGATACTAAAAAATATTTAAATTTTGATATTCTCCTTAAAAATTCTATTAAAAGCCATGAAAATTTATTTCTTTGGGTCAGCAAGGAGATCAACATGTTGAAGGAAAGATTTAAGGGCATCATTGACACTTTTACTGAGATGCCCATGCCAAGAAATATTGACAAGCTTATCCAAATGACACAGAAAGTTACAAAAGATGTTAAGATCATGAATCAAGAATTGGTTAGTTGGAAATAATATTGGAATAGATTAAGGGCAACTTGAGGAATCTGGTTGATATTAGCAGGGAAACCATGGATAGTTGCATTGAGGGTCTTAAAATGGTTAATGTGATGATTGCGGACCAAAGAGCCCAGTCCATCACCAATATCTCACCCTCAGACACCAAGCAAAAGAAGAAAATCCAGAAGCTAAACTTGCAAGGTACGAGATCACAGGTCACTACTGGCCCCTATACGAGGACATGGAGCAGGAACCAGGAGAAGAGTACCTCTAGGTTCATCATGGAAGAGCTCAAGGAAATCAACAAGAGTAAGATCCAAAAGAATTCGGAGCTAATGCAATCTCTAGTTTAGTATTTTTTGTGTTTTTGCTATGTGGGCATGGCCCCTGTTTCTGTGGTTGTTTTGCCATTGTTTCTAGACTGGTTAACGATTGTTTAATTTTTTGTATCTCTCTCTGACTTTGGGTTTTGGGTCCCTGTAAAACCTATTTATCTTAATCAAAAACTACATGCATATCAAGGATTTTACATAACCAAAATGTGACACAATATATCACTCTAGTATTAAGGAAAAGAGGATAATTTAATTAATGTTTTACATTGATATGATTAGGCATTGTGTGTTTAGAAGAATTTATTCAAGATAAACCATCTATTGAAAGAGATAAATCAAAGCTGCTAATATGAGCCCACCTAAAGCATGAGTGTTCCCAAAACATCTTTTTCCTTAAGAAGAAAATTTGTAGACCAAAACAAAAATGTAATAGGTTGCCTCAACTAGTTTGCTGAAAATGAAGATGGTGTACTTGTATTCCTCACTAAGCTTGGAGGGTTTACTTCTCCAAAAGAATAAAAAATGTTTTATGATCAGGCCTAAGCTCTCCTATGAACTAGTCGTGAGATTTTTTATGGAATAGATCGATTGTCCCAAAAGCCATTCCAAATCGACTAGAGGAAAAAACATATTTTTTGGAATAAATTCAATCAATGACTACCCCCCTCTTGACATTTCCTCTTAAATTTTATATTGTTTCTAACTTTTTATCTTTTACATTTATCCTGTCTTGTCCAGAAGCCCAAGTACTGTTATTTTTGTTCATTATGGTAACAATTGCAGAAAATTTAACTTTGATTTTAGTCATTGCATCCGTGAAGAAAAATCTATGGATAACATCATAGTTGACCCTTCACGTTCTCATCAAAGAAACACACATATTCTTCACACTTACACTACAATGCCATGGAAACTACATACCAAGAGATATCTCTCATATTGCCTGGAAGTATTTTCTATTTGGATTCTTGAAGGATCATCATTTAGGGTTTTCAATTGAATAGTAGCATCCTAAATTTGACATCCATGGTTTTCAATATTAAAAACATGTCAAGGACTTTTCTTGCATTTGACTTTTATTCATGATGACCATTTCCAGTTCCTACATTACTTTAATGGTATGTCTTCATAAATTCTATTTTTTCTTTTTTCAATTGTTATATGTGAGACTAATTCAAAGTCAAGGATTAAGCAAAAATCTTAATATTAAAATTGTAATAATTACAATTGATATTTTTACAATAGTTAATGTTAAAGATTTACAGATATTTTTGTAATAGTTAATGTTATAGATTTAAAATATTTAATTATTTTTTATTACGAGAAAAGAAGGTTTTGAAGGGAACCAGAAACCCTTTACATAACAACCTTAAGAGATAAAAGCATTAAGCAACAAGAAAAGACAAATTGCCAAAAAACCAGCACAGTCATGGGCATAAATCAGCAAAAAAGCCCTACAAAACCAGCCAAGTCCAACTAAAACATAAACGAAATAGAAAACAAATTACTTCATGTTTTTTAGGGCATTAGCCAAATTTTCGCTAATCCCTTGCAAATCTTTCATATTATCCCTAAACTTAGGGATATCCTTGGAAGAGGCCGCAAAAACTTTCTTCATGCTTGCCCTTGTTCTTTTTGTCGTACCACTAGGAGCACTTTCCATTGTTCCTCCCTCAATAGTATCCTCATCCATATCAAGATCTACTATAGGTTTGGGGGTGCTGGAACCTTCAAGGAACTTGGCAATATCCTCTAAATTCTTAGTAACCGAGGTAAGGATGTCTGGGATCATCATCAAAAAGTTTTTCATAGCTATTTTTTCTTCCTCGAGATTATCAATCTGAGCTTCCAGCTTCTCCAATTTTTCCTCCATCCCTTTTTTCCACTGTTCCTGATTTATTTTGGCTTTCTTCCCTTTTTCTTCCTTCTATTTCTCAATTTTTTCCATCTTCTTGATTCCTTCATAAACCCACCTGTCAAAACCCATGTGAGCCTCAGTTTGGTTTTTGAGTTTGTCCAGAATAATCCCCTCTCCATCTTTATCTTGACACCTGCTCGAATTCTCCTTGTCCTTCTCCTGCTCAGTTTCCTTGTCCTTTTCCTGCTCAATTTCCATTTCCTTTTCCTCATTAACCTTGACCTGCTCTTCCAATGGTTGACTATTAACAATTCCTATGCTCATACTGTGGGTTGGACTATTTTGATTGGATACTTGCTCAGATCCTCCTTCCTCTTCTCCCACTTCCTCTTCCTTCCAGCTCTCCTCTCCATCAGACTCATCAGTCTCCATCTCACTTCCATCTTTACCAATGTCCTCAAATTCAATCTTTGTGTTCTTCTGATTACCCTTATCCTCTTGAATTTTCTCCAAAGTAGCTCTTTTACCTTTTTTTTTCTAAGTACCCTCTTCCTTGCTAGGCCTACCTTCCTCCATCTTCCTCTTACCTTTCCTCGGAGATGCCGACAATCTCTTGTTTTGTTGGATAGCTAGGATCTTGCAATGTTCATAAATGAGCAAAATAAGGCCGCTATGAATCACAGGCGAGGCAGGGTTCTTGCCATGTTTATTTAGAGACTGTGACAAAGACCTAAAGAGGTAATAAGGCAGAGATATCCTCTTCTCATGTCTAAAATGATTTAAAAGCACAAAATGGTATGTGTGGACCCTGGTAAAAAAACCCTCCACAATAATATATTCCATGATGGCATTGAGCACACAACCCGAGATTTTCTTAATATTGGAAGCATCATAAAACCCTCCTAAAGCTTTTCCTATTTTTTGTCTCTCCTTCTCTTTTCATGGAAAAAGTTAACAGCATTATTAGACAGTTTCAAGTCTCTAAAGAAGTTAAGACCAGCGTGGGGCATACCTGTTACCATTGCCATGATATCCGCATCCAGCTTAAACCTCACTCTGTGAATTTTGAAGGATCCGTTACTCCAATTTTCAGTGATTTTCGTGACCGCTAGGTTAACTCTACCTTTATCATAGTCGACCAGCCTTTCCATGAAGTTCGTCATGAATCCTTTCTCCAGCTCAGCCCAAACCTTAGGCATCTCCTTCCATGTCAAAATATTATCAGGTTCCTCTCTTCTTAGATCCCCCCCCCATTGTAGAATTTGATTTACAGTTTCTTCTCTTCTACAACTTCAAAGATTTCTTCCCAGTGACACTCAAAATTTTGAAAATGCATACCCACAAAGTGTGCAATAAATTAATATTTTTGATTAGGACTCTATCATTCTGACATGTCATCATTATCTTTCTAAACATTTGAATATTACTCATTACAACATTCATGATTAATTTGTTAGGGTTTCAAGAAGATCCGAAGCAAATATGAACTAACAATTATATGCAGATTTAAATACAAAAGATAAAGAAATAAAATAGGACACAAATAACACAGAGATTTAACGTGGTTCACCCAGAATGGGTTACGTCCACCATACACAGCCGTCCAATCTTTCTTATTATCCATCAAAAATAGTACATCAACCTTGCAATGCCTTAAGCATCCCAGCCGCTTATAACATGTGTTTTTAGGGCAACAAACAAAGTCGACCTTTTTAGGGTTTTATTACAATATCTATTTTCATCAACAAAAAAATGGCAAATACATGCTGAGTGTATAGTACTTTTCTGATCAGTCGCCACATATCAACAATCTCTAACTTTGAGACTGATACTAGATGACACCATTGTACTTGCAACATCTGCTGGATAAAACACTAGGACTCGATTGGTATAAATTTCACAATTATCAATCAAGAAGACCAACAAAAACTGATGAAGAAATCAGCTTCTCCTGTGGAACTACCTTCATGAACATATCGGCAGGATTCTCACTTGTGTGAATCTTCTCAAGCCGTAATTGACTCTCCTCCAAAACAGTCTGGATGTAGTGGTACCTAAGCTGAATGTGCTTTGTCCTTGAATGAACAGAAGAGTTCTTCACAAGATGAATGGCACTCTGGCTATCACTATACAATGGGTGATCCTCCTGTGTCTAGCCCAATTCCTCCAAAAAATATTGTAACCAAATCATCTCCTTGCTGGCTTCTATAGCAGCAACATACCCAGCTTCAGTGGTTGAAAGTGCAACAACCTTTTGCAGCCTAGAAATCCAACTTACTGCAGTTCCCCCTATAGTAAAAACATACCCTGTAGTACTCCTTCATGAATCAATATCCCCTGCCAAAATAGAGTCAACAAATCCGCTCAAAGCAGCATTAGATCCTTTGAAATATAATGCCTTCGTAGTAGTTCCTTCCAAATACCGAAGAATCCATTTCACAACATTCCAATGTTCGATACCTGGATTACTCATAAACCTGCTCACAACTCCCACTGCATGTGCAATATCTGGCCTTGTGCAAACCATTGCATACATCAGACTGCCAATAGTTGATGAATACAGGATGTTAGACATTTTCTTTACCTCCACCTGTGCCTTTGGGCACATCTCCTTAGTCAATTTGAAATGACTAGCCAAAGGTGTACTAACTGCTTTTGCATCCTGCATGTTAAATCTTTTCAACACCTTCTTTATATACTCGCTTTGGGACAAATTCAAGGTTCTATTTTTCCTGTCCCGTGTAATCCTCATATCAAGAATTTGCTTAGCTGCACCCAAATCCTTCATAGAAAATGACTTGGCTAATTTCTGTTTAAGTTCATTTATATGTTGCATGTTAGACCCAACAACAAGCATGTCATCAACATAAAGCAACAGGATAATATCACTGTCATTATCCAATCTCTTAAAATATACACAATGATCAGAATGACATCTATGATAACCGTTTTCAGCCATGAAACTCTCAAATTTTAAATACCATTGTCAGGGTGCTTGCTTTAGGCCATACAAACTTTTCTTTAACCTGCACACCAAGTTCTCCTTACCTTTGACCTCATATCCCTGTGGTTGCAACATGTAAATTTCCTCTTTCAAATCTCCATGGAGAAAATTTGTTTTGACATCTAATTGTTCAAGATGTAAATCATTTGCAGCCAGAAGACTGAGTACAGTTCTAATTGAAGTCATTTTTATAATTGGAGAAAATATTTCATCATAATCTAAACCCTTTTTCTATGCAAAACCTTTTACCACAAGTCTGGCCTTATATCTTTTCTGACCTCCTTCCTCCTCCGTAAGCTGATAAACCCATTTGTTAGGCAAGGCTTTTTTTTTTGCAGGTAAAGGGACTAAGTCCCAAGCCTTATTTTTAATCAAGGACTCCATCTCCTCTTTCATGCCTAGCTCCCACTCTTGTTTGGCATCCACCTACATTGCTTCTTCATATTCTTATGGTTCACCAGAATCAGTTAATAAAATAGAATACAAAGATGGAGAAAATCTTTCAGGGGGTCTACTTGACCTCGTAGAACGTCTAACACTTGCAGGAGTTTGTGGGACAATCTATTGTTGCTAAGCATCAGGTACCTGTGGCATTTCATTTTCAGGAATCTCATCCAACACCACATATTCTTGTTTGTCCTATTCATGCTTCTTTTCCTGCATCTGTTCTTTATACATAACCTTCTCATTGAATATAACATCTCTACTTCTAATTATTTTCTTATTTTCAAAATCCCATAACCGATAGCCATATTCATCTATCCCATATCCAATGAAGGTACATTTCTAAGATTTAGCATCAAGCTTGGTTCTATTTTCTTTATCAACATGGACAAAAGCTTTACAGCCAAAAGTTTTCATAAAAGAATAATTTACCTTTTTACCAGTCCATGCCTCCTCTAGAATACCACCATCCAAAGGGGTTGAAGGTCCTCTATTTATCAAATAGACAGCAGTATGTATAGCATCTGCCCAAAAATGTAAGGGCAATCCAGCATGCAATCTCATGCTCCTCACGTGTTCCATGATAGTCCTATTCATTCTCTCTGACACACCATTTTCCTGTGGAGATCCTAGAACTGTCTTCTGCCTTTGAATCCCATTTAAGGAGCAGTAATCTTCAAATGCTTTGCTACAATACTCACCTCCATTATCCGATCTGAGACACTTCAACTTTTTTTTGTCTCATTCTCAACTAAAGCTTTCCATTTCTTAAAAGTTTCAAAAACATCTGATTTTTGTTTTAGGAAATATACCCATATTTTTCTGGTTGAGTCATCAATAAAAATAACATAATAACAAGAGCCACCAAGAGATGATACCTAGGCCGGTCCTCATACATCTGAATGTACAAGCTCTAACTTCTCACTCTTCTTCTCTTTCCCAACCTTGATAAATCTGACTCTTTTCTATTTACCATAAACACAGTTTTCATAGAACTCTAAATCAATCTTCTTTAGTCCTAGCAATAGACTTTTGGAGTGAAGGGTTTTCATCCCTTTCTCACTCATGTGCCCAAGCCTATGGTGCCACATTATCGAATCTATTCTTGCAACATCTATTGTTGTTGTCCCTACAGTAACTTTATCTGTAGTAGCTAGGGTAGAGTAAGTGTTACCAGTACACAGATATAATGTGCCTACCTTTGTACCTTTAGCTACTACTAATGATCCTTTAGTGACCTTCCACATACTGTTAGAGAAGGTAACTATGCAACCTTCACTACCTAGTTGCCCTGTAGAAATTAAATTTCTTCTTAAATTAGGAACATGTCTTACCTCCTGCAGAAACCAATCATTTCCATTCTACAACTTGATCTTTATCTTTCCTTTTCCAACAATTTGACTGGGCTCATCATCGCCCAAATATACCTGTCCAAAATTACCTTGAACATAATCTAGAAAATATTTTCTATGGGGTGTAGCATGAAATGAAGCGCCATAATCTATTACCCAGGAATCATTAACATTATCCAAATATAAGATTAAAGCATCTTGTAAAGTATTACTTGCAATATTAGCTTCCTTACTGTCATTTTCATTTTTGTCTCCTTCTTTGTTTTTCCAAGACCAACAGTCTTTCTTTAGATGACCAGGCTTTCCACAGCCTCAGCAATCTTTATTTCCTCTAGATTGAGAGCGTCTTTTCTTTGACTTCCCTCGTGACTTCTCATTCCCAGGGCCTTTTCCTCTTTCCTTTGATCTTCCTCTGTTCTCTACATTCAAAACACTACCCAATGATGTTGGAGTCTCACATGTGCTTTTCCTTCACATTTCCTCGCTTAGGATAACACCAACAATATCATCAAATATCAAAGTATTTTTACCCGAGACAGAGTTACTTACAGCCATAACCAAGCTATTCCAGCTTTCTGGCAAAGAACATAAAATCAAGAGAGCCCTAACCTCTTCTGCAAAAGTAATTTTTACTGAAGACAATTGACTAGTAATTGTACTAAATTCATTTAAGTGCTCTGCTACAAATCCTCCCTCACTCATTTTCAAATTAAACAAATGCTTCATAGGAAATACCTTATTCGAAGCTGAGGGTTTCTCATACAACTTAGCCAATGTCGCCATCAAATCTACAGTCATCTTTGCTTCTGTTATATTGAAAGCTACAGATGGTGCAAGGCACAATCGAATGGATCTTAGTGCCTTTCTATCTAAAATATCCCACTCTTCATCTGACATTGTGGTCACTTTCTTTTCCTTTCCTTCCAATGGCCGCCACAAATCCTTTTGATACAGGTAATCCTCCATCTACATTTTCCATAATTGATAATTCTGGCCATTAAACTTTTCGACCTTGAATTTGGATTCCTCCATTACTCCCACTCAAATCTGAAAGTCCTGCCAATTTACAGAAAACCTCGCTCTGATACCAATTGTTAGGGTTTCAAGCAAATCCGAAGCAAATATGAACTAACAATTATATGCAGATTTAAATACAAAAGATAAAGAAATAAAATAGGACACAGATAACACAGAGATTTAACATGGTTCACCCAGAATGGGTTACGTCCACCATACACAGTCATCCAATCTTTCTTATTATCCAACAAAAACAGTACATCAACCTTGCAATGCCTTAAGCATCCCAACCGCTTATAACATGTGTTTTTAGGGCAACAAACAAAGTCGACCTTTTTAGGGTTTGATTAAAATATCGGTTTTCATCAACAAAAAAATGGCAAATACGTGCAGAGTGTACAGTACTTTGCTGATCAGTCACCACATATCAACATAATCGTGCGATCCCTCTTTCCCCATGAATCTGTCCTTTCTGATAAGATCTTTAATACTAAAATCCATATTAACTTCCCCATTCCAAATACATTGGGCTTCAGGAATAACGCCTAGGTTTGCTAACCCATCCGCAACCCCATTTTTTTCTCTATAGGCATTCTCTATAATAATAAATTTAAAGCTAGCAATAATTTCTCTAGCTCTAAAAATAATATTTTCTATAGTACATGAAGGCTCAATTTCTCCCTTAAGGCATTTAATTATGTTAAGAGAATCTCCTTCCAACCATAGATTATCATGATTAAGATCTTTTGCAATAATCAAAGTGTTCAACGCTGCAACAACTTTAGCATAATGACTAGTCTAATTACCCAAGGGACCAGCAACTGCCACAATGCAACTTCTAGCAAAATTCCTGACAATTCCCCCATAACCAGCTTTCCTCAAATTCCCCTTAGATGCCCCATCAAAGTTGGCCTTAATCCATCCCTGGGAAGGAAAGCACCAAACAAGACCATCCCGCCTCTTATCCACACTAATTCTGTTATTGGATAAATTCCATCTTTCATTAAAGTCTTCTTTAGCAGCTAAACCTTGATCAGTTCCATTTAAACATTCAAAAATCCCTCTATAGATTTTATCCACCACCACTTGAGGGTTAGCACTTTTGTCCCTAAAAATCCTATTGTTTCCCTCCTTCCAAATGTTCCATATAACATTAGGGAGAGTTAATTTCTAGAGCTCAACATTTTTAGAATTGGATGTAGGACAAAACCACTGCTGCCAAACTCTTCCAAAGAATTTGGGAAAACCCAACACAACTTCCACCTACTAAAAAATATATTCTAGATTTCCTGACTGAAATTACATTGGCAGAGGATATGACAAGCAGACTCCTCCTCCCTGCAACAAAGAGAGCACTTGTTAGGAAAAACAAATCCACGTTTGTGGAGATTATCAAGAGTTAACACCTTATTTTGGATAAAAATCCAAAAGAAGATATTAATTTTGGGCATGAATTTCTTTATCCAAACTTTAGCATACAAAGAGATCTCATCTGGCACTTTGTTGTGGATAGACACTGCAAAAGACAGAATATTTCCCATCCGAAGTTTCCTTCCAAATCATAGAATCCTCAACGTTGTCCCTAAAAATTTTAGAAGAAAGCAGAATCTCTAGACTTTTTAATCTTGGACAATGCTAGCTAAACTCAATCCATTTCCCATTTATCCTGTAGTTTCTAACAAATCCATTGTCACATTTGAAGATCATTTAAAAGGTTATGAACTTATTGGTTTCCATTTCAATATAATATGGTTTTATTTATACATGTGTTATTTTAGAGTAATTTGATACTAGCACTCTTGTGATGGCTTGTGTGTGATAAACTAGAATGCTTTTGTAGGGAAAATGGTATAGCAATGTAGACTTGCAACTCTATCTTGAGAATGATTACAATTTCATTTAATCCTACTTCTATATATTTGAGGGCAATCATAATTAGAGTCATCATCGATTTTAACCCATTACGTCCTCCTAGACATTTGATAAAAAATAACGATCTAGTGGGCTAGTAGATTCTCCAATTCTATTAATCATGTGTTGACAAGCCTACTCTAAGGATCAAAATCTTTATCCTAACCAATTACTAAGATGCAAACAATATAAATTATATATATATATATATATATATATATATAAGAATGTCAACAATCACAAACACCTATATATTTATAAATGTTGGTAATTAATAATCTTTAAAACTAAAAATACAAGAAAGAAAGGAAGGCATGAATAATTGCAGAAAGAAAAGTATAAGAAGAAAAAAATATGAGAAGGATTGCGGTATTTCTACCAAAGAATAAGTAGAGAATAAAATAGGGCATTACTAGAGTTGCTCATCCATCCTATGGTTGGGAGATTGCTTTAAATAAATGAGAATGGTGTGTGAAATTTGAGGTATGTTCATGTCATTAAGAAGTCATGGTAACTCTCACTTTTTCATCTAAAATTTGTCAGTTAAGGACAATTTGGTGCTCAGTGAATAAATGAACTACACAATTCATATTTTGGGTAAATAGTGAAGGTAGAAGAGAAAAAATGTGAGGAGAGGAAGCCAACCAAAGCTAGGAAAACTTTGAACATATAAAAAGAAGTTAGGTATATCATTTTGGGAGTATTTTCATAGGTATTATAATATCAATAAGAGAGGTTAGGAACTACTCATTTAGGTTGTCTCATACTCATAGTTGTTCAAATTTTACATATACAACGATTAGTTGCAATTTTCCTTATCTATGTGCTCACACATTTTAGTTTGTTCTAATTTTCTTGTGCTGAAAGAGTTAGAAAATAATTATTAAAGATAGATATTGTGGCTTTAATTATTTTACATTTACTTTATTAAATTCAATAAGTTATTGGATCAAATCATATTGAAATCCAATGAATACGTCTATCAATAAATTTATCATAACATGAATCTCTATTTTAGCTATACATATTCATAATTGGATGGAGAGTACTTTTATGTTAGCTATGAGTTTTTGGAGAATGTTGAAGACAATTACTACTATTAAATTTTGGATAGTTATTATAGAAAAGCCTATAAAGATTATACATTGAACAATATAAAGATTATACATTGAACAATATGTGCTTCTATTCCCAAATTTTCATTCAATAAGATTGATATGGAGGAAAAGTGATCCTAGGCTAACATATCAGTAAAAGAGGTGTAAATGGGTTGAATTACAGTTCTCAAGTGAGAGCCAAACTACCTTGGATCCATGCCTGATGTGTTATGTGTGGTTATGTGTAATTGATTGGATGTATGAGGTTGAAGAAGATCATTTTTAACAAGCTTACTAGAATGCAAAAATATAGAAAAAAAAAGTGTAGAAGAGGAAGACGAATCTGGAAGTTAAATGCTAAGAGGAATCTATGGCTAAAATATAGAGTTAAATGTGTTAGACAGGAGCGTTGGGCATATGAATTTAGAAGTAGAGAAGTGTACGTGCCAATGTCAAAAATTGGATCATGAGGTTACTAGGAAGCTATCCTAAAAAACTAGGGCAGAACTAGGAGGACATTAGTAGCACTGGTGTTCGAGAGTTTTTTCTCTATCTAAAGTTTGAAATTATTCATTGTAACCTACTTTTAATTTTTGTGTCACTATTGAAATTTGAAACCCTTGAATCTTCACTTGCACATATGAAAAGGATAAAATTTTGTATTATATAGGGGATTTCCTAACCCCTGTGTTGGTGTTCTCACCTCCACAACAACAATAATGAATGATAACAATCATGTACTCCCATAGGAATAGAGGCAAAATAAATAACGATGATGTTGAAATGACAATGATACCTTAGATGTGAAGCCTTAGGTTGGGTTTCACACAAGGTGAACTAATGAAGTCTTGCAAGTGTTAGTTTGGAACATGGGTAAGTGGACAAAGATGGGGGACCAAAAGTAGGTCTTAAGTGGCCACCATGTTTTTCTAAAATAAAAAAATTCTAATCTTGGACGACAAATTGAAGATAGCTATGCTCAAAATTTGAAGATTTTACAAGAGTTGTGCTCTAAATCTACTTTCTAAACTACTATTTTTTTTAAAAAGATGGTGGAGATCAAAAAAATTAAAAAGTGGGGCCACAAAAATTGGTTCTCTTTTTTTAATAAAAAATATAACATAGCGTCTAATGTGCCCCCCGCCTAAAATGTTAGTTTTTTTACAGTATTTCAAAAATTACTTTAGTGAAAAAATTATCTAGCACTATATAGTTTATGCTTGCATTTTTTGCTAGTTTTTTAATGAACATATATTTGGAAACTAATTGAAAATCATTTTTTTTATGTGTGAAGAATTAAATCTAGTTTCTAAAAATTTAACTTGTTTAAAATTTTGATGAGTAAAAGGTGAGACCAAATATATCATATAGATTTTTGAAAAAAACCGGAGACAATATTAAAATAAATTAAAGATCAAAATATTACCATATGCAAAATGTGAAAAAAAAAAAGCATGGTTAGAAATCTAAAAGAGAGCTCTATGTAGCTATGTCATTTTTCTACTTGACATTGAAAAACATGCAAACCTGATGGAGAGCATGCTCAACATTGTGTCATGTTTAAAAAAATTACAAAAAATGTGTTTATAGTCTTTGACATGTAAGTCCAAGTGTTTATTTAGGTTGAAATCCCAAGGCAAATCCAATACAAAGCGTTTGAAATATTCAAAGAAGATAGTAATGTTAGTGCATAATAACACGAGTGTATAATAACGTGAGTGTGTAATAATGCAATTGTGTTTTGAAAAAAAATAAACTTACTTCCCATCTTTGTCTACATCTCAAAGTCACTCTCTTCAGCAAAATATATATATTCATGAAATATAACATATAAGTATAAGAAAGTAAAAACACATATTGATCAATTTCTTATACTTTAAGTTATATTTCGTGTATATATTGGAAAGATATTAATGAAGCTTCTATATTTTAGAATATTTTTTAAATTTTTTAAATTAGTCAAATTTTAGTAATCAGTAGGCTCGTATAATCTCTCTCTCTCTCTCTCTCTCTCTCTCTCTCTCTCTCTCTCTCTCTCTCTCTCTCTCTCTCTCTCTCTCTCTCTCTCTCTCCTCAAGCTTTATACCTATCTCTCTCCCTATCACTCTGAGCCCTCTATCCTCTCTTTACCTCTCTCTATCTCTCACCCTTCACTCACTCTTCTTTATCTTCCCTCTCCCTCTATCTATATACTTGACACACACTATCTCTATCTACATGCATCCCCCTACTCTCTCTCTCTCTCTCTCTCTCTCTCTCTCTCTCTCTCTCTCTCTCTCTCTCTCTCTCTCAACATGCCACTCCCTCCCTCCCTCTCTCCCTCTTCATGTCCCCATATCTCAACTAAAGAGAGAAAGAGGAAATATAGAAAATGAAATAGAGTAGGGAGGAAGGGAGAGATAGGTGGATAGAGAGGGAGGATAGATAGAGTGAAGGGGAGAGAGAAATTCAAGTGATACACAGAGAGAAGTAGAGATGGAAGGAGGGAGAGAGGGATGAAGAGGTATGTAGAGAGAGGGAAATGAGAGATAGAGATAAGTAGAAAGTGAATATGGTGAGAGAGGGGTGGGGGAGGGAGGAAGGGAGACATGAGGAGGGAGAGAGAGAGCTAATTAAAGAGAGGGGAAGAGAAATTGAGGAGAGGGGGGGAGAGGTATGCAGAGAGTGTATATAGCAACAAGGGAGAGAGAGGTGAGATAGAGAGAAGTGGTGAGTGAAGGACAAAGAGAGAAAGAGGGAGAGGGAACTTGGAGATAAGTAGAGATGGAAGGAGAGAGATAGAGAGAGGTGAGATAGAGAGAAGTGGAAAGGGAATGAAGGAATGAGGGGGTTAGAGAGGTATATAGAGTGAGGGTGAGGTAGAGATAAGTAGTGAGTGAGAGAGAGAGGAAGGTAGAGAGAACCATAGGAAGATAGATTGATAGGGAGGGATGGAGGGATAGGGATATAAAGAGAGGGAGAGGGGAGGGGATATAGAGAAAGGGGAGAGGGAAGAGAGAGGAGGGGAGAGGTAGTTAGAGAGAGGTGTGGAGAGAGATAGTTAAGTAGAGAGAGGGAGAGAAATAGAAAGAGAGGAAAAAGGGTGGAAGATATATGTGGAGAGGGAGAGAGGTAGGTAGGGAGAAAGGGGAGACAGAGGTGAGATTTAGAGAAGTGGAAAGCCAAGGAGGAGGGAGGGGGAGGCAGGTAGAGAGAGGTATGTACATACCTCTTGCTACCTAGCTCTCTCTCTCCCTCCCTTTCTTCTTCCCTACCACCCCTTAGGAGATGTCTTTGTATTTAGATACCTCTCCCTACCTCCCTCGCTCTCCCTCCTCCCCTATCTACTTTCTCTCTCATTCTCTCTTTTTCTCAATTTATCTCCATCTCCTCTCTCCCTCACACTCTCTCTAAATTCCTCCCCTTCCATAGCTTTATTTCCATCCCCCTTTCCCTCCTTCCTTCCCTTTATAGTTATCTATATCTCACCTCTCTCCCCCCTATCTATTGTAGGACTTGAATAATGAATAGATAATGGGGCATGACACCTCAACTCAGAGACATGATATCTTTACTAAGTAGCCATGAGATTCCATCATTAAAGATCATTTATCTTATAAGACCCAGGGACATGACTTGAAATGGGACAACACTATTTTTGCATTAAGAGCTTTTAGGAACCATGTTATCCTAATTTTAAACAACTAAAGTGCTAAAATGATCATTACAAAAAAAGTAATCCTAATGTATATTGACTGCATTATATTATAACAACGTAACTAAAACTGGTTTTAAAATAATAATCCTTTTAACTAACAAAGAAAACTACTCTACTTTTCTTCGGTTGTAGAAACAGTCACATAGCTATATTCTTGTGGTTGTGGGAACAGTTTGACTACTAAAACTACCAAAAACAAAATAAAAGTAACTAGAAAGTAAATGTGTAGAAAACAAATACATAGAAACCTCACCAAGTGGGCCCCTGTGGATGAGTCTCCTCAACTATTAAGGTTAAACTTAAATGCTACACACACATAATCACATCATTCTTCATGTTGATAACAAATAGAGCTAAAGTGGGGATCACGTGTTAGTGTAATGTTGAAATGGTTGCATTCTTTGTGGTGCAACCAAGGTTCAAGTCCTAACCTGGACCAAAGCGATATGTTAATATACCAATTTGATCCCACCTTGGTAGGAGATATTAATGGTGGTTGATCTTCGAGGACACACAAGTGATCTTGGTGGATGTGTGGACTGGTTGACCGTGCTCAACCCCTACTAGGCTAGTGTTCTCGTGGAACCTATTCCTCGTAGGCATGTGCTACTCGTGGATCTAGTTTCTCATTGGTGTGTGTTGCCCATGGACTTTTGTCGGACCCACACCAATCTTTCATTCCTAGTGGTCTTGTATTGAGCCCTCGCTGATCTTTCAGCTCTACTAGTTTGTGGTCCCTGTTGGGCTACCCTGCTTGTGGTTCTACACTGTTGGTCTCAGAGATATAAGGTTGAGGAAGGCATCATAGAGAGATAAAGGTGTAAGTATGCCATAACAACTGAGGATGAGGCCCCTCAAAAAAGTGGTCTCAATGGTTCATAACTCCAATCAAAAGCGATTGTCGGTTAAAAAACAAAACAAATAGAGCTAAACTTTAATTTTATTCAGGTGCTTGAATAGTAAATAGAAAATTGTTTTCTCCAACAAACTCTTTTAAAAAGACTAGGAGAATTTATAGAAAGCAAATCTACTCAACAACCTAACCACTACAGCCGCTCAACTCCTAACATTTAGGAGGAATTC
This sequence comes from Cryptomeria japonica, assembly GCF_030272615.1. Taxonomy (NCBI): domain Eukaryota; kingdom Viridiplantae; phylum Streptophyta; class Pinopsida; order Cupressales; family Cupressaceae; genus Cryptomeria; species Cryptomeria japonica. The sequence continues at coordinate 240,961,921 of NC_081412.1, read as the reverse complement.
TTTTATTGAAAACATAGAATAACTAAGAACTAGAAGGATGAAATAAAGTAGGACTTTGTTTCCACATTATTTCATCTACATCTTTCTCCTATATATGCTCTACCTATAGACATGGAAAATTAATGAAAGGATAATTGTCTTCTAACTAATATAATGAGTCTCTAAATAGTGACAATAGTTGGTTGGCCATGTATAACAGTTTTGACTCCTTATTTTGTTGTCCATGATTCCTTTAAAGTTTTTCCACATATTGGTATTAGCATTTACTTCATCTCAACAAATTAGACTTCATCTTTCATCAACTGCATCCACTAAAAATAATATAAAAAGATCTTAACATATTCATAATTACTTAAAATACAACATTTAACACTATTTATAGATAAAAACATATTTATATTGCATTCATATGACATCCATAACAACATCACAAAGGACTAGGAATATAACAAGGTTATTCAACATTATGACTTTAAAAGGGGTTAACACAAGGTTCATGGCTTCAAACTGTAAGATAAAGTCCTGAAACAACTTAAAACATTTGAATCAAAAGACCATAAAATGGAGCCCATCATCTACCTCTCTCTCCCTCCCTCCCTCTCTACTTCTCTCTATCTTATAAAGAGAGAAGAAGATAATGAGATAGATCAGGGAGGCATGGAGAGGTATATAGAAAAAAAAGGAAAGTGAGAGAGGGTAGAGTAAGGGAGGTGAGATAGAGAAGTGACGAGGGAAGGAGTTAAGGTGAGAGAGAGAGAGAGAGAGAGAGAGAGAGAGAGAGAGAGAGAGAGAGAGAGAGGGGGGGGGGGGAAGGGGAGATAGAGTAAGTAGTGAGAGATGTACATAGAGAGAGATAAGTAGAGAGATTGATAGGGAGGGGGAGGGATAGGCATGTAGAGAGAGAGGGAGAGGAGAGATTGAGATAAATATGAAGGGAATGAGATTGAGAGAGGCAAGAGAGAGGTGAGATAGAGAAGTGGTAAGGGATGGAAGAGGGAGAGAGAGGTGGGTAGGTAGGTAAGGAGAGGCATTTACATACCTCTTTCTCTCTCCATCCATCTCTCTTCCCTCTCTATCTCATTCACTAGATACCTCTTAGAAAATACCCTTTTCTCTACATACCTCTCCCTAAATCCCTCTATCTCCCTCCCTCCTCGCCTCTCCACTTTTATCTCTCACTCTCTCTCTTTCTCAATCTCCCTCTCTACTCATCTTTATATCCTCTTTCCCTCTTCATCTCTCTATATACCTCTCCCTCCTTCTGTCTCTCCCTATCTCCCTCCACTTTTATCTCTCACTCTCTCTTTCTCAATATCGTCTGACAAATGGTAGGAACTAACACTCACATGTGTTTGAATTTGGCCCCGCTTCTGGATGGACTAGAGTGCTAGGTCTCATAGCCCACTAGGACTAGGGTGATAGGTGCCATAGTTGACCTAGAAAGAGACAAAATAAATGTGTTTATTGAGCATTTAGACCCATGACATGGGATCAGGTAATTTCATGAGCATATGAAAACAATTTGGATGAGATAAGGCCAAAATAGGCTTAAAATGACCCAAAAGGAGGCATACTAAAGCAAGGGCCCAAAAATAATATGAAACTATAAAGAAGGTTACAATTTATGACACTACAAGAATCAGTTAGAATAACACCTACTTTCTATTAAATTTATTGATCGTTACAAGTTACATGAATATTGTTTCTAAAACATATGTATAGAATCTCCACTATATATCTAAAAAGAGAAGTGAAATTTTGTAGATACACTAGGCTCAAAATACCAATGGTACATTGTGTTATCTCATTCTAAATGGGTATGCAAGATAGTATTTATAGACTTGTAAAGCGGAAAATCGCGATCGAACCCTAGTTGGTCTCCCCTCTTCTAACTCCGAGGAGAGAGAAGGGAGGTTCGCTAGGATTCGATGGGTTTTCACTTAAGGGGAAGACTTTACATTCAAAAGAGGGGTTGAAACTCATAAGATCCAATCCCACACAATGTAAGATTGGATGCTAAATGAATTTCAAGGGTTAGGAAAGCAAGGCTACCCTCTTTTGTAAAGAATGTTGATTAAGGAAATTAAGCTAAGAATGCATAGAAAGTCATAAAGATTCGCTTATAAACTGAGTTTAGGTTATAGGATGAAGCTGCGGACCTGGAATTAGCAGTAGAATGTCGATACGGCGCTGTCCTGCAAATTTGAGCAAAAGTTGTCGGGACGATGGCGCCCGGCGCCACGGTCCTCCGAAAAATCCGTCAAACGAAGGGGGATCAGTTCGTCTCTGCACAAGGATTCCAGATCTTCAATCTCAGCCACGTACCTGCAACCTACACACAGAAAAGCGAAGACGATTGGGGGGTTAGGGATTAGGGGTTTGCCTTTAGGTCAAACCCCGGTTTTGGAATTAACCAAGAAATGAGCAAGTGCTGTAAATGTAAATGATTGTAATGTAAAACAAGTACTAATACCTTGTTCGAAGGATGTTTGTATCCTTATGTGCAAAGGTTTAGATGTTGTATGTTGTATGTTGTAGTAGCATGTAGTAAGTGATCTCCTCTTCAATGGTTGAATCCTTGACTTGAATGCAACACTTAGCCTTGAATGGAGACTTGAAATGATTGATTGCTTGAATGCTTGAGTATAGTTTCCACGCTTTTTCCGTCATGTATGTATTATCTCCTTATCCCCCAAATGAGAGAGAAAAATGTAGTTTATATACTTGTCAATTAGGGCTGATAGACTGATTTTCCCGACCTTAGGTCGACCAGGGAAGTATATTTCCAAATTGCAATCAAAAAGACCCGATATCACTTAGGAAACCGGACCCAAAATAGGACCCAGGGACCAGGGCGCTGGGCGCCATGGTCCTGGAGGACCAAGGCGCTGGGCGCCCTGGTCCTGAGGGACCAGGGCGCTGGGCGCTCTGGTCCTGAGGGACCAGGGCGCTGGACGCTCTGGTCCCACCTCCGGGACAGCGGGGTGCAAGGAGGTTCAGGCCAATGGTGCTTGAAAAATGCAGTTTTCAGTGTCGTGAGCAAGTTTTGGGGTCTCCATTCAGGTTGCGTATTGCGTCGCCATCGTGAAGACCAAAATGCAGTCGAAATTGCAAGTGTCGCAATTTTAGGATGCTACAAGACTATACTAGCTAGCCCAAAATTTATTTCTCCTTGAATTATATAAAATTTGAAATTTATAGAGGGAAGAAATTTATGTAATATTAATCCCTTATTTACTCCTATTGATGGGTAGGAAAATTTATGCCACCTTTGATATCTATTTTATGGTAACTATTACCTACTAAGACACTATCATGGTACTGGTAGGTGAAATTTTTTTATCTAGACATTGTATAGTTGTTCGACGTAAATGCTCAACCTTGTTGTTTTAATAATTTAAATTTTGGATATGATTAAGCTTGCCTCTACTATTGTAGTGTTGTAAGTATCATTACGATCACACGAAGAAGCCACAAATTCTAAAATTGTGTTACAAGGATACACTATAAAACCTTTTTATGTCACAATGATCACATGTCTTGTGATCTATCAAATGAATACATCGGTGGTAGATTAGATGTTCTACACTATCTTAGGAAATGTTTATTATTTGTATTTCTATAATACTTGGCAGTATGCCATTTGGCCTCAATTAAGTCATTAATTGGTTTAAATTGATAAAATAAGTGGGGATTTCTAATACCTATGTGTTCTTTATTATATTATTGCAATACCAAATGTCACAACATTAGGGATTTTCAATGAAAATATTCTCTAGTTTTTTGCAAACTAGTAAATGAAATCTGACTTGGAAAGTTAGATAGTGTGAATTCATTGGGGGTTATAATTTTATAATTATTACATTGAAATACCAAAAATCACAAGATGGAAAAATGGGTAGATCTACAAACATCATGGGGCATTTTTACTAATCAAACCACTATTAAAGTGAGATGAATTCATTACCTGTAGTGAAGTAATCACTAATAGGAGTGAATAAAATCAAATTGTTTTTCCTTCTCCATTCTCACCATTAGTTATGAATTTATGGGATTAGGTTTCATACACCTTGTGAATCATAATATTTATATTTATTAATTATTTTTAATAGTAATGTACTCTCATAGAAAAGGATGTCCTACTTGAGGTGGAACTTTATGCAAGATGTAGTTTATTATATGAGGTTTTGTAAGAAGTATCTAATGTAATCCAAGATGTGTACAAATTTATATAACGCACATAAGAGAATGTAAGAAGTTATGAATTGGAACAGAAAGATAATGAATCCGTTTCAATTTTTTTTATCAACTTATCATTTATATAATAATGATGCATCATAGATTATCTTCGAAAAGGAGGACTACGTACCAAATAGAGCATCATATTTTGGTGGGTAGTTATGACATCAATGGAAATTACATTCTATGTTAATAATATTGACCCATGCTAAGATAGGCATTGGAATTCAAGATTCAATTTGGAGTGCTACTTTTGGACCATGTTATTTTCTCGTGGTTTTGAAAACTATTTGTGATTTCTAGTTTTAGGCTTTGATCTACTTGGTGGATGTTTGGGATAAAGATGTGAAGTGATTGTATTTGGCAACAATTATTCTACTAAAATTTCTCAAGACATAGTTGGTAATTAAGATAGAGGAGCAAATTCTCTATGGATGTATTGTGATTATGATGATTGTGACAATACATTGAGTGCTCCTTTGTTGCCAATTTTTTGTTTGAAAGGATTTTTCTAAGGTATCTAATGTGTTATGCGATCTTTTTTGTGTTGCTTCTTTTTGCATATATGTTGTTTCCTTATAAAATTGTTAGACGTAACATTTCAAATATTAGAATTTATATTCTCTTAACATTAAACAAGAATTTGTTACTTTTATTTAGCTTCATTTCAATAAAGATGAGCTTCGTGTCTCTCATCAAAATCTTCACATGTTGGAAACCCCTTCCTAAGAACTAAGAAGTAATCTTATTCATCTTGATTCAAAGTGACCCCTATAATCATCCACAAAGAGACTAAAGTAGAGAAGATTCATACTAAAATTATTAGTCATGGCATTGCTACCAACTCTTATGGGGTATATTATAGGTGACATTCTATTGTGCTACTCATTTAAGACGTTTTACACTTCTAAAATATCAAAGAAAGCCACACATATAAAAGGTTTTGCATAAATATAACTATATTTATCAATCATTATGAACCGATCAAATCAATTTCAATTATTTTCAAAAAAATTAAAAATTCAAATTTCCACATAATTCTGAAGTAACTCAAAAAATTAACTCATTGTTTATCAACTAAAAATATTTACCATAATCATTCTATACAATCTAAAGAAGTACTTAAAAACAAAAACCTTTTTGTTGTATTGATTCCTATACTAAACCACCTATTGAAAGAGAAAGCAAGTGCATTCACAGACATAAAAATTATATAAAAGGATCATTTCTTACTTGCAACCTAAATCAAAACTGCTAATATGAGCCCACCTAAAGCATGAGTGTTCCCAAAATACCTTTTTCCTTTAGAAGAAAAATTGTAGACAGAAAAAATCAAGTATTAGGCTGCCTCAACTACTTTGCTGAAAATGAAGATGGCGTACTTGGATTCCTCTTCGAACTCACTAAGTTTGGAGGGTTTTATTGTAGAAAAGAATAAAAAAGAGACCTAAGCTCTACTATGAACCACTCGTGAGATTCTCCATGGAATAGATAGATTGTCGCAAAAGCCATTCCAAATCGAGTATAGGGGAAAACATCGTCATGGTTTTAATGGATTCCTATCTCAGTTTTATTGGACTGCTCTACTAAAAACTACTTGCAATTCAATCAATGACTACCCCCACACTTGTTAATAAATTTGTCATAACATGAATCTCTATTTTAGTTGTTTGCAGTGAAATGTGAATTCAAAATAATTTGCAATAATACTAAAAGCAATCAAAAATCACATAAACAATGCAACACTCAAGATTGAACAAAAAAGACTAAAACAAAACCAAATCAAACCAAATTGAAGTATTCTAGTCTCCTTGATGCAACAATTTGTTTGATGATGATGATTTTGATGTGTGCTTACGATTTTAGCAGCATAGAGGTGCACAAATTGCTTAAGATTGCATGAAAATGAAAGTTGATATCTCAAAGATGAAATTGCATATTGTTGCATTATGTTAGAATGGTATATTAATTTTTACCAAGTGTTGAATCCATAGGAATGGAGATCTGGGATGGAAAGATAGAGATCAAGGGTGGAGAATGGATTGTATCCTCACCTTCCATGAGAGGTTGACAAGTGTCAACCTAGGAAGTAATGAGAAGATAAAGTAGTTGGAGAAGGAATAAGAAAGGAGTCCAAGAAATATTTTCTATAAAGACATTTATTGTCCTCACACTCCAAAGTACATGGGGATGAAGAAAGATAAAAATTTAAATTCATTAAAAGGGACAAGTGAAAAGGGGATCCATGTAGGTACTTTCCACAAGTGGTTGGCTTTGAAGACTAAGTGGGATTGAAAAGAAAACCATTTAAGTCATAAAGTTGACTTTCTCCCTAATTGTTATGATTAGGGGTGTACACATGTTTTAGAGGAGGGGATTAGATAAATGCTCAAGAGGATTATGTATGAAGTGGGAAATCTAGGAGGCTTGGGCATTTGGAGAGAGAAAGGGGAGAGGAATTAAGAATTACTTTTAGTTCCAAGTGGAAGAAAACAAAAAATCAAAATAGGAGGAAAGGGGAAAAGAGCATTTAATCAAATAAGTATGGAGATTTATTTAATTAAAAGGGAGGAAATCTACTATAGTTACATAAGAAAATTAAATAAATTAATTCGCCTAAAATGATAGAGAGGTAATCATTAATTAAATAATAACTAATTATTTAATTAATAAGGTAATATAAATGGAGGAATAGTGACGACTATTTTGATCAAATGCTAATGATCGAATTCAGGTATCTATATTTTGTCTCTCTTTGAAATGGAATTATAATAATATTATTTTGAAGAAAACTAAAACATGGATGACACAAAGAAAACTAGATGTAATATGCCCTGGATGAAGGGAATATTAGTGAATTATGGTAGGTATGAGTGTTACCCCTTCAAGAGGGTGAACGGGAAAAAGGGGTCTATATGACCTCTCGATATAAAAAATGCAAAATGAGAAGAAAAAAGAAGAGAACGGGAACAACTACGAGAGAAAAAAGGAGCAAGCAAAAGAAAATTATGCGTGAAATGGAGACTATAGAAAGAAATGAGGCAAAAATTGACATCCAAAGGGGGGAATGGCATGAAAAGTGGGGTCAATGGAGCTCTATAATAGTAAAAATGAGAATTTTATTTCTCTTTTTCACCTTGCAAGATAGAATTCTAAGGAGATCTAGAGCGTATTACGCATGGAGAAAAATGACTCCTAGTGGACACCCACAACATTACATTGGCATGGTTTGATAGGTGTGACAAGCACGACATGAGAACCCACATGTGAGTAGTAAAAATTCTAACCCCTGATTTTATTTTCACAACATTTAATTCTTTTTTAATTTGAAAAACTATGGTCCCACCCAATCGTGTTCAATGCATGTGATCATGATCTGGCGGGATCACCATCCTGCCAAATCCGAGCCTTTGCTAAAATGGTGGGAAACCTCAATGTAGTGGGTTCACTTAAGAATCAATAGTGTAGACACTTAAAATTGTCCTGAACTACTAACATTGTCAATTATTCATCTATATTAATTAAATAATTTTAAATTATTTAATTAATCTAATTTTGTTATTCTAAATTAATATCCATCATTTTCATCGTAAACTAATTATTCAATTTCTTTCTTAATCGTCTAATCATTTAACCATTTCCCTCTTAAATTAATTAAATAATTTAATTTAGATGTTTCTTTCTCTACAAATTCTAGTAGGGTCTAGGTGGTTTTCTTGGATACAGATGTCATGGGAGTGCATCCCACCCTTTGGGAAGTCATGAGAGCTGGACAATATGGAAGGTGTTTTTTGTTTAGATGTTTTTTGGATGTCAGGGTTATGGGGAATATGGGTTTTGTATGTAAGAAAAAGACTATAATCCGGCATATATACAGTCTGGAAACCTAAATTTTGCTGATATAATCTCTATATATTATAATGCAATAAAAAAAATTATTATCGACCAAAAAAAAAAAAAATTTAATTATTTAATTAATTACAATTATTTACCATGATTTTCATTATTTAATTAAGTTGAATTTTTATTTTCCCATAGTTAGATATTTTTTTAATTATCGAATTATGTCCTCCAAATTAAATAAATTTATTTAATTTAATCTTCCTCCATTTCAAATAATTCAAATTTCCCTAAATTCTAATTTCATTTAATTTCTCAATAATTTGCATGTCATTTGGCATCTTCAAAAATATATATATGCAAATTAAATTAAATTTCTTGTAAAAATTATAAGTGCCACTAACATCCAGTCAACTCCCAATCATCCTTTTCTGACTCGTTGGTTAACTCTCAATCACTTTTTATAACTGATGAATTAATTCAGTCATCTAGTCAATCATCCAGTTAACTATCCAATCGAATTTTCTAACTAGTCAATCAATTTGGTTCAACTCCCAATCAAATCAGTTAACTCTTCAATCAATCAAGTTGATCTATCAATCAGAGCCAATCAACGTGAGCAATTCTCTCCCACCATTTTGTCATATAAAATCTCAACTATTGATCGATTCAGTGCTAAAATAAATCTCAACTATCTAATTAGACTCTGTAGAATCTATAAATTCAACATCAATTCCCCTTTTTCGAGAACCACTATCTTTGAATTGTTGTGCTAACATTATGTGGGTCTTTCACAACATGACTCTGAGAGCCAACATACCACAAGAACCAAAAGGACAATGGAGGCGAAGCATTCAAATGGAACAAGGAGTTTTTAATGTTTTCATTCATTTTGCTATTGAATTTAAGAGCACACTTTCATTTATTTGTATTCAAAACATGTTTATTGGATAGGCTTAGTGGTTGCCTGCTAATTCTAATCAACGATAAAGAATTTTTACATACATTCCTAGTAAACCCGACATGAACAATCCTTTAAATTTTGAATTTTTTGTGTGTTTCGTAGATCACAAGACCAAAATTTTGCAACCGTCTCTAGAATTTTTTATTCATCAAAAGAAATTTCACATTCATTTGGACTGCATTTTGCATTCATTTCATGAGTTTTTTGCATGCATCACAAGAAATTTCATGCCTATCAGATAAAAGAGGAAAAGGTATAAATATAGTTTTGTGTGAATTTTGTTTTATAGTGTGAGTTTTTTATGGATTTAACTTCTGATTGGGAAGAAAATTGATAAAATACCTCTATAATTGAGAATGAATCCAATAAAATTCCTCATAAAAAAAGACAAATTTTCCAAGTTACTATCAAAGAGCGGAATAGAGGAGGTTGAACAAACCATTCTAGCATATCTTGTGAGCAGAACGACCCCTCATCGAACCAGATGAGTACATTGAGCTTACAAAGTATCAAATGCAAATGCTAGCTTTGTTGGATATTGTTGGAAGTATGTTGCAAATATGTGCTTAAGAGATATCTGAGAGATGTTTTGTCATTGATGCCAACATATTTCTCTATCTATGACAGTGATGTAATGAGTTCAATGAGTTGGTTTGTTTAGCTTGTTGATGATCAAAGTTTGTAGATTAAAGGGTTTGTAGATGATTGTGTATAGATGATTCGGTGCATTTTTCAGGGGTCCGCATGAAGATTTGAGTGAGTTATGGATATATGTTTTGTGGTTGGTTTTTCAGTTGTTTAGTTGTGCCAGAGTATTAGTATTTTGATCTGCCTTGCTCCGCATTGAAATTTTTTGGTTTGCGGATTTGGAGAAATGTTTGGGACGTTCATGTGTTTCCTCAATTCAAGTGGTTCGTGGTTTGGTGCTCCCCAAGTGATTTTTCCAAGTTGGCAGTAATTTGCAATTAGTGTTTTTGAGGTTCAGTATAATGCTGATATGATTCTAGTAATTTGTGTTGCGGATGTTGTAGTGGTAATTCATGATGCTTGTGGATGGGTAAAAGCACAAAGTTGTGTCACACTTTTATAAAAGAAATGACCAATGTTGATTCAACTTTTTAAATTGAATCAATAAAAAGTGAAATATATGTTTTAAATTTTGAAATGATGTAAACAAATAAAATGTATATTTTTTTGTGTATTTTATGTTTGCAATTTTTAAAAAAATTAAAAAAATATTTGACTATACTTTCTTATAAAGTAAACACTATAATTTAGTTTCTAATAATATGTTGAAATTGAAGTTACATGAGGCATCACATTTTATATAGTAAATTTTACCTTTTTTTCTTCAATTATTTTGTGTATATTGATCATTTGAGACTTTAGTGCAAAAATATTTTTTAAATTAGTTTTTATGTATATATATTTTTCAATAAATTTGAAAAGTTGCATATACTAAAATATAACTCTTTCCATTTAGTGTCACCTTTTTTCTTAATTATTTATCTAAATTAGAAAAGAATTATATCATCTTGACATAGACTCTTTTCTCTAGTGCAATTATTTTTTAAAATAAATTTTACTATTTTTCCTTTACAAGATAATCAGCCTTATGTTTTAGTGTTGATGACCTACTTTCAATAAAAAATAAAATATAAATATAAAAATTAATTAAAATATTAAAAGATATATATTTTCAAAAAATTCACTTATAAATCTATAAAAGGATATTTTACATTTCAAAAAAAATATTAAATTTATAAGAGTAGGAGTTGTTGAAACATCAAGTTTTTCAAAAAAAAGAAAGAATTTGGTAATTAGACCCAAATTGGTATAAAATATATATTTAGTAGAAATTTCCAATTAGAAACGTTGTGGCCCAAATATAAGATAGCTATAATTAATCTCTATAGACCGTATGTTTGACTAAAATTACATTTTAGTTAGAAATACTTAAATTAACTGTTGATAAGTTGGCCTAAAACGTGACATAGTTTTGTGCTTTTACCCAAATGTTTCTGGATCGCGTGTCTTTTGTGTTGGTGATCTTCATTGATCATTGTGCACGTAATTGATGATTTTATCTAATGTGTTAGAGTTCTTCATGTTTTTGGTCGGCCAGATGCTTGTAGCATGTTGAAGATGTTTGATGCATAATTCTTGGAGGTGTTTCGTGTTCGAGGCATGTGATATGGGTCTGAACTATTTCTTAGCTGACATTGCTTGGTTCGCATGTGATATTGTAGCATGTGTGGTTATATTTTTTAAATTAGTTGGTGAGAGTTGAGACAAACTTGTTGATCTTCACAAGGTTGATGTCATGTATAAATAAATGTAATGTCTTTGTAATTGAGTGTGTGAGTGTGTATGGATGAGAATAAGAAATGTATGTGAGAGAATAATGTATACACCTTTCGGAAGCAAAGAAGAAGTGTGAAGAAGACGAAGTTGTTATGTGCTTAACTGGAACTATAACCAAGCATTAGGAGATGTTATTCTATTAGTTCATGATCTTCCAGATGTGATCTGAATCTGTTTGTAAGATAGTGAGTCTTTCCTAGGTTGTAGCCCTTTCTTGTTTTTGAGAAGTGAGCACTAGGAAGTGTGCCTAAATGCATGTGCATTCCCCATTGTAATATTTACAATACTTCTAGCAGAGTAACATCATATTGTGGGTAGGTTCCCACCTTGTTTTTTTCCTTGACCGGGTTTTCTACGTCAAAAATATTGGTGTTGTATGTGTTTATGTTGTGTTCCTAATTCATGCTTTCATGGTGAATTATCAAATCTGAGAATTAGTTTAATATGTCTAAATTTTTGAGTCAACTGATTCACCACCCCCCCTCTCAATTGTTTTCCCGAAATCAAAGCTATTTCATCAATTGGTATCAAAGAAGGTTCCTCCAGAGAAGCTTAACCGCTTGAGGTGATCCAGGATGACATCTTACAAGAAGGACAATCTGAGATTTGATGGTACTAACTACTCCCTTTGGAAGAGTCACATGGAATGTCGTCTGAGATGCATTGACGAAGCTTACTAGACTATTACAAAGAAAAAATATACTATTCCTACAAATAGACCTTCAACTCCGGATGAGATAAAGGGAGATAATGCAATATTAGGGCTAAGGAAGCATTGTTGAGTGCCTTGGCTAATTCTGAGATGATAAATATCATGGAGTTGCAAACTACTCACGAGATCTAGAAGAAGTTGGAAACCCTATATGAAGGATAGAATTATGTGAAGATTGCTAAGTTGCAAAGCCTAAAAGGAAAGTATGAGATGTTGAGTATGAGAAAAGATGAGAACATTACTTCTTTTGTGTAGAAGGTGAATGAACTTTTGTGAAATATCAGATGTGCGGGTGCAAAGTTGGAAGAATCAGAGATTGTTGCTAAAGTTCTCAAATCCTTACCTGCATCCTACAAACATAAATTTGTTGCTATTGAGGAGATATAGACCATGACTGATGTGACCAGGGACATGTTGATTGGTAAGTTGTCAGCCTTTGAACTAAGTGAGTTTGGTGATTCCCTTCCTACGGTAGATTCTACATTCAAAGCCACTATTTCTGAAAAGGATAAGTAGAGATATGATCCAAGAGAAATTTCTTCAAGGAGGATGTCAAGCTATGAGAAAGAGATGAAGTAAATGGAAGAAGAAGAGTGAGAGCTTGAGGAGCTTGAAGCATTGATTTCTAGAAGATTACCTAAAGGAGTCGGTAAGTATGAAGGAAAGTTTCCTCTTAAATGTTTTTTCTTGCAATAAGATAGGATATTTTGCCTCAAGGTGTCCAGAAAGAGTTCCTAAGAAAAATTTCAAGCCTAAATTTCAGAAAAGATGTTATTATGTTGCTAATGAAGGTGTTTCAAATGATGAATTAGATAAAGGAAATACAAGCGATAATGAATGGGTGTTTATTGCAATCAAGGAAGATGATCCAATGCCTATTGATTCTTTTAGCTACATGAATGTGGAAAGAGATTTGGCCACATAGGTTGAATAGAAAGATGAATGGGTGATAGACAGTGGATGCTCTCATCATATGACAGGTGATAAAAGTAAGTTTGCGAGCTTGGAAAAATATGAAGGTGGAGTTGTAAAGTTTGGAGATGACAAAGTTGGTATAATTTATGGTAAAGGTTCTATTTCTCTTGATGGTAAGCACACTATTGATGATGTCTTGTATGTAGAAGGCCTAAACCATATCTTTTGAGTGTTGGATAGATTGGTGACAAGGGATATGATCTTCAATTCAAGAATGACAAATGTAGAATCTTGAGTAGCTCTAAAATTGAGATTGCATCAGGTACAAAGACTAAAGGTAATATCTTTCACTTGAATAGTGTCGGTAAAAGATGTTTGATTGCTCAGATTGATGAAAGTTGGTTGTGGCATAGAAGGATGTGCCATGTGAATTTTGATAACATTGTTAAGATAAGTTCTACTTAGGCTATTAGAGATCTTCCTAGGTTGATGAAACCTGCTAACCTTATGTGCAAGGAATGTCAATTAGGGAAATAACCCAAAATTTATTTCAAGAGTAAGAAGCATTTTTCAAATGGATTATTGGATCTTGTGCATACTAATTTGTGTCAACCTTCTAGAGTTAGAAGCTTGCCAGGAGACAAATATTTCATGTTGTTGATTAATGATTATTCAAGGATGATGTGGGTTACTTTCTTAAGGGAGAAGTCTGAAGCTTTAGAGAAGTTCAATATTTTCAAGGCTATGGTTGAGACTGAGATATGTTTGAATTTGAAGTGTCTGAGATCTGTGGTGAATTCATTTTCGGTGATTTTAATGCATTTTATTAAGAGCATGGAATAAAGAGATAGTTGTCTTCTTTGAGAACCCCTTAGCAAAATGGAGTTGTGAAAAGAAAGAACAGAACTATTAAGGAAGTTGTTAGGACAATGATGTTGCAAGGAAATGTTCCACATGTTTATTGGAGAGAATTTGTGAGTAATGTTGTTTACACTCTTAACCGGGTGCATATCAAAGGTAATACTGGTAAAACTCCTTATGAATTATGGTTTGGTCATGCTCCTACTGTTAAGTATTTTTGAATTTTGGGAAGTAAATGTTATATCAAAAGGGATGAAGATTTAGGGAAGTTTGATGCTAGATGTGATGAAGTAATATTTCTTAGTTATTCTACTAAAAGCAAGGGTTGTCAGTGTTATAACAAGAGACCAAGAAAGATTGTTGAGAGTGCAAATGTCAGGATTGATGAAAGCAATGAGAGAAATCAGATCTTGTGGATATGATTTGGATGATCAGAGTGATAGTGCAAAAAAAGGAAAGCAACCTTAGACCCAGAATCAAGTTCAGATCATTCTTGTGAATCCAATGAATCAAGGTGAAGGGACTAGTACAAGTACAGAAGAAAGGAATTAAGAGTCTAAAAATCAAGAAAAACCTAAGACTCCTAGGTATGTAAGATTGAATCATTTTGAAAATCGGATTATAGGAGATAGAAATAAAGGTGTTCAGACTAGAAGAAGAATTGTAGATGATCAAGTTGAGTATTGTTTGATTTCTAAGATTGAACCTAAGGATGTGAATGAAGCATACAAAGATGAACATTGGATAAAAGAAATATTGAATAAGATTGAAAAGAACAATACATGGATTCTTGTTCCCAAACCTAAGAACAAAAATGTAATAGGAACTAAATTGGTCTTCCAGAACAAATTGAATGAGCAAGGTGAAGTTGTTAGAAATAAAGAAAGAATTATTTGTAAAGGGTATTCTCAAATGGAAGGAGTTGATTTTGAAGAGACTTTTTCTTTGATGGCAAGGATTTAAGCTGTAAGATTATTTCTTGCTTATGTTGCTTTCAAGAATTTCAAAGTCTATTAGATGGATGTCAAGTCAGCATTCCTAAATGGCGATTTGGAGGAAGAGGTCTGCATAGAGAATCAGATGGATTTCTATTGACTAATCAAGGAGATGTGGTGTGTCGATTGAAGAAAGCATTATATGGATTGAAGCAAGTGCCAAGAGCTTGGTATGCTAGATTGGGTAAGTATTTATTGAAGCTAGGATTTAACAAAGGTAGCGCTGATAGTAATTTGTACTTAAAGATTGATCATGATAACATTCTGATTGTTGAAGTTTTTGTTGATGACATTATTTTTGGAGGAAATGATAGTTTGTGCAAAGAATTTGCTAATGAAATGCAGAATGAGTTTGAGATGTCTATGATAGGAGAGATGAAATTCTTTCTTGGATTGCAAATCACACGGTAAAAAAAAGGATATTTTATATCTTTGTCCAAGTATGTGAAAGAGTTGTTGAAGAAGTTTTGTTTAGAAGATACAAAACCAATTGGTACTCCTATGGTGACTAGATGTAAGTTGACTAAGGATGATGATTCCCCTAAAGTAAATCAAACTAGATACATATCTATGATTGGTGGATTACTTTATTTGACTCAAACAAGACCCGATATCATGAATGTTCTTTGTCTTGTTGCTAGATTTCAAGTTGATCCTAAGGAATCTCATGGTGTAGCTATTACAAGAATTTTTCAGATATTTGAAAGGAACTGTTGATTTTGGTTTATGGTATCCTAAAGATGGTGAATTTACTTTGAGTGCTTTTACTGATGTTGATTGGGTAGGAGATGTTGATGATCGAAAGAGTACTAGTGGTGGTGCATTTTTTTAGGGAAAAATGTTGGTTTCTTGGTTAAGCAAAAAGCATAACTCTATTTCACTATCTACTGTAGAGGCAAAATATATTGTTGCTACTAACAATTTTACTCAGGTCGTATGGATGAAGCAGATGTTGAAAGATATCAGAATGGTGTATTATGACCCTATGTCTATCTATTGTGACAATTCAAGTGCAATTAACATTTCTAAGAATCTTGTGTTGCATTCTAAGACTAAGTGCATATCTATCAAGTTTCACTTTTTGAGAGACAAGATAAATGAGAAGGAAGTCAGATTGGAGTATGAGCCTACAAAGGAATAGATTGCAGACATTTTTCATGAAACCTTTTCCTAAGGATACTTTTGAGTATCTTAGAGGGAAGTCAAGGGTGATTGCCCCTCCTGATCAAAACTAAGGTGCATTGGTATTGTTGGTGTAAATAATTATTCATCTTGGATATTATTACACTATACTTAAGTTTACTTAGGAAATGCATTTCATAGTAGTTTGGGTATGAGACACTTGGGTGTTTGTGCCACATTGGGATTGTTTGTGTAGGTGAATTTCCACCTTTTATGGTGTTGATCTTGTTACTACTCTATCATATCCACTTATTGTGGAGTGATAATTCCACCTTCAGTGGGTGATCCACCTCATGTAGAATATTTTATTGTTTCTCCTACCTACCACACCTATTTCCTACCTACCCTTGTTTCTTATTGAGCCACATGTCATGTTTGTGTGCTCACATATCCATATAGCCTTGCCTATATATACAGGCTCATCTACATTGTATGTAACAACTATTGATATTTTGATCATCTATCTATTGATGAGAATACAATTTATTCTTGTCCTATATTTTGTCTCTCTAATTTATACTTTTCATTGAGCTCTTGATCTTGGCAAAATCTCACATGGTATCAGAGCCAGGTCCAGGCTAGGAGCCCCAAGCACACAAGAGGTGTGGCTTAAGGGGGGGTGTTGGTGTTGGAAATAAGCCACACCTGGACTGATGATGGACTAATCCAAGAAGGGACAGTAGCTCAATGGTAGAGCACTCTAGCAGGGTATGGAAGGTCCTAGCCTGCTTGCTCCCATCGACAGTCATTTTCTTTTTTATCGGTTGTGCCACGTAGCCTCTAGCCATTGGTCCTTGCAACGCCCAATTGGCACCTAATCATCAATAGTACCATCTGACACATCACCTATCATACCTGCCACATCTGCATTTTTTTATGCCACATCAGCGACCATACAGACAACTCAGCTTTTTCAGCCAATCTGGTTCTACCACGTGCCAATCCATACAATACGGACGCCCGGTCAACAAGGAGGTGAAGTTTTCATTATGGCTAGACGGCCATCAAATTTAACCTCATTTTTTGCTGACATCATCATTTTTTTGAAAAGTTGGCAAGCCCCCTCCATTGAGCTTTTCAATTTTGCAGTCCAACTTTGGAAGGTCATATCTTGCTCATTTTTGCTATGTTTTGGGTACAATTTTTTTTTAAAATGGGCTAATTTTCCATGTACTTTCTCATGGTGCCATTATTTTTTTATTTTTATGGACAAATTTTTCAAAAATCTCATTTTTTGGTGACTATACCTATCCAATCCCCATTTCTGCAACTTCCAAGACTCCGTTTGGGCTCATACGAACTCCTTTTCAGGTGTCTTTTTTTTTAAAGTGTATAATTTTTTGTTTACTCTCATTATATGCTATCAATTTGTAGCAATTTTGGGTATATATTGTACTTTCAGCATATGGTCTTTTTTGGCCAATTTGACACTTGTATGGCATAGATCTATCTTGCTGGTATTTTACATTGTAGTTCTCATCCTATTGGGGCAGTTTTAAATCAAAATTATAATTCCATCTTTCCATTGTTTGTAAGTGACCTATTATACATGCACTACATATAAAGTGCCAAAATCATCATTTGGGGGGGGGTGTACTTTGATTGATTGAATTTGGGGGGGTGTCTCTTTTGCTTTTATTCTCTTGTGTTCCTTCCATTTTTCTACTATGGTTTCTTCTAAGTTTCCTCTCTTAACTCCCCATAATTATGCTACTTGGAAAATTGATGCATGGAGTAAACTTATGGAAAAAGGACTAACTCATTATATTGATGGAACTATTGTTGCTCCTGTTGATCCTAAGGCTGATCCTATTGGTCACTTGGATTGGCTCACTAAAAATATCATGGTAATTGGTACCTTAAGAAAGTATGTATCAAAGGATCTCATTTTTCATATTGAGAAATATACTTTAATCAAGGATGATTGGAAAAAGTTTCAAGACTTGTATGGTCAAGTTGATGAGATTAGTGGATAACAGATTGATAGTGATCTCGCCATGTTAGATCCCAAGAACTTTGATACTATACAAGATTATTTCACTAAGGCAAAAGAGTTGAGGGCATAGCTCAAAGATTGTGGCATTGATAAGAAGGATACTCAATTGATCTTCAATTTGATCGGCAAAATTCCACAAGAATATGTAGCATTTGTTTCTTTTTTCCAAACCCATAGGATGGCAATGGATTCAAGCTACACAATGCCTACATTTGATGCTTCCGCTAAAATATTGATGATGGAGCAAACTAATTTGATAAGCATGGGAATTCTTAAGACTTCTAAGTCTCAATCATTAGTAACAAATTAAGGGAACAAAGGAAATCAAGGAAAGGACAACTCAAACAAGAAGAAATGACAATCAAAGCCTATGAACAAAGCACCATCTTCTCCACAAAAAGGAGATTCATCTTCTTCCAAGAGGGACAATTCACCAAAGAGGGAGAGACCTACTTGTGCTTATTATAAAAATTTTGGTCATGAGGAGGGTCATTGCCATTCTAAGAAGATTGATGAGCTCACACACATCCTCAAAAAGCATAACATTAATTTGCCTAATGTCTACAAGAAGGATGATTCATCAACTTCCACTTCCTCACAATCAAAAGGAAAAGGGCAAGCATTCATGGCTTCTACAAGTGGGAAGACTCACTCTTTTGGGACAAGAAAAGGAAAAGCTCTTTGTGCTACTACAAGTCATGATTCAAGGAGATGGCTTCTAGATTCAGGGGCTTCTCATCATATGGCATCTTCACAATTTATCCTCTCTACATTTGAACCTTGCACCATGCCATATATTTTGATGGGAAATCATACATACATGGATGTGATTGGGAAAGGATCTATTTGCACTGGGGATAACTCCTTCAATGATGTGTTGTGTGTACCCCACTTGACAAACAATCTCCTTTCCATCTATCAAATCACACATGGTGCAACTAAGAGAATTGTGGATTTCACACCTGAGTCAGTTTTCATTAGAGACTTGGAGACTAGAGCTATCAAATAGATTGGGGTGGTTGATCATGCATTTTGGTTACATTCTTTTTCAGATTTTATTGATGATGATGATTTCACATA
The DNA here is from genome assembly GCF_030272615.1 of Cryptomeria japonica. Taxonomy (NCBI): domain Eukaryota; kingdom Viridiplantae; phylum Streptophyta; class Pinopsida; order Cupressales; family Cupressaceae; genus Cryptomeria; species Cryptomeria japonica. The sequence goes on along the minus strand of NC_081412.1, from coordinate 240,942,773 downwards.
TGATGATTCTACACATGACGATCACACTTCTTGTGATGGTTTAGATTTTAAGGAGAACTTTGGGTACTTGAACTTGGGGATTCTTACATGTGACCCCATTCTTGAGCCTTGTGTTTCATCTCCTCCTATTGATAACACATCACCTATTGCACCTGATGATGCAGATAGTGTGACAGTTTTGCCTTCATGTGATTTAGTGCAGCAGGATATAAATTATCTTCCAGCTTCAGTTTCATGGGATGAGTACTTGATAGACATTGCAAGTTTGTTTGTGGAATCCTACATTGTGGATTTGGGAGACATCATTGATGACATTCATCTTCTCTTTGATGAAGATGATCCTTCTTCGATTGTTGCGAGGGGATACTCTGACCCTCTTGTTCATTCTCTACATGACCATTCTTTCGAGGTTGACATGATTGTGGATACTTATGCACAGCAGTTGGAGGAGGTCTCTTTATCCTTTGAGGAGACATGTGAATCTTTCGAAATTGTTCTACATTCTTCTCCACTAGATCTTGGAGTGCCTTTTTTAGAAGTGTGGAGCAGTTTACCACCTTTGGGGGGGATATCTTTCAGCATCAACATGGGGACACTTGAGCAGTTTTTAGATATTCCATTCATCATGATTTTTTTTCATACATGTTCCCTTTATGATTGGAGAGATTTCATGGATACGCCTTTGGTTTTGTTTCTTCCCAAGGGGAGGAATGTTGTTCAAATTTCGTGGAGCAGTTTCTTCATCCATCATCAAGCTTCTATCATTCGTGCAGATTCTACATTGAGGGGGGGCTACCTCGCTTCTCTTCTTCTCTCATATGGGGGGGACTTTTTCCTCACATGGGGTTTTGTTCCTCAAATACTTCTATGAGAGTTCTCTTGTATAGCATTCATCTCTCTTTTGGGGGAGGGTTTTTTCCCATTGGGTTTTTCTCTCTTTCTCCGCATTGTGAGAGATTTCATTGCATTGGTTTGCATGCATTTTCATTTGTACATGGGTACCTGGTGCAGGAGCACCCTTCCAAGCTCTCCCTCCTTTTTGTTTTGTTGGTATTATGCTTCTCATGAAGCCATTGTATATAAAATAATGAGCCAAGTGCTCATAGGTCCTAGTTAGGGTCCTAGAGGAGATCTTAGGGGTCAATAGTCAAGATTGTGATTTTCTTGAAAATGGAGGGTATGTGTGTCTTTGCAGTGTTTAGGGGTCCTTCATAACATGGTGGTGTCCTTAGGTTGGCCCAAAGTGGGTTTAGGAGTCATGAAAAGCAACATTGAGAAAGTTGCTCAAAAGTTGCATGACAACTTTTAAAAGTTGTCAAGCAACTTTTCCACCAGGAGGTCTAAATCCTTATCTTGGCATGGAAACCCCTAATATGGGCACATAGACTGAGGCAAAGGTGGTATAAGTATTTGCAAACCCTAATTGGATGGGTGGATGTCAGAGATTGTAGTGCCCAAGCAAACTGAATTGATTGTGACTGTTTTGTTGGTTACCAATCAGTTTGAATGAAGCTACCGAGCAAGTTAATGGATTGATTTGAATGCAAAAATATGTGAAATTTCTTCTATGGTGTAAATAATTCCATTTTGAGTGATTAGATTAGCTTTTTGTCTACCAATTGAGTGTGTTTTTAAATAGTTTGTAAATTGCAGTCTCACTGTCCAGCTTTGGACTGGTTTGTGCAAATGAAGTCTTAACTCCATTCCTCATTGTGGAATCAAAATGAAACCATGGGGAATGGAAGTGAAGACCCTATACTATAGTCCCATGCAAGAATGTTCCTTGTAAATACAAGGAGGCCAAGAAAAGACCCACTCCTAGGCAAGATTGGACAGTTCCCGGTTAGGAGAGGTCAAATTGCAGAGGTCTTGGAGAGCAAGGTTGGTTAGTGGAGAGTACATACTTTGGAAGAGGTGTAGAGGAGTGAGTGAAGCATCATTGGTGTGAAGGAGGAGCCTCCACCAATCCAAACAAGGTGGATAAAACTCATAACACTCACTGTGACCCAGGCAGACCCTAAAAACCCTCACAAAAACCCTTGAAAACCTTAAAATCCACCTAGGACAGTGTACGGACACTTGGAGGCCTAAAACCTAGAAAATCCATGAGTCCTTGCCAAATGAATGGTAGTCCATTTTGGGAGTTTTCATTTTTTGTGCATCATTTGTGAGAGGGAGCCCTAAAAGACCGAGTAGGAGGCCTAATTGGTCCTAATCCTTGTAGCCCTGTTTGAAGGCAAAAACCCAAATTTGTGAAATCGGTAAGGGGTTAGAATCTTGAAACCTCTTGGGGGCATATGAATAGGTGGAAAGACCATGAAATAGACCTAATACAACCTTGCTAAGACCTTGGAAGGTGTGGAACAAGCCTAGCCCTTAGTAGCCATAGGAAGGGGTTTTGAGTCTCATGAGTAGGTGAGACCTTAGGAGCAAAATTGCAACTCATTTGTGGGTGGATTGGGAAAGGTTAGGGGATTCCTCAAGCAAAGGAAATCCTAGAGACCTTAGGGTGTGTAGAGAACACTAGGTGATCCAAGGAAAAGATCCAAGAGCATAGACTAGGCTAGTCTATCCCTAACCCCATCCCATCAGTACCTAACATGTCCTCGTAGTCGGGACCCATCTTGCATTGCTTAGTTGCATTGTAGACTTAAGTACATTCCCCTAAGTTTCAGTTAAGGGGGGGTGTTGGCGTAAATAATTATTCATCTTGGATATTATTACACTATACTTAAGTTTACTTAGGAAATGCATTTCATAGTAGTTTGGGTATGAGACACTTGGGTGTTTGTGCCACATTGGGATTGTGTGTGTAGGATAATTCCCACCTTTTATGGTGTTGATCTTATTACTACTCTATTATATCCATTTAATGTGGATTGATAATTCCACCTTCAGTGGGTGATCCACATTATGTGAAATATTTTATTGTTTCTCCTACCTACCACACCTATTTCCTTCCTACCCGTGTTTCTTATTGAGCCACATGTCATGTTTGTTTACTCACATATCCATATAGTCTTGCATATATATGCAAGATCATCTACATTGTATGTAACAACTATTGATCTTTTGATCATCTATCTATTGATGAGAATATAGTTTATTCTTGTCCTATATTTCATCTCTCTAATTTGTACTTTTCATTGAGCTTTTGATCTTGGCAAAATCTCACATGTATGCATCAGTTTGGTGCATTTCACAATCATATATTATGATCCAGATTGATGAGTGGAGACTACTACTTAGGGGGAGTAGTCAGTAAGTCAGTTCTAAGTTTTGTGGTGCAAATATGTGTCTCTTTCATTGATGTCCAAGGGGGAGAGATTTATGTGAAAAATTGTGTATTGATCTAAGGGTGAGAGAGTTATTTGTATAGTGGGAGAGTAATATGAGAGAGTTGATTTCTTTGTCATTGATTGTTTTTCACATCATATGTTGCCATCAATTCCAAAGGGGGATATTGTTGTATATTGTTGGAAGTATGCTACAAATATGTGCTTAAGAGATATTTGATAGATGGGTTGTCATTGATGTCAACATATTTCTTTGTTTGTGATAGTGATGCAGTGAGTTTAGTGAGTTGGTTTCTTTAGCTTGTTGGTGATCAAAGTTTGTGAATTAAAAGGTTTGTAGACGATTGTGTATAGATGACTCAGTGCAATTTTCAGGGGTCCGCATGAAGATTTAAGTGAGTTATGGATATCTGTGTTGTGGTTGGTTTTTAAGTTGTTTAGTTGTGTCAGAGTGTCAGTATTTTGATCTGCATTACTTTGCATTGAAATATTTTGTGTTGGTGGTCTGCATTGATCGTTGTGCACATAATTGATGATTTTCTCTTATGTGTTAGAGTTCTTCATGTTTTTGGATGACCAGATGCTTGTAGTGTGTTGTGGATGTTTGATGCATAATTCTTGGAGGTGTTTCATGTTCGAGACATGTGTTATGGGTATGTTTTATGTCTTAGCCAACATTTATTGGTCTACATGTGATATTGTAGTGTGTGTGGTTATATTTTTGTAATTAGGTGGTGAGAGTTGAGCCAACCTTGTTGATATTCACAAGGTTGATATCATGTATAAATAAATGTAATATATTTCTAATTGAGTGTGTGAGTGTGTATGGATGAGAAACAGGAATTTATGTTATCAACTAATGTATACACCTTTCGAAAGAAGATAAGAAGTGCGAAGAAGAGGAAGTTGTTATGTGCTTAACTGGAATTGTAAGTGAAGAATCATTGGTGTGAAGGAGGAGCCTCCACCAATCCAAAAAAGGTGGCTAAAACTCATAACACTCACTGTGACCCAGGCAGACCCTAAAAACCCTCACAAAAACCCTTGAAAAACTTAAAATCCACCTAGGACAGTGTACGGACACTTGGAGGCCTAAAACCTAGAAAATCCATGAGTCCTTGCCAAATGAATGGCAGTCCTATTTGGGATTTTGGATTGTTTGTGCACCATTTGTGAGAGGGATCCCTAAAGGACCGGGTAGGAGGCCTAATTGGTCCTAATCCTTGTAGCCCTGTTTGAAGGCAAAAACCCAAATTTGTGAAATCGGTAAGGGGATAGAATCCTGAAACCTCTTGGGGGCATATGAATAGGTGGAAAGACCATGAAATAGACCTAATACAACCTTGCTAAGACCTTGGAAGGTGTGGAACAAGCCTAGCCCTTAGTAGCCATACTAAGGGGTTTTGAGTCTCATGAGTAGGTGAGACCTTAGGAGCAACATTGCAACTCATTGGTGAGTGGATTGGGAAAGGTCAGGGGATTCCTCAAGCAAAGGAAGTCCTAGAGACCCTAGGGTGTGTAGAGAACACCAGGTGATCCAAGGAAAGGATCCAAGAGCATAGACTAGGCTAGTCTATCCCTAACCCCATTCCATTAGATTGGTATCAGAGCTTAGTAAAAGACTTGGAGGACTGTGTATTTCTCTATATACTGGTGAATTAGTAGGGGAGAGTAGAATGGTTACTAATGCAGAGCTGGCTAGAGAAGTAGAAGAGCAGAAGGAGAAGAATAGACTCCTTGAAGAAGCTATGAGTGAGATAAGGGATAAACTGCAGGAAGTGGTGGATCAGAGGACACAAGGACCTTGGGATGGAGACACCAAGGGTAAAGGCAAGAAAACTATAGACATAGATGATATTATCCCTTAACCAGATCCCTTGTTCAATGAAGAACCATTTGTAAAAGCTATTAAGGCTTTGAACACCAAGGCTTTTGAAGGATTGCCACATTTCAGTGGAAGAATGGACATAGACACTGTTATGGAAAGGATTGAGGGCCTGGAAACCCACTTTGAGTGTGAAGGAGTGACAGAGGCTCAAAAGGTTAAGGTTTCCAAATCAAGATTAAGGGGAGCAGCTTTGACATGGTGGAAGTACCTGCAAGAAGAAAGAGTTAGTATGGGGAAGCTACCTATTGCAAATTGGAAAGCTATGGTGGGTAAGATTAAGGAGGACTACTTACCAGAGGATTATGAAGTCCAACTTCATAAGAAGAGATAGGGTTTGAAGCAAAAAGATCTTGATGTAACCTCCTACACTGAAGAATTTAAAAAGCTATGTCTTAGATCTAAAGTTCAAGAAGATGAATCTATTAAGGTGGCTAGGTATCTAAGCGACCTAAAGTGGAACATTCAGGAGGAGATAAGCCTATGGAATCCTACTACTGTCCAAAAGTGTCATTAGCTTGCTACCAAGGTAGAGGAGAGGAACAAAAGAAAAGGAGACTCCAATAATAGGGGTAGAGGTAGAGGTAGAGAACAAATGAACCACCAAGGTGGTTACCAAAGCAAGTCAAATGAGCAGAGGAACCAAGGAGAATCCAAGCTGACTGAGCATGGTAGTGAAACCAATCCAAGAGGAGGACATTCTAGAGGAAGAGGTGCACAAGGTGGTCCAAATAGAGGTAGAGGTACCAGTAGAGGTAACTCCTACTTTGCAACTATGAAATGTTACAATTGTGGTCAATTGGGACACCCGACATATAGACGCCCTGACAAGCCCACATCATCAAATAGTGGAAAGAGGGTTGCTTATGCACATGAAGACTCTTCAAGCAGCAAGACACCTGAGGTGGACCATATTGAATCAGAGATTGGAGAAAATCTAATGTTCAATAGGGTCTTGATAAGGCAGCTAGTCAAGAATGAACCTAAGCATAGGAGAGCATTGTTTAGGGTGAGATGCAAGATTCTTGGTAAAGTGTGCAAGGTGATAGTTGATTCAGTCTCAACTGACAATATCATATCAGAAGAGGCAGTTAAGAAGTTGAGACTCACAAGGATACCCCACACTAACCCATACAAGGTGACATGGTTGAATCATGAGCAGAGTGTGCTAGTCAATGAACAGACTTGGGTAGAGTTTTCTATTGGGGGATATAGGGATAAGATCCTTTGTGATGTGTTACCTATGGATGCATGTCACTTATTGCTAGGAAGACCCTGGCAATTTGATAGGAAGGTGATCTATGATGGAGAGGAGAACTCCATTTCCTTTAAGAAGGACAACAAGACCTTCAAAATTCAGTCCTTGATAGAGAATGAAGAAGGAACTTCAAAGACACCTAGCGTCTTAATGGCTACTGGTAAAGATTTTTTAAACTTGCTACATGTGGAAGAGATTGTGAAGTGTGCCATTGTGAAACCAAAGGAGGAAGAAGACAAGTTGCAGGCAGAAGTACCCAAGGAGGTAAAGAAAATGTTGCAAGAGCATAAGGATATAGTGAGTGATGGAACACCTGCAACACTCTCACCAAGAAGGTCTATAAGCCATCAAATAGACTTTGTTCCCAGTGCATCCTTACCTAACAAGGTTGCATATAAGCTCACACCTGATCAAAATAAGGAGGTAGCAAGGCAAGTGTAGAAGCTATTGGAACAAGGACTGATTAAGAAGAGCATCAGCCCATGTGCAGTCCTGGTAGTGTTAGCATCAAAGAAGGGAGGCAAGTGGAGACTTTGCACTGACTCAAGAGAGCAATCAATAGGATCACCATAAGGTATAGGTTTCCTATTCCTAGAATAGAGGATCTAATGGACTATTTAGGAGGGGCTATGTATTTTACCAAGCTAGACCTTAAAAGTGGTTATCACCAGATAAGAATTAAGGAGGGTGATGAGTGGAAGACTGCTTTCAAAACTACAAAGGGATTGTATGAATGGCTTGTGATGCCATTTGGACTAACCAATGCTCCAAGCACCTTCATGAGGTTGATGGATGAGGTGTTGAAGGATTTCACAGGCAGATTTGTGGTGGTGTACCTAGATGACATTCTCATCTATAGCAGAACCAAAGAGGAGCACCTTGAGCATTTGAGGTTAGTCTTAGAGAGGTTGCATGAGGAGAAGTTATCCATCAACCTAGAGAAGTGTGACTTCTTGAAGCAAGAGCTAGTTTACTTAGGATTTGTGGTGTCTAAGGGAAACTTGAAGATGGATCCAAGCAAAGTGGAGGCAATCTTGAATTGGCCTGCACCTAAAACAGGGACTAAAGTTAGAAGTTTCCATGGGTTAGCTCAATTCTATAGGAAGTTTGTGAGGAACTTCAGTGGTATATGTGCACCAGTCCTTGACACCATTAAGGGAGGCCTTAAAACTAAGTTTAAATGGACTGAGCAGGCTGACAAAGAATTTAAATTATTGAAGCAAGAAGTGGCCACAAAACCTATCCTTCTCCTACCTACGTTTGATAAGCTATTCACTTTGGAGTGTGATGCAAGTGGAGTTGCAGTGGGTTTGATTTGTGTAAGTTTTTACGACAACTGATTCACACCCCGCCCCCCTCAGTTGTCTTCTTGGAATCAAAGCTATTTCATCAAGACTATACACATAAATACAACATGCACCTAGTACCAATCCTAATGTTCTGATCTTATTTAGATATTTAGAAAACTTATGATTTTTTGTTTTGTAGCTTTTTCCATCAGGTAGTCAAAATTTTTGCATTTGTTAGGTAAATGTTTTTCATTCGTAGTTATTTTATTTTGTATTTGTTAGTTTTTCATTTTACATTTGTATGCTTAAAATTTTGCATTCAAATGTTAAAAAACAATTATGTTTATGCTTGCAACTTCACTTTTCATTTTTGCAATGGTACTAATGTCATATTTTCAACATGTGGCAGACAAAATTCTAAGGAGAAAAGCATATGATCGATCAAACACAAAAAAATTGATAAAACTATTAGATAGTTTAAATAACTAGAAGACAACTGAGAGGGGGGGTGAATCAGTTGTCACATATTACCGAAACCATTAGCAATTAAAACTTCAATACTGAAACCCAACATATTAATACTGAAATAGCAGTTAAACCAATTAAGCATAAACAATAATCACAGAATAAATATCATCTACATGAAACCAAGATTTATACGTGGAGAACTAGATAAAGGGAAAAACCATGGTGGGAAGCCTACCCACAATCAAATAATACTTTTGCAGTAAGTATGTGAATTACAATTGAGGGGCCTACACTTGTAGGAAGGCCAACATCCTAGAGCGCACTGCTCGTCAAAAAAGGAGTTTCACTGACTACATAGAAATCTAGACTACAATCTAGAGAAGTGTTAGAACTGTAAGGATAGGATCTCCTATGCCTGAGTATAGTTCTGGTTAAGCTCAATATCGAAGGACTAAATCTTCTTATATAAACCCAATTCGATCTCTAATGATCAACCAAATCCTTTGCCTAAGTGATATTACATTATTCACACATTACATATCCATATCCCATTCCTATATCTCTACCATGATGATCTACAATGAGATCTTACATCTATATATACAAACCCTCGATCATAAACAATCAGGTCAGCCACTAGAAAATAAACCAATTACATAATTACAAAATATATTGGGATTAGACCAAACAAATAGTATCCAATACATAAGACATTCTGGAAACACATCGAGAGGTCCAATCCACACGTTACATTAATCTGGACCATAACCTAGATCAACCGGGACCCAATATAGGTCCACAAGCTAAAGAAATGATCTCCATTCACCAAGTCTCAAACATGATCACCAACAGCATCCGGAAACTCCACCAAAAGCTGCACCAACACCACTTATGCATATCATCAAAGATCTTCTTCAAAAGCTCTGTTGGTGAAACCCTTGTCGAAACTAGAAGCCAAGCTTCTAAGAAAACAAGATAGCATCTGATTACCAGATCAAAACCAATTGACTGAATATGAACATGAGTATCATGAATAAGCCAATTCCATAGCCAAATCATACCAGATCATGTCGGTTCTAAACCAACTAGAAACCCCTCAACCTACCAGGACCAGAGGGGTGCCAGTAAAGCATCCAAACAGCTAGTGTTGACATCAATTCCACCAAATGGTCAACAATATCCCCCTTTGGCATTGATGGCAACACTAGATGTGAAAAACATCTAAGTACCAAGAAATGCCAAACAATTCTCCTCCAATGGAAGACAACCAACAATCTCCCACTCAATGATATAGCAATGAAGTTCTGAAACAAAGACCAAACTCCCCCTATGAGTGATATCTCTATAAAGCTCTGAATTACATATATCTCTCCCTAATGTATACAACTCCTTAATTTTTTCTTTTTTTCCTTTTTCATATCAATATATCTCCCCCTTTGACATCAATGCCAAAAATATGACAAAAATATCGAAGAAAAAACACAAACCACTAAATCACAAAGCTGACTACTCCCCCTGAGTAGTAGCATCCCCACATTAGTGTTGGAATGAATAGTATCTCTTATAATGCATATTGGACTGATGCCAAACTACATCGATCAAGTCTCTACCATAGGGGTAGAAACCCCCAATCTATCTCTCAAGTGCTCAAACGATTCTCTAGGCAAAGGTTTAGTGAAAATATCTACAATCTTCTCTTTAGTGTTCACATAAACCAATCTAACTTTATTTGCTTCCACCTTTTCCTTCAAAAAATTATACTTGATGGATATGTGTTTTGTCTTAGAATGAAATATTGGATCCTTTGATATGTCAATAGCAATAGAATTATCACAGTGAATAACTACTAAACCATTACAATTCACCTTTATATCCTTCAACAATTGCTTCCTCCATAAAACTTGTGTACGGTTAGTAGCAGCAGCAACATACTTAGCTTCAGTAGTAGATAAAGAAGTACATGATTGTTCCTTGCTGATCCATGAAACAAGTTTCTTTCCAAGAAAGAAAGCTCCACTGGAATTACTTTTTCGATCATCAACTTCTCCAGCCCAATCAACATTTGTATATGCACATAATGTAGATTTTTCATCCTTAGGGTACCACAAACCATATTTTGATGTACCTTTCAAGTATCTAAAAATCCTTTTCACTGCACTCTCATGATTCTCTCTAGGATCATTCTGAAATATTGATACAATAGAAACAACATTCATTATGTCAGGCCTAGTCTAAGTTAAATAAAGAAGACCTCCAATCATATATTTGTATCTTGTAGGATTTACTGGTGCAAAAACATATTTTCTTATCAATTTCACATTTATAACCATAGGAGTACTTACCGGTTTATAGTCTCCCATACCAAATGTCTTCAACAATTCCTTAGCATACTTAGTTTGATAGATGAAAATACCTTTGTTGGTCTGAGTAATCTCCAAACCTAAGAAAAATTTCATCTCACCAATCATAGACATTTTAAATTCTTTCTCCACAATCTTAGAGAATTCTCTGCATAACTTATCTTCACCTCTAAAAATAATTTCTTCAACACAATTCAATAATCAATATATCATCATCAGTGATTTTATAATATAAATTATTGTCAACACTACCCTTAGTAAAACCAAGCTTCAAAAGATATTTATCCAACCTTGCATACCAAGCTCTAGGTGCTTGTTTCAATCCATAGAAAGCTTTCGTTAGCCTGCAAACCATGTTTGTATCATATGATAGTTAAAAACCATTAGGTTTCTCAATATAAACTTCCTCATCAAGATCCCCATTCAAAAATGCATACTCAACATCCATCTGATAAACCTTCTATTTTTTATGAGCAGCATAGGCAAGAAATAGTCTTATAGCTTCAATCCTAGCTACAGGTGCAAAAGTCTCTCCATAATCAATTCCTTCCTTCTGAGAATATCCTTTACAAACAAATATATCCTTGTTCCTTATAACTTTACCATCCTAATTCAATTTATTCCTAAAAACCCATTTAGTTCCAATAACATTCTTATTTTTAGGTCGAGGAACCAAAGTCCATGTGTTATTTTTATCAATCTGATCTAATTCTTCTTCCATATCTTTCAATCAATATTCATCTTTACATTCCTCAATTACTGATATTGGTTCAACCTATGAAATTAAACATACCTCATTAGTTGTTAGTCTTCTTCTTGTCATCACTCCATTGCTCTTATCCTGATTGATCTGATCATCTGAATGATTCAATCTCACATAACTAGGAGTCCTCTGACTCTCTGTTCCTATTCCCAGTTCTTCAGTCACTATAGAATTTTATGATATTGTCAGAGTAACCAGTTCAACACTTTGTTCTGGTAAAGGTGCTACCGATTCAGATATAATCATTTCCACTGTCGGTTCAGGTGAACTCACAATACCGGTTCCCACTTTTTGATCAACTTTGAGACTTATATGAATATTTTGAAAAAAACCTTCACTTTTTGACACCTATAACTTTTAAACCGTTAAGAATTTGAAGATGATATAAACTAGTGATTTTTAACATCTTGTGTGTAGATTCTAAATATATTTTTTTCAAATTTGTTTGAATAAAATTTTATTGATTTTTCCATCTCCCTTAAAAAGTAGTTTTTTACAGCAAACAACATTTTTAAAGAGTGATGTGTATCCCAAAATGCATAATTGTTTTTCTATAAATGATAAAAACCTAATTCTTTTGAATTTTGGTTTGTGACATCAATACCCAGGGTATGCAGTTGGTTTAATAGTGATATGTTGAATATTTTTCATTTTATTAAGTTTTGAAGTTCGACTAATTATAATTTAGATATAGGTGTACGTTTGAACACATAACTTGTTCTATATATATCAAAATTTTATTTTATTTTTTTTGTTGGAAAGAAAACATCAATACCTAGTGCATAGATATTTTTTAGAATTTTTTTGAATTAGTTTACTATTTTTCCCAATTCATTGAACAAAGAAGTTCATGTTCGGTGAAAAACCTAAATTCATAAGAAATAAAATAAAAATATAATAATGAAATTAAATATATTAATTGTTATACTATTTGGAAATCTTATAATAAGGACTAAATACTTTTTAAAAAAACTTTTAAATGAATTAATTTGACCCCTCAAAAGCTAATGTAAAATTGGTTTTTTATCAGCATTTGATAGATGCAAAGGAGACTCCATTGCAAGTATGATTTAGAAGTAGAGAGGTTCTATCCAAGAAATTTTGACCTAAGAGCTTTTGATTTAACTCTCTTCAATTAATTACTTAAAATGTGACCTCTTAAAGCTTAAATCATTATATTTAAAAAAAAATGTATGATTTCAGCAAAAATCAAGACATACCAAAAAGTGGGAACCAACTTTTTGAGTTCACCCATTCCTTCTCATAAACTCTGATTTGACCTCTATTCAGCTCATCCACTTTGACATTAGCGCTCTCACAATTCTCTGTAATCTCTTGTTATAACATCTATATGTTTTTCTTTCATTAGAATAACCAAGAAATATGCCTTCATCACATATAGGATCAAATTTTCCAATGATATCATCTCTTCTGATATAACATTTACTACCAAAGATTTTGAAATGCTTAACTGTAGGTGTATTGCCAAACCATAATTCATAAGGTGTCTTACCAGTTTCTCCTTTGATATGTACTTTGTTGAATGTATAAATCATTGTTCTCACTGCTTCTCTCTAGTAGATATGAGGTAGACTAGCTTCCATCATCATTGTTCTAGTGGTATCTAAGATAGTTATGTTCTTCCTTTCCATAACTCCATTCTGTTGAGGTGTCCGGGGAGCAGAAATTTGTCTTTTTATACCATGCTTCTCACAAAAGTTTTTAAACTCACTGGATGTGCATTCTCCCCCATGATCTAACCTCAAACATTTAATCTTCAATCCTGTCTTAGTTTCCACTTTAGCCTTCAATATTTTAAACTTTTCAAATGCCTCAGATTTTTCTTTTAGAAAAGTAACCCACATCATTCTAAAATAATCATCAATGATTAGCATGAAATATATATCATCTTGAAAACTTTTAACTCTAGTAGGGTCACACAAATAAGTATGAATAAGATCAAGAACATCATTGGATTTATCTTGTATACTCCTAAAAGAGGTGCTGACCTGTTTACCCATTTGACATTCTTTACATACCAGATTATAGGGCTTTGTAATCTTGGGTATATCTCAAACTGCCTTAGTTGAACTGATCTTCACAATGCAATCAAAATTCACATGACACGGCCTTTTATGTCATAGCCAACTTTCATAAATTTGTGTAATCAAACATGTCTTCTCATCGGAGTTCAAATAAAATATATTACGTTTTGTCTATATACCGGTTGCAATATCCAAGCTAGATCTGTTAATGATTTTGCATTTTCCATCCTTGAACTGTAACTAAAATCCCTTATCCACCAATTATCCTACACTCAAAAGATTATGCCTTAAACTTTCAACATAATAAACATTGTCAGTATTATTATTATCATCCAATGATATAGTTCCTTTTCCTTTAATCATGCATGCTTTGTCATCTCCAAATCTAACCAGACCACCATCAAATTCTCACAAAGATAGAAACTTCCCTTTATCTCTAGTCATATGATGTGAACAACCACTGTCAATTACCCATTCATCCTTGTCTTTAATTTTAGCAGCAAGTGCCTTCTCTTCAGGTACATTCTCTTCCAGTGCCGGAACATCTTCCTTGATAGCTAGGAATACCCATTCCTTCCCATTGTTGGAACCACTAGTAGAGTCTTCTAATGGTTCATCATCAGAATCAGTAATGCCTTCCTCATCTGCTATGTAGCATGATTTGTCTTTGTTTTTCTTATACTTATACTTGTTCTGATATCCATGGTTAGTCTTAAAAGATCTTCTCACTCTTCCTTCAAATCTTGAATTCCTTTCAGGACATCTAGATGCAAAATGACCAATCTTATTACATGCAAAACATTTAAAAGGTGTTTTTCCTTTATACTTACTTCCTACCAGTCCTTTAGGTAATCTTCTAGCAAATAGGGCTTCAAGTTACTCACATTATTCATCTTCTCTCTTCATATCATCCAATTCCTTTACATACAAAGATTTCCAATCTTTCTTACCGGTTGATGATGCAGGAGCATGAAAAGTTGGTTCAGACTTCACAGCTCCAGAAGGTCCAAATTCTTCAAGCTCAAAAGAAAATATTTTCCCAACCAAGGTATCTTTGTTGACAGATTTATTAGCCATTGTTCTTAACTCATTAATAGAAGTAGCCTTCATTTTGTAAGCCGGTGGTAGGTCTCTCAAAACTTTAGAAACAATTTCATCTTTGCTCAGAGTTCCACCACAACATTGAATTCCGATAACAATCTCATTTACCCTTTCCATAAATGCAGTAATCCTTTCATCTTCTTCCATCTTTAGTTTTTCATATCTCACCTAGTAACCATCAAGTTTAGCAATCTTCACTGTAGGTTCATCTTCATTAAGAGTCTCCAACTTATCCCACATAGCCTTTCCAAATAATTTGTCGGTTAATTTGATTATTTGCTAATAAGAAAATGCACACAAGAGGGCTTCTCTTTCTCTACAATCATTCTCAATCTCCTTCTCCAGGTTTGTTGAACGAGGATTGCCAGATGCTGGATTATAAGGTGTGACACCATTATGTGTGATCTCCCAAATCTCCTTGCTAAGACATCTTAGATGATTCTCCATCCAAATCTTCCATATTGTGTAATTTGTTCCATCGAGCCTTGGAATATCCCTCTGAAAGATAGCTCTAGATGAACTGGATGAACTTGAACTATTAGACGCCATAGGATCTTCTTCAAGCAGTTAAGCTTTCTGTAGAGAGGACCAAAGCTCTAATACCAATGTTTAGACAATTCAAATAACCAGAAGACAACTGAGAGGGGGGGTGAATCAGTTGTCACAGATTACTAGAACCATTAGCAATTAAAACTTTAATACCGGAACCCAAAATATTAATACCAGACTAGCAATTAAACCAATTAAGCATAAACAATAATCATAGAATAAATACCATCTACATGACACAAAGATTTATACGTGGAAAACTCGATAAAGGGAAAAACCATGGTGGGAAGCCTACCCACAATCAGATAATACTTCTGCAGTAAGTATGTGAATTACAATTGAGGGGCCTGCACTTGTAGGAAGGCCAACATCCTAGAGCGCACTTCTCATCAAAAAAGGAGTCTCACTGACTACATAGAAATCTAGACTACAATCCAAAGAAGCGTTAGAACTGTAAGGATAGGATCTCTTATGCCTAAGTACATTTTTGGTTAAGCTCAATACCAGAGGACTAAATCTTCTTATATAAACCCAATTCAATCTCCAATGATTGACCAAATCCTTTGCCTAAGTGATATTACATTATTTGCACATTACATATCCATATCTCATTCCTATATCTCTACCATGATGATCTACAAAGAGATCTTACATCTATATATACAAACCCTCGATCATAAACAATCAGGTCAGCCACCAGACAATAAACCAATTACATAATTACAAAACATGTTGGCCTTAGACCAAACAAATAATATCCAACACATAAGACATCCCAGAAACACATTGAGAGGTCCAATCCACACGTTACATTAATCTGGTCCATAACCTAGATCAATCGGGACCCAATATAGGTCCACAAGCTAAAGCAATGATCTCCATTCACCAAGTCTTGAACATGATCACCAACAGCATTTGGAAACTCCACCAGAAGTTGCACCAACACCACTTATGCATATCATCAAAGATCTTCTTCAAAAGCTCTGTTAATGAAACCCTTGCTGGAACTAGAAGCCAAGCTTCTAATCAAATGGGATAGCATCTTATTACCGGACCAAAACCAATTGACTGAATATGAACATGAGTATCATGAATAAGCCAATTCCATAACCAAATCATACTGGAGCCTACCAGATCATGCCAGATCTAAACCAACCAGAAACCACTCAACCTAATGGGATGAGAAGGGTGTCGGTAAAGAATCCAAACAGCTAGTGTTGACATCAATGCAACACATAATTAATTCCACCAAATAGCCAACAAAAACTACTAATCGTGTTTTTGTAGGGGTAGTATAGGAGAGTGGCTGTGTTTTTTTCTAAAGTAGCTCACACTTCGTTTGGTTCTTAAAGTGAATAATTTATTTAAAATGTCTAGGGAATTTTCCCATTTTGTTTAACCCCTTTAGAAGGTCTGCCTCCAAGTGTGTTATATCAATCAGAGGGAATGACCTAAGTAATACTTTAATGCAATCTACTATATAAAAAAGGGTGTGATGAAATTCATAGCCCAACTAGTATTATCTTCTATCATTCTTCTCAATCCAAAAGGGATTTCATATCCCAATTACAATTAGTTTGGCACACACGAGGTGATGGTGACCCCAAATTATGACTAGAAACCCTTGTTTTTAGAGGCCAAAATCCTTACATCTGGTGGTTCAAGGGCTGCGGATCGTACCTCATAGATACCCCTCATGTACCCTTCAAAGTGAGATGGGAAATTCCTTAGATCCAAGATCTTCAAATATTTGGGGTAAGAGAAAAGGTGTGTCGACATCGTGGAGGGGAGTGAGTGCCACCTAATCTCTAGTTTTTCATTCTTTCTGAGGTATTTAATTATGATGGGGGGGCCACCAGATGGTTTCCTTTGTATCCTGAGTAGGCCATGTGCTTGTCTTCTGAGATTATAAAATCTTTGATGTGCTAAACCAATAGAGTTAGTCTTGATTTGGACCAACTTAGGCCCTTTGACATGCAACTTTGATTTTCAAAGTAATAAAAATCCAAAGCCATACTATCTATGTTGTTTTATGACTATCTGATTATCAAAATCTTACCAAAATTTCCTGAAACAAATCAAACATTTTTAGACTCTATAGGGAACTCAAAAATTAGGCAAATACCCTTGTCGCATATGTCAATAATTATTTTCACATTTGTCTTGAGTTTAATCTATATGTGTCCAATTTCTTTTTTGCATTTGACCAGAATAGATTTCATACTTGTCAGTTTCCCATTTTGCATTTGTCCCATTCCAAACTCGCATCCGACTAGTAAAATAGTGCTTGGATAGATAAGTCCTAATTCCACATTCGATGTCCAAACTAATCTAATATTTTGTATTCAATAGACTCTTTTAGAGTTTTTATCTCCCTATAGGTTGTATGTCCAGAAGCATCCTCGTTTTCATTCTTAATTTAGTTGCATCCCAAGCCATCTCAGGAATTGGTTTTAACATCAAACTAGAGAAACCATTAAGAAATTAAGACCCTATATATATCAATCCTCACAATCCAATTCCCTTTCTTATAATTATAGCATAGGGCATCAACATTTGCAAATTTTTCATGTCATTGACCTGGGAAATGGCGAATATATTGTACCAACTGGGGTGGCCATGTCACCAGAACATTATCAATTTCCATCAAATTCATGGTCCAATTGTAATATGTTTTATGTAATTAAATATTTCTATACGAGGATTTCGCTAATACAATATACGGTGGACACGCGATAAATTTAATTTTTTGGCCTACACTCTAGATGAGGTTGCCTTAATAGATGATCATAATTCAACTATAAGCATATGCAGATTTGTTGGCCAGGAGGACCCAATTTGCTCGGCATTTTGCCGATGCGTGCCCCTATTCACCCCAATTTTTGCCAACTCTATTGTATTTGCCAATTATTTGGACGACCCATAATCGCCTTGAAAATTACATAAGTCATGTTATAGTTAAGTGGGATTCTCCAAATATTTGTATATGGCATATAAAATTCCCATGGAATTTTCAATATAAGGATTGGTATAAATATATTCAAAGATCAAATCAATCTCTACACAATTTGGTGGGTTTTAGGCTCTGAATTTGGATCAATAGAAAAGTTTCAAACCAAGGAAAATCATTGTTGTTGACTGCATTGGCGACTGCTAATGACCTAAAGCTAAGAAATCATATTTTTGAATTGTTATAATATTATTTTAAATTTATCTATATCTGTTTTCACTATTGAGTTCACCCTTATTCAATGGGGACCCATCAGTGCAAACTGGTCAGCCAAGAGATTCAGACCTCAGACATCTAGATTGTAGATCATAGGGCCAATGAAACATATATTATACTTTATAGTCTATTATTACCTCTTCAACATTGCAGCCTTTATTTCATTGGAGCTGTCCAATAGGAAGAAGGGTAGGAAAACTGAATGTGGGGAAGGCCATGAGAGGCCAACAAAATGCATAATGTTGTCTTCATGCTTTGGCTTTTGATAATATTGTGGTGAAAATCAATAAGGTACATCATCACAAGTACAAGTTGTTGGCAATTTGGAGGAATTGATTATTTGTTGCATTGATGTTGTCATTGATGTCAACACTAGCTATTTTGTTGTCTACTGACTTCCAGTAGAGTGCTTGGTCTTTGATGTTGATCTAGAGATTTGTCTCCAGTTTTGGTCTGATTATTGGAATTGGTTTGGATTGGTTGTTCATGTGTTCTTGATGTGTATCACATTCACTTGGTTCGGGATTTGATGATCTAGATGCAATCATATGTTCTAGTAATCCTCTTGGTTATCGGTAAGGGTTTTACCACCAATGCTTTGTTGAAGATCTTTTGATGGATATGATAAGTGGTGTTGGTGCAGCTTTTAGAAGGTTATCAGGATATTGATCCTTATCATGTTCATGTTCTAGTTGATCGTGGTGTTTCATTTGTCTTATGGCGACCTAATATGCATCTGGTTAATTATTTTGTTAAGTTATGGACCGGTTTATGTAACATGTTGGTTGATGCTCCTGATGCGTCACCGGCTAGATTTATTGTTTGGTTTATGTTGTTTCAATTTTAGGCCGACTTGGTTCATCACTGGTTTGCAAGATTATGTAATGGATCTATTGTATTATCTTTTAGGTGGTTGACCTAATTGTTTAGATACCAGATTGGTATAAATATGATTTAAGATCTCTTTGTAGATCATGTAGGTGGTAGGAAAAGGTTATGGGATTATCTGTGTGCAAATAAATTTATAATCATATGCAAAAGTTTTGCTCGATCATAGTGATCGAATTGGGTTTGTGAAAGACATTTAAGACCTCTGGTATTGAGCTTAACTGGAACTGTACTCAGGCATAGGAGATGTTATTCTTGCAGTTCATTCATCCTTATGGATTGTAGTCTGGATTTATTTTGTAGTCAGTGAGGCTCCTTTTGTGATGAGCAGTGCGCTCTAGGATGTTGGCCTTCTTGCATTTGTAGGCCCCTCTTATTGTAATCACATACTTGTTGTAGAAGTATTATCTAACTGTGGGTATACTTCCCACCATGATTTTCCCTTTACCAAGTTTTCCATGTATAAATCATGGTGTTATGTGTTATGGATGGTTGGTAATTGTTTTTTGATTTATGTTTGTACTTAATTGTTATATCTTATATTCCGGTATTTGGTTTATGCATTCCAGTAAAAGGTTTTGTATGCTTAAAGTTTTATAATCTGTTAACAATTGATTCACCCCCCCCCCCCACTCAGTTGTCCACTGGTTATCCTAATAATTGGTATCAGAGCTTGGTCCTCTCTACAGAAGCTTAACCACTTGAGGAATATCCTATGTCAACTAATAGTTCAGCTACATCTATTTTCTGGAGAGAAACCCCTAAGCTTGATTTGACAAATTATAGGGTATGGAAGATTCAGATGGAAACTCATTTGAGATGTATTGGGAAAGAGATTTGGGAGGTCACAGAGAAAGGATACTCCTCAAAATCCGACATATGGCATATTAGGCCCAATATGGAAAGCTAATGTACTAAGAGGGGAGGGGTGAATCAATACTCCAAAACATTTATTGAATAATATCTTTACTGTTAGTGCAGTAACATAAAATAAAGCTAAAACAAATAGATAACAATCATACATGATTCACTCCATAACACCTATATTTTGGTTACGCAAAAACTCTTGGTTAGAGAGAAAAACTGTGGTGGGGATGGCACCCACAACTTCACTACTACAATAATAAAGAGTGCTCGGTTAGAGCTACATGTTTAGCTATTTTTGATAGCTTACCCTATTAGGAGTAACAAGATCTGTTAGATCTACCTTGCTAAAGGATTTTTACAACACTTAATCTAAATGTTGCACCTGGTTAGAGGCTTTACAATTTATAGACTTGATTAGAGTCTTTTACCCTGTTAAAGGTTTCTCTTTCAACTTCACATTATTACAATAAAATCATTACAAATATTTGTAACTTTACATCTGAAATGTTATAGCAGATTCTATGTGCTCAGAATAGATTACCTTGCTTATAGCATACCTCGGTAACCCATATAGTAACTCAGTAAACTCTTTTGTTTACTATGTTCTTCGATTGTTCTCTGAAAACCTTCTCGGTGACCTCTGTGTCTCTGTAACAATCTTCTTATGTTCATACATACACCCTTAACTCATGTTGTATAAATAGATCTCTTAAGACGGTGATCCAATTCATTGCTTCGATCTTAAAAACATGATTTATAACCATGTAAAATATTTCATTGGTTAGATGACCTCGAAATCATACACAATCTTCTAGTGCAATTTCCAATGTGATAACGGTTAGATGTGCCTTGAACTTGTAACACATTTTCATATACATGTCCAGGTTCAATGAATCTGGTAACACATTTCACTTGGTGTATATCAACTCGGTGTGTCATCTTTGCTACTCGGTAGACATGAAAAGATACTCGGTAGATAGCTTGGTGTATACTACATTCTATGACTGCTTTCTTCTGTAACTGACTAGACTGTGCATACTGACTGAATATTTTGGTAATAGTAACCGACTAGAGTATAACTTTGACATAAAACTAATGGAAATCTGATAAGTAGTAACAATCTCCCCTTTTGACATTAGTTGAGATGTTTGACAAAAAACTACTTTTAAAGTTATAACTCAAAAATCTCTATACTTTGCAAAATGATTATACTGACAGTATATACACTAGTCAATGAAATTGTATATTCAGATATACTCCCCTTATCATTATTCGGTACAAAACTCTGAAAATTCTGGTTTTGAATGCTTGGTTCTGTTCTATGTGCTTTGCTTACTGTTCTGTATACTGCTCGGTTCATTTCTCTTGGATACTCTGCTTACTCTGCTCGGTATACTTCCCCTGTAGACTATACTCCGAATACTGTATCACTCCCCAAATTTATTGTATTGCTCCCCCAAGACTATATCATATTACTCTCCAAATATATTGTATCACACTCCCCCTTTTTGACAAACATCAAAACTTAATTTCCATCCGGGGGCGGTAACTGGTCAAAAATAGATTTGTACTTGGTCTGGGCATCAGTGAGAGCAACAGAGAGTGCATCCTTTACACTATCCATTTAAGAAGTATGTGCTTGAATATCAGCCATTAGTGATATTAAGCCATCAAGAGTGCTTCCCTCTTGTGTAGTAGACAAGTATGTGGCTCGGTTGATCTGTTCTTGGACTAATGAAAGATGTGGAAGGAATAATGTTTGAAGTGTCATTATGTCCATCCTGATCTTGTGTTCTTCATTTCTTAAGTCCAATTATTGAGCCATGAGCTATTGTAACCTTGTATAAAAATTCTGAATTGAATTTGGCTTTGTGGTCAACTTGCTTGAGAGATCGGTGATCTCTTTCTCAATTGTCTCTATTTTATTCTTAATGTCTTTAATGAATAAAGAAAATATGCAGAGTTTCTGAAATAAATAATGAATGTGCTTGAGTTGAGGAGTCAACTCAGCAATAAATTTGACAAGTTTGACTTTGCCAATGGCTAGAGCTTTCTGTACCTCTTCTATCATTTTTGCAGTGAGCTCCTTGTCTTTTAGCTTGCTCAAATACTCAGATGCATCAACTCTGGATGTTTCTATTTGATTAAGGAGTTCATCCAGTTGAATATGGATGGCTACATCGGTTGACACTATAGTTGTAGGTAGCATATCTGATAGCAGTGTCTTCACCTTCTGAAGTACTTTATTCTTCTTTTGTATGGCCATATGTTTTTCTTGTTCCGCCTTTTCTTTGCACAGTTCACCAAAATCAATGAGTTCTTGCCCCTTTAATTTTGATATATCCACATTGGGCAACACTATTGGTTTAGACAAATCAACTTTGAAACTATGCTTTTTCACTTTCTTTTCTTTACCTTTGGCCGACTGGACCAAGACAATAACTTAGGAGGCTTGCTGACCCTCGGTAGGTTGCTTGGTAGAGGCAACACTTTGGTCAGTTCTTGTAGCCTCTGTGGTGTCTTTTGGTGTCTCGGTACTAGGTGTCTCAGCTGCAACATTTTTCAGTGCTCGAAGGTGCTTGTGAGGTCTGTTCTAGAGTAGTATCTTTTCTTGTTGTAGACTTGTGACCTTCGGTGCCTTGTGTTGTATCCTGAGGAGTTTCGGTAGAGATAGGTTGATTGACCGGGGGATAAGGTTGAACTTGTTCTAAAACGGATTCACTAGATACAAGTTTCGCATATGTAGTGCCTTCTATCATTTCCTGCTCCGGTTCTTATGTATCCATGACATCTTCATCTATTTGAATAGTGTCAGTAGGGTCTTGTTCGGTAGCATCAGGACCTTGCTCAGTGACATCAAGATCATGCTCGGTGACATCAATGATTTCAACTGTAGTTTGTTCACCGGCATCCTTGATTTTGAATATTTCCTGCCACTTTGCTTTTGTCTCATTTTCTACATCAATATATATCCCATTCATCAATTTTAAGGCTCTCTGTTTGACAAGAAACTTTGAATTGTAGGTTGTCAGATGTTCCTTTATTTCAGCTACTGACATATCAAGAAAGAGATGGACTAGACTTTTTTCTCTGATTTGTTTCTCTGAGTCCATTGCATACTTCCACCTATTATCAATATGCAAGTAAAGTTCATTTGGAAGTGACTTTGCTAGTTCCAATGGAGCTAACCGGAACTTTAGAAGTGTGCAGATGACAACTTCTTCAATTTGTCTCTTCTCATCATTATTTCTAGTTTCATACTTGACATATCTAAATGAACCAAATCCTCCATATGCTTTTAGATTAGCACAAAAGTTTTCAAAACTATGTATATTTACCTTCTTGCTCTTGACAATCTGGAATTTGTTTGCATCCTCAGATTCTGTATCACTAGACTCTTTTGCCAAAGTGAGTCTCCGAGTAGATTTCTTGTATGTCTTTGTTACCTTGGGAGCAGTAACACTCTTTTGTTTCTTACTCGGTGATGCTGCAGATGCTCTTGTGTTAGGTCTCTTTGTTGGAAGAGTTGGTAGGGCCTTTGAAGTGTCCTGTTTCTTTCTTTTTAACACTTTACCCTTAGGCAATTCGGTGCTCAATGTTATAGCTGCCTCTTGAGCTTCTGATTCCTCTTTGGTGATGGCAAGAGTGCCTTTGATAGGTGTAGAGGAAGAGTCTTCTCTAAATTTCTCTGACAATGCCTTAATCATCTTTGTTGCCTTTCTTGTAGCTTTGGGTACTACAATGCTCATTTTTACCTTTTCCTTTACTTCTTCATAGGTTCCATATCTTAGCTCAGTAGCATGCCTTGGTAATGTAAGAAATGCATCAATTTGTTGTTTTTTAATGTCAAAGTCAATCTCGTAACCCATAGGTGGCAAAGATTGAGTCCTTGGTTCCACAGCATTCACATAACAGTAATCGGTGCCAACTTCAAAACATATATCATTTTTGTATTTCACTACTAGCTAGGGTGGGATTCGGTACCTGTTATGCATTTTCTCTTGGAATTTACTGAAGTAATCATCCATGATATCATTGAAATTATCTCCTAACCTCTTGATGAAGTCATTAATTTGATGGGTGATTGGTCAGTGCAGCTCCCAAACTACTTTACCAACTGATGGAAAGAATTTTTCAAAGTAGAAAAACATGCATACCAGTAGTGATCCAAACTTTAGAGTATTAGCCGAGTTGTTCTTCTTCGGCTTCCTGATTGTGTTCAGATTCTTAAACAAGTTCTTCAATAACACCTCACATAAGTCAATTTTCATTCCCTTTTTCACAACTTTATAAGCTAAGTCAACTGCTACATAGGGTACACTGTTTTCCCTTGCCGATTGGAAGAAACAGTAACCAATTACTCTAATAGCAAACTTAAGTTCTGCATCAGTGACATTGTTCAGTTTCAATCCTCTATAATCAAATTCTACTACGGTTAAACTGATCAATTCCTTCTGTGATATCATCTTTTGGGCTCGAGCATGATCATAGATAGGGTAACCAATAATCAGATGAATGATTTCCTTGGTTATCTTGAATGGTTGCTCTTCTAGCCACATGAAATCATCATGAACTCTGCTCAAAACAAACTTGACCCACTATGGTTTGAACACATAAGGATAGGTTAGGGCTTCAGTTAATCATACTTTTTCTTCAATTTACCATCGGTACATAGCTCATCATAGGTGTCTCTGATTTCAACATGACCGAGTTCTTCAACACGACATTTGGTGAAGAATCTCACATCTTCAACTAACAACACTCTGTCCGGGATGAGTGAAAAGGCGGTTGTGTCATCCAGTTCGGAAGCAACTTTGGGAGTCAAAGAGTATTTCAGTGAGGGCTTCTCTACATTATTGACAACTATGGGATCTTGGATCTTGGGTGCCATTTAAGATTTCAGGTAAAAACTAGTAAAGAGTCCTTAGGGTTTCAGGATTTCAAACGACAGACGCTTTATACTTAGCAGATAATGGCAACTAGATAAGATCGGTAAACTAGCTTAACAATACATTGAGATTTGATGTAAATACCTTGGATTTTCTTTGAATGAGGTTTTGATCATCTTGGAATCGCTTGCTCTACTCTCTCGAAAACTTGGTAAGTGTAAATGACCACGAAAATGCTTTTAAGTACACAAAATACCTTATCGGGCTCCGTGCGGGTTAGGTCAAAAACATTAAATGCACTCGGTTCCTCTTTGATCGATTTACTCTCCTTTTGTTTTAACTGAGTAACCAAACTTCCTTCATTTACCGACTTGATAGGCTTCCTGTATTCACCGACTTGACAGGTTTCCTGTAAAGTGCTTCAAAAGACTTTGATAGAATTTCAAACTTACTAATACATCTTAACTACGCAGATTTTGAATTTAGTACATAATAGAATAGGAACTGTTATGATTTTAACCTTCAGAGAATGCAATCCCTTCATACCTTTACTGATTGATTTGGAATAGGTGCACCTAACTCGGTAGGTAAGGTGCTTTCTTTATTTGACACAATTTCCTTCTATTTCTAAATCATCTGTAATTTTTCTTTTATTTCTTCAGTGTCTTTTCTAGGTTGATCTCTGCAATCTCCAGCCAAGTGTCCAACTTTGTGACAATGAAAACATGCCATACCAGGATTTCTCCATGATCTTCAGTTGTTCATTCCAAACCTTATAAAATAGTTAGCAATAATATGTCCATATCTTCCACAATATTCACACCATATCCTTGTATTGTAATCCCATGGTACTGCTGCATATTATCGGTAAGGATCTATGTAATTTCGGTAACCTCTAGTGTTTGCTCGGTGTGCAGACCACATGTAGTTCTTTTGCTTAAACCAACACCTCTCGGTACTATGTCCATATCTATTGCAGTTTCTACAAAACCCTTTGAATTTTACCTTCTGATAATTGTTAACAAACTTTGTCCTACATTGATTAGATGTGTGACCATATTTATTGCAATTGTAACAATAACCATTGGACTTAGTGACATTTGGTTGCTTACCTTTTCTAATTTGGCATATGTTGGCAGTGTGACCTTGATTTCCACAGTAGTTGCAAATAGACTTCTTTCTTTTGATGTTATTCCTCTTTCCAGCTTGCTTTTATGATTCTCCTCTCTCGATAGTATGAATTTCTTTCTTGGTAGAGTCTTTTCCTTTGTAACCGAGTCCTACATCTCTGTTGGGTCTTCTTGTATTCAGTTGCTCATCCAACATCTTTGAAGCTTCATAACTCTTCTTCAGTGTTTCTTTGGATTTCTTCTCTATTTAAAGTTCATCGGTCAACCTTGATACTTCAAGTCTCAATGCTTGGTTCTCATCATTCTTCAGAATTGCTTCATGATGTGCATAACCTAGTTGATCTGATAGGTTTTGTTGAATTCTAGTCAACCTTGAGATTTCATCATTCTTATCAGATACTAAGACTTCAAGTTGTTGTTTCTCTCTTTCTAGATCTCTTACTTTATCCTCAACTGTTCTTAATGCATCTAGATTTTCAGTCATCTGTGTGCTGAAATGTTCATGTTCTCTCTTCATTGCTTTTACTTGATCAGCCAGTGCTTTGTTCTTTTCTTTCAATACTCCAATCATTTCTTCAGCTTCTTCAGATATACTATTTTCAGATGATGTCTCAATTTGTTCCACTAACTCTTGAGAGTCCTGCAAATCATCAGAGAATCTTCTTCTTACTTTCAGATATTTTTGCATTTGCCTTCGCATGTCTGCAATCACTTGATTAGCATGATCCAACTCTTCTTGCAGATGCACAATCCTCCAAGATTGTTTATAGCCTTCCATTGATAAGATCTTTCTCTTTAGGTAGTTAAACCCTTTTCCAAGATTCAAGCTCTGATACCAATTGTTAGGCCCAATATGGAAAGCTAATCTACTGAGAGGGGAGGGGTGAATCAGTACTCCAAAACATTTCTTGAATAATATCTTTACTATTATGCATAAACTGAATAGTGCAGTAACATAAAATAAAGCTAAAACAAATAGATAACAATCATACATGATTCACTCCATAACACATATATTTTGGTTACGCAGAAACTCTTGGTTAGAGAGAAAAATTGCGGTGGGGATGGCACCCACAACTTCACTACTGCAATAATAAAGAGTGCTCGGTTAGAGCTACATGTTTAGCTATTTCGGATAGCTTACCCTGTTAGGAGTAACAAGATCTATTAGATCTACCTTGCTAAAGGATTTTTACAACACTTAATCTAAATGTTGCACTTGGTTAGAGGCTTTACAATTTATAGACTTGATTAGAGTCTTTTACCCTGTTAAAGGTTTCTCTTTCAACTTCACAATATTACAATAAAATCATTACAAATATCTGCAACTTTACATCTGAAATGTTATAGCAGATTCTATGTGCTCAGAATAGATTACCTTGCTTATAGCATACCTCGGTAACCCATATAGTAACTCGGTAAACTCTTTTGTTTACTATGTTCTTTGACTGTTCTCTGAAAACCTTCTCGGTGACCTCTGTGTCTCTGTAACAGTCTTCTTATGTTCATACATACATCCTTAACTCATGCTATGTAAATAGATCTCTTAAGATGGTGATCCAATTCATTTCTTCGATCTTACAAACATGATTTATAACCATGTAAAATATTTCATTGGTTAGATGACCTCGAAATCATACACAATCTTCTAGTGCGATTTCCAATGTGATAACGGTTAGATGTGCCTCGATCTTGTAACATGTTTTCATATGCATGTCCAAGTTCAATTAATCTGGTAACACGTTTCACTCGATGTATATCAACTTGGTGTGTCATCTTTGTTGCTCAGTAGACATGAAAAGATACTCGGTAGACAGCTCGGTGTATACTGCGTTCTGTGACTACTTTCTTCTGTAACCGACTAGACTGTGCATACCGACTGAATATTTTGGTAATAGTAACCGACTAGAGTATAACTTTGACATAAAACTAATGGCAATCTGATAAGTAGTAACTTGGCAATCCTCCTCCAACAACCTTGAATAAGGACATTGAAAATGACTGTAGAGCTAGAGAAGCATTCTTAAGTGTACTTTCTGATCAACAAATTATGGGATTAACTGACTGATCATCTGTGAAGGCTATATGGGATAAGTTAGAGGCTCTAAATGAAGGTGAACCTACTATTAAAATTTCTAAACTTGATGGTTATCGGGTAAGGTATGAGAATCTGAAAATGGAAGAAGATGAAAGGATTACTACTTTTATGGAAAGAGTTAATGAAATTGTTATGGGAATTCAGTTTTGTGGTGGATCTTTGAGTGAAGATGAGATTATTTCTAAAGTTTTGAGTGATTTTCCACTGGCTTACAAGATGAAGGCTATAGCAATTAATGAGTTGATAACAATGGCTAACACTTATGTTAACATGGATACTTTGGTTGGAAAATTATCTACTTTTGAGCTTGAAGAATTTGGTCCTCAAGGAGCTGCAATGACTGAATCTACTTTTCACACATCTACATCATCAATCGACAAGAGTGATTGGAAATATTTATATGAAAAGGAACTGGAGGAAATGAAGAAAGAAGATGATGAGTTTGAGCAACTTGAAGCTCTAATTGCTAGAAGAGTACCTAAAGGTCTAGTAGGAAGTAAGTATGAAAGAAAATCACCTTTTAAATGTTTTGCATG
The DNA here is from genome assembly GCF_030272615.1 of Cryptomeria japonica. Taxonomy (NCBI): domain Eukaryota; kingdom Viridiplantae; phylum Streptophyta; class Pinopsida; order Cupressales; family Cupressaceae; genus Cryptomeria; species Cryptomeria japonica. The sequence continues at coordinate 240,914,125 of NC_081412.1, read as the reverse complement.
TAATAATAAAGGTCATTTTACATCTAGATGTCTTGAAAGGAATTAAATATTTAAAGAGAAAGCTAGAAGATCTTTTAGGCCTACCCATGATTATCTGAACAAGCATAAGTACAGGAAAAATAAAGACAAATCATGCTACTATGCGGATGATGAAGGTGTGACGGATTCTGATGATGAATCAGCACAAGATTCAGCTAGTGGATCTGGCAGTGGAAAGGAATGGGTATTTTTTGGCTACCAAGGAATATTCTCTAGCACTTGTTCAAAATAAGGAAAAGGCCCTTGCTACTAAAATTGAAGATAGGGATGAATGGGTGATAGACAGTCGATGTTCACATCATATGACTAGAGCTAAAAGGAATTTTTAATCTTTCAAAGAATTTGATGGTGTACATGTTAGATTTGGAGATGACAAAACATGTATGATCAGAGGAAGAGGAACTATATCATTGGATGGTAAGTGTAATGGTGTGAAAATGGTGAGTGATAGATCAAGAGGAAAACTACCCTTTCCCTCAAAGAGAAATGAGAATTTCACTATTGATTATCCTTCAAGCACTTTTCAACATTACATTAGGAAGATAAGGGATAATTTACTAGATTCAATCTCCACACAAAGATTATAGAATGAATTCTGAGTGAATTAAGAATGTTAGGATGATCCCTTCTTCCTTGTTTGAAATAGAAAGAAATTGACTAAATTATGTAGTGCAAAAGTGACAAAGAATTGATTATAACTTGAGATCAGAATATGGGATGAAGTTGTGCACTTGGATCTAGAAATAAAATGTCGAGATGAAGTTACCCTACAAATTTGATGAAAATTTGTCTAGATAGTGGCGGGAATGTACATGGTCCTCTAAAAAATCCGTGAAACAAAAAGGGTTTTTTCACCTTGTAAATGAAGCCCAAATCTAAAAGTACAGTTGTGCACTTGCAACCTACACAGAGAAAAGAGAGGAAAATCAGTTGGGATTGGGGGTTTGCCTTTAGGTCAAACCCTAGTTTTGGAATTAACCAAGTAATGAAAGATAGTACTTGCAAGTAGATGTAAATGAAAGACTGAATTGTAAATCAGCTCAAGAGAGATTGTAGTAGCAATGTTGATAGAAATGCTTGTCTGGAATTGAATGTTGAAAGGGATCTCCTCTTCAATGGTTCAATCCTTGACTTGAATGCAACACCTAGCCTTGAAGGGAGACTTGAGAATGCTCAATGCTAGAAAAGAATGCTTGAATGCTTGATCACTTGTGCAACTTGAATCTCTCTAACTTTGACCTCTCCAACTTATGCAATTTTCACCTCTTCAAATGAGAGGATGAATGCCCCCTTAAATACATGTTTGGTGGATTTGAATTTCATCATGGACCGACATCAGGGAGGTTTCCCACCCAAGGCACAACCCACAAGACATGCTCTAGGAAGGGCCCTGCCCTAAAATATGGTAGGGACAGGGGCACCATGCCCCTATCCTGGGAGGAAAAGGGTGTTGTGCCCCTATCCAAGGGGGGGTAGTGAAGCCACACCCCTCTCCTACCCCTTTCTCTAGGGTAGAATGCAGTCAGGGTGATGCAGAGGCCAAGGAAGAAGCTATTTTTGCAAGTCGAGCACTCTCTAGTCTCCAAACAAGCTAGAGGATTCGAGTTCACATGTGTGAGGACCCTAATGCAGTTGTAAATTGCTAGGGTCACAATTTTATCACACTACATTTAGCCCCCACTTTAGCAGGAGTATGTGTATGCCAATACTATTGGTAAAGTACAAGGAAACAAGATTGAAACACTTTCACCATGTCAAGGAGCCAAGATGCGCCAAGCCCCTAGTGGGCTTAGGGTCTTACGACTTCAATTGACAAAGTAAAAGGGAAGATCAAGAAGGGGAGAACCATGACTGCAAGTAATAAAGTTCCCTTCACTATGTTTCATGAAAGCAAGGATAAAAAGATTACAAAGCAAAGCAAAGTTCACTAAGTAATTCTAAGTATCACAAGAAGGAAAGTATGAGCGGAGTGTATGCCCCCACATTAAAGTGATCATGAATGCCTTATCGGAAGCAATTTCTTTAAGGTAGGATACATCCAAGAGAAATAGAAGAGAAGGAGCATGTTATCGCAAGGATTTATCCCCCAATCGATGTATAAATACAAGGATAATGAACACAACACATGAGGTAGTTTCGCTTTCCTCAGGGTCAGTATGTTGTATGATAACTCATTTATATCATGTATGGATATGCATATAATAATATTCATTGCCCAAAGAAGGACACTACCTTTAGAAGAAAGGGAAGAGAGGATGTCCTTCCAGTCAACATGAAAGAGGCCAAGAAAAGATCTCAATGCTTTGCTTCATCCCCAAGTAGACATTAAGGGAACAATGGAAGAACAAGGATACACATAGAATAATGGTCACAAATAAATAAAGAAAGGGGAGAGAGAAAGAGAGATCTATAGTGCTAGTATTACTAATCTAGCACGACATCTGCCTCCCAATCTTGTTGATCAATGTTTCAGGAAGGTTAGCAACACGCCAGAGGAGCGACATCTAGCACAACAGATGGAACTATCATAAGATCCAAACAAGGACTATGCTCGTGTTGTAAGTCACTTTGTTTGATTCTATGAAATAGGATTAAAGTTTGTGAAAACTCATTCGATAAATGTTTGTCTACATCAACATATTCATACTCACTATCAGAAGAATTAGGAGTTGTATTACCATTATGAATAACATTTTCACCCATTTCTTCATCAAATTTTAAAGGAAGAGGAGAAAGAACATGAATAGGAGTATTTTGAGGGATAGCTTCATGAGCTCAAACTTGACGTCTTCATCGGCGTTCTCTCCCACAACAATTTTGTCGAGTCTTAGTGGAAGGCTAAGAAGGAGGAGGAACATTTGAAGAAGTAGGAATGGTTTTCTCCCTTATAGTGAAAGGTTTAGGTTCAGGTCTTTTTGGTTGAACAATAGGATAGGCAGGCATGTTCTCTTGATAAGAGGAAGGAGGTGGAACTGCACCATAGAAAGGAGGAATATTAGGTGTAGGAAGGAGACCAAGTCCATCATGGGGAGGAGGGATAGGTCTAACCTTAGGAAGAATATTGGTGTTCTCCTTAAGAGAAGGTAAAGTCACATCCATAGGAGTAGGTGGACAATTTTCCTTAGGAGGGAGATTAGTTCTATCTGAGAGGGGAAGAACCTCATCTTGAAAAATAATAGGAATGTCAAGTGTTGGCGATCTAGGTTTACTTAAGGATAAGATCATATTGTTCTTCCATTTCTTTTAAGATTGAAAAAGAGCATCGCTCCTTGATGGAAGAGATTGAAATTGTTTAGGCCAAAAGAGATCAACAGGAACACCATGGCTTCTTTCATATGGATAAAATAATCTATGGTTCATGATTATGATTTCTCCATTGTGAGGAAATTTAAGACACTTGTGGATTGGAGAAGCAATATCCTTCATGGAAGATATCCAAGAATATCCCAACTTCACATTGAATGGCTCAAAGGAAGGTATGATAACAAAGTCAACATCTATGGATTTAGTATGGACTTCAATGGGAAGGGTGATAGAACCAATGGTAGGACAAGAGAAACCATCAAATAACTTCACAACTACATTAGAAGCATCATATAGTGGTTTATGCAATCGTAACGTGAAAAGATACTCTTCAATTATGACATTAACCATGCAAGAAGGATCAATCAGGGCACCACGGCAAGGGATATCCTTAACCTTTGCAACTATGTATAAAGGGCTATCAGGTGCTCTAATTCTCTCACTAGGGTTAAATGTAATACAAGGATCCTTAGGCATATCTTGTGTTTCTACCATATTAACCAAATTTGGAGCCATACAGATGAATGCTTCAGAAGTGAGAGAATTAGGCACAATCTTAATAACGTTAGAGGTATGAGATGGCAAGAGATCAGTGAAAATCTTCAGATTTTGATTAGGAGAAACTAATTTATTCCCTTTATCATTCACACCTGCCACGGATATAGTATTACTATCAATCAAGTCTTGAACCTTATTTTTCAATGCAAAAAATTTATCAATATCATGACCAAGTTGATGATGAAATTGGCAAAAGGAATTGTTATCAAAATAAGGAGATACAAGTTTGGAAGGATCAAATTTTTTTATAGGATGAAGTTTGATAACATTTCTATGTAATAACTGAGACATTATACTATATAAAGATTCATTCAAAGGAGTAAATTGTCTTTCTTTTTGGAAAAATTTAGAAATAGGAGGCACACCTATTGTAGCATTCACATGGTTGTTATTTATTGGATCATTGAACTTGATGAATCTTTTTATTGGTTTGAACTTCGCAAAAGGTTTTTGAATACTCTCCCCCTTATCACTCGGAGCTATAGGAGTGGATTGCTCCATTTGACTCACAACCAGTTGATAATTATGGAGTATTGCGCACAAATGCGGAAAGGAAGTAAACTCAGACAAAAGAATCTTTTCCCTAATATATTTTTGTAAATTAGAAATGAAAATTCTTAGAATATCATTATCAGGCACATGAAAAGAAATTTGAGCACACAAATGCTTATATCTACCAATGAAATCAGTCACTTTTTCTTTAACACCTTGTTTACAATGCATTAAATCAGTCAAAGTGATTTTAGGACCAATGTTGTTTTGAAATTGTTGGATGAAAGCATTTACTAGTTGTTGAAAAGAAGTGATAGAGTAAGAAGGTAGAGAATAATACCATTGTAAGGCCTTATCTCTTAGTGTTCTTGTAAACAGTTTTGCAAGTAATCATTGATCATAAGCAAAATTTGTACACAAGGTTTGGATTGTTTTGACATGCGTAAGAGGATCACCTTTTCCATTATAGAGTTCTAATTGAGGGATCTCCACATGTTTAGGTGGCATGGATTTAACAATATCAAGACAAAGTGGGCTCGCAACATCAAAGGTAGGCACACTAAACTTGGATTGACTCATAGAAGCAATTTGTTATTGTAAGGAAGACATGGTTTGAGAAAGATTGTTGATTGTCATTTCGGTAGAAGAATTCATGTTAGTCATAGGTGATTGAGAAGGTGGCATGATGTTTGTCAAAGAAGGCATGGATTGAGAATAAGGTGGTGGGACATTATGATAAGTAGGCATTGGTGATAATTGGGTAAGAAAGGGACACTTAAAGGAGGAATAAAGTTGTTGAAGGAATTGCCCCCTTGTGTCACATTAATTGGTTGAGGAATAGTAGGAATACTCATGGAAGACATAGGTATCGATGGAGGATTAAAATCAAGAAGAGGGATTGCCCCCATGACCTATGGTTGTAGGAATGACAGTTTGAGTTGAAGTAGCCATGATGTTAGATGTAAAAGTAGGAATACTAGTCATATGATTGGTCAAAGGAATAGAGGAATTAACTTGTGTTGAAGGTTGTGAGTAGCCTAGGGTTTCAACACAACTCTTGATAGTTGTGACATTAGAATCAACAATATGTGCAATTCCATGCAATATATCAATTCTATTCTTATCACTTTGAAGCATGAGCTTAAGACATTCAATTAATGGAAGAGCTTCACTATTAGGGTATTCTTTGGACATCCATTGTTGAAAGCTATCAAATTGATTGTCCAATGTAGACAGTTGATCTAAAGAAACCCTAGTTAAAGCTTATTCTTCATCATGGAATACATCAATAGGGTGAATAGGCACATGATTAGGATAGGAATAATTAGCATGATCCTCATTAAAGAATTCACCCAAATTAGGCTCCATCTCCTTAGTAATTAAACCTTAGGAAGTTTTAATTCTAATACTTCATCTAACAAGGATAGAATAGTTAGGACTAATAGTGGTAATGTCAAAAATTGACACTCAATTGGTTAGCTTCACTATGTTATCATTTATGGCAAAATGGCATCTTATTCTGACTTCATATTTTGGGTCAATTGTGTATCGGCGGGCACTTTACCGGCAGACACTACATCGGTACCAGTACCAATAGGATAGAAAGAATTATCAGCTTACCAGCAGTGCAGGCCGACAAGGTTTAAAATAAGGTTATGGGTATTGGAGGCCAACATATCTTGGATCCGATATCGGTAATTATTTTTGATATTCATGTGTTTATGTTATCTAGCCAACATGTATATTCATATTGTAAATATCTTTGTAAGCCAACATAAGGCATGAAAAATTATAAGGGGTATATAGGTTAGCTGGATTAGATCATTTTGATATTGTAATGGATATGTGGATGAGATAATACGCGAATATGTATTAGGAAGGAAGTAATGAAGGAGATGCAAAAGATATCTAAGAGATCATGTATGTGAGGATATTTGTGTAAAGGGGTATTCCGGTAAAGGGTTTTGGGTCTCATACCAGAACAGATAGAGCTTAACCAGAACTATATTCAGGCATAGGAGATGTTATCTTTTATAGTTCAACACTTCTCTGGATTGTAGTCTGGATTTGTATGTAGTTAGTGAGGCTCCTTTTGTGATTGAGCACTGTGCTATAGGCTGTAAGCCTTCCTACAAGTGCAAACCCCTATATTTTGTAATATCTCTTCATATGGCCAATGAATTGATATTGTGGGTCACAAATTCCACCATGGTTTTTCCTCTTTGAGGTTTTTCATGTATAATTATGTGTGTTATGGTTCTCATTTATGTGATTGTCTTATTGGTTGCTTTACTTATTTCAATTATTTATGTACCGATATATCGGTTGGTATATGCATGTTTTAATAAGGTTAAAATTGATCATACAAGTAGAACACTGATTCACCCACCTCTCAGTGTTCTTGGATTCCAAATTGGTATCAGAGCCTTGTGCCTCAGAGGAAGTTTAACAGCTTGAGGCAAATCCTAAATCTGGAATCCATGGATATGGGTTTGGAAATAAACTTGAGATGGCACTTGAATATTACGATGTTGAAAGGATGAAGAGCTTAAAGCTACAAGATGAATTGAATTCTATTAAGAAAATCATTCTTGTCCTATAGGAGAGGCTATCATCTATTCAAGCTAGGAGGAAGGAACTTTTGTAAAATCAGGATGATGTAGAAAAAGATGCACCTAAGGAAAAGTGTCAGAAGTTGAGTCAAGAGAACATGGTCATGAAAAATTAAATACAAACTATAACCATGAGAATGTCTAAAGAAATTGAGGACCGGAAGAAAAAGGAAGAAAATCTTGATGTATCTTTGAAGAACAAATTTTAAGAATGTGGTAGGTTGGTTCATGAGAATGATATGTTGAGAACTAATTTAGTAAAATCTCAGAGTAATGAACAAGAGCTTGAGAGAAAAATGATAATTCTAAGAGATGATCTAACTACTACAAGTGAGTATAAAGAAAAATTCAAGATTAGTTCAGCACAGCTAAATGAGTTATTGAAGAGACAAAGGCAGAATGGAAATTCCAGTGGACTTGGATTTGAGAAAGGGCGCAGTTCTGGTACTGCTAATGAAGATCAAAACCATAAGGCACCGGTAAGGTAATTCAATGCTTATAAATTTAATGGTAGATGTTTTGTTTGCAATAGATTTGGTCACATGGCTAGGCAATATAGAAACAAATAAAATCAGAATCCTAATTCTACTCCTGGTCAATGTTCTAAATGTAATAAGTATGGTCATAAGATAGAAGATTGCATAATGAATGTTAAATGCTATGCATGTGGAAAATTTGAACATATGGAAAATCAGTGTAGGAATCAATTATACCGGTTTTAGAAAAGCAATTCAAAAGAACAATGTTACATGTTATGCATGTAATGAGGCTAGACATATTGCCAATTTTTGTAGAAGTAGAAATCCACTAGTTGGTAATGGAGGATCAAATATTGTGAAAGAGAAGGTTAATGAAACCTGGAAATATCGTACCCAGAGATGGGTTAGGAATACTAAAGATCAATCTAAAGATTGGAATGCACAGGTTACTTATCCAGCAGAGGAGGTTGCTCCTGCACTAGCAGGAAGCTCATCCAGTAACTAAGGCAGATGCCTTAGGGGTAGCCAAAATTTATGAAGATGATGCATATGCCCCAGGAAGAGATTCTGGAAGATGTTCCAAACATTGGAGATGATTATCTAGAATAGAGATGTTTAATGGAGATTCTGTATCTTTCACCAAAATTCATTGATGTCAATAATAGATTAGGGTTTTTCTTGGAGGTTAAAAGGTCAAATTCACTTCATTATTGATCACCTTGCATTCAGAAGTGATTTAGAGAGATCAAAGGCTTTTCAGTGTGATAAGATATCTTCTTGAGCGATTTCACCGGTGACTGGATGAGTTTGTTAGGGTTTTTCACTAGAAGCAATTAACATGTACTTTTCTTTAATCATGGAAGCAGGATCATCATTTGTTCCTATCTTTGTTGCAAACCCGACCATTGTCAAGGTCAAGGACCGTCCCATGCCAATTTTCAAGTGGTATCCACATGTGGCTACCCTGGATGACTCGATTTGAGCATCCTCCCATGTTCTGAAAGGAGTTGTGTATGTAGAAGATGTTAGGGCATACATACACTATCACATTGAGGATTTTGGGACATTTGACATAAAAGGCATGTACTTGAGAGAGTTAATGGGAGATTCTAGAAAGATCAAACCTGAATACAAGCACATTGAAGACTTAGGGTTTACCGAAATTCTAGACAATCTGAAATTTGAAGATGAAATAGTTAGGTATGTTTTAAGCATAGTACATGGAAAGTTTATTTGGTTGGATAGACCATACAAGATCACCAAAGAAGCCATCAAGGCACTCACCAGTTTACCATAGGTGGGGAAACGTCCAGATAAGAAGGTTTCTAATGATTATGTAAATAAAATCACTGGCGCAACATCAAACATGAGATCTATGAGAATAAGCACTATTACCGACACAAACATCAAATTCAGTAGCATGGTCATCGGTTATAAGCTAACTCAGTCAAGCTAACTGAATTTTTTTTCTAGCTCCTGCATTTTCACAACTTATAAGATGATGAGAGAAAATGAGAAATTGGATCTATGTGGTTGGATGTTAGATGAACTGTTGATAAACCTAGGAAATATTAAAGGTGAAAAGAAAGGGACTTTCCGGTATGGCAACTTAATTATATTCTTAATGTTATTTTTCATGAATGAGACTCCCAGTTTTGGGAAAAGGTAATGGGCATTTGACATCCTGGTAGGGAGGCAATTAAAATAGTCAATTGCTACATTAGGTAGTCAAAGGGATGACAATGCATGGGGATATTTTAAAGCATTCCAGAAAGCTATGAAATCTAGAGAGAGGATTCCTAAGAATATTGTTAAAAAATACTCAACTGACATATGCTTCATGGTGAAGAAAGATGAAACACTTATGGAAGAGGTTAAGCCCCAGAAGATCTGAATTAAGGAAATGGGCTATGAAGTTGATGGATAGATTTTAGATGCTTATGCAAAAATGTTGATTGATGCACCTATTGATGAAGTTGAGAATCCCTATGGTACTGCTAAGCAAAACACACAAGAGGTTGAAATAGAGTTCAACTGAAAGAAAAGAGAGAAGCAGGAAGGAAAGGCAAGTAAGTTTGTTGAGAAGGTCTCATGGGATGTCAAAGCATTGATTGATGTTGTCCCAGAGAAAGGGAGGAAGAGAAAAGAATCAGAAGTGTTCATTGAGTCTATTACAGCAAAGTCTACACCTAAAGATGACACACCCTTGGCTTTCAAAAGGGTTATAAGGAAAAAAAAGAAAGAGGAAACCGAGGTAGAAGCTAAAAAGAAACTGGTTAGGAAAGTTACATTCAAGTTACTAGCACAGAAGCAAGCACCAAAAGTAACACCTTAAGCTCCATCTGGTACTGGAAGAAGGAAGAAGAAGGTTGACATTGATCTAGCAATTAAATCTAGTAATGTAACTATCATTCCACCAAAAACTTGTGCAAAATTAGTTAATGAGATTACTAAGGATGGTATTTCAAAGAATGTACAGCTTTATAATGAGAATTTAGAGGATGATGAACAAAGAGAGATAGAGGAAGCAGTTTTCTTATATTTGGATATTTATAAGAAAGCCTTAATAGAGATTAAAAACCAAATACCGGTAGAATTGTATGATATGCTAGATGCTAGGAGACTATCGACAATGAAATAAGACAAGCACTTTAAAATTCAAGAGTTGTTATCTATTTGTGTTTGTATTACTCCAGAGGAAATAGAAAGGACACTTGAGGTTGTAGATAGAAAAGTCTTTAACAACAAATATAGAATAACCAATCTTATGTTAGGAAGGGTAAATGAGATAATAAAGGAAACCCACAAGGCATGGGTTAAGTTCTTTGAAGAGATCTGAGGTTTCTTTACTTCACCAGAATCAAAGACAGACACTGCAGATATCCTGGTTGAAGGGAAAGGAAAGGGTGTTATGGGTACTTCACCCTCAATTTTAAAAAACATTAAGATAGTAGAAATTAAGCCCCTGGTAGATACAAGTGTATAGGCAAATATTGAGATACCAGCAAATACCGAGAGTGTAAAGGTTGATAATGTACATAATTAGTGCAGGAGCACTAGGCATGAAGACAACTTGGGGGACACCATGGAAGCATTAAAAGGAGGTGTATGGGTCTAATAGACTCAACTATGATGTCTTGAAGCCAATTATGGCATATTATTGTAATGATCCTAATGTAATGATTAATCGTCCTAATGGACCTAATAAGGCCATAGGACCAAATATAGGGTTTCATGGATATAGAATTGGGAAGGGTCTCAAAGGTGTTTATACCTATTTGATAAATCATTTTGATCCTTTATAAGTCATTAGGTTGGGGTAAAAGTCCATTTCATAAGAGTTTTAAATTCAAAATTCAAAAATAGTGGCTAGTGTCATTTTGGAGGGAAAAGATAAATTTGTTAGTTTAAGCATTTGTAATGAAAAATAACTGTATGGGTTGGTTATGGGAGATATTATAAAGCATTTGGATGTCATTTTGGTGGGTGTGGATGCATTGTACGGATCTGGCATGGACATAACAGTAAAAGTAATAAAAAATACCAGTTTTTTCTTGCATTTCCATTGGTTTTTTGATTATTTATTGATTGGGAGTGTTGTATATTCATGGTGGATGAAGTGGGCATTTAGAGATCAGTTTTCAATGTTTATTTGAATGCTTTTATAGAAGGTTTTGATCAGACTTTTCATTTTAGTGCTGACTGTACCTTGTTTTCTGGGTTGTGTCATTGGCATTGAAGGCCCAAAATGCGATTTGGAGCCCTTCTATGGATGTAAGGTCTTTTTTCTCATAGAGGAGGCTCTATATAACATGTACATTATGATCCTAACCAAAAAATTTGTAGGAAGTATGTTTTAACAGGTGTACACCATGAGTTTGATGAGGGAGAAGTGAGTAGGAAGCATAGCAAGCTTATAGCCGTAGAAGATCTACCTGTTGGAGAGGGTAGTTTGATGATTGAAGTTGGTTAATATGACTAAGGAGATGGTGTAGGGACTTTGAATGAGCCCTGGAAGTGATTGGAAAGGTCTGAATTAGAAAATCCTTGGTTTTGGAGCCTAATGGTGAGGGTTTTGGGGTTTGCACATTAAAAGAGCACATAGAACCAATTTTATTGGATATTACTTAGTTTTGAGGCATAACTAGACACTGTTGAGAGTTTCAAGATTGGGGAAGAATTATTTCTTACACTTGCTTTGTAAAACTTGGATTTTTGGCAAGCAAATTTGTCTTAGTCTTAGGAAAGCAAAGGCACGGTCCAAAGCAACCTACCATCAATCTTTTATATGTTGTAGTAAGCTGAAAAGGGTGTCTGAAAATTTATTTTTTTGGGGGAGTGATTTGGGAAAAGTTGGAGAAAACAATTTATTTCAGCCTCAGGTGGCCTAATTGGGGCTCTAGGGCTAGTAGCAGGCATAGTGGGGTTTAAGAGCATGGTGAAGACTATAACCTTTGAATCTAGCTGAATATTGTTGGATTGGGTTGGCATAGGTTTTTAACAACCTTAGGAGTCATTGTGGAGAGTGGTTTGAAATTTGCCTTTCTAAAACCATTAAGGTGCCTTGGAAACACTAGGTAAATGCAAAGAGTGTGAAGCACTTGAAAACATATTTTCTTGAAATCACCTAAAACCCTTGACCCTCTACATCAATAATACTAATGTTATAGGATACATATGTATAGGATGAGGTTATAGTTCTTGTAGAGGAACCAGCAGTTACAGAGATTGCACCAAGTGGTGAAGCCACCGGTGCAAGTGAGGAAGATATAAGGGATAAATCATCAGAGGAGAAGAAAGAGGAATCTAGCAAGGAACCGGTAGTAGGCCCATCATTTTTGTCAATTTACACCTCACAGGTTGTAAAGAAAAATATAACTGAGATGAGTTCTACTGAACTCATGATGATGGTTGCATAGAAATTAATCAAGGATCTATGGATAAAGGGATTATTGATCAGTCTATCATTGTTTTGCATAGACTCATCCTGGATTGTAAGTTTAATAGAGAATTGAGCCCATCTGACAAGCTTATGACAATTACAAAGCACACTTCAAAGGATTTTCAATCCTTGTAGCAGATTTCAAATCGACAAGTACTGAAAAGGTTCACACAAGCTAAAAGAGCTACATTTGATCAGATGATTGAGTCTGAGAGAAAGGAAATTAATGAGAAATTAAAATTGATAGATAATTCTTTGAAGCAGTGTACAAATATATACAGGGTATGTTGTAACATAGATTCTCTTACATTTAATTTAGATAAGAAGATTAAGGAATTCCAAGAGAAAATTGCAAGTATAGCCAATTATTTTGATGGATTGAATTCATTGACTACATCCATTGATGGTCAAATTTTGGTTTTGGAAGCTCAAATTTCTTCTCTTGAGAAAGAAAAAGACAAAATCATAAGAAGAGCCAGAATTTTGAGAGGTTTGGTGAGTCCCTAATTGAATTCACTCAGTGTACATAAGGAGTGTATAGATCTAGTTGGAACGCCCACACGGATAGAGCTAAAAGAGAAAGAGTCCTTTGCCCATATGCTAAATAGACTTGCATCTATTTCTGGCACTTTCAAACCTAGTTGGGATACTAACCTTGAGATTTTGGAGAAGGCATACTGAAATATTTTCAAATATATTAAGCTTTGATAGGATATTTTTGGGATATTCATTGTACAATATCTTTCATTCTTTGTCCCATTTTTGGATCTTTGGAATTATTTTTGGAAATTTTGATGGCATTGATGTCAAAGGGGGAGTGATATAGATGTGAAAAGGAAAAAGAGGGAGTTGTATACATTAGGGGGAATATATAGATGGAAAACTATGGAAGTATGGAGTGTTTTGTATTGATGAATATTCAACTCAGGGGGAGCGGGTTCAAGATGAAACCGGCAGATGAAACAATGATCCTTTTTCACATGAGTATTGCCATCAATGCCAAAGGGGAAGATTGTTGGCAATTAACACTCAATTGGTTGGTTTCACTATGTTGTCATTGATGGCAACATGGAAGCTTATTTCGGCTTCATATTTTGGGTTATTTGTGTGTCTGCAGGCACTTCACCGGTAGACACTTCACCACTACTAGCACTGGTAAGATAGAAGGAATTTTCAAGTTACTAGCAATGTAGGCTGACAAGGTTTAAAATAAGGTTATCATTATTGGAGGCCAACATCTCTTGGATCTGACATCGGCAATTGCTTTTTATATTTATGTATTTATGTTATCTAGCCGACATGTATATTCATATTGTAAATATCTTTGTAAGACGACATAAGGCATGATAAATTGTAAGGGGTATATAGGTTAGTTGGACTAGATCATTTTGATAATGTAATGGATATGTGGATGAGATAAGATGCGAATATGTATTAGGAAGGAAATAATGAAGGAGATGTGAAATATATCTGATAGACCATGTATGTGAGGATATTTGTGTAAAGGGGTATTTGGGTAAAGGGTTTAGGGTCTCAGACCATAATAGATAGAGCTTAACCGGAACTATATTCAGGCATAGGAGATGCTATCTTTTGCAGTTCAACACTTCTCTGGATTGTAGTCTGGATTTGTATGTAGTCAATGAGGCTCCTTTTGTGATTGAGCAGTGTGCTCTAGGCTGTAAGCCTTCCTACAAGTGTAGGCCCCTATATTTTTTAATATCTCTTCATATTGCCAGTGAATTGATATTGTGGGTCACAAATCCCATTATGGTTAATCCTCTTTAAGGTTTTCCACGTATAATTATGTGTGTTATGGTTCTCGTTTATGTGATTGGCTTATTGGTTGCTTTAATTCTTTTAATTCTTTATGTACTGGTATACTGGTTGGTATATGCATGTTTTTGTAGCGTCCTAAAATTGTGACACTTGCAATTTCGACTGCATTTCGGTCTTCACGATGGCGACGCAACACGTAACCTGAATGGAGACCCCAAAACTCGCTCACGACACTGAAAACTGCATTTTTCAAGCACCCTGGCCTGAACCTCCTTGCACCCTGATGTCTCGGGAGGTGGGACCAGAGCGCCCAGCACCCTGGTCCCTCAGGACCAGGGTGCCCAGCGCCCTGGTCCTCCAAGACCATGGTGCCCAACGCCCTGGTCCCTGGGTCCTATTTTGGGCCCGGTTCCCTAAGTGGTATCGGGTCTTTTCGTTTGCAATTTGGAAATATACTTCCCTGGTCGGCCTAAGGTCGGGAAAATCAGTCTATCAGCCCTAAATGACAAGTATATAAACTACATTTTCCTCTTTCATTCGATATGATGGAAAAAGCGTGGAAATTATACTCAAGCATTCAAGCATTCAAGCATTCAAGCAATTGATCATTCCAAGTCTCCATTCAAGGCTAAGTGTTGCATTCAAGACAAGGATTCAACCATTGAAGAGGAGATCACATACTTCATGCTACAACATACTACAACATACAACATCTAAACCTTCGCACATAAGGATACCAACATCCTTAGAACAAGGTATTAGTACTTGTTTTACAGTCATTTACATTTACAGCTCTTGCTCATTTCTTGGTTAATTCCAAAACTGGGGTTTGACCTAAAGGCAAACCCCTAATCCCTAACCCCCCAATCATCTTCGCTTTTCTGTGTGTAGGTTGCAGGTACGCGGCTGAAATTGAAGATCTGGAATCCTTGTGCAGAGACGAACAGATCCCCCTTCGTTTCGCGGATTTTTCGGAGGACCGTGGTGCCGGGCGCCATCGTCCTGACAACTTTTGCTCAAATTTGCAGGACAGCGTCGTATCGACATTTTACTGCTAATTCCAGGTCCGCAGCTTCATCCTATAACCCGAACTCAGTTTATAAGCAAATCTTTATGACTTTCTATGCATCCTTAGCTTAATTTCCTTAATCAACATTCTTTACAAAAGAGGGTAGCCTTGCTTTCCTAACCCTTGAAATTCATTTAGCATCCAATCTTACATCGTGTGGGATTGAATCTTATGAGTTTCAACCCCTCTTTTGAATGTAAAGTCTTCCCCCTAAGTGAAAACCCATCGAATCCTAGCGAACCTCCCTTCTCTCTCCGCGGAGTTAGAAGAGGGGAGACCAACTAGGGTTCGACCGCGATTTTCCGCTTTACATTTTGGTGAACCCAACGTGAACATCCTTTCTGATTTTTCATGCTTAGATCTGAAAAAATTGATTACATTTCCATATTTGATCTTTTGCAAAGTTTTAGGGGTGATTGCATTAAAACCCTAAAATTTCTTTTTAGTAATTAAACTTGCGAAATGTCTAAATGTTAATGCTTGTTTCAGATCTGTCCTTCTATTACAAATTATCAATTCATATTTGTGCTTTAATTCTGAAAATTAAGTGGTTAAAAGTCAAAACCCTAATTTTTGAAACCCTCTTGATTCAACCTTTGTCCGACAATTTGACCGATCAAAACATCTCCAAATCAGCTGTAACTTTGGATTCCGCAATAAAATCACAATATCTTTCATCCCTGAAAATTTGGAAAAAAGTTGCGAGGACCGTGTTGCACTCCGAGCGCCATCGTCCCCGACATTTTTTCCAAAATTTCGGGAGCGAGATCTTGCTGTATTTTCCTGCTAAAATCCAGAATTTTGGCTGATTTTGTCAATTATAACACTTTCAAAATTACAGTCAAAGTTGGTCTTGTGATTGCTTGGTCTAAGGCTCCTAATCATTCAAAAATTATCGAAACTGAAATTTTGTGTCAAAATTGTGTTCTTACTGTCTTAGATCTGAAAATTGTATTTGCATTCATTCGAAATTTCAGTGCTTTATTCAAATATTCGCATTTTGTGACTTTTGAAATTAAGTGCCTAATTACAACAACTTTGATTTCCGCTTTCAAAATTGAATTTTGCGTGAAATTGAGTCAATTTTCAAATTTCAAAACTTGCACTGCTTTTGACATTCCCTCTAAAATCATAAAATTCAAAATTTCAGTTTCCCCCTCTTTTTCAAAATTTAAATTTTGCATTTTTCGACAATCTTGATAGGGTTCAATTTTGAATTTGCAACTTTAATTTGGCCTATCTACAGATCGTAAAATCCCTCAATTTTTTCAGATTAGCTCTAAAATCATCATACCTTTCATCCCTGCAAATTTCGAAAAAAGTTGCAAGGACCGTGTTGCACTCCGAGCGCCACGGTCCCGAACATTTTTTCTGAAATTTTGGGAGACTGTTGTGATTGCATTTAACAGCTTAAATCTGCAAGATTGGCTGGTTTTACTGAAAATTGCTACCTCTAAAATCAAAATCTTCTCTCTCTCTCTAGTGCATGAGTTTTACAACAATAAGCCCTACTTACACTATTCCCGTTAGACAAAGCCGTAGAATTAAGTCTTTCCGAGGTTTAACTACTGAGGAGATGGAACCTAATTTGAGTAGTCTTTTTAACGAGGACATGGGTAATTCCTCTAATCCTCCTAATGATGAAGAAGCTCCCCATGAAGTTTTTGTTGAACAACTTTCCAAATTGGATAACCAATTTGACGATTTTCACCAATGGATGTCTCATGAGTATCCCGATAGTCAAGCTCTTCCTTTAATTGAGGGTCTAAAACGTATGCTTCAAAGTGATAAGAATGGAATTGATGTTTTACGTGGTATCGCACACATTGTGGATTCGAATGTGATGCCTATGAAGAGTTGTGTTGAATCTTTAGGTTATACACAACCTCCTACACAAGTCAATCATTCTATTCCTTTGACCACTTCTATTGCTAGTTTACCTACCTTTACATCAAACATCATGGCTACCTCTATACAAGACATTCCTCCTGTGATTACCAGTCATGGGGGCAATCCTCCTTCTTCAATTAACCCTATTCCTTCATTTAATCTGACTTCTTCATTCATTCCTTCAATAAGTGTTCCTATTACATCTTCACAAATGAACATGACACAAGGGGGCAATTCATTTAACCATTCCATTCCTCCTTGTAGTATTCCTCCTATCCAATCATCCCCTATGGTTGACTATCATAGGGTCCCACCACCTTACTCTTTACCATCTTTCAATAACATCACACCTCCATCTCAATCTAACACACCTAATATGAACTCTTCGACTGAAGCTACCATTAATAATCTTGCACAAACTGTCTCTTCTTTACAGCAACAAATTGCCTCTATGAATCAATCTAAGTTTAGTGTGCCCACATTTGATGTTGCGAGCCCACTTTCTCTTGACATTGTTCGAGCTATTCCTCCTAAGCATGTTGAAATCCCGCATTTGGAACTTTATAATGGTAAAGGAGATCCTCTAACACATGTTAAGACTTTTCAAACAATATGTACTGATTTTGCTTATGACCAAAGGTTGCTTGCAAAACTATTTACCAGAACATTAAGAGACAAAGCCCTACAATGGTATTGCTCGTTGCCTTCTTATTCTATTACTTCTTTCGAACAACTTGCAAATGCTTTCATTCAACAATTTCAAAATAACATAAGTCCTAAAGTTACTTTGATTGATTTAATGCATTGTAAACAAGGTGTTAAAGAAAAAGTGACTGATTTCATTGGTAGATATAAGCATTTGTATGCTCAAATTTCTTTTCCAGTGCCTGATAATGATATTCAAAGAATCTTTATTTCTAATTTGCAAAAAGATATTCGAGACAAACTTCTGTTTTCTGAGTTTACTTCTTTCCAACAGTTGTGCGCCACTCTTCACAATTATCAACTGACTGTGAGTCAAATGGAACAATCACATCCTATGGCTCTGAGTGATAAGGGTGATAGCAATCAACAACCATTTGGGAAGTTTAAACCAAACAGAGATTCCATCAAATTCAATGAAAACATCATCAACAACAATGTGAATGCAGCATCAGGTGTGCCTCCTATTTCTAAATTTTTCAGGAAAGAAAGAAAGTATACTCCTTTGAATGAGTCATTGCATGATATTATAAATAAGTTATTGGGACAAAATGTGCTTACCCTTCCTCCTATAAGACAAATTGATCCTGCAAAGATTACTTCACCTTATTTTGATCACAAAGCTTTTTGTCACTTTCATCGTCAGCCTGGGCATGATACTGAAAAGTGTTTTTCTCTAAAGGGTAAAATTCAAGATTTGATTGATAATAATACCATTTCTGTTTCTGGAGTGAATGATAAAGGCAACACATCTGTAGCTCCTCCTAACCAAAATCTTCAGATTTTTACTGATCCATTACCTTCTCATACTTCTCATACTTCTAATGTGATTGAGGCTAATGATTCCTCTTTCTCATCTGATGGTCTTGTGTCTATGACTCCGAATGTGATTAACTTTGTAGAGCAGCAAGAAAACCCTAAAGAACCTTCCATCACATTTGATTCTAGCGAAACCATTAGGGCACCTGATGGTCCTTTATACATAGTTGCAAAAGTCAAGAATATGCCTTGCCGTGGAGTGCTTATTGATCCTTCGTGCATGGTTAATGTTATTACTGAAGAATTTCTTTTTACTTTGCAATTGAATCAAGTGATCTATGACAAAACAAATGTGATTGTGAAATTATTTGATACATTTTCTTCTCCTGCAATTGGTTCTATTACATTGCCTATTGAGGTCCATAACAAATCCCTTGATGTGAACTTTGCTATTATTCCTTCTTCCGAACAATTTCGTGTGAAGCTTGGCTATCCTTGGCTATCTTCCATGAAAGCTATTTCTTCTCCTATTCATAAGTATTTGAAATTTCCCCATAATGGTGAAGTTGTTACTGTCAATCATAGTCTCTTTAAACCAGCTGAAAGAACCTCTAGTGTTCCTATTGATTAGTTTTGGCCTAAACAATTCCAATCTCTTCCTCCGCGAAGTGATCATCTTTTCAAATCTTATCAAAAGTGGAAAACAGATATGATCCTATCTCTAAGTGAACCTAGAGCACCTAAACTTGACATTCCTATCATTCTTGAGAAGGAAATTCTTCCTTTGAAAGACAAAACTAATGTCTTTCCCCAAGAAGATTCCCAACCCGTCCCCATGGATGTGACTATGTCTATGCCTGATAAACCTTCCAATAATAGACCTATACCTCCTCGTCATGATGGACTTGGTCTTCTTCCTAAACCAAAAACTCCTCCTTTATATGGAGCAGTTCCTCCTCCTGCCTTCTATAGAGAGAAGAGACCTTCTTCTTCTCCTATTATCCAGCCTAAGAGACCACAACCTAAACACCCAAGTGATAAGGATGAGAACATTCCTCCTCCTCTATCTTCTACACTTCCTACTAAGACTAGACGTAATTGTTCCGCATGCGAACGTCGACGAAAGCGTCGTCTTAGGGCTCAAGCAGCTGCTTCTCAAACTTTACAATCTCCAAAAACACCTTCAACAAGCATTATTCCATTTTCTCCTCAGCCGGATATTGTGCCTAAATCTCCTAAACATAAGATGCATGATGGTCTTGATCCTGTGCGAGTTAAAGATCCTATTTTTATAAATCTGGATGATGATATAGATGAAAATATTACTCCTCTTGCTTCTGATAGTGAATATGAACTTGTTGATGTTGATAACCATTTATCTAATGAATTTTCTAAAGCACTTATCCTAGCTCCTAGACAAGAACAATGTGGCTTGGAACATGAACATAGCCCTTGTTTGGATCTTGTGATAGCTCCATCTGCTGTGTTGGATGTTCCTCCTCTAGCGTGTTCCCTGCCTTCCCGAAACATTGATCAGCGAGATCGGGGGGTAGATGACATGCTAGACTAGTTACATTAGCATGGCAGATTCTCTCCCCCTCTCTTTTGTTACTTCTTCTATATGTTATTCTCATTCTTCTATTTGTCATCCTTAGTGTTGTCTACTTGAGGATGATGCAAAGCATTGAGATCTCTTGATCTCTCTCATGTTGACTCAAAAGACACGTGTTCCCTTCTTCTAGGTGACCTTCCTTGATTGGGGAATGAAGAACAATTATGCATACATACATATGATATATATATATACATGACTTATCATACAGCATACTGACCCCGAGGAAAGCGAAGTCACCTCGTGCTTTGTGTTTGTGTTCATTATCCTTAGGTTTATCTCACACTTGGGGGCTAAATCCTTGCGATAACGTGCTCCTTTTTCCTTTCTCATTTCTTATGTGTATCACTACGTTAAAACAATCACCCCCGTTGAGGCGTGTGCGATCGCTTTAACGTAGGGGGGCATACATCCCGTTCATATCTTTTCAAGATACTTGAAAATTTCTTGGCAAATTTAGCCTTGCCTTGAAAATTTTTGATATCTTTCTTGCATGACTCATAGTGAGGGAGCCTTACTACTGACAGTCATGGTTCTTCCTCGTGATCTTCCCTTTTACTTTGTCAATCGAAGTCGTAAGATCCTTAGTCCACTGGGGGCTTGGTGTATCTTGCCTCCTTGACGTGGTGAAAGTCTTTTAACGTTGTTTCCTTGTACTTTACCGGAAGTATGAGCATACATACTCCCGCTAAAGTGGGGGCTAAATGTAGCGTCCTAAAATTGCGACACTTGCAATTTCGACTGCATTTCGGTCTTCACGATAGCGACACAACACGTAACCTGAATGGAGACCCCAAAACTCGCTCACGACACTGAAAAACTGCATTTTTCAAGCACCCTGGCCTGAACCTCCTTGCACCCTGATGTCCCGGGAGGTGGGACCAGAGCGCCCAGCGCCCTAGTCCCTCAGGACCAGGGCGCCCAGCGCCCTGGTCCTCCAGGACCATGGCGCCCCGCGCCCTGGTCCTTGGGTCCTATTTTGGGCCCGGTTCCCTAAGTGGTATCGGGTCTTTTCGTTTGCAATTTGGAAATATACTTCCCTGGTCGGCCTAAGGTCGGGAAAATCAGTCTATCAGCCCTAAATGACAAGTATATAAACTACATTTTCCTCTTTCATTCGATATGATGGAAAAAGCGTGGAAATTATACTCAAGCATTCAAGCATTCAAGCATTCAAGCAATTGACCATTCCAAGTCTCCATTCAAGGCTAAGTGTTGCATTCAAGACAAGGATTCAACCATTGAAGAGGAGATCACATACTTCATGCTACAGCATACTACAACATACAACATCTAAACCTTCGCACATAAGGATACCAACATCCTTAGAACAAGGTATTAGTACTTGTTTTACAGTCATTTACATTTACAGCTCTTGCTCATTTCTTGGTTAATTCCAAAACCGGGGTTTGACCTAAAGGCAAACCCCTAATCCCTAACCCCCCAATCGTCTTCGCTTTTCTGTGTGTAGGTTGCAGGTACGCGGCTGAAATTGAAGATCTGGAATCCTTGTGCAGAGACGAACAGATCCCCCTTCGTTTCGCGGATTTTTCGGAGGACCGTGGCGTCGGACGCCATCGTCTCGACAACTTTTGCTCAAATTTGCAGGACAGCACCGTATCGACATTTTACTGCTAATTCCAGGTCCGCAGCTTCATCCTATAACCCGAACTCAGTTTATAAGCGAATCTTTATGACTTTCTATGCATCCTTAGCTTAATTTCCTTAATCAACATTCTTTACAAAAGAGGGTAGCCTTGCTTTCCTAACCCTTGAAATTCATTTAGCATCCAATCTTACATCGTGTGGGATTGAATCTTATGAGTTTCAACCCCTCTTTTGAATGTAAAGTCTTCCCCCTAAGTGAAAACCCATCGAATCCTAGCGAACCTCCCTTCTCTCTCCTCGGAGTTAGAAGAGGGGAGACCAACTAGGGTTCGACCGCGATTTTCCGCTTTACAGTTTTAATAAGGTTAAAATTGATCATGCCAGTAGGACACTTATTCACCCCCCCCTCCCCAACCCCCTCTCAGTGTTCTTGAATTCCAAAAGGTAAAATTCATGCATTGGAGGGAAATTTTGAATTTTGAATTGTGGAACAAAGATTACAAAATTAAGTAATGCAAAATTCAAGAAAATAATGATTACACAATTTGAACTCTTTTGGGTGAAGAGGATGACACAATTTCCAAAAAAATGAAAGGAAATTGGAATTTTAAAATTAGGGCCAAGGCAATACTACTTAATTTTAAAATTAAATTTTTTAAAATCAGGGCAGACTATAATTAACCTCTTAATTTTAAAAAAATTCTTGAAAGTTGAAATGTTGAATTTTGAAGGTATTTCTGATTCTAGAGGGATCAAAAATCTATAAAATCGACCAATCTTCTGGATTTAGATTATTAAATACAATCATAACAATATCCCAAAATTTCAAGAAAAAACTGAGGCCTGTGGCAGGAACGCACATAGTCTAACCAACTTTTCTCGTAATTTTTAGGGATGGATATTACAATGATTTTAAAGCTAACCCCAAAAAATTGGCAAATTTTATGATCTCTAGATGGGCAAAATGAAGGTGCAAATGTGAAAATAGGACCTTACTAGGGTTTTGAAGAAAAAGAGGAATTGAATTGCAATTTCGAAAAGGGTCAAACCTAAAGGATAGGGACACCTTGGAAAATGTTTAGAAATCTGAATGTAAATGAAAATTATTTGAAATTAACACAAAATCTAACTAATTTTAAAAATTAGGGTTTGATGACCTAACCACTTAATTTTAAATTTTGAATTTTGGGAGAAAGGGGGGAAATTGAAATTTTGAATTGTAGGATTGAAGACAAATCTGAGAACAATCAGAAATCTGAAAATTAAATGGAAATCCAATTTTTGCACAAGTTCAAGATGATTTTTGAAAATTAGGGTTTTAACAAGTAACCTCTTAATTTTGTAAATTTTAATTACAAATTGAACAAGACAATGAGGAAATTGAATTTGACAAACAAAGCAATTTCAGATCTAAGATAACCACAAGCAAATTTTACAAATCACAAGTTCAACTTTAATTTTAAAAACTAGAGTTTTTAATGATTTAACCACTAAGTTTGTAGAAATTTGAAACTTGAAAATGAAAAAAATATGCAACGTTGTTCAAGGGAAAGCATGCAAGACGTCAGGTTCACCAAAATGTAATGGTGTGAAAATGGTGAGTGATAGATCAAGAGGAAAACTACCCTTTCCATCAAAGAGAGATGAGAATTTCACAATTGATTATCCTTCAAGCACTTTTCACCATTACATTAGAAAGATAAGGGATAATTCACTAGATTCAATCTCCACACAAAGATGATAGATTGAATTCTGAGTGAATTACGAATGTTAGGATGATCCCTTCTTCCTTGTTTGAAATGGAAAGGAATTGACTGAATTATTTAGTGCAAAAGTGACCAAAAAATGATTATAACTTGACATTAGAATATGGGATGAAGTTGTGCACCTGGATCTGGCAATTAAATTTCGAGATGAAGTCGCCCTGCAAATTTGACAAAAAGTCGTCCGGACCATGGCGGGAATGTACATAGTCCTCCAAAAAATTTGCAAAACGAAAAGTTTTTTCGGCCTCTGTAAATGAAGCCCAGATCCGAAAGTAGAGTTGTGCACCTGCAACCTACACACAGAAAATAGAGGGAAATGGGTTGGGATTAAGGGTTTGCCTTTAGGTCAAACCCAAGATTTGGAATTAACCAAGTAATGAAAGAAAGTACTTGCAATTATATGTAAATGAAAGAAAGAATTGTAAATCACTTCAAGGGAGGTTGTAGTAGCAATGTTGATAGAAATGCTTGTGTGGAATTGAATGTCGAAAAGGATCTCCTCTTCAATGGTTGAATCCCTGACTTGAATGCAACACCTAACCTTGAAGGGAGACTTGAGATTGCTCAATGCTAGAAAAGAATGCTTGAATGTTTGATTACTTGTGCAACTTGAATCTCTTCAACTTATGCAACTTTCACCTCTTCAAATGAGAGGATGAATGCCCCCTTAAATACATGTTTGGTGGATTTTAATTTCATCACAGGCTGACATTAGGGAGGTTTCCTGCCCAAGGCACAACCCACAAGAAATGCTCTAGGAAGGGCTCTGCCCTAAAATAGGGCAGGGACAAGGGTGTACCCCTATCCAAGGGGGGACAGTGGTGCCACACCCCTATCCTACCCCTTTCTCTAGGGCAAAATGCAATCGGGGTGATGCAGAGGCCAAGGAAGAAGCTATTTTCACAAGTAGAGCACTCTTCAGTCTCCGATCAGGCTAGAGGATTTGATTTTGCATGCGTGAGGACCCTAATGCAGTCGTAAATTGATAGGGTCACAATTTTATGACACTACAGTAAGCATAAAACTAATAATTTTTATTATGTTGAAGGTTTAAGGCATAATCTTTTGAGTGTAGGACAGTTGGTGGATAAGGGATTTCAATTATAGTTCAAGGATATAAAATGCAAAATCATTAACAGATCCAAATTGGAGATTGCAATTGGTACATAGAATAAAGGTAACATATTTCATTTAAACTCTGGTGAGAAGACATATTTGATTGCACAAATTGATGAGAGTTGGCTATGGCATAAGAGGTTGTGTCATGTGAATTTTGATTACATTGTAAAGATCAGTTCAACTAAGACTGTTAGAGATATGTCTAAGATTGTGAATCCCTATAATTCGTTATGTAAGGAATGTCAAATGGGAAAGCAAGTTAGAACTTATTTTAAGAGTATACAAGATAAATCTAATGGTGTTCTTGATCTTATTCATACTGATTTGTGTGGTCCTATTAGAATAAAGAGTTTTCAGGGTGATAGATATTTTGTGCTAATCATTGATGATTATTCTATAATGATGTGGGTTACTTTTCTAAGGGATAAATCTAAAGCTTTTGAAAAGTTAAGATCTTTAAAGCTAAAGTTGAGACAGAGACGGGGTTGAAGATTAAATTCTTAAGGTCATATCAGGGTGGTGAATTCACATCCGGTGAATTTAACAATTATTGTGAGAAGCATGGGATAAGGAAATAGTTGTCTGCACCTCAGACACCTCAACAAAATGGTGTTGTGGAAAGAAAAAATAGAACTATCTTGGATGCGGCTAGAACTATGATGATGGAAGCTAATTTGCCTCATATCTATTGGAGAGAAGTTGTGAGCATGACGATATACACATTCAATAGAGTTAATATCAAAGGAGACATTGATAAGACACCTTATGAGTTATGGTTTGGTCATACACCTGCAGTTAAGTATTTTAGAATCTTTGGTAGTAAATGCTATATCAAAAGAGATGATTCAATTGGAAAGTTTGATCCTAGATGTGATGAAGGGATATTTATTGGTTATTATAGTGAAATAAAAGCATATAGATGTTATAACAAAAGATTACAAATAATTATGGAAAGTTCTAATGTCAAGGTGGATGAGTTGTAAAAAGGTCAAATCAGAACTTATAAGAGAGAACCAGAAGTGGAGGTGATCATAGCTTAACCAGTAGCACCTATACCGGAACAGAATGATGAACCAGTTACCCTGACAGTATTAGAAAATTCAACAATAATTGAAGATCAGAGTAGAGGAACAGAAAGTCAGAAGATCAAATCATTGGAGATAAGAACAAAGGAGTAATGACAAGAAGAAGGTTGGCAACTAATGAGGTATATTTTATTTCTCAAGTTGAACCGACATAAGTTATTGAAGCTTCTAAAGATGAATGTTGGATGAAATCTATGGAAGAGGAATTAGATTAGATTGAAAAGAACAACACGTGGACTTTAGTTTTCTAGCCTAAAAATAAGAATGTTATTGGAACTAAATGGGTTTTTAGGAATAAATTGAATAAGGATGGACAAGTTGTGAGGAATAAGGCTAGATTGGTATGTAAAGGATATTCTTAGAAGGAAGGAATTGATTATGATGAGACTTTTTCTCCAATAGCTAGGATTGAAGCTGTGAGATTATTTCTTGCTTATGCTTCCAATAAGAAATACAAGGTTTATCAGATGGATGTTAAGTGTGAATTTTTTAATGGAGATCTTGAAGAGGAAGTTTATACTGAGCAACCTGATGGATTTTTACTTTTAGATTACAAAAACATGGTTTGCAAATTAAGGAAAGCTTTATATGGATTGAAACAAGCCCCTAGAGCTTGGTATGATAGATTGGACAAATATCTTTTGAAGCTCGGTTTCACTAAAGGTAATGCTGACAATAAATTATATTATAAGATTACTAATGATGACATATTGATTGTTGAAGTCTTTGTTGATGATATCATATTTGGAGGTGAGGATAAGTTATGTATGGAATTCTCTGAAAAATATGAAGAATGAATTTGAGATGTCTATGATTGGAGAGATGAATTTTTTCTTAGATTTGCAGATTACTTAGAATGATAAAGGTATTTTCATCTGTCAAACTAAGTATTCTAGAGAATTGTTGAAGAAATTTGGTATGGAAAATTCCAAACCGGTTGGTACCCCTATGGTTACAAGTGAGAAATTGATAAAGAATGATGCATCAACTCCGATAAATCCTACAAGGTATAAAT
Organism: Cryptomeria japonica; assembly: GCF_030272615.1. Lineage (NCBI taxonomy): Eukaryota > Viridiplantae > Streptophyta > Pinopsida > Cupressales > Cupressaceae > Cryptomeria > Cryptomeria japonica. The sequence continues at coordinate 240,887,296 of NC_081412.1, read as the reverse complement.
CTATGATTGGAGTTTTTTTATATCTGACTCAGACTAGATCGGATATAATGAATGTAGTTTGTATTGTATCAAGATATCAGAGTGATCCTAGAGAGAATCATGAGTGTGTGGCGAAAAGGATTTTTAGGTATTTGCAAGGAACAACTGAGTATGGTTTGTGGTATCCTAAAAAATGATGACTTTACACTATGTGCATATATAAATGTTGACTGGGATGGAGATGTTGATGACCGGAAGAGCACATCCATTGGAGCTTTCTTTCTTGGAAAGATGCTTGTTTCATGGATCAACAAGAAAGAGTCATGTACTTCTTTATCTACTGCTCAAGCTAGGTATGTTGTTGTTGCTACTAACTGTACAAAAGTTCTATGGATGAAGCAAATGTTGAAGGATATAAGGGTGGATTGTAATGAACCAGTAGTTATTCACTGTGATAACTCTAGTGCTACTGACATATCAAAGAATCTAGTATTTCATTCTAAGAGTGAGCACATTTCTATCAAGTATAATTTTTTGAAGGAGAAGGTGGAAGCAAATGAAGTTAGACTAGTTTATGTGAACACTAAAGAGCAGATTGTAGATATTCACTAAACCTTTGCCTAAGGAATCATTTGAGTACTTCAGAGATAGATTGGGAGTTTTTGCCCCTCTAGTAAAAACTTGAGTGATGATGATTGGCATTAGTCTGGCATGCATTATCAGTGCTATCATTCATTCTAGATTGATGTAGTGATGCCACTAATCAGGAGGAGTAGTCAGTTGTGTTGTTCAGAGGTTTTATGACTTTTCTTTGATATTTATGTCATATTTCTAGCATTGATGCCAAAGGGAGAGAGATATTTATGTGAAAAATAGAGCTTAATAGGGATATCATTCACAGGGGGAGTTTGGTCTATTGTTTCAAAACTTCATTGTCATATTATTTTGGGGAGATTGTTGGATGTCTTCCTTTGGGGGATACTTGTTTGGAACTTCTTGGCACTTGAATGTTTTTCACATCTAGTGTTGCCATCAATGCCAAAGGGGGAGATTTTTGGAAATTTAGAGGAATTGATTATGTTTTGCATTGATGTTTTTCAGTGATGTCAAAACTAGTTGTTTTGTTGTTTACCGACTTTTGGTAGAGTGGTCAAGGTCTTTGATGTTGCTCTAGAGATTTGTCTCCCATTTTGGTCCAGCTATTGGAATTGGTTTGGATTGGTTATTCATGTGTTCTTGATGTCTATCACATTCAGTTGGTTCGGGATTTGATGATCTAGATGCTATCATATGTTCTAGTAAGCCTCTTGGTTACTTGTAAGGGTTTTACTGGCAGCGCTTTGTTAAGATCTTTTGATAAATCCGATAAGTGGTGTTGGTGCGGCTTCTTGAAGGTTATCAGGATGTTGATGGTTATCATATTTGTGTTCCAGTTGATCGTGGTGTTTTATTTGGCTTATGGTGACCTATTATGGGTCCGATGGTTATTCTGCTAGGTTATGGACCGGTTTATGTAACGTGTTGGTTGATTCTCTCGATACATCATCTATTGGATTTATTGTTTGGTTTATGTTGTTTTGATGTTAGGCCGACTTGGTTTATCATTGGTTTGTAGGATTATGTAACAGATCTATTGTATTATCTTTTAGGTGGCTGACCTAATTATTTCGATCCCAAGTTGGTATAAATATGATGTAAGATCTCTTTGTAGGTCATGTAGGTGGTATGAAAGGGTTATGGGATTATCTGTGTGCGAATAAAGTAGCAATCATATGCAGAGGTTTTGGTCAATCATAGGTAATCGAATGAGTTTTGTGAAAGACGTTTAAGACCTCTAGTATTGAGCTTAACTGGAACCGTACTCAGGCATAGGAGATGCAATTCTTGCAGTTCATTCATCCTTTCGAATTGTAGTCTGGATTTATTTTGTAGTCAGTGAGGCTCCTTTTGTGATGAAAAGTGTGCTCTAGGATGTTGGACTTCTTGCATGTGCAGGCCCCTCTTATTGTAATCACATAATTGTTGTAGAAGTATTAACTGACTTTGGGTAGGCTTCCCACCATGCTTTTTCCCTTTGTCAAGTTTTCCACTTACAAATCATGGTGTTATGTGCTATGGATGGTTGGTAATTGTTCTGTGATTTATGTTTATGCTTAATTGTTATATCTACTATTCTGGTATTTGATTTATGCATTCCGGTAAAAGGTTTTGTGTGCTTAAATTTTTATAATTTGTTGACAACTGATTCACTCTCCTCTCAGTTGTCCACTGGTTATCCTAACACAAGTATAAAATTCACAACCTACACCACATGTTGAAGACAGCGGCAAACTTGATATCTCAGATCAAGATGATCTTGAAGAAGATTATTTGGTAGATACCCTAGTTAGCCAAAATGATATAATCAACTTGGGTGATAATTCAATAGATGATAATGCATGGAAGGGGAAAACAAAAGTCAAATAAAAAAAGGATCAACCAAAATAAATAAAAAAGGATCGGGAGTGTGATATGTCAGTGAGGAATTTTCAAATTAATTGGGCATCAAAGTATCCATTCATTGAACCAGAGGAGAATCCAGTTGAAGGCGAGCCTCCAATAGAATGCAGGTGTAAGATTTACACTTAGAAACATAACAAGGAAATTAGGTTGCAGCTAAAAATTGACACCATAGAAAAGCATATGGGTAAAGTTTATAAAAAACAAATGATAGACAGAGTTGAAAAATCAGCAATAAGATGGAAAACAAAGGAGGAATGTAAGCATGTGAGGAATGTCGAAGAGTATTATTTTCATGAGAAAATACAGACAAAACCTACTGAATTTAAAGGTTCTATTGAAGTTATTTTTGGAAAAGCAATGCAAATAGAACAATTGGGAAAAGTTGTTTAGTTCAGTGTTGTTTTTTTATATTTTGAGTAGAGGCTATGCTATGACAGATTTCCCATCAATTAGTGGTTTATTACACTTTTTGAAAGTTCCTAACTATCCTAATAGTCATTGGTCAGTAAACAGTGGATGAGAATGGGCAAGTTGTCTTGCTGAGGTTGAAAAAGAAGATGTAAAGGAAAAAATAAGAGAGTCAAACTTTAATGCATTTTCTCTAGATGAAGTTACGGTAGTAGATAATACTTCATGGGTATGCATGCATGTTTATACTATATAGAATCATGTCTGCCAACTGCATCTACTATATGTTGCTAAAATGAAAGATAGTGCGACAACGGATAATTTATTTCAACTAGTAAAGAGATGTTTAATTGAATATGGAGGTATGGATGACATGACGATTGCCAAAAAATTGGTGTGTGTTGGAGCGGATGGAGCTTCAGTAATGCAAGGTTATAGGAATAGTCTTTGTAAAAAGATGGAAACTTCTTTTTCACCCTACATTACTTCCATTCATTGCATGGTTCACAGAATGAATCTAGCTTTTGGAATCGTGAGCAAGTATGCTCTAGTAAAAAAAATTGAAATTTTAATCAGAGATCTCTACTCACACTTCTGTCGAAGTCCCAAGCGATTTATGGAATTTCAAAACTTTGTTGATGGAATAATTGATGGGAACAAGCTTCTCAAGAATAATGATACTAGATGGATCTCTTTGGATGGTCCAGCGCATCGATTTTTTTTAGAATATCCATTCTTGATTGGACTATTTCACACAACTCACGACGAATCAGAGAAACCAAAATTTCTTGACCTTCTTCGGAGGTTAAGTAATCTAGAGACACTCTTAACTTTAGTAGCTCTTCTACCCATGCTAGAGGAAATGAGGAATAATATGAAGGTTGCCCAACAAAGAGTTATGTATATTGCAGAATATGATATGTTGTGTAAGTTGACATGCATGGCCCTCAATGAGACTCCCAGTTTTGGGAAAAGGCAATGGGCATTTGACGTCCCAGTAGGGAGGCAATTGAAACAGTCAATTGCTACATTAGGTAGTCAAAGGGATGACAAAGTATGGGAATATTTTATGAGTCTGACAACTTTTTGCAATTAGAATTTAATATTGATTTGTAATTGTATTTTTCAACTTTTTATTTCTAGATTTAAAATACCATAATGTGTTTATTGATACAGAGATGTTTATTTAGACATGTTGAGAACTTAGATTTTCATTAATTCTTTCAAAATATAGCCATATGATACAATTCATTTAATACACGACTCGGTGTGATTCTCCATGCAAAAATCAATATAAAATTTTTAGAACCCTTTGCAAATGACCCGGAATTCCCTTTTATAGAAATAAGGGAGCAACAACATCTTTAGGTCAATTTGCAACATGTGAAGACTCAACATCAAAATCAATTACTAAGGCACTAAACAGTGAATATATCGTCCTGATTACCATCATTATCACAAACTCAGCACAGATTTACATGGCCATCATAGGTTAGATTAGCAATTTAACAACTGCTACATTTAAATATAGATAATAGCAGTGCCCAAAACCTAGAAATTGGAAATAGAGAAATGTGGAAATGTTAAAACTTGGGAGAATTTGAGAATATAAATTTAAAAGGCTGAAGGTTTGCACTCTACATCATAGGTTGGATTAGCAATAGCGAGTGCTGGTTTTTTCCTGTTCATAAAATAGAGTTATTTCAAGCAATGCCAAATTCCAAACAGAAAAAAACATAAAACCTTGAAATTAAGAGTAAAAGCCGAAAATTGTGCAATACATACTATGATTCTTAAGATTTATGTCCCAGTTTTTGTAGGGTGCTTCACTCTTCATTTGATGGAAGTCCAATATTCTTTAAACTATGGTAAGTCAACTGCAACTTTGTCAACAATCCATATTTAGAAGAGTGACTTGACATCACTGTTTCACCCAATACCGCATTTAAAGTTATAAATGGTTTGATGAATTCTAGAAAGCTTTGGGGAGTTGTGTCCTTAGGAAGAAAGTCTAAAACAGACTTCATTTTTTCCTCCATGTTTTTTTTGTAAGCTTCTTTTCCAATGAATTTATTTGATGGGTCAACGAACTTCGGCAAACCAAGTTTAATCAAAGTGGTTGTCTTTTCTTGCAGCTTCAATATCTTTTTGCCACCTTTATCCATAATTTCTAATGTTTCCCTTAGTTTCTAGCATTTTTGAAGGATAGATGATATCTTAACTGTGGCATCAATGCGGTTGTTAATTCTCTTGGATGCCAAATAGTTGTCACCGGTACTGTAGAATACTTGCAAAATATGTTTTGCCATATCCTCTTTTGAATAAACATGTATGCTCTTCTCAATGTGCCCTTTGATCTTGCAATAAATTAATCTCAAACTTTCATTCAATTCAAACCATTCACACAACTTGTCACTCCTCTGCATTATTTGCCCCCAAATGTTTTATTGTATATACTTCATTGTATTTTTCATATTATCTTTAAATTTGTCCTCCGAAGTTTTAATTTTATCATTTGCATTGTGCAAGTCCTCTTTCATTTATGCACATTTTTTTTCTTTCTTCCTCCTCCAAATGTTTTTCTTTTTCCTTCTCATGATCCAATAGGTCCTATATTTTTTTTATTTTGGTAGCAGCGGAATCATAACTTTTGTATAATTTTTGTAAACTGGCTCTTTCATCATCAATTTTTTATTGCTTTTAGCCAGTTTTTCCCTTAGCTCCTTCAATTCTTCCTCCATATTTTCCTGCTCTGCAATTTCTACTGCAGAGCCCGAATTTTTTATCCTTTTATGTAAATAATTGCACTTGTTATCTGATGCTTTCCTCTTTGTTTTTTTCGTTTGCCAGGTCTTCTTGTATCTTTTCTATTTGTTTCTCTAGCTTATTTTTCTCTCTCTCCACCTTTAGAAGTGAAGTGTAGACTAGTTTGTTAGTCTTTTTTGACACACTAATTTTGTCCACATTTTGTACTTTGGAAAAATCCATTTGGAGGGTGCTAACTTGAAATTCAGAGGGATCTATCTGACTATGTGATGGATTTTTATCTTTATTTGGGGGCATAACAACCATGAATTCCATCATATCTTTGTGTGGGTCATATGTTAGAAATACCATGTTCCTTGTAGGTTGTTCCTCTAAAACTTCAGTCAGGGCAACCCTCTACAATGCTCTTTTGTTTTATTTATTTGCATTTGTTGTGTGTTCAAATTTTTCATAGTAATCACAAAATTGAAAATTTGGGTTTGTTGAAGCAATTGAATATTTGAAAGGTGAAATAGTAGAGCCTCCAGTTCCACCTATACATGTGGTTTTAACTAATGCATTATGAGGAGTTCAAACAACCATTCTTGATCCTATCCCACTGTCACTTGCATGTGTAGTTTTTATAGTCTTTTGAGAGGTCTGTTCTAAAGTTGCAAATGATAGTTTTGTAGAAAAAGTGGCACTTGATATAGGATTCTAAATAATATGAGTATCTACCACTAGTGACCTCTTGCGAGAGATATTTTTTTGTTGCACTTGTCCAACACTAAGACAACTAGTATTAGTAGTAATACCCATGCCAACCCCACCAATCGCAGTGGCACTTGACTGAACACTAATAGGAATACTATCCCCAAATTCCCCACCAGTGGCAGTGGCACTTGATTCACCACCAATAGGAATACCATGATGTGGTGGTGGTTGTGGATTTGAACCTCTAACAAATGCAGGTGGACCTGGATGGTAATGAGTAGTACCTTTACATGATGAATCTGATGAATGAAATCCAATGATTGGTTTAACAAGATCTTTTAATTTTGAATCTGATGGAAGTTGTACCTCAAGTGGAAACCAAATGCCATCTCCTCTGGGACCTAGACCACCACCTTCAAAACCTAGTTTTTCCACAATGTTTGCCCCTTTTCTCTATTTTTCTTTCATGGACTCATTGACTCCAAATATTGCAAGGACTATAGTAGTTGTTGGAGTGGTATCAACCTCATACTCATTTTCATTATCACTCCTATCATATGCTATTGTGGGATGCTCCATATTCCACAATTTGCTAAAATCTTCATCCTCATCGATGGACTCAAATTCTGCACTGGTCTTTGGTTCACCAAGATTCTTCCTCATAGTCCAAAAATCATTTATTTTGGTTTGGGTCCAACAACTGTCTTTACATTCTTGCAATATTGTTTTGGCAAATAGATTTGTTAGATGGATTAGCATATTTTTGGTAGAAATTGTAGGACCTCCTATTTTGGATGCCCTGCTTTGTTGTCCTCTATGTGTGCAATGCCATAATTTGTGATGACAATTCTTCTATTGAAATGTTATTGTCAGCGGCAATTTTCTCCATCTATTTTTTTACCTCATCCAAAGAGTCCATGTTTATAATCTTTTCTAGCAATGGTTTACTTTCATTTGACATAACGCTGAAGAGTTCCCATTTTTCTTAAGCCTTGCTTGAACTACACCGATTGGATCATACTGCCAGAGACCCTCATCACCAAAGTTAAAAACTGTCAAAAAATCATGTGCCACATTGAATGCTTTTCTCTCAAATGTGAACCATCCACATGAGAAAGGAAAGGAAGGAAGTATTCTCTTCTTTTTCTGATCATGAAAGTGCCTATATGTTCTCTCGAACTGTCATACATATTCCAATGCAAATACCCTCTATGTCACATGTATTGAAAGTATGTAGGGTTTTACTGTTGATCCATAGAACCTTAACACAATGTATTCTTCCATGAAGAACTAGTCAGCCAATTGTATTTGACTTCCGAGTTGAATGCAATCTTTACAAGACAAGGGCAATCTAGGCATTGGAGTGCTTATAATTTCATTATACATTGGTGCCAAAAAGAAGTCTATAAAATGGTTGTAGTTATTTCTATTATCATTCATCCTTATCTTAGGTGTCCATTTATATATTGGACACTATGTTTTGTTCTGAGTCTTCTCATTAATCTTATAGTTCACAATGTGAATATTGTTGGTCTCAAATATTGCATGATACTTGGATAGAAGAAGATAGCACAAGTAGGATGAGAACCTAAATGTCTTATAGGAACCTTTTTTTATCATTAGTAATTATTTTTGCATGGATTGAACAACGTGCTCAACAAAATTATATCTTATTGGTTGACTTACACAATGGATATTAAAAATCATTTCAAGAAGGCTAGCACCCACTTCCTTCTCATTTTCTAATCCCATGAAAAATGTCAGCAAGGAAATAGTATTCTGAACCCATGGAACAAAAATCTTATAACCATAAGGAGGCTTATGATTTCGATCCAACAGAGTACCATGCATTATTAGAGCTCTGATAAATGAATCTCTGTGACTTTAATCGAGACTCTCATATTTCTCTGCCAACTTTCCTAGGTCAATGTGGATGTTTGAGTTTTGTGTTTCAAACCCTAGGTTCAACAAATGAGCAAATTCTCCCTCAGTTATGGATAGAATTTCCTCTTTTGTATTTTTATTGACAATTTCTTTTTTATCTTCATCATAATTTTTGGCGCAGACCATGACAAATTCAGGGAAAGGGAATACTTTAGGTAGCACCACGCTTCCCAATCCAACATCCCAGGATGCAATTTTATTTCTATTTTGTTTTAACATTGTGTTGAAAATAGTAAATTTTTCCCTGTTTGGATCTCTTGCATTATTAGACAATTCATATCTAATTTCGATGATACAATTTTTACTATGGATTGCAGGGTCATAAATATCATGGTATTCATCAGTGAAACCTGGTGTTTTAACTAGTTCGGTTAGGTATATTTTTTATTCACTTGGCTTTTATTTTAACTACTGCTTTCTAGTTTCTCCATCGTTGTTACTATTAATAATTCAAAATAATGCTAGATACAAGCCTGAAAATGCTAACCCTCAAATTGAAACAAGAGATTAAAAAATAAAAAATGCGGGATGTAGGTGTTCTAGATTTTACCCAAAATTTCCTTTTCACTAGATTAGCACAAATAGACTCTGTTGCATTCCTGAATCTAGTAGTTGTTTCTGAATCTCCCTAGATTTACTAGTTTCTCCATGAAATGAAATACGATTATGGGTCACTTATTTTGAAAACACTAAAAAGTTCAAATGTAATACCTAAAGGGCAAAATTTCTAGAATCCTATTGTAATTTTATAAATTATTATTAATATCTATTCATCGTCGAAGGACAAAACATTCATTGCTTTAGTCTAAATTTTGAGGATAGTGGACACGTCACCAGACTCGAGTCACTTTTCTGGACTGTTTTTGAAGTTTTTTTAATCCTTTTCAACTTTCACCTGAAATAGAGCTTTTTAGACTTAATTATAGTTAATTAAATATAAAACGTTCAATTCTAGGTGAAGTTCTCACAAATGTGTTTACTTCCCACATTCGGGCCGAAATCAACCCTAAGTCATTGATATGTGCTCATACAATGGACAATGGTATCTGTTGTTAATTATCGTGGGTCCCAGGACTTTTGCCATTTTTTTGCCATGTCGATAAACACGAGTCACTTTTTGAGAATGGTTTTGAAGAATTTTTAATCCTGTACAAGTTCTACCTGAAATAGAGCTTATTACAGTTAATTAAGTATACAATTACAAATTTAGAATTTAACTATACTTAGTTAAATGTTTATCGTTTATGGAAGTCTTCCATTAGAAGTTTGCAAAAAATGTTTATCATTCCCACATTCAGCCCAAAATACACCTTACATCGTTGATATGTGTTCATCCAATGGAAGACAGTATCCTTTGTCAGTTGTCATTGGTCCCATTATACATAGGATTTATGCCGACCCAACGCAACATCACCTGACACTTCATCATCCCATGGGCCATAACCTTTCTTTCCTGTATGTGTTCAATGACACATGTTTCCAGTGAAAGTTTGCAAAAAAATTTAGAGATCCCACATTCGGCCTGAAATACACCTTAAGTCATTGATTCGTTCTAATCCAACAGATGGCAGTATCCGTTGCCTGTTTTCATTTGTCCCATTATCAATAGGATTTAAAATTTTAAATATGAATTAAAGATATAATTTAAATATGTAGTTTCAAAACTTGCATGATATTTCATTTTTTTATCAATAATTTTTGTATTGTATTACTTGGAAATAAAATACTATAAATATGCAAGTATAGGTGGTATAGTAAAACCACCAGAGTTCTGCCACCACAAAAATACCCCCAAGGGCCAAAACCACCATTCCAACAAAAAATAAAACCCTACTACATGCAGAAACCCCAGAATTTCAATTCGGCATACCAAAATTGTTAGCAGACATCCCCTCATATATACAAAGTTGGGGAGAAAATGGACATGGAACAAAAAGATACAAATAGAAAATATCAAACACCACCGGCCATAGTAGGATTAATCGAGAAATGACCTGTACTCTGGGTCATCATATAATTTTGAGAGCCACTTCATTGCTTGGGTAGTCTTGGGTCTCAGTCACAACTATCAACCCACCTCTATACATGCCACTTCGTGAAGGGTTGTTAAAACCTCATCACACTGCATCAACCATGCAAACATTTTGAAGGCCTACCACCCGCACCAAGTTGCATCTTGTCTTCAAATCATCATTAGCCCATTGAATGAGTGGTAGCGGCACCACAAGACCATCTACCCCTACCTCAGGAACAATGCCCACCTTTGAGACCACACAAGCACACACACTATCCAGATTTTAATAGGTAGTTTGAATCAATTACAACTCTCATGGCATTTTTTACCTTGTCCACCTCGTCCTCAAATTGGAAACCCCAAGTGGCAATCAATGAATATGCCTCCATGTTTGTCCTGTAGCGATGACCTACATGGACAATTTCCTCTCCCAACATCATTTTCACACTCTCATACAACCACTCATCATTAAACAAGAAAAAACCTTTCAGCCTCATGTCCATAAATCGTCTGAGAAATGGGACTAATTTCTTATCAGTATGGAAGGAGAAATTAGCTTCCATGTTGCTTAAGAAACCCAAGACAATGTTGCAAATGTAGACAGTATTTTACCAAGACTTTCAATCCACCCAAGCTTAAAACACCTCTCACTTAATTCTAATTTCTGACATCCAACGACAACGGTCGGTGGTATTAATCACAAACTCTGCCATCATTCCTTCGCATGTACTAGTTCAACTGCATAATTCATTCGCACAAGATGACATTAAAGCCGCCTAAAGGCTAAATCTTAACCATTCACTTTCAGTGATGTGTGTACCATAAGACAATATCACTGCATATCCATTGTCAGTTCCTGTGGGTCCCATTATACATAGGATTTTTGCCACCCAAATGCCACCACCTAACACTTCATTGTCTCAAGGGTTATAGCCTTTATTTCATGTCAGTGCTTAATGACATGTATTTTCGGTGTTTAATGTACATGTACCTAGTTAGTTGGACTTTTTTTATATTGAAATTATGCAAAAAAAAATTACAACAAGTTAGTTGGAATTTTAATTCACTTATTTTTCGCGAGATAAACGTCTTTTTTTTATATATTTATAATTAATGATAATCAATGTACAAATAATTAATGAAATGAACTCAATTTTTTATATATATATTAAATATAGAGGAAGAAACATTTCATAAAAAAGATCACAGTATTAAATTTATTTCCATTGTTTAGCAAAATACTGAAATAACATATCTCATAGACAAAAAAAATGTATGAGCTAAGACTTTATGATCCTTATTGGATGCTATCACTTGCAGCCAATCCCTAACATTATGTTTTTTCAAATACTTCTTTGTCAAGCACTTCAAATATCTTTTAGAAAAGGTCATCTCAGAAGTGACACTGACTTTGTTCTTTAACTTTAGAGAAGAAATTAGAATAGACTTGCTATTTTTTTATGGTGAAAATTAAATCTTATATCCACACAAATTAATAACTATTTAAGTTATTTCAAAACATAATGATTATGCTATGTATCCTGCCATGGCATGATGGCAGCAACAAATAATAAAATGAAATAGAAAGCATTTTTATATCCATAAGAGGCAAACTGAAATGAACTGGATTTTTCAAAATTATCATTAATATATGTGTTTCGCAAATTTACAATTTTTACATGTCAGAGTCCCTCAAAAATTTTAAAGCCAAAATGAGTGAGGTTACGAGGAAATAGCCAAAAAATCAAAACTACTAGGGGGTCACGGCCAGGGAACAGGCAGTGGACACATTCATGGTTTACCCTAAAAATCTCGCCCTCCCTCTATGTAGAATTCTTCAGACATTATAAGTTGTGAGAATTCTTCAAGCCAACTATATTCTAGAAAGTCATCCAGGAGAAACCATTTTTGGAGAAATTCCCTACCAATCCATGCCCATTTCCTATGATGTGTCAACTGCTTTGCATTCAGGTTCAAAAGAAACAGTTGCCTGGTCACTGTTTGGTCACAGAGGAGAAGCTTGGTTAATTCATTCGCCCAAGGGTTCCCCACTGCTACTTTTGTAAAGATGACAATAGTAACGTTGTCTCCAAGGAAGTCTTCTTTAAACACCTTCCTTAATAGAAACAACAAATCCACCTTTCCTCCTCTGAGGTCTAGAAGAGACGCCAAGAACTGGGATGTAACGTTCATGTTAACATGGTATCTATTTTCATTTCACAGAAACTCTTTTCCCAGCACCATCCTCAAATCCTCATTAGTGAACATCCCAACCCCCTTATAGACTGATTGGAGGGTTGGGTCTCTAACAGTGCCCAAAAAGGCCCTCTGGTCCTCTGTAGAAATGTTTCTCAAGCAAATAGGAGTGTCCATCTTGAGAAATCAGAATACCAAATTATATAGCCTGAGCCTATAGAGAGGCAGAATTTAACCATCATGAGCTCCAATGATTTATCTACCAAAGGCTAATTGAAGATGAAAGAAGTAGAGATCATCTATAAATAGTTGAAGCTCTTGATTGTAATAATTCCTTCTCTAACCGTATTAATTCCTTGAAATTTGTTTAAATCTTTTATATATCTCTGCAAATCTTTCCCATAATTGCACTACTGTGTAAAATTGGAAACAACTCTTAACCAGTACCAAATACCATATTAGAAGTTGTGGGGGCAGAGTGGATTGCAGTTAGTGACAAGACATATTAAATGACCAAAATTATCAACCATGACACTTGATATGTGTCTATTGAATCCAATTCCATTCCGACACTTTCTAGAGAACTGTGTTCTCTTCAGAAATTTGGGTCAAAACTTCAGTCATTGATCTACGATAATCGAATGGTTTAAAATCTTTGATGAATTTTGGGTACATATGACGTGTCAATGAGGTCGCACTTATCTATACATCATGTAGAGTTCAGACTCAATATGATGTAGTGTGATGTGCCTTGTCTATTAATGGCAATGAATTCATGAAATTACCAATAAAATATATATTTTTCCATAAATAACAAAACATTAGCTAAACAAATTAAATAGTTTTCAAACGGTGGATAAAAATCGCCAATACACTTAAATAATTTTTCCTTTGGAGTAAAATTTTTTTCCCATACACTTATATATTTGTTCATTTAAACAAAAAACATTCGCCTCCTACAATATATATTTTCCCCATAGAACAAGGTATTATTCGCCAGAATTTTATGGAATTTTCGTACCATAGAAATAAATCGCCAATACAAATTAATTTATTTTCCTACTTTGAAAAAAAAAATCACCATCAATATGAAAATCCCCCCCCCAAAAAAAAAAAAACATCTAATTCACCAGGGTTTTACACTTTTGCCTGGGGGGTGCTTTCTTAAAGTTGTCCCTACCCCTCAACACACCATATGACCCATTAGGACACCCTATGACCCCTAATGACACCATATGACCCCTAACAATACCATATCACCCCTTTTAACATCCTAGAACATGACATGGCCCGTTAGGATTGAATATGACCCCTTACGACACCATATGATATCCTAAGGGTCATATATTGTCCTAAGGGGCCATATGGTGTTCTAACACATGTGTGGCCCCGTAAGACCCCATACGACCCCTAATGACACCATATGACCCCTTAGGACACCATGTGACCCCTTAGGACCAAATGATGTCATATGGTGTCCTAAGGGGTCACATGGTGTCCTAAGGAGTCATATGGTGATCTAACACATGTGTGTCCCCTTAGGACCCCATATGACCCCTTAGGACCCCATATGACCTCTAACGACACAAAATGACCCCTTAGGACATCATATGAATCATTAGGACAATATGATGTCCTAAGGGGTCATATGGTGTTCTAACACATGTTTGGCCCCTTAGGACCCCATATGACCCCTAACGACACCATATGACCCCTTACCACCCCATATGACCCCTAATGGCATTATATGACCCATTAGGACATTATATGACCCCTAACGACACCATATGACCCATCAAGACACCATATGACCTATTTTAGCATCCTAGTACATGGCATGACCCCTTACGATACTATATGAGCACTAAGGATACCATAAGGCATCCTAAGGGGTCATATGGTGTTATCACACATGTGTGGCCCCTTAGGACCCCATATGACCCCCAACGATACCATATGATCCCTCAAGACACTGTATGACCCATTAGGAAACCATATGATGTCCTAATGGGTGATATGGTGTCTTGAAGGATCATATAGTGTCATAAGGGGTAATATGGTGTCTTTACACTTACAGGTCATATGGTATCTTGAGGGATCATATGGTGTCGTTAGGGGTCATATGGGGTCCTAAGGGTCCACACGTGTTAGAATACCATATGACCCCTTTAGAATACCATATGACCCCTTTAGACACCATATGATCCCATAGGACATCATATTGTCCTAAGGGGCCATGTGGTGTCCTAAGGCATCATATGGTGTCCTAAGGGATCATATCATGTCGTTAGGGGTCATATGGGGTTCTAAGGGACCACACATGTGTTAGAACACCATATGACCCGTTAGGACATCATATTGTCCTAAGGGATCATATGGTGTCCTAAGGGGTCATATGGGGTCATAAGGGGCCACACATGTGTTAGAGCATAATATGACTCCTTAGGACACCATATGACCCAACAAAACATCATATGGTGTCTTGAGGGGTCATATGGGGTCCTAAGGGGCCACACATGTGTGAGAACACCATACAACCCCTTAGGACACCATATGAACCTTATGACCCATTAGGACATCATATTGTCCTAAGGGGTCATATGGTGTCTAAAGGGGTCATGTCATGTACAAGGATGTTAAAATGGGTCCTATGGTGTTCTAAGGGGTCATATGGTGTCGCTAGGGGTCATATGAGGTCCTAAAGGGCCACACATGTGTTAGAAAACTATATGACCCCTTAGGACATCATATGACCCATTAGGATCCATCATATTGTCCTAAGGGGTCATATGGTGTCCTAAGGGGTCATGCCATGTACTATGATGTTAAAAGGGGTCATATGGTGTCCTGAGGGGTCATATGGTGTCCTAAGGGATCATATGGTGTCATTAGGGACCATATGGGGTCCTAAGTGGTGACACATGTTTTAGAACACCATATGACCCCTTAGGACACAATATGACCCATTAGGACATCATATTGTCCTGAGGGTTCATATGGTGTCCTAAGGGGTCATGTCATGTACTAGGATGTTAAAAGGGTTCATATGGTGTCCTAAGGGGTCATGTTGTTTACTAGGATGTTAAAAGGACTCGATGGTGTAGTGAGGGGGCATATGGTGTCCTAAGGGATCATATGGTATCGTTATGGGTCATGTGTGTTTCTAAGGGGCCACACATGTGTTAGAACACTATATGACCCCTTAGGACACCATAAGAGAGAGAGTATTAAAAAGGCTAAAAGGGGACAAAGGTAGAGAGGTCCTAAAAGGACTTAAGGAGAGAGAGAGAGAGAGAGAGAGAGAGAGAGAGAGAGAGAGAGAGAGGGAGGGAGGGAGGGAGAGAGAGAGAGTATTAAAAAGGCTAAAGGGACAAAGGGAGAGAGGTCCTAAAAAGGACTTAAGGGGAGGGACACTATATGACCCTTACGATGTCTTAAGGGGTCATATGGTGTCCTAAGGGGTCATATAGTGTTTGAACACATGTGTGGCTCCTTAGGACCCCATATGACCTCTAATGACACCGTATGATCCCTTAGGACCCCATACGACAAAGATAGAGAGAGAGAGAGAGAGAGGGAGGGGGATAGAGAGGTGAGATAGAGAGGAGACAATGTGTGTCCTGTATTTAGAGAACATAGTGGAGATATAAAGAATGGTGAGAGAGATAGGTTTAAATATTGGAAGAGATGAGAGAGTGAGATAGAGAGATGGGGGAGATAAAGGGAGAGGGGGAGTGATAGGAAGAGAGATAGGTCTAGAAATGGAGGAAGATAAAGAGAGTGAAATAGAGAGAGAGAGAGAGAGAGAGAGAGAGAGAGAGAGAGAGAGAGAGAGAGAGAGAGAGAATGATAATAAGAGCTTAGTGATTATTGAAATTTGATTATGTTAATAAATTATAAGATCTAAAGCTTGGGGAGAGAGGAGAGAGTGAGATAGAGAGAGGTGAAGAGAGGAGAAGAGAGATAGGAAAATAGATAGATCTAGAGCTTAGGCAAAACTAAGAGTGTGAGATCAAAAGATAGCAAGTGAATGATGATATAAGTGTTGGAGTAATAAGGTTCTTTACTTAATTAATTAAATCATATTAATTAAGTCACCTTTTACTTTATTTTCACTTAAGCTAAATTTAGGAAGATAAACTTAGTAAAATTAATAATTTATTTATTATTAATTATTAATTACTTATAGGGTTTATGTTTTTTTATCTCCTTTTATAAGGATTGATCCCTTTGTAATCCTACGACAAATCTGATTATTATTATTATATATTCTTACTCTGAAGTTTCAAAACAACTTTTATGTTTTGTATGAATCTTCCATTATTGTGATAGGTTATTTGCATATAGGTGTTCATTGGGTTCTGTGAGGTTGTATGTCACAACTTTAACATGGTACCAGAGCTTCAGATCTGAGGCTTTGTTGTTTGTTTGATTGGGAAATTCTACCTATAGCAGGTCTTCTATGAAATTTGGGTTGATTTGGACCTCACCATTGAATCTGGCATGTGCAAAATAGTCAATATTGTCCTCTTGTTTGTCAATTTTCAATTCACGGAGCCAGATCTATGAGGGTTTGAAGATTCAACTTTTTTTTTTATTTAGGAGGGCACCTATTTTTCGAACCAATTTGGGCTAAAAAGGACCTCATGGTTGGCTTCAGAAGGTTTATTCCATGAATTTTGATATATAATTTGATATATTTGGGCAACGTTGACCTCTTAGGCAATTTGTTTTTACTTGTACGGTCGTGTGGCCACCTACATGCACTTTCAGGAAAAATTTGTTGAGTGTAGCACAACTAAACAATACAGGATACCGAATAGAATTTCATAAAGGAATTGTCAAAGTTCATGACAAGCATGGAAAGTTAGCTGCTACCAGGACACAAACAAAAGGTAACACATTTCACCTTGACTCAACTCGGAATAAATGTCTGTATGCAAAGATAGATGATACCTGGTTATGGCATAAAAGGTTTTGTCATGTAAATTTTGATAATCTGATCAAAATAAGCAAGAAGCACTGAGTAAGAGGTCTACCGAGCCTTGAAAAACCTGATAATGCTATGTGTCGAGGATGCCAGATGGGTAAAATGACAAGATCAAGCTTTACAAGATCAAGCTTTACAAGTAACTTCGATAGGAAACCCAGCACGAGAAGGAGTACCCCCAGGATGGAATAGAATGAGAATAATCTATTTCCCCCTCTGAGCACAAAGCCCTAGAGCTACCCTCTTCGGACCCCGGGTAAGGTTAGAGAGGTTCAGGATAGAGTCCCATTACCCGCCAGCCCTACTATTATAAAGGGGAGTTAGGAAAGGATAAAGCTGCTTCAGTCGAGTTGGCCAGAAAGAACTCCCACCTTGATTAGTTGAGAAATGGGAAAAAAGTGAGTTAGTGAGGGGAGGAAAAGTTAGTTAGGCAAGCTTCTCAATAAATCTTACTAGAAGGATTGTTCGATTGTTCTTTCCTGCTGGAGCCGGTTGGATTGCTTTCCTACTAACATGGGAAGGTTGGTTGGATGGATATTACGTTCATGATTGGTCGGTGCCCCTAGGAGTGGAAGTGTGCTCTCCTGGGCAAGACAATTGTTCCTCCTCCCCGATAGAGGGTGAAGGACGGCTAGGATATTCTATCCATATTACATATGTTATATCGTCGTTGTGGCCATAGAGCTAGATTAGTTATAATCCTGCCAGTTACACTTCTAAGGGAATTTTAGATCTTGTGCACACTGATCTTTGTGGTCCTATGAAAGTTCAAAGTTATTATGGTGATAAAATATTTCATATTATTTGTGGGTGATTACTCAAGGATGATGTCACTAATGTTTTTAAAAGAAAAATTAGAATCTTTTCAAATGTTTAAATGATACAAGGCAAGAGTTAAAAATGAAACAGGAAGACAACTAAAGTGTCTTAGATCAAATAGAGGAGGAGAGTTCACATCTGATGAGTTCAACTTATTCTGCAATGATCATGGTATAAAAAGACAGGTCTCTACACCGAGAACTCCACAACAAAATGGAATTGCTGAGAGAAGAAATAGATCTATTGTGGATTGTGTCAAAACCCTGATGATTGAAAAGAAAGTGCCACAAACATTTTGGAGAGAAGCAATAAGCACTGTAGTTTACACCCTCAACTGAGTACAATTGAAGAAAGGTACTTTGAAGACACCTTATGAAATCTAGTATGACAAGAAACCTAATGTAAGTTATTTTAAAATCTTTGGAAGTAGATGCTATGTACACAAGGATGATAGAAATGGCAAGTTTGATCAAAAAAGTGAAGAAAGAACATTTTTTGGTTATTCTTCTAGAAGTAAAGCATTTAAATGTCTGATCAAATCATCTAACAAAATAGTAGAAAGTGCAAATGTGAAAATTGATGAATTTGCAGAAAGAAATGATGAAGGAAATTCCAAGGAACCAAAAGATTATGATGAATTTGTCTATGTTCAACCAACAAGTCCTACCGAGAAAAGTGCAGAAGGAAATGAAGAGAATATCCAGTTACTGAGTGATGAAGAAGAACATGCAGAGCCTACCGAGCCTGTATTAGCCAAATATGTTAGAAGACATCATGCACCAAGTCAGATTATAGGAGATAAGGATGATCCAGTGATGACAAGGAACAAACTGAGATAGAACACATGTCTGATATCTGAATTTGAACCGAGAATAGTGAAAGAGGCATTTAACAGTGAAGATTGGATAAATGTTATGATAGAAGAGATTGATCAAATCAAGAAGAATGACACATGGACACTAGTCCCAAGACCAAAGGACAAAAATATATTTGGTACAAAATGGATTTTCAGAAACAAGCTAAATGAAAAAGGAGAGGTCATTCGAAATAAAGCAAGACTAGATTGCAAAGGTTATGCCCAAGAAGAAGGAATTGATTATGGTGAGACTTTTGCACCTGTAGCAAGACTTGAAGGAGTAAGAACATTGTTGGCATATGCTACTTACAAGAATTTCAAGGTATATCAAATGGATGTCAAATCTGCATTTCTGAATGGAGTATTAGAAGAAGTTTTTATTAAACAACCTGAAGGATTTGCTGAAGACAATAATAAAGATTGGGTATGTAAATTGAACAAATCTTTATATGGTTTGAAACAAGCTCCTAGAGCATGGTATGAAAGATTGCACTCTTATTTAATCAAGATTGGTTTTATAAGAACAAGTGAAAATAGCAATATTTACATGAAGAATGATGAATCTGCATCTATTGATGAGACACTTTACCGATCCATGATTGGAAAGTTGCAATATGTTGTTCACAGCAAGCCAGACCTAGCACATGCAGTAGGTATAGTTGCAAGATTCTCTGCAGATCCTAAGGAAACACACATGACAGCAATCAAGAGAATTTTCAGATACTTAAAAGGCACTGAAGATTATGGCTTAGTATATCAGAAAAGAAATGACTTTGATTTAAAAGTTTATACTGGTGCTAACTGGGCAGGCAACATTGATGACAGAAAAAGCACAAGTGGAGGAGCTTTCTTTTTAGGAGAAAGACTAGTGAATTGGCTTAGCAAGAAACAAGGATGTGTTTCATAGTCAACAACAGAAGTTGAATACATTGTTGCAGCATTCAATTGTACCAATATAGCATGGATCAAACAACTGTTGGAAGGTATAAATGAGAAAGTTACCGAACCAGTAACTATATTCTATGCCAATACTATTGCCATTAACATTTCAAAGAATCTTGTTATGCACTCTAAGACAAAGCACATCTCTATCAAATATCATTATTTTAGAGAAGAAGCTCAAGAGAAGAAAGTGGTGTTGGAGTATGTTAGCACAAAGGAACAAATAGCAAATATCTTCACCAAGCCACTGCCAAGGGACACTTTTGAGTATCTCAGAAGTAAGTTAGGGATCCTACCCCTATCTTCTACTCACTGATCGAGTTTGGTGAAAGCATCAATTTGATGACTCTACAGAATATCTTTTAGGAGTTGATGTTGATTTACACACTTTAGGATGTTTTCTAAAGGTGTGCAGGAAACAACACGGGAAATAATACAGGGAATGGGAATTGAAGACATAAATGCTCTGACCAAGACTAAGTTGACACATAACAGCAGGAAATCACTTCATATAAGAAGAAATTATGTTTTAGTTCTTTACTTTTTGGCATTGTTGTCAAAGGGGGAGAAGACTGAAGAAGAGGAGAAGACTAATGTATGGGGGATAATTCTGATGATGGGGGGAGAGCATTTCAGCATTTCAAAATCTCACAGCAATCCAAATCAATTAGGTCAAATCAATTGGTTTTGCCATCAATGCCAAAGGGGGAGATTGTTGGCATTTGGCATTATAACAGATAAGGGGAGATTGTTGGCATTTCAATAAGGATATTGAGAAGGTTGTTGATGATTATGGATAAAAATGATTAAGAATGTTTACCATCTTAATATTATTATTTTGTCATTGATGTCAAGAAATTGATTTTATAATTCAGTATGATGTTGCCATATCTTGAGAAGTATGATTTGATGAGTATAAAGATGTCGGTAAAAGACACAGATAGAATATGATGGATAAGGGGAGAAATAAGTTATTCAATGGGCAACTATTACCGAGTTAGACAATGATGAGATCATGATGATTAGATTGTTTTGATATCCTACATATGTTATTGATTGAAAGGTTAATACTATACTATGTTACTGAGCAAAGAACCTAGTCGGTAAACCCTATGGAACCTAGTCGGTAAACCCTAAAGTTATCGCTATCAGTTAATGAAGGCAGAATGTCTATCGAGTGAAGTTTAGTATTTACCGAGTTGCAACTGAGTAATAACAAAATACTTTAAATGATTACATGCATTATTTAATGAAGGAAGTTGATGAGCTGGCTATGATTAAATGATTGGTATGTCATGAATGAAGTTTGTTAAAGAATCTATGGCAAAGGAAAATCAGCAAGAAGATCTACAACTTAGATTGAACCACAATACCCTAGCACAAGTTCCAAGAAATGTATGCAAATTGTTGGCATATGCACACTCCAATGAGATATTGTACGTGATTGAAGGTTTTGTTATTGATGGCAACCTTGCAATCCTATGGCACCGGCAAGACATTATACTGGCAAAGCATTACACCAGCAAGATAGTGCATCGGCATTGGCAGAACACTCTACACCGGCACTGGCACAGAAGAAAGAAAGTATACCCGCACAGAGGCCAACAAGATTTTTGTTATATAATATTTTGTTTATTATTGTAAGCCGACTTGGCAAATTGTAAAATGACTTTTATATATAAAGGAGATCATTGTAGACATTTGTAAGAGTGATGGTAGAAGCATAAAAAAAAATATTAGGCAGAACTAATGTACGAATTATAGGTCAGAGGTATATGTAAAGAACAGAGTAGGAACTAGTACTGAATCTGGCATTGAAGATGCTATTGTAAAGCAGTACAAGTTATTGGATTAGTATAATCCTTATTGTAAGTCAGTGTGACTTCCCATTGAGCAGTGAGCTCTAGGCAGTTGGCCTTCCTACATGTGCAGGCCCCTATTGTAAGTAATATTCTCTTATTGGATAGTGAGTGAATATTGTGGGTCACAAATCCCACCAAGGTTTTTCCCACACCAGGTTTCCTCGTTAAACATCTTGTGTTATGGTGTACTTTTCATGTGGATATTCTTGATTCTGTTTATTGCATTATTTCTTGCATACCGATACACTGTTATATTATGTTCTGCATGTTTTAACTTAAGAAATTCTTATTACCGGTTAGATACTGATTCACCCCCCCCCCTCTCAGTATCTGTGGGACCCCTAACAATCGGTATCAGAGCCTGGTCCTCTATTTTTAGAAGCCTAATAGCTTGAGGAAGATCTTGACACCAGTAAAGATGGAAAATCTGATGAAGCAACTTGAAGGAGCTCTTACAGACTATGATGCAGAGAAATTGAAAAATATCAAATTAGAAGATAATTTAAGGGCAGCTCAGGATATCATTCATGCACTTCAAGAAAATTTTACTGTTGCAAGAAATAAGAGAAGAGAACTTTGTGAAAAACTGCAAAATGAGAATGATGAAAAGGAATCACTCAATGATATGATAAGCAAGTTGAAACAAGAGATCATGACAACAAAAAATGAAATGCAGGATATGACCATGAGATTTTGCAAAGGGATTGAGGATAGAAAGAAGAATGAAGAAGAATTGACCAGAAGACTAAGTGATGCAGTAAATGAGAACACAAGACTTAGCTATGAAAATGACATGTTGAAGACAGATTTGATGCATACTCAAAATGACTCAAATGAACTGATGAGACAAAAAGAAATCTTGGAAAGAGAACTGGAAACTGCAAATCAAAACAAAGAAAAATTCAAGAAAAGCTCAGAGGAACTTGGTACCTTGTTGAAGAATCAAAAACCTAAAGGTGACACTTCTGGAATTGGCTTTGAAGTTGGTGAAAGCTCTGGTATTGCAAATACTTAGGATCACAACAAACCGATAAGACAACCTAATGCTTATAAATTCAATGGAAAATGCTTTAACTATAACAAGTATGGTCATAGAGCAAACGAATGTAGATCTAGAAATTATCAGAATATCAACATATCCATTGGTCAATGTTCAAAATGCAACAAAGTTGGTCACAACTCTAAAAACTGTAGAATGAATGTGAGATGTTATGTCTGTGGAAGATTTGGACACTTATCAAATCAATGCAGAACACAAACCGGCATAGGTTATGAGAAAGCTATTTAGAAGAATAATGTAACTTGTTATGCATGTAACAAGATTGGGCATAGTGCTAAATTTTGTAGAAGTAAAGGAACACCGGTAGACAACAAAAGTGCTAGCTTGAAAGGTAAAGAAAAAGTTGAAGAGGTTAAGCAAGAATTCTCAAAACAATGGATTAGAAAAGCTGATCTAATTATTGGGAATACTTCTCCACCGGTAGAACCAACCAATGCTTCACCGGTAGGACAAAAAGATGCTTCACTAGTAGGACAGAGCAGTGCTCCACCGGCAGGAAGTTCTTCATCTAACTGAAGAAAATTTCCTTGAGGGTTTGGCAATCTAATGAAACATGTGCTAATTATTCCCTCAGTTAGAGATAAGAAGTTAAAAATTACTTATTAGCGGCAGACAATGTTAAGTGAATACTTAACCGGCATGCAATTAATGTGGTAGATGGCGAAAATACATTATAAAGTTAAGGTTTTCGCTCCATTTCATTTCACTGTGATTTCAAATTTTCAGAGAGCGCGAAGATTCCGAGCTAAGGCATTTCGAGCAAGATGCAAGCACACTCCAAGCAATCATCCATCCAAGGCAGTAAAAGGTATTTAATCATGGCATCCACCTCTGTAATTTGAATACATAGCAAACCCTACTGTTGTTGAGGTAATAAAAAGACCTAGGCTCGTATTTCAGTTAGTTCCCGAGATAGCAAAGAAGGATGATACCTTAGGTGCATTTTCTCATATCCCTAAAGGAGTCGTATATGCTACAAACCCCAGAATGTACATCCACTACAACATTGAAGAGTTAGGAGATGAGGAAATCAAAACCATATATAAAACCGTAATATGTGATAACACTGGCAATGTTAAAGATGAACACAAGATTATTGAAACCCTAGGATTTACAAAAATCCTTAGCATTCCTGAATTTCCTAAGGATGTGATTAGGATAGTTTTAAGCAGAGTACATGAAGAATTTTTCTGGTTAGATGCAATCCATAAGATCACCAAGGAAGCTGTGAAAGCTATCACGTGGTTATCGACCACCGGTAAGAGGCCAGATAAAACCAAGAAGGTTCCCAATGACCTAGTTACAAAACTAACTGGTGCAACATTTGACAAGAGATCTCTAAGGGTTAATGATGTAAAAGATATCAATGTGAGATTCATCAATATGATATTAGGTTATAAAGGCACTCATGCTAATAACTTAATTCAGTTTCAAGTTTATGCATTAAGAGTGCTTATGATATGGTAACAGACAATGCAAAAATTGAGATATGTGAATGGTTGAAGGATGAACTAATTGACAACCTTAGAAAAATCAAAAGGGACAAGAAAGGAACTTTCAGATTTGGAAATCTGTTAGTATGCCTAATGCTACACATAACAAAATAGGTTCCCGGTATAGGTTATAAAGAACTTGGATATGACATATCGATAGGAAAGCAATTGACTGAACTACTCAATAACATGGGTGAGAACAAGGAGAACAATATAAATGACTTCTTTCAAGCATTAAAGACCAAAATGAAGAAAAGAATAAGGTTATCTCAAAAAATAGTAGACAAATACAAAGATGATAGATGCTTTGTCATTAAGAAAGATGAAATCTGGATGGAAGCGGTCATCCCAAGAACAATTTGGGTAACCGAGATGGGCTATGAAACAGATGATCACATAGTTGAAAAATATTCTAAAGCACTTCTGGAAGCCCCCAATGAACCTAAGGAAGAAGTATTTGGTAGTGCTAAGACTATAGAAAGCCAAATATAATCAAAGAAAAGAGTAAAGAAGGTTGAGGCATTTGTAAGGAAAGGATCCAGGCAAGCAAAAGCCATTAAGGAAGATGTATTGAAGAAAATTGGCATAACAGAGGATGAGTTGGAAGCTCCACAACCTGAAACTCATCTATCACCGATAGGTACCTCTTCGAAAGGTGACATGCCAGCATCTTTTAAAAGACTTGTAAGAAAAAGAGATCCCTCACCAGCAACCACTCCTTCACCTAGAAGGACAAGGAAAAAGAAACAAGCCGTGAGATCTCCGATTAGAAAAGTCACACCAAAGAAGAAACTCACACCTAAGAAGAAGAAAAGGACAAACAGAGACTTGGCACCTCTTGATGTACTGCTAAATGAAATCATAGAGGAAGGAAAACTGAAGAACATAGAGAAAATTTATGACACTCTAACTGTTGATGAGAAAGAACAAGTTGAGAATAGTGTTATATTGCATATGGACATGTACAAGAAATTTTTATGGAAGTAGCAAATGAAATTCATGATGATTTATTCAAAAGACTTGAGGCCAGAAGGCAAGCAGTGATAGAATTAGACAAGAAAATAAAAATTGAGAAATTACTTGTTGTATATCCGGTAAACTCTCCTAAGGAAATTGATGACTTGATTGCTTAAGCAAACCGGTCAGTATTCTCTACTGCACACCGGTATATTTCACTAATGGTAGGAAGAGTCAATGAAGTGACATAGGAAATAGCAGATGGATGGGATATATTCCTGGTTGACAAAGAAAAACAAGAAGAGTACAGGAACCCTAAACCTATAAAGGTATATCAGAAAGATAGAGACAAGGGGAAAGGCAAAGTTGGTGGACCACCAAGCATCAAAGTTAAAGACAACCTACCTCCACCGGTGAAAACAACAACTACTGAAGATCAACCGGCAATAGAAAGTATGGATGTAAAGGATAGAAATCCTAATGCTGAAGTCCTATACACTATGGATGTTGATACTCAGAAGATCAACATAATAGTGGACAAGGATTCAACTGACAAGTCAGACATGGCTAATGAGCCTCCGGTAGCAAGGGAAATAGAGAAACTGGTAGAAGATACAAAGAAAAAGGTAGAGACTGAGTCACAGACAGAGACAACACAACATATAGTGAAACCAACAGAGCTAAAGGCTCCGGAACAAGTACATAAAGAAACAGTGCCACCGGTAACCAGTGAAGTAGGAAAACAAGTGCTCAAAGAAATGCAAACACAAACTGACCTACCAGAGGTCAATACAAGCATGGTTACTACCACTAACACTCAGATTATTGGATCATCATCAACATTCAAGTCAACAAATGTGACTAAGGTATTACTTGATTCTATCAAGAAAATAACTTACTGCAGCTCACAGGCTTATAAAGCAATTGGTGATTCCATACCAATTTTGAAGGTAATTGCACCCAACTGTAATATAGATAATAAAGATTCTTTAGGACAATTGGATACATTGTGTAAATACATCTCAGAAAATATTGAGAAAATAAAGGAAGAATCAGTGAAGGATAAGGTAGAGATTGAAAAGCAAAAATTCTTTGATGAGGAAATAAAGAAGTGTAACAGAGTTTTTGACACACGTCTACCAGAACTATGTAGTTTGTTGAAAGAATACAAAAATCTGTATAAAGATACATATAAAACAAACTTTTTGACTATAGATATTGACAAGAAAATAAGCAAGGCACAGGATGAGATAAATGAACTTGCAAACAAATTTGTCAACTCACCTGATTCACTATCAGTTTTTGAAGAGAAGATAGCAAATTTTGAGGAAGAACTACTCAAATTGGAAAGGGAGAAAGAAAGGACAATAAATAAGGCAAAACATTTGAGATCTAAACTAAGTCCAAGATTGGACTATTTAGCATCTCTGTGGAAGGAAATTTTTGAGGCACTAACACAGGGCAGCAAAACACTGGCAGAGCATTTGCAGTATCTCACCGGTACAGTGAAGAGAACTAAGACAGCAATAAAAGATAGTAAGAAGTTTATGGATAGTATAAACTTAATTTTGGGAGATCTTTTTCAGATTATAACCACCCAGCTACAAAGTTGAGGTTATGGATAGCTGAACCTACAAACTCTACTGACATCTTGACAACCTTTGTCATTGATGCCAAATGGGGAGTAGTGGAATGAGAAAGTTCAAAACACAAGAATCATATGCTCAAGGGGAGCTCTCACATTTTTGGTAACATTTTTGGACTGCATACTTTTAAACACTTTTTGAAATTTCTCATGAGTGTTGCCATCAATGCCAAAGGGGGAGATTGTTGGCATATGCACCCTCTAATGAGACATTATATGTGATTGAAGGTTTTGTCATTGATGGAAACCTTGCAATCCTATGGCACCGGCAAGACATTAAACTGACAAAGCATTACATCGGCAAGATAGTGCACCGGCATCAGTAGAACATTATACACCAGCACCGGCACAGAAGAAAGAAAGTATACCGGCACAGAGGCTGATTGGATTTTTGTTATATAATATTTTGTTTATTATTGTAAGCCGACTTGGAAAATTGTAAAATGACTCTTATATATAAAGGAGATCATTGTAGACATTTGTAAGAGTGATGGTAGAAGCATAAAAGGAAAATATTAGGTAGACCTAATGTGCGAAATATAGGTCAGAGGTATATGTAAAGAACAGAGCAGGAACCGGTACTAAATCTAGCATTGAAGATGCTATTGTAAAGTAGTACAAGTTATTAGATTAGTATAATCCTTATTGTAAGTCAATGTGACTTCCCATTGAGCAGTGAGCTCTAGGCAGTTGGCCTTCCTACATGTGCAAGCCCCTATTGTAAGTAATATTCTCTTATTGGATAGTGAGTGAATATTGTGGGTCACAAATCCCACCAAGTTTTTTCCCACACCGGGTTTCCTCGTTAAACATCTTGTGTTATGGTGTACTTTTCAAGTGGATATTCTTGATTCTGTTTATTGCATTATTTCTTGCATACCTGTACACTGTTATATTATGTTCTGCATGTTTTAACTTAAGAAATTCTTATTACTGGTTAGATACTGATTCACCCCCCCCTCTCAGTATCTGTGGGACCCCTAACAATTTCCAAGGCAGGGTAAAACATTTTCAGATCAAAGGATACATTGAACCTAGACAAAGTTTGAATATCTGATGGCTATGATTGATCATGGGAAATGTGATCAAGGAGATTAAGCGGTTGGCGAATTGTTTTATAAATAGGGAACTATTGATAAACAATGCATGTGGGAAAGTGTATGCACAGGGATGCTACATAGTGATTACTGAGCACAGAAGCTTGAAGACCTGTTTTGAATAACAGAGTATAGAGCCCAGTAGATGGACAAGATTAGTTCTATGTCTATATTGTATTGAGCAAATAAGAATCTGCTTTAGCATTTTAGATGTGAAGTTGCAGATAGATTTTTATTACTATTATTTTGTGAAGTGACAGAAAATCTCTTAACCTAGTGGACTTAACAATCTTATTTGTAAAACCCTCTAGCAAGGTGACATTCTGATTGAGTGTTTGAAATCCTTTAACAAGGTCACTTCTAACAAGGTGAAGATCCTAACAGATCTGAGGGAAATCCCTTAACCGGGTCACATCTAGCAATGTGGTTGTAATCTTTAATAGGATTTCCTTTTAACCAGGCATACTCTAGAAGAGTATATATCTTAGTGGGTCCAAAATCCCACAGTGGTTTTTCCCTATTTGGGTTTCCATGTTAAATCCGGTGTTATGAGTATTATGATGTTTATATGCTTTTGAGTTTGCATGTTTAGCAGTTTTGGTTATATTACTGAAGTGTATGTTATCGAGGTTGAATCTGATGTTTTTATGGAAGATTAAGTTTGTATGATTCACCCCCCCCCCCCCCCCCCGCCCCCCGTCTCATCTTATTAGCTTGGCATCTGTACTTATCTTTATCTTTAAGTATCAAAACTATCATTTTGTTCCCACGGGGTTTTCTCCTTTTCTCCACTTTACAGAGATTTCATTGTACTTGGGTACCTCATCAGGGTTTGTTTCCAGGACCCATTTTTTGCTTTCATGCATCTAGTCCTTAGTTTTTTTAGCTTCTCCCTAACTTCATCTTAGAGGGTGTTCGAGTAATAAGTTTATTACTTAATTAAATAAATCATATTCATTTGTTAATTAAGTCACCTTTTACTTTATTTTCACTTAAGCTAAATTTAGGAAGCTAAACTTAGGAACATTAATAATTAATTTATTATTAATTATTAATTGCTTTTAGGGTTTATGTTTTTTTTTTTTTATCTCCTTTTATAAGGATTGATCCCTTTGTAATCCTACAACCATTCAAATTATTATTATTGCATATTCTTGATCTGGGGTTTCAAAACAACTTTTGTGTTTTGTATGAATCTTCCATTGTTGTGACAGGTTATTTGCACACAGAATTTCATTGGGTTTTGTGAGGTTGTATTTCACAACTTTAACAATAAGTCCACTGATTACTGAAATTTGACTGTCTGAAAAATTATAAGATCTCCTCAAATCTAGAATATGCATTATGACTCATAGAGATCCGAAACTACTCTCAAACATCCTAACAATATATACATAAAATATAACATAAAATATCCTACTGAAAAAACTAAGGGAGTGCTAAAGCAAGTGACATCTATGTTCATGTTCCTTGTCTAACTTAATATAAGCATAGCATCTACGTGTTTATCTTGCTAAACATAACTTGTTCATGTTTTTAATTTTTCTTAAATGATCGCCTTTTTTTTTTAAAACACAATTGCATTTTTCTTTTTAAAAAACCATTTGCATTTTTTATTTAAAAAACATGTACGCGTTTTGTCTTGTACTTAGGCTTGGATAGAAAGGTTGAGGCTTGGAAGCCTTTTTCCCCTCCTTTTTACGTGTTTTCTTCTTCCAATATGGTTTCTCAACTTCATCATCACCAGGTTTACAAGTTATCAAATGGGTATTTCTAAAATTGCCACCATAATTTCACCCATCTTCTGAGTTTTCTAACCATATAATTTTTTTAAAATTTGAAAATTAACATATTAATCTTGAATTTCTTTTACCAGTGTCTCCATAGTTCTCAGAGACATATGTGTACCCTTTTTTTAATAACTTTGATCTACTTATCCAAATTTTTAAAAAAGAAATATTATTGTAGTTCACTTGATTCTTTACACTTTTAAAAAAAATTGCATTTTTTATGTTTTTGGTGCAAGTTATGCTTCGCGCACAAATAGGTACCTGATTTTCAAGATGTGCCTGTTTCAAAAAATCATAAAAAAAAATACTCCACAAAAAATTACAAAAAAATACACAACTTATAGTGCTCACTTTTACCTATCTTTCTACCAAAGGATTTGTGAAATACTAAATATAACTATGCCTTTTTTGATGTGCACGCTAGACACTATGTTATGTTTTTCAAAAAAAATAAGGAACTATTTCTCATGCGTGAAGGATTTGAAAACCTTAATCTTATCCAATTTTTGAAAACATTAATAGTTTGGAAACTAGATTCAAAGTGATACAATCTTTCTTCTTTGAGTATCTTGATATTTTGAGTGGATGAGTCTCAAATTGTTTCTTCCAATCCAGGTTTAGCTGATGTCAAAAAAAGGTGTCCACTTATACCCCCCTTTTGCACACCATCTTGGTGTACTTACCCATTCCTTCTCTCATTTCTCTCTTTCATCTACTATACTATGAATATGTGTGTAAGTTCATACTCCCGCTAAAGTGGGGGATAAATGTAGTGTCCCAAAATTGCACCTTTTGCAATTTTGACCGCATTTGGGGCCCTCATCTTAGTGCCTACGTCTCCATGCTTGATCAGGACCTATTTATGCCCCCACCATGAAATAATTCCTTATTTTCACATTTTCATCTTGTTGGACCATTAACCCTGGCCCAATTATGGGGTATGACAAAGGTGTGGCACCTTGGTCCTCACCAAGACCATGGCGCCACCCCATGGTCCTCCCTAATTGGGGCCCATTTTAAACCCTAGGTCCTATCTTGAATTTGAGTGGGAAACCTTTTTTTGTGTCAGCCTATGTCAAAAAATTAACATAATTCATGATGGGGCAAGTATATAAGGAGGTGTTCCCCTCTCATTTGGATATAAAGTGGATATACATTGATGATAGGTGAAATTGGGAGCACAAGCATTCAAGCATTGGAGTATTCATTATCAAACATTTCTAGAGGTCTTCAAGGTTGCATATTCTTCATCAATCTATTATGGAGTAACTTTACATCATTCATTTAAAAGCGTGTGTGTGTGATTAGGGTTTTGTCATTTTCATACAACATATGTGACTACATTCAAGAAGCAAAGCATCATTATCAGTCATTGAAAATCTGAGGAATACTTTTCCATCATTTTGTTCCAAGTATTTGCAATATTCATTCAAGGTTGATTCCACACTGGGGTTTGACGTAGGAAAACCCCTATTCCCAACCTATTTCCCCTTCTTTTTGCATGTAGTGTAAGGAAGTTAAGTAGCAGAACAACTTCCTACACTAACTTTGAGAGGGTAATGTAAAAAAATTTTACAAATCGTCACAAGAGTTACAAAAAATAGAAATAGATATAATAACATTCAAACCATAACACAATGATTTACGTGGGGAAAACCCTTCCAGGAGAAAAACCCCACACTCCAAAAGTTGCCCACTATATTATTCAACAATCAAAACATAATACAATATATTTGCAGAGCAAGCTCTTTGCAGGAGTACCAGTAATTAGAGATTTAGAGGTAACTCAATAGCCATAAGACTCTTACACATAACCTCTATCTCACGCACCTCATATATAGGAGATACAATACAAGAAACCATCAAACAGTATTACAAAACCATGGGCTAAAACCACCCAATAAGGTGTAACCAACCTTATCTCTCTTCTAGATGCCCTATTGTAAGGAAGTTAAGTAGCAGAACAACTTCGTACACTAACCTTGAGAGGAGGGTAATGCTAAAACTTTTACAGATCATCACAACAGTTAAAAAAAATAGAAATAGATATAATAACATTCAAACCATAACATGATGATTTACGTGGGGAAAACCCTTTCAGGAGAAAAACCCCATACTCAAAAAGTCATCCAATATATTATTCTGCAATCAAAACATATTACAATATGCTTTTAGAGCAAGATCTTCACAAGAGTACCACTAAATGGAGATTTAGAGGTAACTCAATAGCTATAATATTCTTACACACAACCTCTATCTCACGCACCTCATATATAGGAGATACAATAAAAGACACCATAAAACGGTATTACAAAACCATGGGCTAAAACCACCCAACGACGTGTTACAACACACATCAACATGTGTTACTCCCTTTTACAGCTCATTTAAGTGTCTGATGTATTTTATATTTCCTATTTCAAGAGTACAAACTTTTGGAGACCATAACTTGAGAACCATGTGTCTGATTGACGCACTGTTTGAAGCCCTAGAAACCTCGCGAAGTTCTCTATTGCCTCATAAATGGCTATCATTTACACACAATTTTCAAGGCATTTCAGGGCCTCTAAAGTCCTAAAAATCAAATTTAAACCTTTCATTGGACCCCTCCAAAAATGGAAAATTTAATATCTTCAAAGCTAGTTGTGATCTTGTGACGTAACTTTACCAGGGTGCTTATCTAGCCAACAAAAAGCTTTGGGGATAATTTCACACTATTTCGTGCCCAAATAAAAACTTACTATAGTAACCTCATGTAAATGCAAGGTTAAGACACCATTTTCCCAATAAATCTCCCACTTGTTGAACACCTTGCAAGAGCAAAGGGAGTAACAACACAATAAATCAATTGCTAGGGGCCATGAGGCCCATAGACTCCGAACACCATCTGAACTTCTCTATTCTCATATTCTTAGTTGAAGAATTTTTAACATTCATCAAAGTTTCTACCTTAACCAACTTAACCCTACCATCTTTGACCATATCTCTAACAAAATGATACTGAACATCAATGTGCTTGGTCTGGGCTTGAAATGTCGAGTTCTTAACTAGGCAGATCGCACTTTGACTGTCAAAATAAACTATCATGGCTCCTTGCTTTATTCCAATGTATGAACATGGTCTCTTAAGCCAAATGGCTTCTTTAAAAGCATGAGTAGCTACCATACACTCTACTTCAATAGTGGACAAAGCAACTACAGCCTATTGCTTACTCATCCAACTAATTGCACCACCAAATAAAGTAAACACATAAGCACTGGTGGATCTTCTGCTATCAATATCACCTGCCCAGTCTGAATCCACATAACCATGAATATCAAGGAAAATCACATCTCCAACTGTATTACCATGATAACACAAAGAATACTCTTAGGCACCCTTTAAATATGTAAAGACTATTTTAATTGCATCCAATGAATTCTACCAGGATTAGACATATATCTGGATAAAACTCCCACTTCTTGGGTAATGTATGGTCTAGTACAAACCATAGAATACATCAAACTTACAACTACACTTTGGTAAGACACTTTTCTCATGTCTTCCATCTCTTATGGGGATGTAGGACAATCTGCAATAGATAATTTTGTTCGAACTGTAAAAGGAACACACAATGGTCTACAATCCTGCATGTTGAACCTTTATAACACTGAATTCATACATTTACTATGGCCTAGCCATAGCTTTCTGTTCATTCTATCTCTTTTAATTTCCATCCCAAGAATGTGTTTTGTTGCACCAAGATCTTTCATTTCAAATTTAGCAGCAAGCAGAGATTTAAGTTCTAAAATTGTACCTTTCCCTTTACCAATGAATAACATATCATCAACATACAATGCAATGTACAAGAAATGATCACCATTAGATTTAATATAAACACAGTGTTCTGATTTAAAACACTTAAATCCCAAACTCAACACAAATGTATCAAATTTATGGTCCACATCCTAGGACTCTATTCGAGGCCATACAAGGATTTCTTTAATTTACGGACCAAATTAATTTTACCTTTCACCACATAGTGCTATGGTTATGTCATATAAATATCCTCCTCCAAATCACCATGAAGGAAAGTAGTTTTCACATCCATTTTATCAACCTCTAAATCATAAGCAGCAGCAATAGAAAGAAAAAATCTAATGCATGTCATTTTTGTACCAGGAGAAAATATCTCACCATAATCAACACCCTCAACTTGAGAGTAGCCTTTTGCAACCAACCTCACCTTATACTTCTCAAAGCCTCCATCTGAACCAATCTTTTTCTTGAACACCTATTTGCAAAACAACGAGCTTTTGTCCTCTAGGCAATGGTACAAGATCTCATGTATCATTCTTTTTCAAAGCTGGCAATCTTTTAGGATTCTACATCATTCATACCTAATGCCTCTTCTACAGATTTTGGTTCATCCATATTAGTATTCAAAGCAAAAATACATCTACAATCATCAAGTGAATACCTTTCAGGTGGTTGTCTATGTCTTGGAGACCTTTGAACAAGATGAGTTGGAGGTTCTTGCACCTCTTCTAAAGATTCAGAGCTAGACAAGCTCTCCTCAAATTCTTGCCTATCTAGGGGTCCCGATTCAACTCTTTTCGGTGTAGAAGGGAATTGAATCGCATCTTCCTTTTTAGTTTATTATGGCTGCAATGTAATAGAAGGAAACTTAAATTCTGTAAAAATAACACTTCTACTATGAATTACCTTTTGTGCATCAGGGTCCCAAATCTTGTATCCTTTCACACCATAACTGTGCCCGATGAAGATACATTTCATAATCCTATTCTCCAACTTTGTCTGCTTCTCCTTTGGCACATGTGCATATGCCTTGCAACCAAAAACTCTAAGATGTCTCAATGAAGGCTTGTGACCCAACCATGCTTCCATAGATGTTTTATCAACAACGGTTGATGTAGGAGACCTATTAATCAGGTAGCAAGCAGTGGCAACAGCTTCAACCTAAAAATTTTGTTCTAGACCAGCACCACTCAACATACTCCTAGCCTTCTCCATCAGTGTCATGTTCATTAATTTTGCAACTCCATTCTATTATAAAGAATACGGAGTTGTCTTTCATCTCTTAATGCCATAGTCTTTACAAAATCTATCAAAATCATTAGAGAAAAATTCACCGCCATTATCAATCCTCAAACATTTAATTTTCTTTCCACTTGACAACTCAACCATTGCTTTAAATTATTTAAATCGACTGAAAAATTCAAATTTACTCTTTAGAAAATATACCCATGTCCTAATAAATCATCAATAAATGAAACATAATATGTGGATAATCCAATCAAAGGAACATCTACATGACCAAACACATCAAAATGAATAAGATACAAAACATCACAAGTTTTATGAGATCTCGAGTAAAACTGAACATGGTTTTTTTTCCACAAATACAATGCTCACAAAAATCAAAGTCAAGATTACAATCATTCAAACCTTCAACAAGGTTTTTACTTTTCAAGGTCATTAGACCCTTTTATCCAACATGGCCAAGCTTCTGGTGCCATAACATAGTCTTCTCTATAGGTAACATTCCTTTAGAAGAAAGAGCACCCTTAGGTAGCCAAAATCCATTTCCCTCTATTTAAGGTGAAACCCTCAAATCTTCCATAGATTTACTTTTTATGGAAATGTTAGTACACTCAACAGTGTATGCGTCTAGCTTATACAAAGTTTTGAACTTGACAGCTCTACCAATTACCATAGCACCCTCAATCATCTTACATCATGATTCAGAAAAAACTAAATGCACAACTGCATCTATCAGTTTGCTCACAGATAAAAGATTTCATTTTGAACCAGTGATATGCAACACACCACTAATCCTTTTTATTCTACCATCGAAAAACCTGATTCTAACTTTACCTCAACCAACAATGTCTAAATGTGAATCATCACCTAAGTACACCTTACCTCCATTAAATTCTTCATATTCAGAATACCAATGTCTATTGGCAGTCATATGAAAAGATGCACTTGAGTCAATTAACCAGGCATCATTAATTGCATGAGTCACGAAAGCCGCAATGAATGCATCACCATCTTACTTCTCGAACTTAGAATCAAAATCAATTTTCTTCTTTTTCTTCTTCTTTTCTTCTTTGCAGTCCTTATGGATGTGACCTGGCTTACTACAATTCCAGTAAATGACTGGACTTTCTAGGAGATTTCAATCTCCCTTTCAATTTGGACTTATCATGCTTCTCATTCTTCTTTCCTTTCTCCTTAGGTCTTCCATGAATAGTTAGGGCTTCCTTCGAATGGTGGGATACCTTCCTTTACATCTCTTCACCAAGTAGGGAACCCACCACATCTTCAGACTTAAAAATATTAGGAGTACTATCGATAGCCATAACAAGAGAATCCTATGAATCAGGCAAAGAACAAAGCAAGATCTGGCATTTCTCCTCTTTGCTCATCTTAATGCCAACATATACTAATTGATCCACCAACATAATGAATGCTTCCATGTGTTCTACAACTCATCCAGCCTCTTCCATCTTCAAGGAATACAATTTCTTCCTCAATAAAATATGATTTAATAAAGATTTTGCTTGATACATTTCACCAAGCTTATCCCATAGTTTCTTTGTAGTGTTTTCTTTGTGGACATTGATCAGAACAAACTTTGCCAGGTATAATCTGATTAGACCCTTGTCTTTTCATCCATAACATCATACTGAGTCGTTGCATTAGGATCTAAGGGCCTTTTAATATTTGCATCAATAGCATCCCACAGATCTCGATCTATTAGCAGATCTTCTATCTACAACTTCCACATCTCAAAATTTGTTCCATTAAATTTCTCCACCTCTATTTTCCCTGACGAACTTGCCATCTGAAAATTCCTACAACAAGATCAAAAAGTGTCTTCTGCAAAAGCTCCCACTCAAATCTGGATTAGTTTAAAAAACCCAACAACCCACAACTGAAACCAAAGGTGATCAAGCTCTGATACCACTTGTAAGGAAGTTAAGCAGCAAAACAACTTCCTACACTAACCTTGAGAGGAGGGTAATGCAAAAACTTTTACAGATCGTCACAACAGTTACAAAAAATAGAAATGGATATAATAACATTCAAACCATAACACAGTGATTTACATGGATAAAACGCTTTCGAGAGAAATACCCCACACTCCAAAAGCTGCTCAATATATTATTTTACAATCAAAATAGATTACAATATACTTGCAGAGAAAGCTCTTCGTAGGAGTACCACTAATCAAAGATTCAGAGGTAACTCAATAGCTATAAGATTCTTACACACAACCTCTATCTCACGCACCACATGTATAGGAGATACAATACAAGAAACCATCAAACAATATTACAAAACTATGGGCTAAAACCACCCAATAAGGTGTAGCTGACCTTATCTCACTTCCAGATACCCTATGACATGTTACAACACACATCAACACGTGTTAGTCCCTTTTATATCTCATTTATGTGTCTGATGTATTTTATATTTTCTATTTTAGGAGTATAATATTTTGAAGGGCATAACTTGAGAACCGTGTGTCTGATTGACAATTTGTTTGAGGCGTCAAAAAGCTTGCAAAGTTCTCTATTGCCTCGTAAATAGCATTTATGCCCACTTTACAAGGCATTTTGGGGCCTCGAAAGTCCTCAAAATCAAATTTAAACCTTTCATTGGACCCCTCCAAAAATGGAAAATTTAATATCTTTGAACTAGCTGTGATTTTGTGATGTAACTTAATTGGAATGCTTATCTAGCCAACCAGAAGCTTCGGGGAGAATTTCGCACCATTTTATGCTCAAATGAAAACTTACTATAAATAGTAATCTTATGTAAATGCAAGGTTGAGACACTATTTTACCAACACCTATGACATGTCCCTCCCTTTTCACAGCCTATTTATGTGTTCGATGTATTTTATATTTCCTATTTCAAGTACAAACTTCTGGAGGCCATAACTTGAGAACCATGTGTCCTATTGACGAACTGTTTGAAGCACTAGAAAGCTTGCGAAGTTCTCTATTGCCTCATAAACCACTATGCCTATTACACTCACTTTTCAAAGAATTTTTGGGCCTCTAAAGTCCTCAAAATAAAATTTAAACCTTTCATTGGACCCCTCCAAAATGGAAAATTTGGTATCTTCAAAACTAGTTGTGATCTTGCAACGTAACTTTATCCGAACCCTTATCTAGCCAACCAGAAGCTTCGGGGAAAATTTCACACCATTTCGTGCTCAAATGAAAACTTTCTATAAATAGTAACCTCGTGTAAATGCAAGGTTGAGACACCATTTTCCCAACAAATCTCCCACTTATCGAACACTTTGAAAGAGCAAAGGGAGTATCAACACAATGAATCAATTGCTAGGGGCCATGAGGCCCATAGACTCTGAGCACCATCTGAAATTCTCTATGCTCACAACCTTACCTGAAGAATATTCAACATTCATTGAAGTTTCTACTTTAACCAGCTTCACCCTACCATCTTCAACCATATCTCTGAAAAAATGATACTAAACATCAATGTGCTTGGTTTGGGCATGAAATGTTGGGTTCTTAGCTAGGCAGATCTCACTCTAACTATCACAATAAACTGTCATGGCTCCTTGTTTTATTCCAATGTCTGAACATAGTCTCTTAATCCAAATGGCCTCTTTACAAGCATGAGTAGCTACCATATACTCTCCTTCAGTAGTGGACAAAGCAACCACATCATGTCGCTTACT
Organism: Cryptomeria japonica; assembly: GCF_030272615.1. Lineage (NCBI taxonomy): Eukaryota > Viridiplantae > Streptophyta > Pinopsida > Cupressales > Cupressaceae > Cryptomeria > Cryptomeria japonica. The sequence goes on along the minus strand of NC_081412.1, from coordinate 240,848,561 downwards.
CATCCAACTAATTGCACCACCAAATGAAGTATACACATAGAAACTGGTGGATCTTTTGCTATCAATATCACCTGCCCAGTCTGAATCCACATAACTATTAATATTAAGGGAAATCATGTCTCCAACTGAATAACCATGATAACACAAAGAATACTTTGAGGTACCCTTCAAATACCTAAAGACTCTTTTTACTGCATCCTAATGAACTCTACCGGGATTAGACATATATCCGGACGGAACTCCCACTGCTTGGGCAATGTCTGGTCTAGTACAAACTATAGCATACATCAAACTTCCAACACCACTTTGGTAATTAACTCTTCTCATGTATTCCATCTCTGATGGGGATTTAGGACAATCTATAGCAGATAATTTTGTTCCAACTGTAAAAGGAACACACAATGGTCTAAAATCCTACATGTTGAACCTTTGTAACACTGAATTCATATACTTACTCTAGCCTAGCCATATATTTTTGTTCACTCTATCTCTTTTAATTTTCATCCCAAGAATATGTTTCGCTACACCAAGATATTTCATTTCAAATTTAGCAGTGAGTTGAGATTTTAGTTCTGAAATCATACATTTCCCTTTACCAATGAATAACATATCATCAACATACAATGCAATGTACATAAAATCATCACCATCAGATTTATAATAAACACAGTGATCTGATTTAAAACACTCAAATCCCAAACTCAACACATATGTATCAAATTCCTAGTACCACATCCTAGGACTCTGTTTAAGGCCATATAAAGATTTCTTTAATTTACAAACCAAATTACTTTTACCTTTCACCACATAGTGCTCTGACTGTGTCATAGAAATGTCCTCCTCCAAATCACCATGAAGGAAAGCAGTTTTCACATCCATTTGTTCAACCTCTAGATTATAAGCAATAGTAATAGAAAGCAAAAATCTAATGGATGTCATTTTTGCAACAGGAGAAAATATCTCACCATAATCAACACCCTCAGCCTGAGAGTAGCCTTTTGCATGTAACATTTCTTTATACTTCTCAATGCTTCCATCTGAACCAATCTTTTTTTTTACCACCCATTTGCAACCAACATGCTTCCATCCTTCAGGAAATGGTACAATATCCCATGTATCATTCTTTTTCAAAGCTGCCATTTTTTCTTCCATAGCAATCTTCCAAGACTCTACATCATTCATACCTAATGCCTCTTCTATAGATTTTGGTTCATCCACATTACTATTCAAAGAAAAAATACAACTCCAATCATTACGTGAATACCTTTCAAGTGGTTTTCTATGGCTTGTTGACCTTTGATGAAGCTGAGTTGGACATTCTTCCTCCTCTTTTGAAGATTTAGAGCTAGAAGAGCTCTCCTCAATTTCTTGCCTATCTAGGGATCTTGATTCAACTCTTTCAGGTGTAGAAGGAAATTGAATCACATCTTCATTTTTAGTCTATTCCGAATGGAGTGTAACAAAAGGAGACTTAATTTCTCTAAAAATAGCACTTCTACTATGAATTACCTTTTGTGCAACAAGGTCCCAAAGCTTGTATCCTTTCGCACCATAATTGTACCCAATGAAGATACCTTTCACAACCTTGTTCTCCAACTTTTTCTACTTCTCCTTTGGCACATGTGCATATGCCTCACAACCATAAACTCTAAGATGTTTTAATGAAGGCTTGTCACCTAACCATGCTTCCATAGGTATTTTATCAACAAGAGTTGATGTAAGAGACTTGTTAATCAGGTAGCAAGAAATGGCAACAACTTAAACCCAAAACTTTTGTTCTAGACTAGCACCACTCAGCATACTCCTAGCCTTCTCCATCAGTGTCCTATTCATGCTTTTTGCAACTACATTCTGTTATGGAGAATATGAAGTTGTTTTTTGTCTTTTAATGCCACGGTCTTTACAGAATCTATCAAAATTATTAGAGAAAAATTCACCACCATTATCAGTCCTCAAACATTTAATTTTCTTTCTAGTCTGCAACTCAACAATTGCTTTAAATTTTTTAAATCGACTAAAAAGTTCAGATTTACTATTTAGAAAATATACCCATGTCCTTCTACTAAAATCATCAATAAATGAAACATAACATGTGGATTTTCCAATTGAAGAAACATCTACAGGACCAAACACATAAGAATGAATAAGATTCAAAACACGACAAGTTTTATGAGAACTCGAGTAAAACTGAACGCGGTTTTGTTTTCCATAAATGCAATGCTCACAGAAATCAAATTCAAGATTGCAATCATTCAAACCTTCAATAAGTTTTTTATTTTTCAAGGTCCTTAGACCCTTTTACCAAATGTGGCCAAGCCTCTAGTGCCATAACATAGTCTTCTTTGCAGGTAACTTTGCTTCAATGTAAAGAGCACCCTTAGGTATCCAAAATCCATTTCCATCTGTTGAAGGTGAAACCCTCAAATCTTCCATAGATTTAGGTTTTTTAAAATTTCTATTACAATCAACAGTATATGCATCTAGCTTATACAAAGTGTCGAATCGGACACTAGCAAACACCATAGCACCCTTAATCATCTTACATCCTGATTTAGAAAAAACTAAATGCACAACCACATCTATTAGTTTGCTCACAGATAAAAGATTTCATTTTAAACCAGTGATATGCAACACACCACTAATCCTTTTTATTCTACCATCGGAAAACCTGATTCTAACTTTACCTCAACCAAAAATGTCTAAATGTGAATCATCACCCAAGTACACCTTACCTCCATTAAATTCTTCATATTCAGAAAACCAATGTCTATTAGCAGTCATATGAAAAGATGCACCTGAGTCAATTAACCAGGCATCATTAATTGCATGAGTCGCGAAAGCCGCAATGAATGCATCACCATCTTACTTCTCAAACTTAGAATTAAAATCAATTTTCTTCTTTTTCTTCTTCTTTTCTTCTTTGCAATCCTTATGGATGTGACCTGGCTTACTGCAATTTCAGCAAATGACTGGACTTTCTAGGAGATTTCAATCTCCCTTTCGATTTGGACTTATCATGCTTCTCATTCTTCTTTCCTTTCTCCTTAGGTCTTCCATGAACAGTTAGGGATTCCTTCAAACTCTGGGATACCTTCCTTTACATCTCTTCACCAAGTAGGGAACCCACCACATCTTCAAACTTCAAAATATTAGGAGTACTATCGATAGCCATAACAAGAGAATCCTATGAATCAGGCAAAGAACAAAGCAAGATCTGACATTTCTCCTCTTTGCTCATCTTAACACCAACATATACTAATTGGTCCACCAACATATTGAATGCTTCCATGTGTTCTACAACTCATCCACCCTCTTCCATCTTCAAGGAATACAATTTCTTCCTCAAGAAAATTTGATTTAATAAAGATTTTGCTTGATACATTTCACCAAGTTTATCCCATAGTTTCTTTGTAGTGTTTTCTTTGTGGACATTGATCAGAACAAACTTTGCCAGGTACAATTTGATTAGACCCTTGTCTTTTCATCCATAACATCATACTAAGTCGTTGCATTAGGATCTAAGGGCCTTTTAATATTTGCATCAACAGCATCCCATAGATCTCAATCTATTAGCAGATCTTCTATCTACAACTTCCACATGTCAAAATTTGCTCCATTAAATTTCTCCACCTCTATTTTCCCTGATGAACTTGCCATCTGAAAATTCCTACAACAAGATCAAAAAGTGTCTTCTGCAAAAGCTCCCACTCAAATCTGGATTAGTTTAAAAAACCCAACAACCCACAACTAAAACCAAAGGTGATCAAGCTCTGATACCACTTGTAAGGAAGTTAAGTAGCAAAACAACTTCCTACACTAACCTTGAGAGGAGGGTAATGCAAAAACTTTTACAGATCATCACAATAGTTACAAAAAATAGAAATGGATATAATAACATTCAAACCATAACACAGTGATTTACATGGGTAAAACGCTTTCGAGAGAAATACCCCACACTCCAAAAGCCGCTCAATATATTATTTTACAATCAAAACAGATTACAATATACTTGCAGAGAAAGCTCTTCGTAGGAGTACCACTAATCAAAGATTCAGAGGTAACTCAATAGCTATAAGATTCTTACACACAACCTCTATCTCACGTGCCACATGTATAGGAGATACAATACAAGAAACCATCAAACAGTATTACAAAACCATGGGCTAAAACCACCTTATAAGGTGTAGCCGACCTTATCTCACTTCTAGATGCCCTATGACGTGTTACAACACACATCAACATGTGTTACTCCCTTTTATATCTCATTTATGTGCCTGATGTATTTTATATTTCTTATTTTAGGAGTACAAACTTCCGGAGACTGTAACTTGAGGACTGTGTGTCCTATTGACAAACCGTTTGAAGCGCTAGAAAGCTCGTGAAGTGCTCTATTGCCTCATAAACTGCTATTCCTTTTATGCCCACTTTTACAGGCATTTAGATGACTCTAAAGTGTTCAGAATCAAATTTAAACATTTCATTAGACCCCTCCAAAATGGAAAATTTAATATCTTCAAAACTAGTTGTGATCTTGCGACGTAACTTTACCAGAATCCTTATCTAGCCAACCAGAACCTTCAGGGAGAATTTTGCACCATTTCGTGTCCAAATGAAAACTTACTATAAGTAGTAACCTCATGTAAATGCAAGGTTGAGACACCATTTTCCCAACATGTAGGAAACAGGTATAGAGCTATACTCTTCATAATAAGCTTTATTCACAATGACGAATCATCCCCCTTTGGCGTGCAAAAATTTTAGAGGACCATTGTGATGCATCATGGTCCGAGCTTTTTAGGAGCTTTTTTGATGGTTAGATCCAGCTCGACTATGCTGCTCAGATCTAGGTGCATGTGAAAATCCTGCATCTGTAGCTCACTTTTTCTGCATATTTTTCTTCATTTTTCATCACTTTACCTATTTTAGCATTTCAACTCGCAAGAGAGGAAATCAAAACTAATTCAATCCACTTATTATTCAGTCCTTATTTGACTTGAGACCGAATCTAGTGGATTCCCTTCCCTCTTTTGAATGTAATGGTTGTTACCTATTTTCACTAACAAGCTCAATCAGGTAGAGCTTTTATGTTTTTTACAAACAAAAGGTACATTTTTATTCTGTTGTGTTACATTCATGAACATTTTAAGAGAAAAAAAATATTACACCATCACATTTCATTATGCAGATGCATATGATATAGAAAAGAATAACAATTTCTGAAAAAGTAATCTTTATTGACATGAATGTACAATGTCTCACACAAGCTGTGAGACTAACTAGTATGGTGTAAATGAATAAAATACTATATATTTGCACATGAAAAACATAAATGTAAATTGAACATAAGGAAGGGTGACTCGTCATTGCCTGAATGACGAGTCCTCTCTATTTTGTAATGTGTCATCTGTAGTCTTTTGCCCATTCTACATCTAGTTGTCACCATGTTGCCCTTGAGTTCCTGTATTATGGAAAGAAATATTGTTATATAAATGAAGGATCACCATTCTATATATGCACATTCATCTCAAAACACATAATCCATCCCTCATGTGCATCATAATGACTAGTATATCATATAGATCTAGGAGACATGAGCCATGTTGGTGCTCAAATCAATAGATTGGAAAATTCTATGAGTATGCCTTGCTCAATGATCAAATCTTTGAATTTATTTGGCCAACTAGTAGAGTGAACCAATTAGGTTACTGACTCCCTCACTTTAGGTTCTGCAGAACCTAGGCGGGTGTACCTATTCACCAACCAGTTCTTTGAATTGGTGCTTTTTATAGCAAATTTGTACTGTATCTTCTACTTCTAGTGTTTATCTCAAAGTGGCATGTATCTTTGGGATAGGTTATCTTATTATTCTAACTACTTTAATTCCTCCCAATTCTTCTTGCCTTAGTTTGATTACGTCTAACTCCTTCTCTCTACTTTATCTCCTACTTGCAGAAAATGGAAATTGAAAAGTATAAGTAATAGTTGAATTTTATATGAAATAGACCAATGCCTTACTTCTTTTGGGCAATAGAGTTAGTCACTTGTTAATCCTACATATAACTCTGAAAGACAATTTCTAAATCTCCCTTTGAATGAACTTGTCAGCTACCCAGCCTCCAATGCTATGTAATTGTATGAAATTATTCACAGTTAGTTTAATTGATTTTAACTTTCTATATAAAAGACCATTAAACAAGATACAATAGGCAAAATGATTCTCAGATGTATCTTAATGCTCCAACTTGGTAATAACACACAACCCTTTTGCACAAAGATCTAGAGTAGAAATCATCAATTATAGATGATTATAACAGAGAACTAATTTTCAAAATGAAAGAATCCATAACACCATTTGCATATAAAGGAACGGGCTTTGTATTAATCTGAAAATGATGTATTGTTCTTCAGTAAAAAAAGAAAATTGTTCATCACTTTTTTGTATCTATCTTTCTCCTCTTAAAAAAAAACCTCCCTTATCAAATGATTACATATAATATTATATAATATATCAAGAGGGCATGCCTTTTGATCCAAGTCTTTTCAAAACAAAATAAAACTAACAACTAATCACTTGGTCATACATAAATGCACACTAGTTAGATGTGCTAGATACTTCTCATTGTATCTGGTATCACAATCATGAATGGTGTCTTGAACTTCTACTTCCATCAAAACCATGCTCTCTATGAAGTCCACCACCTTTCCCACATCCTAGTATTCTACTGCTTTCAGTGCACTCTAGAGTATATGTTGGCAGTCACAGGTCCAACCCACCTTTTCCTTTTGTTCTCCATTATTGTTGAGAAATAAAGGAATATTGTATGTGTTTCCATAGAGGAAGGTTGCTCCTTCTGCTCTCAACTCCTTTAGGTATTCTTTGTGAGCCTTTATCAAATATTCACAATTCTGTATATCACTAGGTTGTCTCTCATCCCTATTTTGCAATTCCAAGATTTTCTCATGCATCCGCTTATCCAACCACTCATATTCTTCTATGACAGTGTGGTTCTTGTTGTATGTATCCCAATATTTATCCATCCATGTCATCATATTAGTGAATCTTTTCATAATCGGGGCTAACATGGTTTCACTTTTTGTTGTCTTCAATTGGGCTTGCAGTTGATAATTTTCTTCCTTCAATTGATCAGCCTTGGTCTGGGGTTTGGAAGATTCACCCTGTATTAACAATCTTTGGGGCTCCCTCTGTTTCATCATTTCTCTTAGTCGATCAACCTCTGTTCTCATTTTTACAATTTTAAGCTTATTTGATTGGTTTTTTTTCACCAAGAATTGAATGTGTGCTTTGTTCAGCTTGGCTATGTTTACCCCTAAATCTATCGCCATCATGGGGTCTGCTTCTCCAACCTATAAGGTCATAATATGTGTGAAGGCCTTCTGAGTATCAATAACCATAGGCCTTTTTCTTGGAGGATATACTGACCATATTTGCATGGCATGTTTGTCAGGGTTGTATAGTGATCCCATATACACTTGGGTCACACCCTTGGGAGATAATTTGTAATTGGCACCAACATCATGGAGAAAAATGTCAAAGATTGGGGCTGAATTCATATCCCACCCAGGAAAAATCTAAACATCGACATCCTTTAGAAGCTTCCTCCCCTTCTCAGGAGTCATCAGAGCCATTTCTTGTGCTACTTCATTTTTTAAGGTGACCGATAATTGCCTTTCATTTGAGGTATTGACCTCATCGACACTTTCTCTAATTTCTTTCCCTTTATCCTATATAAAAATGACATGAACTTGGGAGATGCTATGAAATCATCATCATATATCAGAGTGTCACATGCAAATTTCCTTGGATCATCTTCCACTAGGGATCCTTCATTAGGATCTCTTATAGACGACATGTGTTCCTCAATCAGTATTTTAGAGAATTGTTCAAATGAGAGCTCATCCTCCTCTGATGAATCCTTATCCTCTGAAGATGATATATTTACAATCTTCTTCTCCTCAGCCTTTTGTTCAACATCTCTATTGTGATCATCTATAGCCACTTCAACATCCTTTTCATCCAGATTTCTTATCAAGTCATCTCTTAGATACAGGATGTGTTCATAGGCACCTAGTTTCTGCCTTTTCCTCACTGAATGAATATACCCCTTTGGGTAAAATCCTTTTCTTATTGCTCCCAATTTCATGTTATAATGGAATAATTTGTTCCATGCGAGCTCTTTCCCTTCTCTTCCATTTACAACAAATTCTCCTATGCATAGAGTTCCAGGCAAAAATGATTGCTTATCATGTGAATCCAGATGCATATAATTTGGCTTCCTCATTTTCCTTATGATCTCCAGATAGGCTATCCTATTGGGAAATGTTTTAGGCAACATTAGTGGGGCATCTTTGAATCCATAAACCCTTATCATGGTTACATCGGAGAAGCAGTACCAATCTCCCCAATTGTATTTGACAGTTTCTGGTCCCCCAAAGTCTATAGGCCTCAATAATCTCTATGCATCTTCAGAAAGTGCAGAGTGGTAAGGATAACTGTAAAACATGTAAAGTGTTTTAACAAAATATTCTTCAAAATTAATGTAATTAGATCTAACAAATATGCAATCCCATATTGAAGTCCATAATTTGACTGGTAGAGAATGGTTGTTATCATCATGTCTTCTTATCTTCATCTCTTCAGGTCATAGACCCATCTCATGCTCATAGAATAGCATTATATGCATACGTAGGGAATAGTGCGAGAAGTAAATTTGTCTAGAGTCCCTCTAGATAGTTGTGAGTCTAAGGACAAGTTGTTCTGCTATGAATGTTGCATAGTCAAATTCTCTGGCCTTCTACGATTGAATGTCTGCTGCAATGACCATAGATTCAACTCTCATGAAATCTAGAGTATTTAGCCCCAATACTTGTCCTACTAAATAATATGTGTATTTGAAGTAGTCTTTGAATAGATTTACATGAAATGTTAGACTTTCCCCTTTTTCCAATGGGACCTCAGGATTCAGCAAATGAAATGGTAATCTCCACCCGGCATAAGTGGTATCCAATCTTCTGTATTCCTCCAACAGATTTTCAAGAATGATGGGATGGTCATAAACTCCAAGAAAATCAAAAACCTCAGAAACTTCTTCTCATGACACGAAGAAACAAGGATTTCCATTTCAGTCACATATTGCTCTTTTGTTGGATTAAAATTCAGCGCTAACAATTCTAGGAGATCAATATTAACAAAGACATTTGGGACTACAAGTTTTTCTAGACCTAACTACCATGGATTGCAAATGGTTTTGGTTTCTCTTGTTTGTGATAGTGAAACAAAAACAATTCATACCCCCTGATGGTTGTGTACACATCTCCCACATCATTATAATTATCCTCTAATTTACACTTTGCAGATCTCTTAGGTTTTGGGGTGGAACTTGGTAGTTGATCTAGCAAGTCTTGATTTAGTTTTCTATCTTCATCCTTAGTTTTAGGACTCGTCTCACCTATTTTTTGTTTCTTTCCTTTACCCTTGCTTGTTTCCCCTCTCTGTCTCTTTGTAGCACCACTAGGACTTTCCATGTTACAGGTAATTCAATAGACTATTCGAAACAATAACAGGGGAATCAATCAAAGCACTTACTCATTGTTGTCCAATGTGCCTTCAACCTGCCTCAATGTCATCTCAAAGTTTCTATAATTTTGAATGCAACGTTCTCTTGAATACGTTTCTCAGAGAGCGTCTTTCATGCAACAATAAATGTGCCTTAACTTTGTGAATCAATGTGACATCTTTTTGAAATTTGAATTTTCTGATGATGTAGGACATTGGCCTAACTTCTTCCGTCACTGCTCTGAATTTGGCTCTTTTCTGACAAATTGGTCGCCATAGATAAATATGGTTATATTAGTAACTGTTTGCCTTTTGTGTCATTTTAGCTTGAGCTATCCCAACAAGTAATCTTCAATTTGTTTTATTTTTATCTGTTTGAACCTATAATGTCTCGGTCAGTGTCCATCAAAATTGTCTATCAGCATACCCAAAGTTCATTTTCTCGACACTACAAGTTATCCTAATAAGGGTTTTATCCTTCTCCCATTTGCTATTGGGTTGTTTGTTTTGTGAATGTCAGATCAGGATAACTTTCCCAACCTTGTTTCATTTGTAAAGCATTGGGATAACTTCATTGATCGGAGTGACTTTTATGTTCTATTCCGCTTATGTAAGTTATCTCGAATATCTCTTAGGTAGTGCTTTATCGAAATTACCTTTACCATCGATGAAGCAGAAAGATGTTATCTCATCTTTACAAGTTATACTGATATAGGTACTTAGAAGAGGATACATTATCAAAGTGTCTTATTTCGATGTTATTAGATACATTCATTATCGGGATAGGATGTTCTATCGACCTTTTGATGATCCTATTATTATGATTTTTACCAGCTTCGTCGATAAGGGTATCATTCTCTGTATCGCCATAGATTCCACCGATATCTATCTTCCAATCGCAAGTGTATAGTCGAGATAGTTTCCCTGATACTGCCTTGTTTACATGTCATTGATAGTTCTCACTGGTCAGAATGTCTCTAATATGTTATTCCGACTTCACAGGTTATTCCGATAAGCTCAAATGACACTTACACTTATACTTTCTTCGTCGGGATAACTTCACTTCATCGCTATTGCGAAATGTTGCTATTCCACCCTTGTTAGTTATTTTGACAAGCTTCTCAATATCGATGTTTGGTATAGCTAGTTCGATTGCCTCCTTCAATACTGGCATTACTAGATCAGGTTAGCTATCTTGATATACACATGAAATAGTAATTGGTGAAGGATGTTTTACTGGTCCCTTTCTGATTTCATTAGGGATGATCCTAGGACACTGTGGCTGCATTATGTAAGATTTTATATTGACTAAAGGAAGTATTTTCAACCTCTTCTCATGTCAAAAAGATTGGTGATGACAAATATATTAGGATAATTAGCAGCTACTACAGAGATTTTTTAAGGTATCAACAAGCCAGATCAAATCATTAGCAAGAAATCAGATAATGCACTATTTTTGGCTAACTTGTTTGCTTCATGTCCAGATACAGAAAATTAACATGGTTGTTTATAAATTTTACATGAGTGGTGTAAAATGTGGCTTTCACAAGGGTTGATCTCAGCTCATAGATTGTCACATAGAAGAGAAGACAGAGATGAATATCAATGTTTCAGATCATGAGTGTTTCAAGAGGTGTCAAGATTTTGTTCTGGGACTGATAGTTATCTAGAGTAATCGCAATGCTCTGATAACCATCGTGTACCAAAACAAAACTGTTAGCATTTTTTGTGCCAAACCTTGCAGAGATCAGATCCAAGATTTTAGTGTAACTAACATTTCGTGTTAGTCAATACCTATAACATGTCGTGTTATCGGTCTCAGCAGAGTTAGTTGCTTCTTCATAGTTTTGCAAAGTCATATAACATGAGGGTTATATGATGTGTTAATAGCATGTCATGTTATCAACCACTGACTGGGTCGTGTTATTGATCACCAAGGTGGGATCCAGCCGGCTAAGTGTTTGGCAAGGTTTTGATCTCGCAGGATAAGGTCTCGCAAGATAATAGAGCAAAGATAAAGCTTGGACTATTTATCCTGCAGAGATAAATGAAGACAGTTGAGACTGCACAAGACAAGCAAAGTAACAAAGAAAAGTGAAAAGAGGGCCCTAGTTCTTTTTTTATTTGACTAGGTCAGTCGGCAAACTCACTTAGGTTCAACCGGCTAGAAGGGCTCCTGGTCGTTAACAGACCAGTTTCTCCCTTCCTCTTACCGGTTAGAGGATTTTCGAATGAAGCAAGCAAAGGCCGTGGGACAAGAATTTTCAAAGGTGAGGAAGTATTCCTCCTTATCCCACGAAGTGGAACAAATGCATCAAAGAGGCCGTAGGATAAGAGAAGTCAAAGGTGAGTAGACTTTTGTCTTATCTCGCGAGGTGAAACAAAGAGAAAACCTTATCCCGCAGGATAAGGAAACAAAGAACATAAAGCAAAGAAAAGGCTTTCTCTTATCGCACGGGGCAAAGCTAGGCACAAAGCGATGATGCAGGATAAGGAGCAAATAGAAACTACAAAGCATTTTTCTTATACCGTGGGGTAAATTCAAGGACACAAATGACCCACGGGATAAGAAATAAGCAAGTAAAGACCTTAAGGCTTATCCTGCAAGGTTAAGAAAAGGCATCAAAGGTCCCATAGGATAAGGAAATAAGAGTAAAGCAAAGAAACTCTTATCCCATGTGAGGAAACAAAGACACAAGTGGTCCCATAGGATAACAAAAGAAAAGCATAATCAAAGCAAAATTCTTATCCCGCGAGGTTAAAAGGGACCCGTAGAGATCCTGCAGGGTAAGAATATAGTGCAGTCGGCAATTAAACACAATAAGGATACATGGATCTGGGGTGCCACGTCGATCAATTGTGGTTGTTGGATCTTCATAAAGGCCTGATCCAACGGTCATGTTTTAATCATCGATTGGGCCTGCTGAAGGCCTAGATGGAGAGATCTCGTGCGTCCATCTTTGCGTGAATCTCTCACATCAGCGGTCAGCATTTGAATTCACGGAGGCTGTTCACATTTGAACTTTTGCAAGTGGGTTCTTGTTGACCTGACTATTGAGACATTCTTCTTGCTCAAGTCAATGCCTCATATCTGATTTGATCACCCTCCAACCATAATATTTGCTCATCATTACCTTAGACGCGACCCTACAAGATGTTTTTAGACGCCAGCATGCCCTCTTTAATGTAGAACAAAGACCTTTTGTCCCTGAAAGTGTGCTCAGCCATGCTTGTTGGAAGGGATTACTTCACTGAGGAGGGGGGTTTCGCACTTCCAGAGATAGAGGACCAGCTTGTAGAGCTATTATAGTATGCCATCAAATCTGTCGATTTGATATCTTCTCCTCCTCTTTGATTTTTTTTGTAACCTAACCTAACCCGGGTAGGGTTAGGGTTTTCTCAATGTAACCATCTGAGTTTTTGATTAAGGTAAAAACAGGTTTTGAAGGGGCCCCAAAACCCTTTTACAAAGGCAATTTATGTAACCATCTGAGTTATGCCTGGACTATAAAGATAATTTTGTACATTTTTCTCAGGATCTTCTCCCTACTTTTCTCATGCAGAATTCTTATGTTTCTTTGCACTTGTTAAGTTTTGCCTTGCTCTTACATGGATATAATTCACTTGTTTTGCCTCCTTTCAGTTCTCACAATCTGTGTATTTCTTTTACCTCTTTGTCTTAGTGCATTTTAATTTGTTTCTTGAGTATAGATGATTGTGTTGACTCCTTGTGGATATCATCTATGAACTAGATCAGTTCCTCCTGCTGTCTTACAAATTCCAACCTTCACTCTGCACTTTAGGAGCTGGTTAAGATAGGAAATTGTGCATACTTGCGTAGTCTTATTCATTCTCTATGTAGTTATAGGCAAGAGAGATAATCATTTCAGTCTGGATGCAAACCCTTTTCCCTTCTTTCCTGCAACCCTTCTCTTTCTCTCTTTTCCCTATCAAACCATAGATTAGTTTTATCAGTGTTGGGTTGGTCCAACACTCTGCAGTCAGATTAAAGAGGAAGTCGGCCTTCTCCAGATATTCAACCTCACAACAACGCAAGGTCCCACACTTGAGAGGTTGATTCAATGTTTCACAAGGTTGGTGGTAAACCCTGGTCACCAGGGGTGCAAACTTTTGTGTTAACAAAAACCTTGACACTTCAATCAAAAGACTACTTCTTAGCACACTTATATTGCAGCTAGTCACCTTCAATGATGTAATCTAAGAAATGACAGTGAACACATGAAGAGGCAGTGATCAACTATTTATAGGTGTAAAGTTTACATCAATCATAAAGGTCTATCAGTTAAATGGCAATCACAACTATGAGGAGACCTAAAAACAATAGGCAATACTGTCTAAGAGCACCTAAGGATGATTTTAGCATTCAAATATTTAGTCTCAATCCAATAGAGCAACATTTATTGAGGATATTCAAGTCAAGAGATCAATGCAGTCAAGGGACCTTCAATGAGCAATTTTCATATCCAAAATAAACTTGACAGTTAAGAGAAAAGTAGGTCTGAGGCAATCTATATTAGATCTGGGTAAGTGAATGACAAGTGTGAATAGATGCATCCATGAAAAGACAATCATTCTACCACTAAGTATTGAGAAATGAGTTTTCAAGGGAGCATGATGGTTTAAACAAAGCCATGGACAGTATCCATGTGGATATAACTATCAAAATATTGATGCTCACAATGCAAGCAATCTCCTATACAAAAGATTATGGTCCATACTCAATAAACAAGAATGAATCCAAGTTCTAATGTATAGCCCAAGAAGATTCATGATAACCCCCACATGCACAATGAAAGTAAGATATGTTTCATTTGATAGTGTAAACAAAGTTGGGTACAATAACAAAGATGACTCAAAAAGAAGACCACCATGATAGTACAAATAATCTTAAAATGTAGGTCAATTTAGCCATTCATGAAGAGCACAACCTTTAAGATCATCAACAATCTAAAGAATGCAAAAACAATGATAGTTTCAATTAGCACTATAGTCATAGAAGATCTCAGAACACAATTTAGGCATCAAAGACTTACAAGCATGATTAATAGTCATAAAGTGACAAAGAATCGGGCATCTAATCATAAACATGAAACAATAATACAATCAATAAGCATGAGGACTTATCTTTTGTTATCATAACAACACATATGCCTTAGATCTATAATTATAGGATAAATACCATTAAGAGCAGCAAATAAAGCTTAGAGCAATAGTCATTAAACCTTATGCATATCATGGCATCCAGGTTCTAATGTGTAGCAATTTTAAAATGACTGTTACAATATGATGATATGAAAAAGAAACCATGATTAGTAGCATAGTCCATACAATATAAAGGTTGTTCATCATGCTAATTCCACAATGATTAAATAGAAACAACTTTGATAGTCATGCATTTACAAGCTTCCAAATATCAATAACCCAGTCACTTGTATATTAAAAAGATAGCCTAACAAATACTAAAGAGAAGTCAAGGGGATGTACAAAGAGTATCAAGATAGTCCTCCAAGACACATTCATAGCTGAGGCTATAAACTTTGAGAGACTAGAGAAACTTTCAATGTAAAAACATTGTATGAGGCTGATGATAAGTAGAAATCTATGGGTTGATATCTACCTAAGCACAGTGGACAATGAGTAGAGACCAAAATCTATCGAAGATAATCACAAAGAGGATAAAGAAGTATAAAAGGGCACAACCTCTATGCTAAAATATACTCTAAAAGATAGTCAAAACAGTCACAAAGCAACCATATTATCTTCATGGCATGATCACAAAGTTAAAGTCATTCATGAATAGATCATAGCAAAGATCAATATCATAGTTTTTGGAACTGTTATAGGCTTAGCAGGGAAATGGTAGCCGGTGAACAATAGATGCTGAATTTATAGCCTTATGGTCGTATCACTTAAGGTGTATTAGAGTGCACTAAGGGACAATATGAAGAGTGATATAAAGGTTTATTAGAATCATAGATGACAAGCACAATACATAGGCAATCACCTCCATGTTGGCAGTTTTCAAAGCCACCAAGAGCAATATACATCTTGTCTAGGGTAGAAAGTAAGGTGTTTTTAGTCAAGAGTAGTTTATGAATGAGCCCAAATGGTAATCATTGAACAAAAGGGTTGAAAGGATAGTAAGATCATATAAGACAATCATGTGAAAATACCTACTGTCAAAATGTCTCCCTTCATTTTTAAAAGGGCAATACCTTCATAAAGGATCACTATCAAAATCAGTACTAGAGATAGTTATAATACAATCACAACACGCATTAACAATTCTTGACAAGATGAGTATGAATAGTGATATTTTCAGTCACAAGGTCACAGACAGGGTACTACAGGCTACTATCATGATAATGGTGTTTTATCTTAGATCAAAGAAGAAGCTAATGCATTGCTAATGCAAGAGCCATGAGATTCAAATGTCTCTGTCAAATTGAAGATGTTGATCCGCAACAATAAAGTGCACATCAAAAGATTCAGAGTGGTCTTGTCTCATCAAAGCCATAAGAAGGATTCACAGTAAGGATTATGACAAATCCATTCACTGAAATATGTAAAAGATGAAGGTTTTGAAGATCAAAACCCTAATCTTATCATTATAACTGTAAATGGATTGTTAAATCTCGGCAGCCAAGGAGCCTTGAAGATAGAAGAATACCTTGTGGGTCTCACAACCAATAATGAAAGGTGTAATGGTTATCAAGAACATTCCTTCAAAGTAGCCCTTAGACAGGGACAAGTATAGCTCCAGTGCACAAATCTAGTAATCATCCATGAAAGAAATCATGAGTAATAGTTCAAAAGAGAAGAAATGCAGATCCAATGTAATGATATGACATAGACCATTCAGAAAAACCCACAACAAAAAAGGTTAGAATAGCCAGAGTTCACCTGTAATCATAGCAGAGTCGACATATAAACACAAGGAAGATCACAATCATTTGTGACTGTAACAAAACAATTTGGTAGTGCTATGAAATACCCCGAGAAAAGTAAAATGGAAGAGATGAAGTTAGCATGTATTTCCCTATGTTTGTTTCCTCCAAAGAATCTTCAAGTGGCGAGCTAGGGTTTCCAGCATAGTGGCGGCAAAGAAAAAAAAGAGAAAAATGAAATAAGATGTTATACAATTCATCTTATTTCTTTTTGAGTTTAGGGTTCCAAAACCCTAAGGAGCCCGATAGGGCAAATGTGTGGCCTTTGCATTAAAAAATCTGTATTTCTCATACCTTTGGCAGTGGTTATTCTTGTGTAAATCTTCTAAGTGTTTTTAAACACTTATGAATTTAATCAAATAGGCTTCTTTTAGGGGTTACTTCATAAGTTCCTTTACATTTGTAATAAAGCTTCTAAATCTTTTATTTTTAAAGTGAGAGTCATAAATCAATTTGAATAAAAGATATTTTTGAAATGTAAAATAGAGTTTAAGTTGTAACCGAATTGTGAGAGTTAAACAAAAGAGAGGCCATAGTTGACTGAAACTCTTTGCAAACATATGGGAGAAAAATTAGGTGTTTTGGCCACCTAATGGGCAAACTAGTTTTAGTTAGAGAGTCCAAGTGGATAGAGGTTGAGTCAAGAAGTGTTTTGAAACACTTAACTACTTGTTTCTCTCAGTTACACCCCTATTTTGATAGGATTTTTAGTTGCATTCAACCCCAAGAGGTTGTCTTCAATTTGACAACTCTTTATGTAGTTTTGAACGGGTTTTCTCTCAATTAGAGGCCTGATTTGGAGGAGAGATGACAACACATCTGATGCTCTGCAAAAAGGGAAGGTTAGTCAATGATAACCAAACACAAACAAGAAGAAAAGACAAACTGTTAGTGTTAGAAATCACAAATAAAATACTTTCCTACACAAGCATATCAAAAGAGATATCAAAAGCATGATAAAATATCTAACTAAGAAGGTAAATATGATGAGGCATCTCCAAATGCCTCCTAACATGCTCTTGGTTTCTTCTCCTTTGTTCCTCTCCTCTCCAAGTTCCAAAATAGTGTAGCTCTCAGCAGCTTTTTGCACTATGGATGCTTATGGAGGTTTGAGATTGAAGTATTTGCTCTAAATGTGAATAAAAAGCTAATACTATGCTATTGATACTAAAATGATTTATTTTAACCAAAATGACAAGATATTAGTTGATTATGCTAAAATGCTCTCTTAAAATGCCTATAGCTTAAATGCATACAAGTTTTCAGGATTTGGATTATGAAGAAATGAGCTCTATTTATAGGTAAAATGGAGCAATGGATGGTTGAGATTGAGCCATCTCAACAAGGGTCAGGATTGAATGGTTTCAAATCCATGTGAGGGATTTCAACCCAATCCCAGGATGACAAGTGTCAATGTGAGATAGGTTGAGAGGAGAGGGAATAAGCATTAAATGCTTGACATGACCTTGGGAGTTAAGGTCAAGGTTAGTTGAATGAATAAACTCTTTATTCAAAGGATAAAATTTTTATCCAATGGATAAACTCTTGTGCAAAGGCAAAAGGGATAACCATAGTCAAAGCAATAAATGCTTGAGGAGACACATGAGTGCAAGTTGAAATAACCATAAATGGTTATGTAAGAGCCATTAATGGTCATGTAAGAGCCATTAGTGGTTTTGGAAGACTTTGGAGGTTAAATTGTTTAACACACAAAGCATTAAATGTTTTTCAAAGACTCTGGAGTCTTTGAGAAGTGACTTAAAGTTGCTTAGGAATGTGACAATAATTAGGGAATGGATTAGGCTAATTAGGAAGGGGTTAGAAGAATCTAGAAAGGGGTTTAGGAATGCAAGTGGATTTGGTGGGTGAGGGAAAATAAGATTTTAATTAAAATAAAATTCATTTATTTCAATAAATGTGTGCAAGTTGCATTTGTAAGAAAATGCAAGTGGGGGGGATAAATGATTTAAATAAATGTTTGATTTAATTTATTTAAAAGAGGAATAGGGGATTAAATGAATTAAATATGATTTATTCATTTAATTGATTTGAATTTGGTATAATGAATTAATTAAAATAAATTGAATAATTTATTTAATTAATAGGAAAATGTTTTGAAGATGAATTAATTAAATATTAATTTAATTAACTGTCGGCTAGTGGATTTTTAATCAAATAAATAGAGAATATTCATTTAATTAATTTGGACAGATTTATGTGACTACATTTGCCCCTCTTTGAGATGGTGCGGTTTATCACGTCGTTTCAAAGAAAGAAAAATAGATGTGAAGAAATGCCCCATAAAATGTAAATTTAATGGGTGGTATGCCCCCTCGAGAGATGGGCCAAAAATTTTCAAAAAATTGGGCGATCTCTTGAAAAAGAATGAAAACTGGCAGGGTGGTAGAAGAGAAGAAGTTAGCAATACTGGTGAAAAATAGAAGAAATCAGGGGTAAAATGGAGAAATGGGGGGCTCGGGAGTGCACGGGGACCACGGCGGTGAGCGGGGGAAAAGTTATAGTGACTGCGAAAGGTTTAAATGGGGAGAAAGGGGTGAAAACAGGGTTATTTGTTACCGCGACCAGTGTGAAACCAGAGCTTTGAGATTGTCTTTTGAGAGGAGCTAGCAGTAGTCAGGATGCCGGTACTTGTAGCAGAGCACCGTTTCGAGTGAGTCTGTCGGTTCTAGCAACCAGACGACTACGAACCAGCGGTACGCAAATTTGAAATTTTCATTTTTATGCATTTTTTATACGCTTTCTGCTGAGTCGAAGTTGAGTCGCGACAATAGCGTTGAAACTACGTTTTGGCGCTATTGTCCAATTAACTAGTGCTATTGTGCCACAATGGTGCTATTGAGGTGTTGTTTGAGTGCTTCTGAATAGTTTAGTGCTATTGTAGGCTTGTTTAGGCGCTATTAAGGGATGAGCACTTGTGAAACTTTTAGCGCTATTGTATAGTTGTTGTAGCGCGTTTGTAGTTTTAGCGCTTTTGGATATCTGATTAAGTGTTTTTGTTAGGGGTTTAGTGCTGTAGACGCATAAAAATGGCCATATTCCTAAATGAATATTTTATGTTCATTTTTCTATTTGATTAAATCCAATTTAATTAAATTATCCACATTCTTCTATTTTATTAAATAAATTACTCAATTTATTTAAATAAAATTCACTATACCCATTTAATGAATAAATCATTTTATTCAATTAAATCCCCCTATCCACTTTTAATTAAATTCAAATTTAATTAAATAGTTATCCTAAATTGAATAAATCTAATTTATTTAATTTCTCCAAATACAACCAAATTTAATGAAAATCATTTAATTCAATTAAATCCTATTACCCCCCCCCATCCACTTGCAAAATCCCAAACCCCTTCCTAACCCCTTCTAGAATATTCTAACCAATTCTAATTAACCTAACCCTCCTCTAAACTTTGTCACATCCCTAAGCAAAGGGAGGTCACTTCTCAAATGGCCCAAAGTCTTGGATAACCATTGAAGGTTTTCAACCTTCAACCACCAAAACCCCCAAAGTCTTTGAAAACCATTGAAGGCTTCCAACCTTCAACCACTTAATCCCCAAAGTCTCTAATAACCATTAATGGTTATTTCAAACCCTCCCACATGGTTAAAACATTTGTTTTGACTCAACCTCTACCCAACCCAAGGGTCTCATCAGGTCATTAATGCTTTGACCATGATTATCTCTTAATTATTTGCACAAAGGTTTATCTTTGGATTAGATCCTAATTCGGTGGGTAAACCTAACTTAGACTTGACCCTTAGCCTTTAGATAACCATGAGGTCTCCTCAGGCCTTTAATGCCTCCAACCTCTTCTTTCAATCCAATCCTGTGTGGACATTTGTCACCATTTCATTGGTGCAAATTGTGCACATGGATCCCCAACTTTCAAACTTGGCCCTTGATTAAACCTTTCAATCTTGACCATCCATTGCCCTGTTTGTGCTATAAATAGAGCTCTCATTCCTCCATTTTTAACAATCATCTTTCAAATTTGAAGCATCATACTTATGCTCAAATTCTTTCAAGCTTTCATATCATCTATATGCTCATCATTTAGCCTCTCTTAGATCATAAATTAGACTAATATGCATGTTTAGAATAAGTTCTTTATCATTTAGCTCAATCATAGAGTAAATATAGTATGCTAGGATAATCTTCATACTAACCCCGTCATCTTATCATTTAGTTTATTGCATTTTACCATCATACATAGCTTACAACACATCTCATACTAAAATCAATTAAAAATCTCTCTCGTTCTCATATTTGCCATCCCTAAGCCATTTTGCTCAGTAATCTGACAGCAAAACATTGGTTTGAGGGACATTGTGAGATAGAGAACCATGGGACCCTCCTTGGGAAGCTGAGTAATACTTCATTACTCCATAGCTTGCATCAAGAAGTCCTCTGTGTGTGTGTGGATTGGTATTTTACATATTTTTCACATTTTTAATTCTAACAACCCACTTTTCCCACATACATTTCTGGCGCCCATCGTGGGGCTCGAACCCACGATAAACTATCATTTTTTGAATTTGAAGACTTTTGCAGGTACGCGGGAAACTAGAATTGGTGCGTCTAAGAAACATTTTAGCGCATCCGCCTAACAGTTTAGCACTTCTAGCCTACTGTTTAGTGCGTGGGCTTCCTGTCTTAGCGCGTTCAAACTGTTCCTTAGCGCATAACACTTTTTGACAAATTTTCCTGTAGGTGTCGACACCGGCGAAACACAGATCAGCGCGTCTACCTGACAGATTAGCGCATGGACCCAAAGTTTTAGTGCTTCACTTCCATATTCTAGCGCGTGTCAACACACAGTTAGCACATTGAAATTCAAAATTTCCCGACAACAGACCGCGGAAAAAACCAAAACACAGATCAGCGCGTCCACCTGATAGATTAGCGCATCGGCCCAAAATATTAGCGCTTAGACTCCATCTTCCAACGCATTTTAACAGACAGTTAGCGCATTGAAATTCAAAATTTCCTGATAACAGACCGCGGGAAAACCAAACCATAAATTAGCACGTCTGAACCACGGAGTAGCGCATGCAGTAAACAGAATAGCGCACGGAAACGGAACAGTAGCGCATTTACCGAGTATTGTAGTGCGTACAGTTTGTTCTGTAGCGCATCGCAAACAAAACCAACAAAGAGATTTTGTAACCGAATAAAAAAAAAAAAAAAATTAGACTTGTGGAAGTCCCCCAAAACAAACTAACCAATTTCTTTTTGCAGGATTTTTAACAAGTTTCTTGCAGGAAAAGCGAGGAGATTTGTTTTTACAAGCAAAATGTTTTTTTCTTTTGTTGACCTCGAAAATCAAAATTTGCTTTGTTGACGATCTATTTTCCGTAGATTAGATAATTATTGCTATAAAGGGTTAAAAAGAACACCATGCTTGTTGGAGCAACATCTCCAATTAGAAGTTAGCAAATTATTGTCTTGAAAGTTAAAACGAACAAACTTATTTGCCGTGTATCGAAAGTGGAAGGTATATGCTCTCCCCTTAACTGGGTGACCAAAAAGCCACACCACTCTTATGCTTTCAGTATTTCAAGCAATAAATCCTTTAGCAGGCCTGCCTTCCCGAGGAGTTGCACTCAACTCTTAAAGCCATTTATGGTCGGTGTAAAGGGAACGACCTAAGTGGGGAACGGCTTTGACGCCAAGAATTCCAACCCACTATAATCAAATGTGGAAAGTGACGAAAGTCCTTTTCAACGGTTGCGCGCAGTGATTAGCCTTCCCCCAGTATCCTTGAGATACGTAAAGCCTTTGTTCTAAAGGTTGGGAAGCCTCCTGAGGGAGTTTATCACTGACGGCCGAACGGGAAGCCTGATTAAGAACCTTAGCATTAGAAACTTTGAGCTGAGTCAGTATCCAAACATTTGTAACATCATAGTGCAAGGGTGGGGAAGAATCCGCCCCCAAGATTACTCACCATATATCTCCCAAGATAACTACTCAACTGTGAAGCAATTCACTTTGGGTTAACTTCTGGCAAAAGGCAAAAAAATGAGCGCCCTCTAGGGGGTGACACGGCTGTTTGAGCTGACGGAGTATCGAGACTAGTGAGCTATGATGTTGCTTATGACCCTTGAATAAAGAGTCTTTCTGAAGTGTTTATCTTGTATCCAACCTGTTAAAACATTGGGGATTTGAACACATCCTCGACAGAACATACACTTTATGTTAGATTAGGTAAAATGATTGTACTTTGTGTGCCGTGCTTACATTTTGTATTTCAGAAAATCATCCATCCTACTTAAAAATTCTCTCAACAAAAGTCAAAAACATCACAAAGACACCAACAGGAAAAATCAGGGTAGTTTAGCGCGTAAGAACAACATATTAGCGCTTCAAACAGTTATTTTAGCGCATTTGCAAAACAAAATAGCGCGTAACACAAAAACAGTAGCGTTTCAACTGACAAGCAAAACAGAAACCAATCTTTTAGCGCGTACAAAACATATTCTAGCGCGTGTCAGGAATCTTTTAGCGCATTAATAGAAACATATAGCACGTGAAAGTCACAGTGTAGCGCGTGATTCTCTAGAAAAACTTCACAGCAAATTTCAAAACAGATTTTTTTAGCGCGTGGAACAAACATCTTAGAGCGTCTAGTTCCTGTTTTAGCGCATTAGCCAAACCAGTTAGCGCGTGGAAAATACAGTCTAGCGCGTACATATTTCACAGTCAACAAAACAAAATTTTCCAGAATCAATATTTTAGCGCGTAACCAGGGGCAGAGTAGCGCGTGGGTAAATAGTTTTAGCGCATTGAGAAAATTTACTAGCGCATTGAACACCTGTTTTAGCGCGTGAGAAAAAGGAGAAAAACAGAGAGTTGAAAAACCAAAAACTTTAAAAATTTCAAAATATTTTAAAACACAGTTTTTCATCAAAACACGTCTTTTATCAAACCCGCGTGACAAAAACAAGCCATAAAACTATTTCTCAAGTCAAATTTGTGTTAAACAAGGTTGTCCAAATCTGAAAATGAATCGAGCATTAGAGGACGTCTTTCTTATCATAATCCGGAAACTTTTCATCATTAGTGTCAATTCAATCCTTTAAACATCTTACGGATCTTATCTCAAAAACACTTGTCTAGAAATTTTCCAAATTGTCAAATCCAGTTTCCAGAGCGGGAAACTCTTATCCATATCATTTGACACGCTTTATCGTGAAGGGGCAGCTAAACCTTCATCCTGATAAAGTAAGATTTGAAATTTTCAAAACAAGAATCAACTGAATCCAAAACAAATCAAAGGAAATCATTGATCACTTATGCATGACTAATCCCGTCAGTCTGAGAAGAAAGAACCTCTATCGCAACATCACGTTGAAGAAACAGCAACCGAGCTTTTCCAAATTCATCAAGAGAAATAAATTTTTATACATCAATCATCAACTCTTCAAATCCCATCGGGTATTTCTTCATCACGTCAAACGTTATATTCAAAACAAATCCAGCGAATTTGACAAAGAACCCCTGAAAACAAGAGCATACTGTCAAAAGTCTGCTTTTAATCAAAAGATAAACCGCGGAGGAAAGATCAATCCAGCATTCCTACCTGACAAGTGCATCACATATAACACATCTAGACCAGAACCACCAACGCTAGAGCACAACATCAACGAGGACTTTGTTCCTTTCATCACTGAAAGTTTCTATTGAAATGCCTGTCACTCGCTCTCAACGAAACAAACAAAGCGAAACACCCGCGGAATCAAGTATGAATCGCAGATTATCAAATCCTTTTGAAGTTCCATCATCAGAAGATCCTGAAATTACTGACGCAATTCTTCAGGAATGCCAAGAAAATCCTTCATTCCAAAAACTCATCGAAAAACTCATGGAAAATGACAAAGAAATATATCTACTTATGCTTACAAGCAAAGGTGTCAAAATTCCTGAAGATTTTGACGCAAACGTCTTTCAAACAGGATCTCAACAATACACATATCAAGAACAACAAAGGGAAGAAGAGACTCGCATACCTGAACAACATATTCCAGAACAACATATAACAGAAATGCGAGTACCTGTATTTGAAACCCCAGAACAGCGCATACCATTTACTGCACCTTTTCAGTTGAGAACAAATACGAGGGAAGAACTCTTCCCTCGGCAAGATAATGCGCCCTTGGTTGCTCTTACTCAACAGATGCAAATATTGCAAAGACAAATACACGATATGCAACAAGGGACAACAGTGCAGTACTCTATAAACGAAATCTGTCCTTATCCATTTGACAGAAGCTTAAACATGATACCTTTTCCTCCAAACTCAGACATTCCCAAATTTGATAAATATGATGGGAAAGGTGATCCTTGAGATCATGTTCGAGAATTTTGCACTATGAGTCTTGAATTTGCTCATAATGACACTTATCTAATGTGGTTATTCCCAAGAAGCCTAGGGGGACAAACAATGGAATGGTTATCCAAGATTACACCACCTGTTAGATCATTTGACGAATTGGTTAACAAGTTCATCACCCATTATTCTTACAACATCCAACATGCCATAACCATGTTAGATATCTGCAACACCAAACAAAAGAATAATGAAACCTTCATGTTATTCCTTCAACGTTGGCGACGCATGGTATCAAGGTATCCTCAAGATATTCCTGAAAAAGAGAAAATGGACATCTTCATTGATAACTTGAATGGTGAAATGAGTTACAGACTCAAACTTCAATGCATACCATCTTTTGACAAATTAATCGAAAATGGCATCCAAGTAGAGGAAGCTTGTGTCAAAAAGGGAACACTCAAGTTCTACAAAGAAGGAACAAACTCATCAAACTACAATAACCAAAACAATACCAATCTAGACAAAACTCGATTTTGGACTCGAAACAAAAACAAAGGCAACAATGAATCATATGATCCTAAATCTAAGCAGCCAGTGCTTGCCTTATCAGGAAATACTCAAAATACAAAAAATCCTAAAAATACTACTCCCAGTACTAACACATATGCACCAAACAATGCTCAAGGACAACTCAATACCAACAACGCCAACGATAATCAAAACAAAAACCTGAATCCAGGGCCTAACAACAATTCACGCAACAACACCAACAATTTCCATAAGCGTATCTTCACACCATTGGGCCAATCATTAGAGTCCGCATTCAGAGAGCTATTGGCAAACAAGGTTCTTTCTTTACCTCCAATCAACAATTATGAACCCCCAATCAAACCACCTTGGTGGAATGATTCACACTATTGTGATTTTCATCGAAACAAAGGTCATCGAACAAACGAGTGCATGAGATTGAAACACATAATCCAAGACATGATTGATCGAGGTGACTTAACGGTGGATGGTCTCAAAACAAATAATGATCACGAAGCCTTCAAAGATCCTCTTCCAAATTATAACAAAGATGGAGCATCCACTTCAAATGATACCCGCGGAGCTCGTATTAATCACATCTACAACAACACAATCAATCACATATCAGCTGAAGACCATCAAGTCAATGTTATAACCATTCGAGATAAACGTGATCATGAATCTGTTAATGTAACAACCCGGACTCAGAAATATGTCTTGAAGGGACATACTGCACCTCCAACTACTACACCAAAGATCCAATACGACTTAGTTAATCAACTCCGCAAGACTCCGGCTCAGATATCTATCCTAGAATTGTTGAAACTATCTCCAAAACACAAAGACATATTGGAGCAAGCACTCTTAGAAACAAATGTACCTCAAAATCTGGACACAGACAGATTTCAAGCTATGGTGGCCCACATGACAGAGTCTCATAACCTCACCTTCTCAGAGCATGATAATACTTCATTGAGTCATCCGCATAATACTCCTCTACATATTGAAGTCATTGTTTGCAAACACCGTGTCAAAAGAGTCTTAATAGATGGAGGAGTCGGACTTAATATATGTACTTTAAAGCTTATCCGTGCACTAGGTTTTTCAGAAGAATCTATTGATCCTTGTAAAAAGATTACCATAAAGGCATATGATGATGAGGAAAGGTCCTCTAAAGGAACAGTGATATTGCCTATTCAGGTAGGACCAGTGCAAAAAGATACTCTATGTCAAGTTTTAGATATTGATCTCACCTACAATATCTTATTAGGCCGACCCTGGATACATGAAATGCAAGCAGTACCTTCTACATACCACCAGTGTGTCAAGTTTCCTCATAATGGACAGGAAATCTCCATATCAGCTGATCACAATCCATTTCAACATTGCAATGCAATGGGGGCAGCCCAAGACAGTTTGGTTCCTTATAACAGAGAAAAGCAGCGGTCTTCAACACCTGATCCACCAATAGAAAAATCCAACTCCTTATGGGGAGATTTCAAAAAGAAAATGCAAATCAAAGACCACGCCATGGGCGAATACTCTATGGAGCCTTTGTGTTTAACCAGATTACCAACATCACCTAGATCACATGGTTTACCTACTCTATCAACACATCTGGCAACTCAGCCCATAACTAAATTTGATGGTACCTTCATCCAATTGGGGACTCTAGCACATGAATCAGAAGATAAAGATGTTCTTAACTGGCTATACAAAGATGAAGAAGAAGCTAATAGAGCGGCCGCTCTAGACATTGTTCTACCAACACACCTGTATGGAAAAGGCTACTTGATCATGAAACAAATGGGATATGGCGGTAAAGGACCTATTGGGAAACGCCAAGAAGGAGCCACTGAACCTATAGATCTTCCTTCACAACCTAGTAGAAATAAAGCAGGATTAGGTTCTAAATTCACTTTCCTATTAAAAAGGCCGCCTCATACAAATGCAAAACCTCAATGGAAAGAAAAGAAGAAATACAAAGAAGAATCATGGCAGGAAGCTCTCTTTGAATCAGCAGAAACAATCCGTAAGGCAAGAGAACGTCAAGATCAGAAGATACATCAGGAAAAGCTTTTGAATCATAAGAAGGCCATATCTGCAGCAATGGCTCATATTCACACACCAGTGGCTCAAGAACCAATCCTATCATCACAAGCACCCATCATTCCTCCCCGAGGAAGCACAATCTATGAACAAATCCAGAATGTAGAAGATGGATCAGATACAGAATCAACACAGAATGTCAAAATAGTATCTATCATCAAGGATTTATTTTCACCATACAACATACCTGTCTACAACACAGATAGAATTTGGGATGATGCCTATGAGACAGATTCAAATGAATATGAATGGGGTACCTGCTCTGATACTACTACAAATATCCCAGATGATACTGATTTCATATCCATTTCTCAAGAAGAACATAACGCAGAAGATAGACCTCTCGAATTTGGACCACAACATATCTATGATGTTCAGGAAAGCGAACAGAAATATTACGAACAAGTCTATGTAGAAGATGATACCATTGAAGACCTCGATAAAACCCTAAACTTCTTTAAGAACAAGACCCATCACGATGATAACTCTATTCTAACACTTACAGTAGCTGAACTTGACCCGCCCAATGATTCCTTACCACTTGTCTTCCCTGATCTCATTGACTAGACTGAACCTGAGACTCATGATATCCCAATTTTTCCAGATGATGAATCTATTATCCACTACCTATGTACCGTAAATCCCGAAACAGGCTCTGCCAGTGAACCACATAACGACGTTTGTTCTTCAGGGAGTCCCAAGTCTCTCAGTCGCCAAAATGAATCAAATAATGAATCTAATGCTGAAAGCCAGTCAATGGCAGCAATGGATTCCAAAAAAGTAAAAATAAAGGACGCATCTGAGGGTGAAAACCTTTTTCAGGCACCTAACGATGGGAGACTTGACACTCTTCCTGAACATTTTCATGAGCGATCACCCATATTAATTGAGCCCACTCAATCAATCAACATTGGTACCACTGAAGCAGCCAGAAACATTCACCTTGCAGAATCTCTGACAGAGGAGGAAAGATCGGCATTCATCATCTTCTTTAAAGGACAGCAAATTAACTTTGCCTGGTCATATGCTGATATGCCTGGAGTGGATCCACACCTAATCATGCATCACTTGTCCATCTCTGCGGGGGTCAAGCCAGTCAAACAGAAACTACGAAAGATGAATCCACAGATAGCACTCATGGTCAAAACAGAATTAAAGAAATTATTAGATGTCGGATTCATCCGACCTATTGACTATGCAGAATGGATTTCTAACTTTGTTCCAGTCTCAAAACCAGATGGTAGTATCAGAATATGCACCGACTTCAGAGATGTCAATAAAGCTTGCCCAAAGGATGACTTTCCTCTACCAAGTATTGATATAATTGTAGATCTCACAGCAGGCCATGCAATGCTCTCATTAATGGATGGTTTCTCAGGCTATAATCAAATCAAAATAGCTCCTGAAGATCAAGACAAAACAGCATTCACCTATCATTGGGGAACATACTGTTGGAATGTAATGCCTTTTGGCTTAAAGAATGCCGGAGCCACTTATCAAAGAGCAATGACAACAATATTTCATGATATGATGCACACATTTATGGAAGACTATGTGGATGATTTACTAGCAAAATCTTTCACCAGAGCTGAACATCTTGGCATCCTAACAAAGATCTTTGATCAGTTGCAGAAATTCAAGGTCCGACTCAACCCTAAGAAGTGTGTCTTCGGGGTTACATCAGGCAAGTTACTAGGTTACATTGTCTCAACTAAAGGTATTGAAGTTGATCCAGCAAAGGTACAAGCCATCATGGATATGCCACCACCAAAGAATATCAGTCAACTTCGATCTCTCCAAGGGCGACTTCAATCCATCAGGCGATTCATCGCTCAACTAGCAGATAAAAGTCTGCCATTTAACCACTTGCTACACAAAAATGTGCCATTCAAATGGGAGACCAAATGTGCAGAATCCTTTTACCAAATTAAACAGTACCTGATGAATCCACCAGTTCTAGTACCACCAATTGCAGGAAAGCCTCTCATATTGTATATCTCAACGACAGATGTTTCACTGGGGGCACTATTGGCACAAGAAGATCAACAAGGAAAGGAACGCGCCATATATTACATTAGTAGAACATTGAATGGCTATGAGCTCAATTATACATTCATTGAAAAGGCTTGCCTAACAGTTGTTTTTGCATCTCAAAAGTTCCGACATTATATGCTAGCACACACTATCAAGCTAGTAGCCAAAATTGATCCTCTCAAGTATCTACTCAGCAAGGCAGCTCTCATAGGCCGATTGGCTAAATGGGTTATGATTCTCAGTGAATTCGACATCCACTACACAGAAAGACGAGCCATCAAAGGACAAGCAATTGCAGATCAACTGGCTGAAGCACCCTTACCAGGAAAACAAACCATGGACATTGAATTTCCAGACGGACGTTTTTGCTCTCTCCTCCAAACAATGGACCCTATACTTTGATGGATCTTATACATAACATGGTTCAGGGGCCGGCATTCTATTCATCACCCCTGAAGGACACACTATGCCGAGATCATACAGACTTATGTTTCCATGTACAAATAATATGGCTAAATATGAAGCATTGGTCATAGGCATCAAAATGGCTGTCGAATGGAAAATCACAGAATTAAAGGTCTATGGAGAGTCACAATTAGTCATCAATCAGATCAACAACAACTATCAGACAAAGGATGATAAGTTACTACCCTACAAACAGATGGTGGATGACTTCAAGCAGTATTTTGTGTACATCACCTTTGCACAAATACCAAGGTTAAATAACAAAGCAGCCGATGCAATGGCTATGATCGCTTCATTACTACAAATTCCAGAACAACAGAATCGTTATGAGTTCCTAGTAGAGAAACTGTTCTCCCCCGCCTATGACCACTCTGAATCCCATGTTATATATGCCTTAACCAGTTCAGATTCTCTGTTATATGGACCAATATACGGCTACCTCAAGCATAATATCTTACCCATTGACCAATCCCGTAACCAAAAACGTAACTTTATCTGACAAGCTACCTGTTACACCCTTACCGCTGATACCTTATATCGTCGAGGTCTAGATGGTACTCTTCTTCGTTGTCTTGATCGTAATGATTCTGATTCAGCTTTTACACGAGCTTCACGAAGGTATTTGTGGCACACATTCGAGTGGCACTACTCTTGCTAAAAAGCTTCTACGAATGGGATACTACTGGCCTACAATGGAGAAAGACTCATATCATTTCGCCAAGAAATGTCCTAAATGCCAAATCCATGGCAATCTGATACATGCACCAGCACAGGAACTACAACCATTTACCACATCCTGGCCCTTTTGTCAGTGGGGATTGGATCTGGTAGGCAAAATACATCCTTCATCTTCAAATGGACACAAGTTCATTATAACTGCCACAGAATACTTTACCAAATGGATTGAAGCAGTTCCCATGACCACAGTGACTGGGAAACAAATTGCCTCTTTTATCCTGAATTATCTCATCTGCAGATATGGTATTCCAAGTTCAATCGTCACAGATAATGGACGACCTTTCAAAAACCAAGATGTGCAGGAACTATGTGAAAAATTCAAAATTCACCATCGGTTTTCTACACCATACTATCCACAAGGAAATGGTCAGGCAGAAGCATCTAACAAAACAATCCTAAAAATCCTCAAGAAAACGGTGAATGATGCAGGCAAAGATTGGCATGTACAACTCAATCCAGCTCTTTGGGCCTACAGGACTAGCATCCGCACACCTACAGGGGCAACACCATATTCCTTAGTATATGGATCAGAGGCTATTTTACCCTTGGAGGTAGAAATTCCATCTCTTAGAGTCTCTTTGAAAGGTTTGATTCCAGATGAAGAGTATCGAGTCAACCGACTGCAAGAATTGGAACTATTAGATGAAAGACGCCAACATGCTTATACTCATCTCAAAGCATATCAGCAACGCATGTGCAGGAGCTACAATCATAAGGTCATTCCTCGTAACTTCAAGGTTGGTGATCTAGTCTTAAAAGAAAATCCAAGAAACCAGCAAGATAGAGAAAAGAAAGGGAAATTTGAACCTAACTGGTTGGGTCCCTATGTCATCATTTCAGTCTATGGATCAGGTGCCTATCAGCTAACAAATTTTGAAGGAGATATGCTTGATGATCCAACTAACAGCATTCATCTAAAGAAGTACTATACTTAAGGTAGCCTAGTGCACGAAAAACGCCAAAAACAAACAAACAAAAAAAAATCCAGAAAAAGTCAAAATACAAAGTACAATAAAAATAAATGGTGAAAACCTGGTAAACAGGCGCCCTTGTGAAAGGCCGGCTCCTTTATCTATATCCATGTCAGTTTATTCATCAAAACACTATTGGCCATTGCCCGACACTTAGCATCTATCCATCCAGGACATACTTAGCGTAGTCACTATCCTGAGTTATCCATCTGTATCTATTCTCTTATCATATTTCACCATGGCTTGGAAATCACTGTACATAATCATATCCAGACGAACACTTATCTAGGGGCATTAAACTGTTCAAAAACTTGCAAACATTCACAGACATTCCAACTATTGTAAAACCTCAGACACAGGACATCCAACAAACACACTTCATCACAAACAACCAAAACACGAACAATACACAAGAAACTTAAGGATGGATGATTTTCTGAAGTACTAAAATGTTGCATTATCGCATTAAAGTCTTGATTATTTTGCATGTTGAACTTTTTAAATAAATTGGAATCTTCTCCTTATCTCATCAAAAGCTTCAAAGCCGGAGATCATGAGGAACTTCCAACATTTTCTTAGTCTTCTGTCTGGGAGGTGATCACTTGTACTGTGTGGATATTTGCCTCGAGACGTGATCCATATCACTGAAGGCCTGATTCCATTTCACGCATATAAATGATCTAATCTTGTATGTTTACGCAATATGCACTCAGGTCGTCCTGGTTCAATTATACCTTGACGCTTGTGCTATCTTGCAAAATTAAAACTCATGTAAATTTTACTCAGGTCATTATGGTTCAATTATACCATTATGCTTGTATAAATTTTCAACATATCCAAAAATCAATAAATGCTCCATGATGATATTTACAAAGAAAGCAAACAAATGGTTATATCGGATGGCGAATACAGAATGAGAGATGCTCCAAAAACAATTAGTTGCATATCATTTACAATTAGTTGCATATCATTCTTACATCATCATTTTGCATCATTATTACATCATTTCACATCATTTTTATCTTACATGTAGCAGCATATTAAAATCATACATCTCATTTTCAAGATACATCTCACAGCATATAAAAACATACATCCTGCATCACACATTACAACATTACATCATCATATAAAAAGGAAGTGGTACACATAAAACATGCATCCATAAACACATCACATCAGTCAAAAAATGGTGCTGTATATATATATCTCTCAAAAAAATGATCAAAATCTACAAAATGTGTCACAACTGTGTCCAGTACAAAGAATACACTGCTCAAAATACAATAGAGACCATGTCTCTCAAGTATGACTATCCCCTGATGGAGATGGTCTAGCTCCTGATGCACCTGCTCTTGGATCTCCAGGAGGATCCTGTCTGGCTCCTAAAACACTCGCACCCGGATCGGCAGGTGGGTCCTGTCCCACTGGCCCTGTCACTCCATGGCTCTCAGATCGTGTCCCAGCAGTTCGAGATCGACTCGATCTCGACTGTGCAAAGCTCTCGACACGCCGCTCTCTAGGCACTGCCGCCTCATAGTGACGCCTATAATATGCAGCCTCCTGAACACTCCGTGTCAGCTCTCTAAGGGTGTCTCTCAAGGGACCACCCGCCGCTGCTCTCTGTACGGTCGCTAAGGCCTCCTCTGCTCGACC
Source organism: Cryptomeria japonica (assembly GCF_030272615.1). Taxonomy (NCBI): domain Eukaryota; kingdom Viridiplantae; phylum Streptophyta; class Pinopsida; order Cupressales; family Cupressaceae; genus Cryptomeria; species Cryptomeria japonica. Next base: position 240,815,159 of record NC_081412.1, on the reverse strand, counting down.
CCGTCGCTCCATCTCAGTATCTCTCTCAGTGGTCAACTGAGATATCTGCCGCTCATACGTCAAAATCTGTGCCTGTAGCTGCTGCACAGTAATCTGTAGCGTCCGGATCTGCGCATCCTCTACGTGACCTGGCACACGAACCCGTAGTGGTACCTGTGCTGGCGCCACTCCCCCCACTCGGCCTGTCCTGGGTACAGGAGGTGGAAGTATATCTATCCTCCTCCTCCTCTGTACTGGCCTCCCCACCTCCTCCTCTCCTCCCACTGTCGCTAATACCTCTGTAACTCTCCCCTCTCTCCCGACTCCAATGGCCAATCCACCCCTCCCCCTCTCAATCCGGCCCTACCGCACCGCCCTCTGCACACCTCTCCCTCTCCTCCTCCCTCTATCTCCACCATCATCCCCATCATCCCCCTCATCTCCCTCGTCTCCCTCCTCTCCATCCGAATCAAAAACCGGTCTCATCTCCTCTGGATCTGAGATCCTCGCAACAGCCCGAGCAACAAATAAACGAGCAAACTCGTCCGTCATGCCAGCATCCTGTATCTCTGGGGAATAGTCTCAGATCTGTCCAGCCAAACCGGTAAACTCCTCAATCGCCACGGTACTGTCAATGGTCGGCCCCCAATCGGCCATATCCTGCTACCGCCGTGCATATAGGCACGCCCCCTGTGGAATCCCCTGCTGCCTCCCGAACTGTCGCAAAACTCGGGTAACCAGAAACCGCTCAATGACGAATGGAGTCCTCCCAATCAGATACCTCGTCATGAAAACGAAAGGCATCTCCATCCCATCCTCTGCCCACACCTCACAGTCTGTATACGGTCTCCAGGTGACCGTATCTATATCGTCAAACACCCTCCTCCAGTGCTCTAGTTTGCCCAGCTTACGCTGGACAACTAGGCCTCTGTAACCATAGGCATAAGCCGCCCCTACGGGCCTATCTCTGTCTACTAGTGGCCTGGCTGCTGGAATGTGCTCCCAACACCATACCTGTAAGAGGGTCACCCCTACTGATAAACTGCTATATCCGAGGTATACTACCTCATGCAAACTCCTGTAAAGGTGGGCCAACATCGCTGACCCCCATGCAAATCTCTATCCCTGAGTAACCATCTGCTCTAACACCAGCCCCCATCCCACTGAAAATCCCTTTGACCTGCGATCAGGACAAAGGAATCCTCCAATAAATCTTGCCAATACAAATGGCAGCGGTGCATAATCCAGATCCAGGAACTCCTGCCATGGGATCTCATAACCACAGACACTCTCATCATGAAAAATCCGGCGCAGTGCCTCTGTGCCGCCCTCCTTCGTCTGCTCATAGGGCAATATAGCTCCGACCACAGGAATGCGCAAGATGCGATAACAGTCCTTTGGTGTCACTATCATCTCTCCTGTGGCAAAATGAAAGGTGTTTGTGTCACTGTGCCACCTCTCTGCCAATGTTGTCAATAGTCCCCGGTTCACAGTGAACCGAGGCATATCCAGAAGCGAGGTCAATCCGCATCGCTCAATAATGTCCAGGTCTGCCTGTGACAGACGTGGTATCAACGTCCATGGCCTCAGGAATCTCTCCCTCAACTGCACAATACCCAATCGCTCCTGTCAACAAACAAAACATATCCAATATCAGATTCCACATCAACAAAAAGATATCAAAATAAAACTTACATCAAAAACATGAAACAAATTTGCTCATCTACAATCAAAGTTCAAAAACCTATCATTTCATATCAACTTGTAACACAACTCAAGTTCTCAAAAACCATATCAAAACTTGTAAAACAACTCAAGTACCACAATCACAAACTTGTAAAACAACTCAAGTTTCCCACCCATATCAGCTTGTAAAACAACTCAAGTTTCCAACCCATATCGGCTTGTAAAACAACTCAGGCTTTCATACACATTTGAACTTAAAACAGATAACACAAATAAATCATGTTCTGATCACCACAAATAGCTTGATATCTATACATAACTTGGAAACATTCACATCAAAACAAGTTATACAAATACCCATATTGGATACGTGTATCAAAAACACGACAAGCACGCAAAAACACAAATTTTCAAAATCGGCCAAAACACAAATTTTTCATGGATGTGCTAAAACAGACCTTAAAAACGCTAAAATAGACCCATGCGCTAGGTTGTTTGTCCTACGCGCTAACCTATCTGCATTATGCGCTAGATTCCATCTATGCGCTACCCTTTTCTACCTATGCACTATCTAATTTATCCTATGCGCTAGACTCTGCCTACGCGCTACTATTTTCCTCCCATGCGCTACATAAACTAACCTATGCGCTAGAATATTTCTACGCGCTAATCTGTCCTCCCTAAGTGCTCTCCTTTTCATCCTATGCGCTAGGCTAGCCATACGCGCTAAATTCCTTTGCTTAAGCGCCACCCTTTCAGCCCTATGCGCTAGGTTATACCTACGCGCTAAACTTCCTATTTGATGCGAACTTCTACGCCTCCTATGCGCTAGGTTAGACCTGCGCGCTACCCTGTTCTTCCAAAGCGCTACTAAACACATTACCTGCGCTATTCTAGATGGACGTGCTAATGTAAACGACCTATGCGCTATCAAAATCATTTCGGACGCAGCAATTAAACTGACTCCTATGCGCTACTCTGCACTGCGTATGCGCTAATATGTGCCTTACACGCGCTAAAACGATAGGTCCGAACTTTAAAATTTGAAAAACACCTAAAAACGACAAAATAAAAAATCAAAAAGGGGTCAAAAACGTTGACTTACTGGTGGTCCACGCACGGCTGGTCTCCGATACCTCCGAACGCGCTCGAAACGGTGTCTGTGGTAGGGAATAGGCATTTTCTCTCCAGAGCAAATTCTCTTTTCTTCAAAGTCAACAAGCACAAATGAATCTAAATCAAGCCCTTTTCCCCTTTTATAGGAGGAAAACGAAATTAGGGTTAACTAACTGGGCCTGTAATATGGTCGCGGTCTCCCCTATACCAAAACATTTGTAATTTATCGGGAGATGAATCAATTTACACACTTTCTCCACGAACGAAATCCTATACATCATACGAACTTCATCAATTTAAATCAAAAAATTTCCAAAAAAATATATATTGATTCATCTCCCGAGGGGGCATCACATCAAACATTGAATCTGGGGCATCACATCAAATCTGGGGCACGACTGGCAAATCAAAAGAGCGACACAAAAATTGCATTTGATCATAAAAACACAAAAACACATCATTTTCTTTGAATTAACATGTGCACACACGTCACTTCAAAGAGGGGCAAAATGTAGACGCATAAAAATGACCATATTCCTAAATGAATATTTTATGTTCATTTTTCTGTTTGATTAAATCCAATTTAATTAAATTATCCACATTCTTCTATTTTATTAAATAAATTACTCAATTTATTTAAATAAAATTCACTATACCCATTTAATGAATAAATCATTTTATTCAATTAAATCCCCCTATCCACTTTTAATTAAATTCAAATTTAATTAAATAGTTATCCTAAATTGAATAAATCTAATTTATTTAATTTCTCCAAATACAACCAAATTTAATGAAAATCATTTAATTCAATTAAATCCTATTACCCCCCCCATCCACTTGCAAAATCCCAAACCCCTTCCTAACCCCTTCTAGAATATTCTAACCAATTCTAATTAACCTAACCCTCCTCTAAACTTTGTCACATCCCTAAGCAAAGGGAGGTCACTTCTCAAATGGCCCAAAGTCTTGGATAACCATTGAAGGTTTTCAACCTTCAACCACCAAAACCCCCAAAGTCTTTGAAAACCATTGAAGGCTTCCAACCTTCAACCACTTAATCCCCAAAGTCTCCAATAACCATTAAAGGTTATTTCAAACCCTCCCACATGGTTAAAACATTTGTTTTGACTCAACCTCTACCCAACCCAAGGGTCTCATCAGGTCATTAATGCTTTGACCATGATTATCTCTTAATTATTTGCACAAAGGTTTATCTTTGGATTAGATCCTAATTCGGTGGGTAAACCTAACTTAGACTTGACCCTTAGCCTTTAGATAACCATGAGGTCTCCTCAGGCCTTTAATGCCTCCAACCTCTTCTTTCAATCCAATCCTGTGTGGACATTTGTCACCATTTCATTGGTGCAAATTGTGCACATGGATCCCCAACTTTCAAACTTGGCCCTTGATTAAACCTTTCAATCTTGACCATCCATTGCCCTGTTTGTGCTATAAATAGAGCTCTCATTCCTCCATTTTTAACAATCATCTTTCAAATTTGAAGCATCATACTTATGCTCAAATTCTTTCAAGCTTTCATATCATCTATATGCTCATCATTTAGCCTCTCTTAGATCATAAATTAGACTAATATGCATGTTTAGAATAAGTTCTTTATCATTTAGCTCAATCATAGAGTAAATGTAGTATGCTAGGATAATCTTCATACTAACCCTGTCATCTTATCATTTAGTTTATTGCATTTTACCATCATACATAGCTTACAACACATCTCATACTAAAATCAATTAAAAATCTCTCTCGTTCTCATATTTGTCATCCCTAAGCCATTTTGCTCAGTAATCTGACAGCAAAACATTGGTTTGAGGGACATTGTGAGATAGAGAACCATGGGACCCTCCTTGGGAAGCTGAGTAATACTTCATTACTCCATAGCATGCATCAAGAAGTCCTCTGTGTGTGTGTGGATTGGTATTTTACATATTTTTCACATTTTTAATTCTAACAACCCACTTTTCCCACATACAAGTGTTATTGTAAAGAAGTAGCGCTTTTGTGTGCAAAATAACGTTTTTGTTTGCAAGATAAGAAATGCCCTAGTTTGTGAAAATCTCTCAATGCCAAAGATGGATGGATAGAGATGTGGAGTGGGAGTTGTTTTGAACCATAGCAGCCTAATGAGACTTAAGTCATTTAGGATAAATGTTTGTTGAAGTCTAGGTGTGCCATGATTGCTTACCTGTTGAGACCCGAAGATACTTGATCAAAGTATCTGTTGATAGTCTTAGGTTTAAACTTTAAGAAAGTTTGAAAATAAAACAATTGATGAGGAGTGATTGATGTCCGTGTGCAGGAGGATCTACGCATGTTGCAATTACACGAGAGACATCCGATGACACAGGGGTTGCGGGATCGGCTGACAGAGGTCGAGATCGATTGCATTGCAGCTATCGATTTGTATGATGTGATGCACATGCCCATGATTCAGATGAATCACGGATTGATTACCGCGTTAGCAGAGTGCTGGCACAGCGAGACGTGCACTTTTCACCTTACGTAGGGGGAGATGACAGTGACCCTGGAGGATGTGTGGCGCATCCTGCATATTCTGATTCGGGGGGAGCTGGTGACATATGATAGATCTTAGGGGACTTTAGCAGTACAAAGATTTTTTGATGAGGATGTTATCATTGATGATGTCTCCATTGCTCGGGAGGAGATTGCTACCTTATACGAGCCGTTACCAGCAGTTGTGTCTGGCATTGTGGGAGGACTACTGTGTCCTGATAGGTGCTCTCATGGTCTAGCCATTGGATGGAGATAGGTGATAGAGCAGATGATTACAGAGGGGACCCAATTTGCCTGGGGACCGTGCGTGCTGGCGCACCTTTATCAGGAGCTGCATGAGGTGGTATACCATGGGAGGGGCTCACTAGTAGTGGGAGTGACACTACTACATATTTGGGCATGGGAGCACCTACCAATGACTTGACCAGTGAGTCTCAGGTTCCGAGCAGTGAATCAGCCATATATGTTCATGTATAGCGGTATGATGAGTCAGCCCCACTTGGGGAAGTTAGAGTGGTGGCGGCAGGCATTGGATGATCTCGATGCAGTGATATGGAGACCTTACCTAGAGTGCAAGCCCTGGGATGATGATGTTGAGGCACTGCCATATGTGTTTATGACCCGATTCCTCATTGGGAGGGCCTCGTATCATGTAGAGGGACAAGTGCTCGGTAGAGTGATGAGGTAGTTTGGATGGTGACAGGGGTTACCTAGTGGTTTGGGAGAGTATGCACGGGTGATATGAGAGAGATATGCCTGGGGGCTAGTACTTCCGTATGACCAGGCACTGGTAGAGTTTCAGATGCTGCAGGTGAGACCTTGGGACATACGACCGAGGGTTGTGGATGCAGGGGTATCAGATGAGTACACGCAGTACCTAGCGACTCATCCGATTCTACGGATATCTGATCCAGTAGAGCCGGTGCCTGATTTTGAGGATGAGAGGGGACGGAGATGGAGGAGAGGAGGGCGAGGACTTATGGTAGCGAGACGAGGGAGAGGAGATGGTGGAGATGGAGGAGGAGGGGATGGAGGAGGAGGGGGGATGGGGGAGGTAGTGGAGGAGGTGGTGGTGGTGGAGGTGGAGGAGGTGTTGGGTTGGGCAGTCGGAGCCAGCGAAGAGGGAGAGTCGGATTGCCACTGTGGATATCACAAGGACCATTGATGCAAGGAGGAGTTAGATTGGGTGGGAGAGGGATGGAGAGGGAGATACCGATGGATAGAGGGGAGGGAGCCACTGGAGAGGGATATACTGGTGAGGCAGCCATGGAGACAGGAGAGGGATCAGGTGGAGATGTGCGAGAGTGACTGATAGTACATTTGCAGTCTTGACTTGAGGCATCTGAGACACAGGTGGAGGATTTGGAGGCGGAGGTGGCAGCTAGAGATGTGCAGCTATTTGCATGAGAGGCAGAGGTGGCAGCTAGTGTTGCAGGAGAGGGATAGTGTAGTGGAGAGATTAGCAAAGCTAGAATAGAGAGTTTGGGTTGGAGTAGGAGCACAGGGTCCTTCTGGGGAGGTGATGAGATAGTTTGGTCGGGCACAGGCTAAGATAGAGTATTGGCGGGGATTATATGAGCAGGTGGTGCCAGCTAGTCAGCGAGCACTAAGCTATACACAGATGCGATGGACTAGTTCAAAGCAGTCGCAGAGGATGCAGAGCAGTGGGGGAGTGATGGGTCCTCTACGGAGAGACAAGTCAGGGGGTGCAGGAGCTAGTGGGGGATTGATGGGGCCTCCACGGAAAGATAGATCAGATGGTGCGGGGACCAGTGGGGGAGCAGGTGGCGATGGTGGTACAACATCTGGTCAGAGTGGCATCTAAGAGAGCATTTTGTATATTTTTATTTTTGGACTGTATCTTGGATGGCTCTTGGTAGCCAATTTTGTAGACTTCATTATACTTTGATACATGAGATGATATATATGAGGAGATCCCATTTTTTTTATTTATATGCATATTGTGATGTATGTATGCTTATGCAGGATGATGTTGTATGAGTTTATGCTTAGATGGAGACGTGTACATGTATGCATTTTATGAGATGATTCCTATATGTATGGTTTTATGATGATTTGTGATGTTCAATACTAACATATGAATGCAAGTTTATACATGTGTGCATGTTTTATTTTGATGTAATGCTTTATGTATGTAATGCCATGATGATGATGTATGCTTATGATGATTTATGGACAGGATTTTGGTGTTTCCTATTTTGATATAATGATAAGATAATGATATGCAATGATAAATGCAATGAATGAATGGTTTATGCATGGATATGCATCTTGATGTTTTTAGATGAATGAAATATGGATAAACAAATATAAAGTACAAATGTTTTTATGATGATGTCTAAATGAATGCATATGTATAATGGATATATAAATGGTATGAACCAGTGTTTTGGAAACAAATGGGTTTATGATTCTAAATGCTTAAATATGATTTAAGTAAAAATGTGATGATAATGCAACTTATGCTTTAATAACTACACCTTAATGCAATTAAAAAAAGATAATGAATGCAATGCAAATGAACCCTAAAATAAGCATAATAAGATACTTAATAATGGATGAATGAAGGCACCTTTCAACTAGTGAATAGATAAATGAATGTATGCAATGATAAATAATAAAGGATGATAAAGGATGATAAAATGATAAGTGATAACTGACACTAGATGAATGCATAGCAAATGGTTAATACAATCAAGGATAATTTGATCATATGAATGAATCTAATCATCATGATTATGCAATGATGCAAATGATTAATGAAGACTAATGTCAATAAATTAAATGAACTATATGCAATTTAATTAAAATGACATGAATGTACTTAATGCAAAATGCAACTAAATGTAATGATGATATGATCATGATGAATGCAAGATTTTTTAGACTTTACATGAAGCATTGATGATGTATTAGAGTACTCGGTCCCGATTATATCCAAAACCAGCTCAATTCTTACATAATTGTTCATATGAACCTTGTTCATATTTGCATATAAATCATACATATGAATGAGTGAATGGATGGGTGATATGCAACGGAATGCAATATATAAATAGATGGGATGAAATGACGATCCATAGTGCTTTATTTTCATCATTGAGCTTTAAAATGTTGCAAGAGAATACAAGCATCTTGACATAATGTTTCAAGATGACCTGAGTATTTCTTACATGGATTTGATATAGCAAGTTAATACAAACGACTTGATATAAGGGTCAAGTCGACCAGAGTATTGCTTGCGAAATAGACAAAGATCATCTCCGTTCATGCATAACTTGGATCATCCTCCTTGATCTTGAATTGATCATATCCTGAGACAAGTTCATACGTTAATAAGAGATAAAACCTTTATCTAATTTGGTTGAGGTAGGAGGAACCAAAGAAAGAGCATTTGTACCTGCAAGCAAACCGTATGTACATAAAGAATAAAGAATATGGATCCTTGGCAATGGTTCATGCTCATATGGTTGAGGTATACGTTGTAGTCAGCAAGCCATAATGATCTATGACTGCATTTTGCATAAGATCATGTAGCTTAGTGAACTTCCCATGTAGACACCATTAGTACATGCCCTAGAACTTCATCAAAATAATGCGCAGACAATACACAAACAATGCTGAAAGATCCTGATATAAATAACCCACAAATCAACCAATTATTTGATAGCTTAAACAAAAAAAATTTGTCAAAGAAAATATCATCTTGTCTTTGTTTTGGTAAGGAAGGATGCATCCTTGTTGAAGACAGTTTTGATTGTTGATGTCGATTGTTTTGGTCAATTTTGAGAAGTGATCATCGTGAGTATTTTTCAATGCTTGTTTGGTATTTGTGCAAATGAGTATGTACAAGGTGTTGCCATGTTTTTGTTTGATTTTTGATGTTTTCTGATGTTTTTGGATTTTGAATTGTTTTGAATGTTTTTGGTATTTTATGATATAGTTTTCCAATGTTTTTGGTATTTTGTGAGACAGTTTTGAATAAAGACCCCAATGAATCACGAAACAATGTAGAATCCACTTCCATCAAGAGGTTAAGGGTATTGCCCCCAGTGTAGACATGGCTATGAAAAAGCGGGATGCAAGACGCATGGAGTACTTTCTTAATTGCAGATGAATAATAAGCCATGGTTTTGGACAGATGGATGTGTGTATGAAAGGAATGTGATTGCAACAAGCTTGAAAGACAATGGAGCCATAGCTTTTACAAGTGGTGCCTATTTGCTAGGTTTTCACCATCGTACTTACCCAAGGTGCCACTAGAGTGGTTGTTCACCATTTGGATGCATGATTTTCTCTTACTCTTTGGTGTTTTTGTATTTTCTTCAGGTCATTTATCTAAATGTTTTTGGTATTTTTGCCAGTATACATGGGAGCCTGATGCTCTGTGCAACTTTTTTAGGTGTAAAACCGTTTGAGGTGCATGTTGTTGATCGGATCTACTAGTGGTTCTCCTTTTGACGTAGCCAACTGATATGCCCCAGACCCAAATACAGCAGTGACAACATATGGACCCAACCAATTTGATTCAAACTTTCCTTGATGTTCTCGGTTGGGTTGGTTATGAGGATTTTCTCGAAGAACAAGATCACCCACCTCGAATGTATGAGGTCTAACTCAATGATTATAGCTTTTGCTCATGCGCTGTTGATAGGCCTTGAGGTGATTGTATGCAGCTTGTCGCTTCTCATCAAGTAGCTCTAAGTCTTGAAGATGGGATACTCTGTATACTTCATCATCGATGAGATTGTGCAAAGAAACCGGTAGTGATGGGATCTCGACCTCAATAGGTAAAATAGCTTATGCACCATAGACCAATGAGTATGGAGTTGCGCCTGTAGGGGTTCGAATGCTAGTTCGATATGCCCATAGTGCTGGATTCAATTGAACATCCCAATCACGACCAGCATCATTGACTATCTTCTTTAGGATCCTTAATATGTTTTTGTTTGATGCTTCGGCCTGACCATTGCCTTGTGGGTAATAGGGAGTGGAAAGCGGTGTTGGATGTGAAATTTCTCACAGAGTTCACGAACATCTTGATTCTTGAAAGGAAGACCGTTATCTGTGATGATGGACATGGGTACACCATATCAACAGATGATGTAATTGAGGATGAATGAGGTGATCTGCTTGCCGGTAACTTGGGTAAGTGGAACAACTTCGATCCACTTTGTGAAGTATTCGGTGGCGGTAATAATGAATTTATGGCCATTGGATAAAGATGGACAGATTTTACCCACAAGGTCAAGGCCCCATTGACAAAAAGGCCATGGTGTTGTAATGGGTTGCAATTCTTGTGCTGGTGCATGTATTAGGTCTCCATGAACTTGGCATTTCTTGCACTTCCTGACAAAGTAGTAGGAGTCTTTTTCCATAGATGGCCAATAGTATCCATTGCACAGGAGTTTCTTGGCTAGTGACAGACTGCTTGCATGAGTTCCACAAATTCCTTCATGTACCTCTTCCAAGGCCTTTGTTATCTCATCTTGTTCCAGACATCGAAGGAGAGTACCATCAAGACTGTGTCGGTATGGGGTTTCAGTGATAATGGTATATCGAGCAATTTGGTGAATGAAGGTTTTATGTTGGTTATTCGATTGGTTAGGAGGAAGGGTGTGATCATGGAGATAGGTGTATAATTCACCGTACCATGGGGATTCAGAACTGACAAGGTGACATATCATCTTGGATTCAGGGATATCATAAGCAGGGATCTAAAGTTTTTCTACCAAGAACTCGTAGCGTGTTGAATTCTGCAGAAGATCTAGGAGAGATGCGATAGTAGCCATAGCGTCAGCAGCTTGATTCTGATCTCTTTGTATTTGCTCAAAGGTAATTGTAGTAAATGATGCCTTTAGACTGTCTACCATTTGCTTGTATGGCATGAGTTTATCATCCTTGGTCTGATATTCATCTATTGCTTGCCGAATGACCAGTTGTGAGTCACCATATACTTGTAGTTCTTGTAATTTCCATTGTATGGCTAGCCTGAGTCCTGTGATCAAGGCCTCATACTCTACTATGTTTTTTGTGCATGGAAATGTGAACCTATAAGACTTCAGGATGTTGTCACCTTGAGGTGTGATAAACAAAATACCTGCCCCCGAACCATGCCTAGTATACGAACCATCAAAGTATAGTTTCCATGGTTGTGTCGTTGTGATCATGAATATCTCTTCATCTGGAAAATTTGAAATTAGAGGATGATCACTTATGAGGGGTGCATCGGCCAACTGATCTGTAATGACTTGTCCTTTGATAGCTTTACGGTCTACATACTCGATGTCAAATTCACTGAGAATCATCACCCATTTGGCCAAGCAGCCTGTTAATGTTGCTTTGCTAAGTAAATACTTGAGTGGATCAATCTTTACAATGAGTTGTACCTTGTGTGTTAACAGATAGTGCCTCAATTTAGTGGCTGCCAAGATTACTGCTAGGCAAGCTCACTCAATAGGTGTGTAACTGAGTTCATAGCCCACCAGTGTACGAGAGATGTAGTAAATAGCACACTCTTTCCCTTCTGCATTATGTTGTGCCAATAGTACACCCAATGCTGTACTTGTTGCTGAGATATAGAGTAATAACGGTCTACTTGGATCTGGTGGGATTAGTAATGGCATATTCATGAGATAATCTTTTAGCATCTGGAATGCTTGCTGGCATCTTACATCCCATTGAAAGCGGATGTTTTTGTGTAGCAGATGTGTAAAGGGGTGACACTTATCTGCCAGTTGTGCAATGAATCTTCAGATGGATTGTAGCCATCCTTGTAATGTCCTTAGCTGACTGATGTTCTTTGGTGGTGGCATGTCCATGATTTCTTTTACCTTTGCTGGGTCGACCTCAATACCTTTACTTGAGACAATGTATCCTAGAAGCTTCCTAGAGGTTACTCCAAAGACACATTTCTTTGGATTGAGTCAAACATGATATTGTTCCAGTCTATCAAAGATTTTATATAGTATGTCAAGATGACCTTCTCTGGTGAGTGATTTTGCTAGTAAGTCATCAACATAATCTTCCATCATAGTATGCATCATGTCATGGAAGATAGTGGTCATTGCTCGTTGATAGGTTGCTCCTACATTTTTTAGATCGAAAAGCATTACATTCTAGCAATATGTGCCCCATGGACATGTGAAGGTTGTCTTATGTTGATCCTCTGGTGCGATCTTTATTTGATTATATCCTGAAAAGCCATCCATGAGTGAAAGCATGGCATATCTTGCTGTCAGATCTACTATGATGTCGATATTTGGTAGGGGAAAGTCATCCTTAGGACATGCCTTATTCAAATCTCTGAAGTCAGTACAAATGCGAATGCCCCCTTTTGGTTTGCCGACGAGAACAATGTTGGATATCCAGTCTGCATAATCAATTGGTCTAATGAAACCAACATCTAGGAGTTTCTTAAGTTCTACTTTGACTAATACTGCAATCTGAGGATGCATCTTGCGAAGCTTCTGCTTGATAGGTTTAGCTCCTTCTGCTATGGTGAGGTGATGCATGACTAAATCTCTATCAAGACTAGGCATGTCTGCATATGACCACACAAAGTTGATTTGAAGCTTTTGAAAGAACTCTACAAAATTAGGTTGTTCCTCTAGAGTTAGAAGAGATGCCAGATGTATGAGGTGAGGAATTTCAGGAGTCCCCATGTTGTATTCTTTTGTTTCCTCGATGAGAATCATTGATCGTTCCCGTTGTGTGCTATAGGGAAGGATGTCAAACCTTTCATCTTCAGGCGCCTCAGAGAGGTTTTCATCATTGGATACGCTCTTTCTTTTTACTTTTGTAGGATCAAACAGTGCCACAATGTGGTTTTCACTAGAAGATCCATGTTTTATTGTTATATTTTTGCAACTGAAATGATTGGCATCCACTCTGAAGTATGTTGTGCTATTAAGTTCTATGGCAAATCCAGCTTTGTGATCCCCACTTGGCAAGTTATCCCTTAATTCCAAAAATTCAATGATGGCCTCGTCATTTTGGAAGAGGTCAAGACATGGAGGATTTGGTTGGTTCCATTCGATGAGTTCAGGATGGACAATGGGCATTACTTCATCGATTAGGTTAAGTTTGTTAGATGTATCAGTGAGGGTTCAGACGTTATGGTGAAGGTCATTGATGATACTCTCCTTGTCAGAATCAGGTGTAGGATGTGACATAGGGTTTTTTGGAAGAAGTTTCCATCTCAAGAACCCAAGAAGTTTGTATCTGTGCTTCTCCATAAACAGGGATGTCTTTGCGGGGTGGAGGTATCGATGTGTCTTCCTCATCTAAAGTGTTAATCTCTATGGAATCAAATTCCCATTCATGTGAGTCGATCTCTGAATCACTTTCTAGCATCCGATTGCTATACCATACTGGGATGTCCTTTGTGTTAAATACTACAGGTGTGATCGGTGCTGCAGGAAGGATGATGGAGATCAAAGAATATAATACAGGTAGTATCAGTAGTGTTGACTTAGTTGCTTTTGTTGGAACTACTGGTGTTGTGGATGCTGCTACGGGTTCTGATATAGTTGCTACTGCTAATGGTGCTTTTGATGTTATTGCTATTGCTGATGGGATTACAGGTTTGTTTGGTGGGATGATTGGCATTGTAGATGGTTGTGTTGGGATTTTGAGCCTCAGTGGGGTAGTTGCGATGGTGTTTTATGTTGATTTGATAATGAAAGGTGTCCTTTTTGCAATAGGCTGATATAGCAGTTTGCTGGGTTTTCCTTTGAATTTGAGCTTAGGAAAGATCGCCTTTTCGAAGCCTAGGCCTATATTATCTTTGGGCTTTAATTCTGGCAGCAATGGCTCATGTCTTCCTTGTTTGCAAGATCCCAAAGCACTCTGACCATCATAACCCATTTTTTGCATAATGAGGAGGCCTTTTCTATATTGATCCATGGGAAGTGTAGCTTGCGACATATTAGTGGTGATGGGATCTTTATAGATCCATTCCGCTAAGTCCTCATCTTTGGTTTCTTCTTCTTGACTCTTCCCAAGGATGAAAGGCGTCAAAGCACATGCTGGCATGATCAATGGTTGCTGAAGTAACTGTTGTGGTTTGCCATGTGTTCTAGGAGAAGTGGGTATTTGTCCCACACAAAAGAGTTGACTTAAGTTGTATTCCCCAGGACCTTCCTCTGCTATTTTCATCTTAAGCTTTTCTTGCTTGGGTATAGGGGTGTTTGAATTGGCAAGAGAGGCTGGATTTATATATGATGTGGAGGAGATGGCTTCTCTATTATTAGGAATGGTAATCTCTAGTTGATGGTTGATATTATGATAATATACAAAGGGATTTGCATCACCCAGGATTGTGATCTCTACACCGTTATGTGGGAACTTGATACATTGATGGTAGGTAGATGGAATGGCTTGCATGGCATGTATCCAAGGTCTTCTTAACAATAGATTGTATGGCAGAGGAAGGTCCAGAACCTGACAGATGATGTGCTTCACCATAGGGGCCACTTAGATTGGTAATACCACAGCTCCTTTGGATGAACGCTCTGCATCGTCATAGGCTTTGATTGTGATCTTCTTATGGGGATCCACTGATTCTATGGCATATCCCAATGTTGTGACCAACTGCAATGTACAAATATTTAGGCCTGCTCCATTGTCGATCAAGACTCACTTGATCCTATGCTAGTTGATAAATCCTTCAATGTGTAGTGAGGCATTATGAGGTTGCTGGAAGGAAGAGTTGTCACTTTCAGAAAAATTGAGATAAGGGGATGACTTTAGGCTTCCAACCATGGCTTGAAATTGGTCGGTATTCAGGTTTGTAGGGACTGACACCTCTTGGAGAGCTTGATCCAAGATTGTTTTATGAGATGGAGATAGGCGCAAGAGCTCTAAAATGGATATAAGCGCAGGCGTTTTGTCTAATTGCTCCATAAGATTGTACTGCTTTGGTATGGAGGTGGTGCCTTGGGGAGTTGCCTTTATGGTAACCTTGCCGCAACGTGTAACAACATTGCAATTTGAGCTGGGATTCTTGATGGTTATAGTTGCAATTTGTTCACTGGCATCATACAGGTGATTTACAGTATAATTATATGCAGCCTACGTATAATCAGTGGTATCAATGCCTCTCCTGGAAGTGGAAGGACCCCTTTGATCTTATGATGGAAGCAGATTTTTGAACATCAGATGATCATTGTTTGTTGTTTTTGGTTCATGCCCTTTTATTTCAATTTCACCTTGGTCAATAAGATCCTGAATAAGATCTTTCAATCTGTGACAATTACTTGTCTTGTGTCCTCTCCCTTGGTGGAAATCACAATGTTCAATATCTCTCCACCATGCAGGTTTGACCTGAGGCTCATAGTTTGATGTTTTAGGTAGAGTGACCAAATTTTGAGAAATCAGTTGTCGCAATACTATTTCGATGGGTTCCCCTAAGGGAGTGTATGTTTGTTTTTGTTTTTGCTGACGAGGTCTAGGTTCATCATGAGATGTGATTCAACCTTGATTTGAAGGAACAATTGTGTTAGTCTGAGGTGGAGGATTTTGTCCTGCAAATCGAACCATAGGTTGTGCACTTTTGATAGTTCTGGCATCCACAACCCCATCATTGATGATATTCTTGTTTTTGTTCTAGAAGCTTGGTTTGTCACTATTGAAACATGGATAAGGGACATCCTTTGGTTCATTATAGATTTTGATAAGTCCTTTCATGATGAGGGCCCGCTCACATTTCAAGCCCTTGGTGATCATGTCATTAAAGGAGTCTGTGTCTTTGACATCCAGGTGAAACTCCATTTCTTCATTTAAGTTGGAAATGAATATTTCCACTAGTTCTCATTCAGGTAACTGAAGAGAACATCTGCTAGACATTTGACGCCATCGTTGCAGGAATACTGAGAATAGTTCACCTGATTTTTG
Source organism: Cryptomeria japonica (assembly GCF_030272615.1). NCBI lineage: Eukaryota > Viridiplantae > Streptophyta > Pinopsida > Cupressales > Cupressaceae > Cryptomeria > Cryptomeria japonica. The sequence goes on along the minus strand of NC_081412.1, from coordinate 240,798,932 downwards.
TTTAGTGTTGCACAAATCAGCCATGGTGATGTCGCATTCAATGTTATGAGAGTAATGTGCCAAGAACTTTTGAATTAGTTCTTCAAAGGTCCTAATGCCACCTGGTAGCCAGGAAAACCATGATGTGGTTGTTCCTCCCAAGCTTTGGGGAAAAAGTCACATTAGGTATGTGTACTCATACGCCACTTCGAGGCAAGTTGAATGAAATTCTTTGACATGATCACAAGGATCCCCCTTTCCTCTATATTTTTTGAATTTGGGTGTTTCGAATCCTCGTGGAAAGGGTGGCATATAAAGATTCCTATCAAAGGGATAGGGACAGATGTCATTGAGTGAGAATTGGTTAGTCTTTACACCACTATGAAGTTGTTGGGCAAGATTTTCAACTTGTTGCCGCAACATCTCCATTTCATTTGGAGGAGGAGGTGGTGGGTTACCTCAAGGAATGTTATATCTGATGGGATCTCTACCTCTTTCTTCTTCATGGTGACTTTGTCATTCTGATGCTTGTCTTAATTGGGCAAGATCAAAGTCAGATGGGAGTTTGGCTCCTTCTTGAGCGAGCTTTAAAAAGTGAGTATCTGCATTACTCCTGAGTATTTCATCAAAAAGTTTGTTAAAGAGAGGGTTATGATGGGCCCTTTCTAATGTTGCTAGAGTAGGAGTACTTGGGTTTTTGTCATTCGCATTTCCTCCAAGTGCTTCTTGAAATTCATTGATATTTTCCTCCTCTTCTTCTTCAATTTCTGCTTCTCGTTGCCTTGAGTGTGATCGGGTGTGAGCCATTTTGTTTACAAGTTTTTATTGAAGTTGAGCAAAAATGATGATGAGTTGTTGATGAAATGAAAGATTGATGTTTGGTGAATTATGTTGTATGTAGATCTCTAGCACTTTAAAGGTAGATGTGACCGAAATTCTTTCTTTGAATGGCTTGTTTGTTTGATAAGGTTTGATGTGATAAGGTGTAGAGAAATCTGAGATGTGTTACAGATTTAACTACCTAGTAATGAGAGGATTCACTCATGAACTAGTTTTAACCTGCATAGATGTGTTTCTTAGGATGAGCTTATCCTAGATGTAGAAACAAACTAAAAAGTGATGTGATGTGTTTGATTCAAGCAATATCTAAAAGATGATTTAGGACAAGAACCTTTTAATGTTTTGAGAGTTGGAACGGATTGATGATGAAGTGATGATGTATGAGTGAGATGATGGACGAAATGTTTTAACTTCAATAAAAGCTTTGTGTTACAAATGGAACAAATTCTATCTCTTCCCTTTTGGGTGTTGGTGGCATTTCTCGAGCTATGCTGTATGTGATACAAACGTTTGGAAAGAAGTTGGGATTAATCTTGCCTCCTTGGTTTTTGTGATAACTCAAAGCTCTATATTGCATAAAAGCTCTGCGGTTTAATGATTCTGAATCAAATTCATTTGTTTTGTCTTGAAGGTAGAGACACATGTGACGTAGAAAAACTCTATGAGAGACAAAGATTTGTCTATTTAGATAGAAGAATTTCCTCCTTTTGATCAAAGCTTTTGAGCTCAATGGTCTTCTTTTCAAATTGATGTTCTGATGACGATTCTTCTTTCGCAGGATGTGAAGGATGGTCATAAAGTTTGATACTTTTTTTTGTTATTGATCTTTTTGGTTGTTTTTGAAAGATGTTTGGTTGGATGAATACTTGTTTTGGAATTGATTTTCTGATTCTTCTTTGACAAGAAAACAAAGCAAGCACACAAACACAAGAATGTTGCCTTAAAAGGCACAAATGAGTATGGGTCTAGATCAACCCAATCTTTGGACTTTTATGACCCTTTCCTTTAAGTGTATTTTAGGTGTTTTCTTTCCAAAGCCTGAAGTCAGCTCAATTTGTACTTGGTCTTGACTAAAATGAAGACAACTCAAACACTTTGTATCCCTAAGGTCAAATGGCCAGTTGTGATAAATTCAGCCCACATCTTGATATTTCTTCGACTTTTGTACTACATACCTTATGAATCCTGTCGTGGTAGGTAAGGATGTGATATACTAAGTCTTGCGCGAGTATAACAAATAGATGATCCCTATGATGGGGGAGTCACCACTTTTATCAAGCCACAAGTGACTTTTCAAAAAACTATGTTTCTACTCAAGGAAATATGTATGGTGAGTATCTTGGGAGCAAAACTATCTATGCTCTTGCACTAAATTATATCTCAAATATTCTCAATCAATAGAATGGGTGGGCTACTACTTAAAGGTGTTTAGTCATTTTCGATGTCTTTGGACATAAGTTCATTTTGCAGTGACTCACTTAAGAGCCTTGTAACTTGTGGTGGGGCCCATTTGTCCTTTCGACAAGTTACACTGTAGGAATAGCTATACCCAAGGCTACAGCTTTCGCTCTCACCTGATTTCTACAGCGGCTCGAAGGATTTACCGCGTGAGGTCATTCCCAAGAGTGATGTGTCTCTTGGTAGACCTCTCTTAAAAAGATAAAATTTTTGAGTGTTACTAACACTTTTCTCTTGCACCTAGGACCATGAAAGCCAAGGGAGAGGATAGTGTGTGTTAGAAGTAGGACCACTCGACCAACTTTTTGCACAAGTGTGCCAGGCACGAAAAACACTTGTTCTTTTTAACGTGCCATCGCAATGTGTTCTAACTATTTGGAGATGTTGCTCCAACAATCATGGTGTTCTTTTTAACCTCAAATGCAAAATTTCAAGTAAACTAGAACTTTGAAAATCCTAGTCAACTTAATTTGAAGCACGTATCAAAGAAAAATCACTTTGCAAAAGTTTGAAGCAAGTGGATTGTAAGTTTTATTTGCACCAATAATTGAAGTGTGGATTGTAAATTTTTGCTTAAGTTTGATGCTAGAAATGGATTTGTTTTGATTTTAAGCACCAAATGAAAAGTTAAGCCTAAACTTGCAATAAACAAAAGTTGTTTTGTTCAATTTTAGAGCACCAAACACAAATTTTGATCCTAAGTTTGCAAGAAAGCAAATTTTGTGTTGTTCAATTTTTAAAACACCAAAAAGAAGTTTTTGATTTTTAAGGAGGTTGGTTTTTAGACCTGCACAAGAGACAAATAGTTAGTAAAAACCAAACCTATGGTGGGCTTCCACAAGCCTAATAATTTTTCTTTTTTTGATTACAGGGTCATTTTTACAATGTTCTGTTACAATAGCTCTGCTCTGTGTTTAAACAGAAGCACTATTTAACACAAACGCACTAAAAGAAGAAAAATGACAGGGAAGGCAAAAGCGCTCAAACATGTTCAATAGCGCCCAAACAAGGTCAAAAGTGCTCAAATAATGTCAATAGCGCTAAACTTGGTACAATATCGCTATTGTAAGAACAATAGCACTAGAACAACAAGTTGCAATAGCACTACAATGTGATCAATAGCACTACAACGCAACCTGTGTGTCAAGTTCAACATTCAAACATGTTAGTTGTCAAAAAAAATTGTTTTTAAGTGTTTAGGTTCACGTCGGGTTCACCAAATGATGCTCTGCAAAAAGGGAAGGTTAGTCAATGATAACCAAACACAAACAAAAAGAAAAGACAAACTGTTAGTGTCAGAAATCACAACTAAAATACTTTCCTACACAAGCATATCAAAAGAGATATCAAAAGCATGATAAAATATCTAACTAAGAAGGTAAATATGATGAGGCATCTCCAAATGCCTCCTAACATGCTCTTGGTTTCTTCTCCTTTGTTCCTCTCCTCTCCAAGTTCCAAAATAGTGTAGCTCTCAGCAGCTTTTTGCACTATGGATGCTTATGGAGGTTTGAGATTGAAGTATTTGCTCTAAATGTGAATAAAAAGCTAATACTATGCTATTGATACTAAAATGATTTATTTTAACCAAAATGACAAGATATTAGTTGATTATGCTAAAATGCTCTCTTAAAATGCCTATAGCTTAAATGCATACAAGTTTTTAGGATTTGGATTATGAAGAAATGAGTTCTATTTATAGGTAAAATGGAGCAATGGATAGTTGAGATTGAGCCATCTCAACAAGGGTCAGGATTGAATGGTTTCAAATCCATGTGAGGTCTTTCAACCCAATCCCAGGATGACAAATGTCAATGTGAGATAGGTTGAGAGGAGAGGGAAAAAGCATTAAATGCTTGACATGACCTTGGGAGTTAAGGTCAAGGTTAGTTGAATAAATAAACTCTTTATTCAAAGAATAAAGCTTTTATCCAATGGATAAACTCTTGTGCAAAGGCAAAAGGGATAACCATGGTCAAAGCAATAAATGCTTGAGGAGACACATGAGTGCAAGTTGAAATAACCATAAATGGTTATGTAAGAGCCATTAATAGTCATGTAAGAGTCATTAGTGGTTTTGGAAGACTTTGGAGGTTAAATTGTTGAACACACAAAGCATTAAATGCTTTTCAAAGACTTTGGAGTCTTTGAGAAGTGACTTAAAGTTGCTTAGGAATGTGACAATAATTAGGGAATGGATTAGGCTAATTAGGAAGGGGCTAGAAAAATCTAGAAGCTGGTTTAAGAATGCAAGTGGATTTGGTGGGTGAGGGAAAATAAGATTTTAATTAAAATAAAATTCATTTATTTCAATAAATGTGTGCAAGTTGCATTTGTAGGAAAATGCAAGTGTGGAGGATAAATGATTTAAATAAATGTTTGATTTAATTTATTTAAAAGAGGAATAGGGGATTAAATGAAATAAATATGATTTATTCATTTAATTGATTTGAACTTGGTATAATGAATTAATTAAAATAAATTGAATAATTTATTTAATTAATAGGAGAATGTTTTGAAGATGAATTAATTAAATATTAATTTAATTAACTGTCGGCTAGTGGATTTTTAATCAAATAAATAGGGAATATTCATTTAATTAATTTGGACAGATTTATGTGACTACAACATCATTTTTAGGAGCCAAATTTCAAATTTTGAATTTTGGAGGCCTTATTGTATAAGTGACTCTTTTTCACTCAGTTTCTATAGTTCTAAGTTTGGACCTACAATGGCAACAGTTTTTTCACACTTTTGTAACTCATTTCTTATGAGAAATATTCAGATTTTGAAGAGCAATTTTGGCCTTGTAATGCAAGAAGATCTTGATTTTTAATAAGAGAAGCTTGTTTCCTCCTCAATTATTTTTGTTTCAGCATTGTATGCGATTAATTTATCAAGAATATTGTGGTTTCATCTTGAAATCCTTCATTTTTATTCCATTCCTTAAATGCTTGATTTAGGAACAACATGTTAAGGTGCAGGTCTGTGATTGCATTTTTTACTTCGTTGCATTAAAATTGTGAAAACATACTTGTTTTCCTTTCTATGAACATCAAAGTTGTAAAGCGGAAAATCGCGATCGAACCCTAGTTGCTCTCCCCTCTTCCAACTCCAAGGAGAGAGAAGGGAGGTTCACTAGGGTTGATGGTTTTCACTTAGGGGAGAGACTTTACATTCAAAAGAGGGGTTGAAAACCCACAAGATCCAATCCCACGCAATGCAAGATTGGATGCTAAATGATTTTCAAGGGTTATGACAGCAAGGCTACCCTCTTTTGTAAAGAATGTGCATAGAAGAATTAAGCTGGAAATGCATAGAAAGTGAGAAAGATTCACTTATAAACTGAGATAGGAATACAGTATGAAGCTGCGGACCTAGAATTAGCAGTAAAATGTCGATACGGCGCTGTCCTGCAAATTTGAGCGAAAGTTGCCGGGACGATGGCGCCCGAGCGCCACGGTCCTCCGAAAAATCCGCGAAACGAAGGGGGATCTGTTCGTCTCTGCACAAGGATTCCAGATCTTCAATTTCAACCGCGTACCTGCAACCTACACACAGAAAAGCGAAGACGATTGGGGGGTTAGGGATTAGGGGTTTGCCTTTAGGTCAAACCCCGGTTTTGGAATTAACCAAGAAATGAGCAATGCTGTAAATGTAAATGTCTGTAATGTAAAACAAGTACTAATACCTTGTTGTAAGGATGTTTGTATCCTTATGTGTGAAGGTATAGATGTTGTATGTTGTATGTTGTAGTAGTATGTTGTAAGTGATCTCCTCTTCAATGGTTGAATCCTTGTCTTGAATGCAACATTTAGCCTTGAATGGAGACTTAGAATGATCAATTGCTTGAAGGAATGCTTGAATGCTTGAATGCTTGAGTATAGTTTCCACGCTTTTTCCGTCATGTATATATCTTCCCAAATGAGAGAGGAAAATGTAGTTTATATACTTGTCATTTAGGGCTGATAGACTGATTTTCCCGACCTTAGGCCGACCAGGAAAGATAATTTTCCAATTTGCAAACATAAAGACCCGAAGTCCAAAAGAGACCGGGCCCAAAATAGGACCCAGGGACCAGGGCGCTGGGCGCCATGGTCCTGGGGGACCAGGGCACTGGGTGCCCTGGTCCTAAAGGACTAGGGCGCTGGGTGCTCTGGTCCCACCTCCCGGGACAGCAGGGTGCAAAGGAGGTTCAGGCCAGGGTGCAAGAAAATGCAGTTTTCAGTGTCATAATCAGGTTTCGGGGTCTCCATTCAGGTTGCGTGTTGCGTCGCCATCGTGAAGACCGAAATGCGGTCGAAATTGCAAGTGTCGCAATTTTAGGACGCTACAAAAGTGTTAAAATATTTCATAAGAATCATTTATGCAAGCATGTGCAACTGAGTTGTGAGCTAGTGTGATTTCTTTAGTTGATTGACTCTGTGATTTTTAGTAGCCTTAGAAGGTTTTTATCTTTTATGGATCACCTGCCAAGCATTAGTTTGCATTTTCTGCATATCCTCCTATCCCTTTTCCCAAGTCAGAATTTTAGTTAGTTTTAGGTGATAAAAAATAAAGCCGACCTATAATTTGGAGGTCTACTCTCATAATAGGATACCCACAGCCTGAGAGTAGTCCCATGTTTCACGAGAATGTAGATATTTCACATTTGCATCGGGTGCAAATCCCCTTGACAACAATGGTCCTAAGTGAAATTGATTTAGTGGTTTCTCCCTTCTATGTTGCAAATCGCTAAATCAAATTTTCCCCATTACACTCAATTTCAAAATGTCTCAACCACTAATATCATTCTTGAAAAATGCCATCTCACGAACACAAGTGATCACATAAAAGAGAAAAACATGCATTACATTTGATCCTAGTGAGACTATTGAAGCACGTGATGGCCCATTATATACCACTGCAAGAATCAAGAACGTGCCTTCTTGAGGGGTACTCATTGATCGAGCTTGCATGGTTAATGTTATAACTGAAGAATTCCTATATACTTTGCAATTGCAGCAAGTGACAGATTGATAAAACTGATGTGATAGTTAGAGTTTTTAATGGTTTCTCTTGTCTTGCTATTCGTTATAACATACTTTGAGGTTGGCACTAATTTCTTAGATATTGTCTTTGCTATAATTTCATCTGATCAATTTCATATGAAGTTGGGACATTCTTGGCTCTCTTCCATGAAAGTGATTGCTTCTACTGTTCATAAGTGTTTGAAATTTCCTCATGATGATAAAATCATAACTATTAATCATAGCATGTATCAACCTACGATGAGGAATATAGATGTTTGTCTTGATTATTTTTTATCAGAACAATTATAGCCTCTTTAACCTAGAAGTGATTCTCTCCTTAAATCCTATCAAAAATAGAAGAATGAGATGATTTTATCCTTGAGTAAACCTAGAAATCCAACACTTAGTCTTCCTCCTACTGATGACCATATTCATTCTCCTAAGGATAAACATATTATTCCTCCTAAGGATAGACCTACTCTTCCTCCTCATAATGGACCTGATCTCCTTCCTACACCTCCCATTCTTCCTTTATATGGTGTGGTTCCACCTCCTACATCTTACAAAGGGAAGTGTTCAACATCTCCTATTGTTCAACCTAAAAGACCACTTCCTATGCATCCTTCCTTAAAAGAAGAAAAGAGGCCTATAAATAATGAGCCTAAACCTTCACAACCTTTGGCTAAAACTAAATGAAACCGTTGTGTGAGAGAACACCAACAGAGACATCATGCTAGAGCTCATGAAATGGCTTCTCAAAACATTTCTTTCCCGAAGACACCAACTACTGAAATAATACCATTTTCTCAACCTTCTCCTAACCAAGAGGTTCAACCTAGATCTCCTATATATAAAATGACTAAGACAAATGACGGTTCAAGTTATATTCCTATTAGAGCTCCTATTTTTGTTAATATTAATGAAGAAGTAAGTGAGAATGTTGTTCATGATGTAAATGTTAATCCTAATAATTTATATGATGAATATGAATATGTTGATGTTGATAGTAATTTATCTAAACAATTTTCAAAAGCATTAATCCTAGCTCTAAGTGGCAGACAAAGTTACCCATCATTAGAGCATGGTCCTTGTTTGGAACTTCTGATAGCTCCATCTATTATGCTCAATGTTGCTCCTCTTGCATGTTGTCCACCACCCCTAAATAGTGATGATCAAGATGGGGAGGTGGATGGTTTGTGTGATTAGCTTCATTTGTGTCATAGATTCTCTCTCTCTCTCTCTCTCCTCTCTTGCTTGTTTGTGACCTTCTCTATTTGTCTCTAAATTCTTCTATTTGTTTTCCCTAGTGTTGTCTACTTGAGGATGATGCAAAGTGTTCAGATCTCTTTTCGTTGCTCCCACATTGACTCAAAAGACACATGTGCCCTTCTTCCATGGTGGTTTTTCTTTCTTTGGTTGATGAGGCCAATTCAATGTATATATATAATAAAAGGCATACTGACCCCAAAGTTAGCCGAAACCACCTTGTGTTTTATGTCTTGTGATCATTATCCTTTGATTTGCCTTTTCTTGGGGGCATATTATTATGATAACGTGCTTCAATTTTTGGGTGCATCCTACCTTAAATAAATTGCTCCCAATGAGGTGTAAACAATCTATTTAGCATGGGGGAATACACTCCACTCAATGTCTCTCTCTTTTGTATATCTTGATACTTAAGTTACCTAGCAAACTTATTCCAATGCTTTGTAATTTTGGTATTTTTCTTTTCCATGACTCATAGTAAGAGAACCTTACTAGTTTGTAGTCATGTTTCTCTTGTTCTCTTTCTCATGATGTCCCTTGTATCTTATCATTGAAGATGTAAGATCCTAAAGTCCACTGGGGGATTGGTGTATCTTGTCTTCTTGGTGACTTGGTAAAAGCTTTTCAATGGGAACCCTTTTACTTTATCAAGAGTATGATTGACTTCATACTTCAACTAAAGTTGGGCCTAAATGTAGAATCCTAAAATTGCACCCTTGTACAATTTTTACCGCATTGAGTCCCTACTTTATTGTTTGCACCCCTAGGCTTGATTGGGATCTGATTCTTCTCACACCATGCAAGAATGTCTTTATTTTGACCCTGCACATTATCATGACATCTTGTCCTAGCCCTAAATTGGGGTAGGAATAGAGCACCATTCTCTAGTCCTCCTCAATTGGGCCTCTTTAAAACCCTTTGGCCCATTTAAAATTTGAGTATGATTCCTAGCTCCATGTTGGCTCATGTCGATAAATTAGCAATTTTTTTGATAGACAAGTATAAAAGGAGGATTTCCCCTCTCAATTGGACATCCACAAGAATCAATAATCAAGAATACACATAAGAGATCAAACATTCAAGCAATTGAGCAAGCAATCAATCTTCCTTCAAGCTTAGGAGCAACAACAAAGTCAAGATTCAAGCATTGAAGTGAAGATTCACATCATATTTTCTCAAAGACTTCATGAAACCCTAATCCCTTCTAGAGACAACAAAACTTCACAAAGAGGTATATCATTTGGTTTTCAGACATTATGCAACATCTCCCTCAAAATGAGAATCTTCATTTATAACAATTCATTATCTTTTATCTCTATTTCATGGTTAATTCCAAAACTGTGGTTTGACTTAGGCAAGCCCCTTATTCCCAATCTATTGCCCTTTCTTTCTATGTGCAGGAAATAGGTACAGAGTTGCAATATTCAGAATAGGCATCATTTGAAAAGACAAATCAACCCTCTTTGGTATACAAAAAGTTAGGAGGACCAGAGAAAAGAGCACTCTAGTCCTGACATTTTTGGAGCCTTTTTTAGGTATCAAGTCTGAATCTACATATATTGCTCAGATTCAAGTGTGTGTCTTTGTCCCACATCTATAGCTCACTGTTTTAGCATATTTGCCTTTATTTTTAATAGTTTTCCCTAATTTTAGCATTTCAACTCACAAAAAGGGTAAACAAATTCATAACCCCCCTTGAATCCAATTAGTATTCAATCATTATCATTGTTGGTTTGTGATTGAATCTATTGGATCCACCCCTCTTTTGAATGTAATGGAAAGTTAGAAGTTGTAATCCCTCTCACAGTGGAAACCCTAATTTTTCACCCATTACACTTTGTTATAGTAATTGAATAGTGACTTCCTCCCTCTCAAGAGCAACAAGACTAGGTAGGAATGGGAAAATTGGAAAATCCCATCCCTGCATCCATTTTTTGAAATCGAGATGTTAAAAGATGAAAACGAAGGTCTCAGGGATTTTGATTAAGAATAAAGATAAAATGTTGGATTTTACAAAGGTAAAAAAACAAGGAGAATTGCTTAAGTGTCATGTGAGGCACAATTTTGTATTTTCTTAAGCAAGTTTTGAATAAGTTGGATGAGGTCCATGCCCCGTACCAACACATTTTTAAGGTCCATAAGCAAATGTAGGACCTTGTTTTATTCTTTAGACCACTGAGAGCTACATGGAAACCTAGGGCCTCAATATTGAAATAATTATTTTTAGCAATAAATAGTTTGTCTCTAGCTCCTCCAATTATTGGAGCTACATGTAAGAATTATAATAACATGATTAGAGAACTTCAATACATTGAGGGAAGGGAGGTAGCATTTAAGGAGAAAATTGATTCTTTCAAAGATTTACAACATTAGACAATTCCAAATATTTTGAGAAAAGATAAGCAAATAAAAGGCCTATAGGAATGGAAAAGGGATTTTGAGATGGCAGTATAGCCAACAATTGATCAGCTCACCTAGGGAAAATAACCTTAAGAGGCCACTTATTATTTAATCATTGATAAAATTATAGACACTAATTCTTTGTACAAAAGATTTGTAGCTGAGGTAAAAAATGCAATAGATAATTAAGCTAGGGAAACATTTAACAGATTACAAGAGCCAAAATATTTTAAGTGGCCCTATTGGATATTGTTGTTGCTTGGATATGTTGTTGTCATTGATGTCAACATATTCTTGCTCTGGTGATTGCAAATTGGTTTATTGGAACCATGGTTTGGTGTATGGAATATTTATAATATCATTGTATTCTTCTATATTGGTCTTGGTGATCGAGAACGATTAATTAATCATATCAGATGATCTGGTTTTGCAGTTTGTTTATCTGATCAGTGCTTTGCAGAGTTCAGTATTTCCTCCTGTATATTCTGGTGTGATTAGCTCATGATTTGAGTATTTGGGAGATTATTTGGGATGATCTTGTGTATCTTCATTTCAGATGGTTCATGATTTGGTGTTCCACAAGTTATCTTTTCATCATGATAGTTTTTGTTGTTTAAGTGTTCTTAAGGTTCAGATGTGGATCAAAGAAGATTTGATAAGTAGTGTTGGTGCAGCTATTGCTGGTGGTTCTAACATGCTTGTTGATGTTTCCTAAACATGTCCTACTTGTTTTGGTGATCCACATTGATCATTGTGCATGTTCTTGGTGTTTTTGTTGAATCGATAATGTTCTTCATGTTATGCGGTTTTCCTAGGGGTGTAACATTTTGTAGTTGATCTTGGTGAGATTTCCAATGGTGTTGAGTGTTTGGATATTTGATTTAGGTCCATGTAATGTCATGTATATCACTGTATTAGTCTAGTGGTCGATCTTTGTATTGTGTGATGTAATTTTATAATTGTGAGTTGAGGGTTTAGCCGACCTTGTTGTCAAGTTGATGACTTGTATAAATAGGTGATATTGCCATGTAATTTAGGTATCATGGTTGTGTCTTCATTATTAGAGAGAGGTGCATGTGTGAATAAGTGATTCATACTTTGACATTGTGATTGAGCAGAGATTGGTGTTGCAAAGTAGACAATGTGCTTAACCGGAATTGTCATCGGGCATTTGGAGATGCTAAACTTTTAATTCATTTCTTCTAGATTGTAGTCTGAATCTTGTTGTAAGTCAGTGAGACTTTCCTGAGGGTTGTAGCCTTCTGGGTTATTATCTTTTGAGTAGTGAGCTCTAGGCATTGTGCCTGAATGCATGTGCATTCCCCGTTGTAATATTTTCACATACTACTGCAAAGTATCATCTTATTGTGGGTAGGTTCCCACCATGGTTTTTCCCTTAACTGGGTTTTCCACGTCAAAATCTTGGTGTTGTGTGTTGTGTTATCAAATTTCTTATCTCTTTTATTGTTGCAGTTTCTCAGATCTATTTTGTGATTAAGTTTGTAGATCCCCTAAAAAATTGATTCACCCCCCCTCTCTCTCAGTTTTCTTTTATTGGTATTGCCAACAATTGGTATTAAAGCTAGATCCTCTAGAAGAAGCTTAATCGCTTGAGGAGATCGGGGATGGCAACTGGAAGTGGAAGTGTTATCTTTAAGAAGGAGAGTCCAAGATTTGATGGTAGTAACTATGCTATATGGAAGAACTAGATGGAGGTGCACTTGAGATGTCTTGGAGAAGATTACTAGAAGATTACAAAGAATGTCTATATTGTTCCTCAGAATAGACCAGTCACTGCTGATGAGATCAAAGAAGCTGAAAATAACATTAGAGAAAAGGAAGCATTGTTGAGTGCTTTTACTGATTTAAAGATGACAAATGTAATGGGACTTCATACCACACATGAGATATGGGAGAAGATTGAAACCATGTATGAATGAAATAAACAAGTGAAAATTGCTAAGTTGCAGAGTTTGAAAGGGAAGTATGAGATGCTGAAGATGGGAGAAGATGAGAATATAAATACCTTTATGGATGTAGACACCTAAAATTAATTAAATTAATATTTAATTAATTTAAGTCTATCATCATAATTTACCAATTTAATTATGTTAATTCTCTTCTTCTTAAGGTTAATTAAATCAAATTTAATCAATCTTGTCACTATAGTCCAATAATTAAATTATCAAATAAATTAATTATTTCCCTATTCTTCTAAAGTCAACCAAATCATTAAGTCTTCTAAATTCCTCTTAGTTAATTAATTCTAATTAATTAACTTAAGTCATGTGATTCCTACAAATCACTTTTTGTAATCCCCACTTAGCCTAATTAATTCTTCCTTAATCATGCTTATCATTATTCTCCAATTTTATATTCCTCCACTCATGTCACATCAACATTGAGACTTTCTGGAAGCAAAGATCAAGATGCATTTGTCTTAAGGAAGGAGATAGGAATACAAGATTTTTTCATATGCCGATGATCAAGCATAAAGCGGCTAATAGGATAACCAAACTAATTGTGGATAATGGGGAGTTGGTCAAGGAGGAAGAAATAAGGAATGAAGCTAAAAGATACTTCTTGGAACTGCTAAAGAGGGATCACAGATTGGATGTTGAAGCTCAAACTTATTTCCTTCATAATATTCCCTGTCTCATTGATGAACAGATGAATGTCTCCCTTTCTTCCATTCCTTCAATCTTGGAAATCAAAAATGTTGTTTTTTCCTTTGATGGTAACAAAGCGCCTGACCCAGATGGTTTCCCCATGTTCTTTTTCCGAGATTTCTGAGATATTGTTGGGAAAGATGTCTCCAATGGTGTCAAGGAATTTTTGGGGGCTAGAAAACTTTTGAAAGAAATCAATGGTACTTTCATTGCTCTTATTCCCAAAATCCAAGGTGCAGAATCTATGGACAAGTTTAGGCCAAACAGTTTATGCAACTCTTTTTATAAGATTATCTCCAAGGTTCTTACTACCAGAATTTTGTCTGTCCTTCCTCCTTTGATTAATCATTGGCAAAATGGTTTTGTCCCTGGAAGACAAATTCTTGACTCCATTATAATTGTCCATGAGAATATTCATTCTCTTGTTAGAGCTAAGAAGCAGGGTCTCATCCTCAAGCTTGATCTCTCCAAGGCCTATGACCGGGTTGACTGACCTTTTCTTGTGAAGGTTCTTATGACTTATGGTTTTTCCACTAGAGTTATTGACCTCTTCAGCCAGCTTAATACCTCAGCCACTTTTGTTGTTCTTGTCAATGGTTCCCCTTCCCCCTTTTTCCAAGCTTCTAGAGGACTAAGGAAAGGGGATCCCATTCCCCCATCCTCTTCATCATTATGGCAGAATGTTTTGGTAGGTTCATGGAAAATATGGTTATGCAAGGCTCCTTTAAGGGACTCCAACCTTCTTCTGCTGACCTTATTTTCTCCCATCAATAGTTTGTGGATGATACTATTATCATGGGGGAATCAAGTATCTTTGAAGCTAAAATACTAAAGAGTACTCTTTGTAAGTTTCCCTCAACTTTTGGTCAGCTCATTAATTGGGTCAAAATCGAATTTTTTTTCATCAATACTCCTAAGAGAAGACAACAGAGAATCAGTAGAATCCTGGAATGTAGGATTGTTGATCTTCCTGCAACCTATCTTGGCCTCCCCATGGGCATTGCACCTCCTGATCCTTTTTGGAGCTCACTAGTGGATAAATTTCATAAAAAACTAGCTGGTTGGAAAGGAGCCCTTTTAAGTCAAGCTGGAAAGCTTCAACTTCTAAAAGCTTCTCTTGAAAGCATATCGATCTATGCCCTAAGCCTTTTCAGAATTCCAATTAAGTATGTTGATGCAATTGAGAAAATTCAAAGAAAATTTCTATGGTCAGGGGTTGAGGACAAGAAAAGAATGTCTCTTGTGGCTTGGGATCAAGTATGCAGACTGAAAAGTAAAGGAGGTCTGGGCCTGAGAAGAATCTAGACCTTAAATGAAGTTCTCATGTCCAAACAGGTCTAGAGAATGTTCCATTCAGATACTGAATGGTGTAAAATCTGGTGAAGTAAGTACTCTCTTATGTCCTCCTCTCTTTCTTCTTTTATCAATTCGAAAATCGATATTAATGGGTCCCATATATGGAATCACGCCTCTAAGCACAGAGAAAGCATTGCTAAAGGAGTAATTTGGAAAGTAGGAAATGGCAGGAAAGTTAAATTCTGGAAAGACCCCTGGCTTTTTTATAAACCTTTGATTGAAATCCCTGAATGGGCCCCTCATGCTCCCTCCTGTATTAGAATTTTTGGCCCTTTAGTTGAAGGGTATTGGTCTGGCAATAAATGGCAACATTGAAAGTATCCACCCAAGCCTCACTAATCTCAAGATCCATCTGTCTTCGGTCTGGTTGAACAAAGAGGAAGACTCCCTCATTTGGAAACATGAACCCAAATGTATTATTACTATTTCTTCAATGTATGGTGTTCTCTCCTCCACCCCTCTTGTTAATCCTTTCTGGTCTAAAGCCTAGATTAATGGTCTGACCCCCAAAATCAACTTTTTCTATTGGACCATCCTTCAAAATAATATCTTGACCCTAGACAACCTCAAGGGTAGAGGTTTTGCATTCCCAAATAGATGTGCTTTGTGTCTTTAGGAGGAAGAGTCAATGGACCACCTGGCCATCCACTATTCCTATTCTACCTCGGTCTGGGAAAGATTTCTTAAAAGTTTTAGCATTGATTGGGTGTTTCCTAACACTATCAGTGAAGTGTTCTCCTCTTGGAATTTTCATTGGTCTAACTCCTTTTTGAGATCTCTATGGCAGCTATCACTTCCTCACATCCTGTAGGGATTATGGAAAGAAAGAAACAATCGTACCTTCAGGGACATATCCCTCAATCAGGATATTGTGTTCCAGAAAATACAATGGGTGATTGTGGAGAATATTGGGATCATTGAGGGTCCCTGTTTCTTGACCAACCCCCTGGAATCCAACATTTTAAGCTCCTAGAATTTTAAGAATGCTGGTAGCTCTAACCCCAAACAAAACAAAAGACTTGAAGAAAGGTGGCAAAACCCCCCTCATGGTTGGTTCAAAGTTAATTTTGATGGTGCTGCCAGGTTGTGGAGCTATTCTTAGAGATGATAAAGGTATTTGCAAGGAAATGATTGTTGTCCCAATAGGGAGTCAAACAAACCATAAAGCACAAGCAATGGCAGCTCTCCAAGGTATTATCCTCGCTAAAAAATGGAATTGCCCCTACATATGGATTGAAGGGGAATCAAACAACATCATCAAATGTCTCAAGGGGACCTCTAAGACCTCATGGTCTATCAACAATATTATAAAAGTTGCTAGAGACCTTATCAACACTTTTGAAAAAAGTTACATATCCAATATCTACCGTGAAGCCAATAGGTTTGTTGACTAGGCAGCCAACGCAATGATCAATAAAGATGAAATGATTACATGGATGGGAGAACAAGGACTCCTTGAGGATGTCAGACTAATCATTTTTAAGGATCGATATAGTAGCACTCCAAAGATTTTTGATGGACAGAGTAATAATGAAATGGACTAAATGGAGTACTTTGAGTTATTATAATAATGTCAGCATCATTTATTATAATACTTATTCTATCACTTCCCACACTTTTTGGGTTAAATTGATAGTTCTGAGAAACTTTTTGTCTAAAACTCTCTGCAAGTTTCAAAATTCAGCTTTGAACAACGAAAATATGGGCGGAAACAGACGTCGATACAAACCTAGCAGCTGCAAGGAATGGAAACAAAAGGAGGCAGTCTGGAGCATTTTGTAGAAGGGTGGATTTTTGAAATTCATGGAGAGACTCCATGGACGGGATGGCACGCTTACCAATTTTTTTTGCAAAAACTGAAGAAAGGGAACTTTGAAAATGGGAGACCAGTCTATTGTAATTGATGAAGACCTTATTGCCCAAGCCACAGGTCTCGGAAGGGAAGGATGCAACTTCTATAGAGATAGAAAAATTAGTAAGGAGGCCATTGATAGATATCCTGAAACCGAAAAGGAGAAAAAATGCCTAGTGAAGCTAAGTAAAACTTACTATCCCCCTAAGGCTTTTGTTAAACCATGGCGGGAGGTCCTCTTTGTTTTAATGTGATACATTACATTGGATGGTAGATTCACTAAAGTATATGACTACCATTTTGTTTTGCTAAATCATTTTAGGCATGATGAGAAGGTTAACTTTCCTTATTTTTTGTTATGCTTGATGAATGCCACCATTAAGGCCTACAAAGAGAACCCTATGGGGGACACTGCCATGCATCAAGGCTTAATGGTCCTTATTTATGACCATCTCAAGGCCAATCAAATAGCCCACTCGCAGCCCTCTATTGAGTCTGAGGAGAATGGGTCTGACTCTATCTTTTCAATGGATGAGGGTTCCGACAGTGACCCAATGAGTGATTTTGAGGAGAGTTTGGATGTTTCGGATTTTGAAATTGGTAAGAAGAGGAAATATATGAAAACAAGACCTTCTTCTTCAAAGGGTAAAAAACCTAAAGGCAAAATCCTCCATATTAGCTCCTCCTCCTCCTCGGAGGTCTCTGAAGACTCAGAGAAGGAGAAACCCCAAGGTTCTTTGAAAAAGAAAACTAAAGTCCATACACAGACTAGAAACAAGCATAAGAGAAAGGAGGAGAATGTGAAGGAGCTGGAGGCTCATAAGCAGGAAAGGACTTCGGAAGCTGAATAGAACCTAGAGCAAGTGACCATTGGAGAGGCTCTTAGGGTTGACAACATAGCTACTGTTGGTGACACTCCAAAAAAGGAATGGGACAACCCTGGTAAGATTGATCTTCCCCCAAACCCTCCTCCTAAGGGTATGCAAGGTTTTATGGACTCTATGGAGTGGCTAATAACTGGTTACAAGAAAGTTGTGGATGAAAACAAAAAGCTTAGCCACAGAATTCAGATTCTGGAAACTATCAACACTGGGGAAGAGAAGACTATAGCTGATTACATTAAGGACCTGAAAAATACCATTGCAAAAGCTGAAAATATAAGATACTCCTTCAACCCCATATTTGAGAAAATAGAGAAAGATCTGCTGGAGAGGAAAACTCTTGTTGACGCTATGGATCAAACTATTTCGAGCACTGCCAATAAAGTCAGGGGAAAATTGAGGATTGCCTCAAGAGTATTGTAGAACAAAGTTTAAGCATCCTGAATATTTCTGCTAGCAATACTAAAAATCTCATCAGCAAATTGGACGAGGAGAAGGAGACCCTGGATATTGACCCTAACACTGAAGGCACAGGAGATGCTCAAGGACCTAGAACTGGAACTAGAGGCAAAAAGAAAGAAAAGAAACCAAACAAGGACCTGGATGATCTCAAAGCTATTGGGGCCACCTATGACCAGTTGGTGAAAAAGGCGAAGGACCTTCTGAAGGCTATAGATGTGTAGTGCCTTCCTAGTTTCTTTGTTGTTTCTATCTTTTGCTGTCTTTTTGGTATGATGGTTTTTTTGCCAGTCATTTTGTAAGCGGTTTATATGCTCTGGAATTTTTGATGTCTTATCTTAATTTCCTATGTTAAAGGTTTCGGGTCCTAAAAACCTGTTTTTCTTAATTAATCAGAACATTGAGACTTTCAAGGAAATTCAAATTCCTTTGAATCGCCCCATGCATCCTTTATTTTGGAATTTTAAATTCATCTTTCCTCTTCCCAAGTAGTTTTATATTCCTTTTTATTCTCCCCATGCACCTTGATCCACGTCTTCCCTCTCAAATCAATCTCAACCCTTCTTCCCAAAATTAATCCCGACCCTCCATTGGCCTCCTCCAATATATAAGTTGGAGTCTCATTTCCTCACAAATCACTACATGAAATCTTCTTCTAATCTTATGTTGTTCCTTTCTTCCTCTATCTCCTTCTATCATATCCAAATAATCCCTCATCCAAACAAATCCTTTTTCATCCAAATTCATCTATTCCTCATCCATCATAACCCAAATCCAATCCTAATCCACCAATCTTGTTATGCATTTGGAGAGCATTCCACATCCATCAAGAAGAGCACATCCAAACAAGTGGAGCACAAGGGCACCTCTAATTCATCATTTTCTCAATCAGAGGAACAAGAGAGATCTTCTCTTGCAAGGTAATAGTGTTAGTTTTATGCTTTTTATTTGGTTTCCAAATCATTTGTGTTTGAACTAACCCTCTACAGCCTTGCTCGATTTTTCTTGGTTCATTCTGGCATGCCTGATGGGACCCACGTCCCTAATTTAACATATTTTTTAAAGTTTTTGTAAGTTTTTGTCAAAGATCATAGGTTAGCACGAGCGACTACACTCCAACATGAGTGATACGGGTTCGGCGCAAGCGATACGAGTTTCAGTGTGAGCAATACAGGTTTCGGTGCGAACGCGAGTGTTTCGACGCGACCGCCTGCAAATTTGAATTTTCTTTCCTACCTTCGGAACAATCTGTATTTCGGCATGAGCGCTGCGAGAATAGTGTGTCTGCCTGCAACATTTCTTCATTCACTTCCCTATTCTTATTTTCACTCATTCTCCTTTCTATTTTTCTAACTAGTTATTAAAAAACACAATAAAGATAAATTCACCTAAAAAAAAAAATAGTTTGCCTGTTTTATTCAATTTTTTTCTAACGTTGTTTTAGCATGAGTGCTCTGCGAATAGCGTGAGTGCCTTAGAGAATCTCCCGCCTCTTTTTAAAAATTTGAATTTTTAAATTTGGTGTTGACCGCTAACAATTTTTTTCTCTAGCGTGAGCGCTTGCACTTCAACATGACTGACTACAAAACAGTGTGACCGCTGGTATTACTTTATGTTTTCTATTTTTTTATTTTTGTTTATTATCTGTCAGTTTTTCCACTATCTCTGATTTAGCGTGAGCACTCGTAGTTTGACACTAGCGTCTACAAAACAATGTGAGTGTTGTATCTGCATAATTTTGTGTTACTAATCAGATTTTTGAGTTTTGCAGACTTCATCCGAGTGGTCCAAGGCCTAATTTAAGACTACTAATTTGTTTTATTTGTAAGACATTGTATAGAAGAAAATATTTCCACTACATTAGTTCTTGTCTGCATTTTTTCTAATTAGATAATATTTGGATTTTGGGCTTAAAATTAACATTTACTTGCTTTAAACTAGTTGCACACTTGGTTTTATTTAAGGGAATTAACACTTGTCTTTTGTGTCTTCTCTTGTTTTCATGCTTTTTACCTTTAGTGGGCTCACCCTCCCGATTTGCCTAGCACACTAGCACAGGCATTAGTGAGAGGGGAATGACCCAAGTGAGTACGGCTAAACCCGAGCATTCCAACTCACTATAATCAAATTTTCTTTTGAGATGAAAATATTGAAGGATGGAGCTATCTAAGTTTACTCTCATATCAAGCACTTTGTAGGGTCCTTGAGGTCTAAATCACACTTGTGTGACTACTACTATGCTTGGTGCTTTGTTAGGCTATAGGCCTCAATCGCGCTTGTGTGACTACAAAGGATAGTCTTCGAACAAAAACCCTTACTAAGAACTCTAGGAATAGAAGCTACCTAGTTCACCTCCAAAAGGTGGATAATCTTTGTGCAAGGGAGATATTAACTCCCCCAAGAGACTTGCCATATCGTGCCCACATTAGCATTTGGAGTAGGCTAATATGGCGTTGAGGATCCATTGCATGAGACTCAACAGCCATATTCTGATTAGCTATTGGGTGTGTACCTGAGTCAGCAAACAAAGGTTTTCCTCCTCAATAGACTTCCTAGGATAGCATGATGTGCTTGAAGTCTCTATTTATGTCAACGGCTAATGTGTTTTCTATGTCTTTTTGCCAAGAGGAGAATTAGTATAAAACACTACCCCTTCAAATTCCACTTTGTCATTATCAAACCCCTATTTCCCTCATCTTCATCCATATCAAATCCCTAATCCATTTTCATCCATCTAAGCAATCACCAATCCCCAACCAATATCTCTATTCTATCATTAATCCAATCTGGGATAACCTTCCCCTTCCTCTTAATACCATCAATACATTCTTCCACAATCATTTTCATTCCATCCTCAAGGACTTAGAACATTAACCTAATCAAATTTCCAAAATCCTAATTGATCCTAATCAACCCAATCAATCAATCAATCTCATCCTAAGGTTCACACTTGGTGAAAGTTTAGTTTAGACCTATATCTTTAATCAATCAATCAAGTAGCTTTTGTTCTTGGGAAAGAATCTCCCCCAAGTACCTTTTCTTAATCATTTTGGGTTGATCAAAACCCTAATCCTTTTACCCTCTTTTGCTTAGGCACGTAAGGCTACCTTGAGTAGAAGAAGGTTTGATCAATTGCAAAGGTCTAAATTTTACATAGCTTGGTTGTCACCTTGCTTGTGGTCCACATCATCAATTCCCATCTAAGTCCTAATCTAGGGGCTAAGGTGTCATCCTAATCCAAATCAATATTGTCCTAATCCAAGGACCAATCCAAATCAATCTTGTCCTAATCCAAGAACCAATTCAATTAAATCAAACCCAATCCAATCCAATCCAATCAAATCAAATCAAGTCCAATCCAATCCACAAAAATTAAATCAAATCCAATTAATCCTCAATCCAATCCAAATTTTCTAAGTCCTTATCCTCATCTTCATCTAGTATCATCTCATCACTTTTATCCCCCTCATTCTCATCATGGCTTGGTATGAGAAAAAGGGTTATGGAAGTTCAAGGATCACCCTATCAACCATGCCCATCCAACTCATGCATGCCTCAATGCTATCCAACTTCTACCAACTCATGTCTCCCACCCCAACCCACTTACCAAGTCAATCCCATAACCCCCAATCCATCTACCCTATCTTCATTCATTCCATCTCACCAAATTATATTCAATCCCAATAATCCATCTTATATTCCTTATCCTTCCTCTACCCTTGACAAGGGAAATCCATCTTATTCCCCATCCATGTCTTCATATTATCCCTTGTCCACATACCCCTTCGATCCAACATCTATACCTCCATCTTCTCCCCCAATCCATAATCCCAATCCTCCATCTAATACCAAACCTCCACATAATCCTAATCCTCCAAAATTCGCATCATCCCCATCCTCCAAGTCCCTAATTCATAATCTTATCCAATTCATGCTAGCAAAGGAGATAAAATCCCCACCTCGAAACAAATTTTCTAAATCTCCTCAAGTCCTCCATCCACCTCCATCACCTCCAAATCAAGACAAACCTCAATCCCCCAAGTTTTATGATAACACCATCCCTCCATCTACCCAAGTCGAAGCTTCCATATTCTCCTCCATCATACAATCCGGGCCACAACTCCAAACATACCAAGAGCTTGTTCCAAGTCATGCTAGCATAGATTGCTCTTCACCTCAAGATCAAAGCATCCATCCATCTCATGATACCTCTTCATCTCAAAATTCATGTCTATCCTCCACTCCATCTGATGATCCATCCACTCAATCCAATCTCATATTCAATTGTATTCCCCATCTCATCCAATCCAATGCAATCACATTTCCCATCCCATCTAGTCCTATTCAATTATTAATCTACCTCCCATTATATCCAATCCATTTTCTCCATCAAAACTAAGCTTTTCCCATCTATCTGAGCTTATATTGACTTGCACATAATCCAAACACCCATCCATACTATGCTAATAAAATCCAAGTGGCAATCCTTCCATCTACACACTTTGCACAACCAACTTCTCTTTTGTCATCCATCAATCTACTCACACCCTACCCATTGAGATGCATCCTTCACATGTCTGGCGGTTTATCCAAATCTGTCTTCCTACCCATCGGGATGTATCCCTCCCATGTCTGGCAGTCTGTCCAAATCCATGTCCTACTCTTGGAAAGAGATATCAGTTGGTCATGTGCATGGTGTTTGCATGATTGAGCTTTTCGCTTTGATTTTTATCTTGTGTCCCATGATGATACTTGTTTAGGGATGCCTTGATCATCCTATATCTTGGTATGTCTTGGTTGGTGTATAATAGGGTATAGTTTTTATGGTATGGTATGTTTGAAGGTTTCCCTTATACATACTGGCAACCCTACATTTGTGTTTATCAACACTTGCATGATTGTGTACAAGGCATACCTGTTTGTCTGAGAATTTAGTCCACGCCTTAGATATTCAAAACATCCTGATTCCTATAATCAATGGTGTAGATAATTTGTGGCAATATCAAAACTAGGTTTTCTCTCTATATTTGCACAACAAGAGATCCTGTCCACTTCATTTCGTTCATCCATCTCAGAGGCTCCAATTCATTTATTCCCTCTTTCATCATCTTCATTTTTTAGTCTTCTAATCCATTTCGAGAGCACACCCATGTTCTTTGAACTCGTCTATCCTCTCAAGGGGGCATACCACTACTTCCTTGTCATCCTGCCTCCTCGCCATTTTTCCTCATCTCATGACTGGGGCATCAAGCTACCAATCCTTATTATTTCCATCTACTATGTTTTATTCTTCTTTGATATAACATCACTTCATGATGCTATATCAAAGAGGGGAAAAATGTAGACACCTAAAATTAATTAAATTAATATTTAATTAATTTAAGTCTATCATCATAATTAACCAATTTAATTATGTTAATTCCCTTCTTCTTAAGGTTAATTAAATCAAATTTAATCAATCTTGTCACTATAGTCCAATAATTAATTTATCAAATAAATTAATTATTTATGTATTCTTCTAAAGTCAACCAAATCATTAAGTCTTCTAAATTCCTCTTTGTTAATTAATTAACTTAAGTTATGTGATTCCTACAAATCACTTTTTCTAATCCCCACTTAGCCTAAGTAATTATTCCTTAATCATACTTATCATTATTCTCTAATTTTATATTCCTCCACTCATGTCACATCAACATTGAGACTTTCAAGGAAATTCAAATTTCTTTGAATCCCCCCATGCATCCTTTATTTTGGAATTTTAAATTCCTCTTTCCTCTCCCCAAGGAATTTTATATTCATTTTTATTCTCCCCATGCACCTTGATCCATGTCTTTCCTCTCAAATCAATCTCAACCCATCTTCCCAAAATTAATATTGGCCCTCCATTGGCCTCCTCCAATCTATAAATTGGAGTCTCATTTCCTCACAAATCACCACATGGAATCTTCTTCTAGTCTTATGCTACCCCTTTCTTCCTCTATCTCCTTCTATCATATTCAAATAATCCCTCATCCAAACAAATCATTTTTCATCCAAATCCATCTATTCCTCATCCATCATAACAAACTTGTTATGCACTGGGAGAGCATTCCACATCCAAACAAGTGGAGCACAAGGGCACCTTTAATTCATAATTTGTTCAATCAAAGAAACAAGAGAGATCTTCTCTTGCAAGGTAATCGTGTTAGTTTTATGCTTTTTATTTGGTTTCCATACCATTTGTGTTTGAACTAACCCTCTACTACCTTGCTCGATTTCCCTTGGTTCAATGGCTAAGGTGAATGATCGTGTCCTATGTATCAGATGTGCTGGTGGAACCCTTGAAGGAGATGAAATTATTGCTAAGGTTCTGAGAGATTTGCCTCCTGCTTATAAACATAAGGTAGTTTCTATTGATGAGATCTAGAGTGTGAGTACAATGAAAAGAGATATGTTGGTTGGAAAGATTGCTACATTTGAGTTGAACGAATTTGGTGAATCACATGGAAAATCTGAGAACATTCAAAGCATCTGTATCCGAAAAGCAGAAGTATGATCCTGAAGAATACAAAATATCCAAATATGAAAGAGAGAGAAGAGAGATGGAAGAGCATGAAAGAGAACTAGATGAGCTTGAAGTACTGATTGCTTGGAAATTGCCTAAAGGAGATGGTAAGTATGATGGAAAATTGTCTTTGAAATTTTTTTCTTGCAATAAGGTAGGACATTTTGCTTCTAGATGTTCGGAGAGAATGGATAAGTATGATAGACATGATAAATTTGATAAGCATGATAGAAATGATAGGTATGAGAAGCATGAGAAATATGATAAGCCTTACAAGTCTAACCAGAAGCATAAGCATCCGAGGAACTGTTATTATGTTGTCAATGAAGTTGTTATAGATGAAAAATCAAAAGGAGATGAAGTATTTATTGCTATCAAAGAAGATAGACTGGTACATGTTAATTCCATAAGTTGCACTATTGAGAAGAAAGCATTAGCTACTAAGGTTGAAGAAAAGGATGAATGGGTGATTGACAGCGGTTGTTCACATTATATGACTAGTGATAAAATAAAATTTGTGAGTATGGAAAGGTATGCTGGTGGAATAGTGAGATTTGGAGATGACAAAGCCTATGCAATCCATGGTAGAGGCTCTATTTCCTTTGATGGTAAGCATAACAGTGATGATGTCTTGTATGTTGAAGGTTTGAAGCATAATCTTTTGAGTATTGGACAAATGGTTGACAAAGGTTACGATTTGCAATTCAAGAATGGTAAATGAAAGATCCTAAATGCCTTTGGTATATAGATTGCATCTGGAACTAAGACTGAAGGAAATATCTTTCATTTGAATGCTAGTGAGAAAATTTGTTTGATTTCTTATATTGATGAAAGTTGGTTGTGGCATAGGAGACCGTGTCATGTTAATTTTGATTCAATGATTAAGGTCAGTTGTATTCAAGTTGTTAGACATCTTCTTAAGATTGTTAAGCTTGTTGATCTGGTATGTAAGGAATGTCAATTGGTTAAGCAAACGAGAATTTCTTTCAAGAGAAAAAAAATATACATTTGATGGACTGCTAGATCTTGTGCATACTGACCTTTGTGGACCTACAAATGTTAGAAGTGTGCAGGGAGACATATATTTTATGTTGCTAATTGATGATTATTCTAAGATGATGTGGGTTGTCTTTTGAAGAAAAAATCTGAGGCATTAGACAAGTTCAAGATATTCAAAGCAAAGGTTGAGACTGAGTCAGGATTGAAGGTGAAATGTCTGAGATCTAACAGAGGTGGAGAATTTCATTCCAGTGAGTTTGATTCATTCTATGAGAAGCATGGGATTAGAAGACAATTATTTGCTCCTAGAACCTCTTAGCAGAATGGAGTTGTTGAAAGGAAGAACAAGATTGTCTTGGATGTTGCAAGGACTATGTTGATTGAAGGGAATGTTCTGAAGATCTATTGGAGAGAAGCTATTAGCACTGTTGTTTACACATTCAACCGAGTTCATATTAAAGGTGATACCGGTAAGACTCCTTGTGAGCTATGGTTTGGTCACATTTCTACAGTGAGATATTTCAGAGTTTTTGGTAGCAAATGTTATATCAAGAGAGATGATGATATAGGAAAGTTTGATGCAAGAAGTGATGAAATAATTTTCTTGGGATACTCAACAAAGAGAAAAGCCTACTGGTGCTACAATAAAAGACTAAGAAAGATAGTGGAGAATGCAAATGTGAAGGTTGATGAGAACCTTGGAAAAGAGATCAGAGCATGTGGATATGATGATGGTCAACATGTTGTTATAACGCCTATTCAAATTGAAGAGTTAAAGCAGACTGGTCCGGTAGAGACTGTTAATCCAGATGTTGTTGTTATCGGTGGAGAGGTGAATGAACCTAAAAATTAGAATAATCAGAAGACTCTGAGGTATGTAAGATTGAATCATTGTGAAAATCACATTATTGGAGATAAAAGAAAAGGTGTGATGACTAGAAGGAGGCTAGTTGCTGAAGAGGTGTGTTTAATTCCTAAAGTTGAACCTAAAGATGTTGTTGAGGCTTGCAAAGATGAAAATTGGATGAGAGCTATGGAAGAGGAATTAGATCATATTGAAAAGAATAATTGTGCATAGACCTAAGGATAAAAATGTTATTGGTACTAAATGGGTATTCAAGAATAAATTGGATGAAGTCGGTAAAGTTGTTAGAAATAAAGAAAGATTGGTATGCAAAGTATATTGACAGAAAGAAGGGATTGATTATGAGGAGACTTTTTCTCTAGTAGCCAGACTTGAAGCTATTAGACTGTTTCTTGCATATGCTACCTATAAAGATTTCAAGGTATATCATATGCATGTCAAATCTGCCTTTGTGAATGGTGATATTGAGGAAGAAGTCTACATTGAGAAACTTGATGGATCTTCATTATCAAATGATGGAGACATAGTATACAAATTGAATAAAGCTCTTTATGGATTGAAACAAGCCCCTAGAGCATGGTATGCTCGATTGGATAAGTACTTGCTGAAATTGGGATTTAATAAAGGGACTGTTGATAGTAATCTGTATTTTAAGATTAAAAATGATAACATTGTAATTGTTGAAGTCTTTGTTGATGATATTATCTTTGGAGGAGATGATAACTTGAGCATGAAGTTTGTTGATGATATGCAAAAAAAATTTGAGATGTCAATGATAGGTGAGATAAAAAAATTCTTAGGCTTGCAAATTTCACATACTAGAAAAGGTATTTTTATATCTCAAATGAAATATGTGAAGGAATTATTGAACAAGTTTGGGTTGGATGACTCCAAACCAGTTGGAACTCCTATGGTGACTGGTTGCAAATTGTCTAAAAATGATGAGTCTCTGAAAGCTAATCAAAGTTTGTACAAATCTATGGTTGGTGAATTGCTATATCTTACTCAGACTAAGTCGTACATTATGCATGTTGTGTGCATGATTGCTAGATATCAAGCTGATCTGAAAGAGAGTCATGTCACTATTGTTAAGAGGATATTTAGATACTTGAAGGGGACTGTGGATTATGGTTTGTGGTATCCGAGGAATGATGATTTCATGTTATGTGCTTACACTGATGTTGATTGGGATGGTGATGTTGATGACCAAAAGAGTACCTCCAGTGGTGCATTCTTTTGGGGTAAGAAATTGGTCTAATGGGTTAGCAAGAAACAAGATTCAGTATCCTTATCTACTGCTAAAGTTGAGTACATTGTTGTTGTTGGTAGTTGCACTCAAGTATTTTGGAAGAAGCAAATGTTGAAGGATATCAAAGTTATTTATGAGAGCCTACTGTCATATACTATGATAATTCCAATGTTATTAATATGTCAAATAATCTGGTGCAACATTAAAAAACTAAACATGTGCCAATCAAATATCATTTTCTGAGAGAAAAAGTCAGTGAAGAGGAAGTAAAGTTGGAATATGTATCTACAAAGCAACAGATTGCTGATATTTTGCCTGCAGATACATTTGTCTATTTGAGAGACAACTTAGGGGTATCCACCTCTCCTGATGAGAACTAGATGCATTGAGTTGCATCAATCCGGTGGATTTAAGAGCCTTATCTTTCTATCTGGGTTGATGAGTTTATGTTGCTACTCAGCTGAAGTAGTCAATATGTGTTTCAGGTGATCAGTTGTGAGTTTATCCTAAGGGGGAGATTGTCCTCCTTAGAGGATGTGTTTTGGGGAGAGATACATTAATTTGTCTTTGGTATTGTTGTCAAAGGGGAAGAGAAGCATGTGAAAAACTGTTTTATTTTCTTGATCTTAGGAGGAGTTTTTTGGAGATATTTTCTTTCTTTGCATTAATTTTTTTTCACATTCATATGTTGCCATCAATGCCAAAGGGGGAGATTGTTGGACATTGTTGCTGCTAGGATATGTTATTATCATTGATGTCAACATATTCTTGCTCTGGTGATTGCAGATTGGTTTATTGGGACCATGGTTTGGTGTATGGAATATTTCTAGTATCATTGTATTCTTCTATATTGGTCTTAGTGATCTAGAAGTCTTAATTGATCATATCAGATGATTCGGTTTTGCAGTTTGTTTATCTGATTAGTGCTTTGCAAAGTTCAATATTTCCTTTGGTATATTTCGGTGTGATTAGCTCATGATTTGAGTTTTTGGGAGATTATTTGGGATGATCTTGTGTATCTTTATTTCAGATGGTTCATGATTTGGTGCTCCTCAAGTTATCTTTTCATCGTGACACTTGTTGTTTAAGTGTTTTTGAGGTTCAGATGTTGATTGATGAAGATTTGATAAGTGGTGTTGGTGCAGTTGTTGTCGATGGTTCTAACATGCTTCCTGGTGTTTTCTAAGCATGTCCTACTTGTTTTGGTGATTTGCATTGATCATTGTGTGTGTTCTTGGGGATTTTGCTAAACCGGTGATGTTCTTCATGTTATGCGGTTTTTCTGGTAGTGTAACGTGTTGCGGTTGATCTTGGCGAGATTACCGATGGTGTTGAGCATTTGGATATTTGATTTAGGTCCATGTTAAGTCATGTATATCACTATATTGGTCTGGTGGTTGATCTTTGTATCGTGTGATGTAATCTTATAATTGTAAGTTGAGGGTTTAGCTGGTCAACCTTGTTGTCAAGGTTGATGACTTGTATAAATAGGTGATATTGTCATGTAATTTAGGTATCATGATTGTGTCTGCATTATCAGAGAGAGGTGTATGTGTGAACAAGTGATTCATCCTTTGACATTGCGATTGAGTAGAGATTTGTGTTTCAGAGAAGACAACATGCTTAGCCGAAACTGTCATCAGGCATTTGGAGATGCTATTCTTTCAATTCATTTCTTTCATATCATAGTTTGAATCTTGTTGTAAGTTAGTGAGACTTTCTTGAGGGTTGTAGCCTTCCAGGTTATTATCTTTTGAGCAGTGAGCTCTAGGTAGTGTGCTTGAATGCATGTGCATTCCCCATTGTAATATTTTCACATGCTATTGCAGAGTATCATCTTATTGTGGGTAGGTTACCACCGTGGTGTTTCCCTTAAATGGGTTTTCCATGTCAAAATCTTGGTGGTGCTATCAACTTTCTTATCTCTGTTATTGTTGTAATTTATCAAATCTATTTTTGTGATTAAATTTGTAGATCTGGTGAAAACTGATTCACCCCCCTCTCTCTGTTTTCCTTCATTGATATTGCCAACAGGCCCACCATCTCACAAATTGATAGCTGGCATAAAGAACACTACATTCTTGAGGAGGGGCAACCAATTAAGGAGTAGCTTTCCATGTCAATTTTTGCTTGCCACATTCTTTTGCAGGTTTCTTTTTGCAGCTAACCACCTTTTTGCATCACATTTAGCATGTACCTCTTGGTAGCAACATCAACTTCAACACAAAGTTTTGATCTCTAGTAAGGGTGGTTGTTATAACGTGGTGACACCTCAACAACACTCCACTCCAGCTTGTGGCTCTCATTCCAAAAAGTGGTTAAACCAACTGCCTTCATCTCATCTCCAAAGTTGATTTTTGTATTATACTTAAAAGGATACCTTTGGCATATTCTTATTGCAAAGAAATCATTTTTTGACATGTGTGCTACTAGCCTGAAGCTTGTTTTTGCTCCCTTGTGTTATAAAAGGGAAATCAGGGCCAGTAGTAAGGGAATCTAGAACTCGAAAGGCAACTAAAATGTATAGGGCGTGAATTCATAGAAATAAAAGAAAATTTTGTAGAGTCTCCTTTGTCTCACTACAATGAAATGTACATCTTAATCTTAAATCAATGAGAAGAAACAGTTTCAAATTATCTCCAATTTTGTGTGTGTGCATTATATGAACCAATATGTTAATGATATGTTGATTTGTCTTCTTTAATGGAGAATGTGCAATTTGGATAGTGGGTCTCTTTTGATGAAAGGGTTAAATATTGCATTTCAAATATAGTAATGCAAATGCACGTTGTTGTGATTTTTAAGAAGAGTCTGAAGTTTCTTTCAAATAACATGTATGTAAGGCATGAATGTTGAATTTGTAGTTAATGTATGAAGTACAACATTACAAGTGATTGTTACTCTGTTACTTGACTTTGTTACCTAATGAATAAGCACTAGTTTTAATTTCTTGGTTGCTTCTAGAATCATTTAAATTATAACTTCCTTTATTTTCTATTTTAGGAGTATTTTAGTTTAAATTTCCTATCTCAATCTATGTGTTAAAGATGTTAAAACCAAGTGGTATAAGTTCATTTCAAGAGTAAGAAATCTTTCCTTGGTATATTTTCATTGGGATGCATCTTCTACATAGCAATATTGGGGTTTTGTGTCATGTATAAAGAGTATTGCATGTATACCCGCCTAGGTTTTGCAGAGCCTGAAGGGCAGGAGGTCATCAACATTCCTGTTGAGACCTC
Organism: Cryptomeria japonica; assembly: GCF_030272615.1. Classification (NCBI taxonomy): domain Eukaryota; kingdom Viridiplantae; phylum Streptophyta; class Pinopsida; order Cupressales; family Cupressaceae; genus Cryptomeria; species Cryptomeria japonica. Next base: position 240,767,864 of record NC_081412.1, on the reverse strand, counting down.
GTTTGTTAGCCATTGAATTGAAGGTCTGTAGACTAAGTTGAATAAATTCATATGAATCCTAAAGAAAAATAATTAGATAAACCAACAATTGGTACATGTGTTCAGGTTATGCTATCAGAGTTAGATGTAACATATATTTTTGGTCTGGTGATGGTGTGTGAAGTATTCTTTCGGTCTGATGTTGCATGTTTGGTTTTGATTTTGTTCTGGATTACATTCTATGTGTTTCATATTTTAGTTCAATTGTATATTTTGGGTAAGAGATGTGCACAAATGAAATACACATGTCCTCCAAGCTACAACACTAAAAACCACATATCAGAGAATTGCCAAGTATTCTCTAGAATAGTTTTGACAAACATTCCATTGTCAGAAACAATAACAACTAACTCAACCATCTAGGCAATAATGGACCTATAAACTTGATAGTATGATATACACATCATAAACATTATATCCAGAACCAAAATCCATAATATTCATATACTAGATGGATGCAAAATATTCTTCCACTTGAGACATTAAATACTCTTTTCTGCATAAATATTGTTTATTGCATATTAAAACTTCTACTACCCCAACATTTTGGAAACACTGCATACTTAATATCATTATCAAACTACCCAACAACATCAAACCATACTTTTTAAGATCATTTGCAACACATGGTGACATCAATGACCACATAACACAACAACTCAAGTTTACAATATTCTCCCCCTTTGTCATTGATAGCAACACTTGTGTACCACTAATAACAAATATAGCTAAATTCAAACTATATATATCTCCCCCTTTGACATCAAGGACAAAGAGCACTAAACTAAATTCTCTCCTCCTCTTGCTAATAAGATAACTGCACCACTCACTACTCCCTCTGAGAGTAACCACCACATCAATCCAAGAGCCAAAGATGAACTTCATAACTCCCTCATGGACATTCTCACCAACTGAGTGTATCTAGTTTAAAGAAGGATGGGAAATAACCTCCAAATTTTGCTGAGGATACCTAAAGGTATCCTTCACCAAAGTTTTAGTAAAGATATATGCAGTTTGTTCTTAAGTAGGAACATACTCCAATTCGACTTCCTTTTGTGCAACCTTCTCTCTTAAGAAATGATACTGGATTGCAATGTGTTTAGTCCTTGAATGCATTACCATTTTTTAAAATCTTAATAAAACTTGTATTATCACACATAATAGGAATTGCTTCATCATACTTCACCTTAATATCACTAAGAATTTGCTTCATCTACATAACTTGAGTACAACAAGATGTTGCTATAATGTATTCAACTTCTATAATAGATAATGACACTAAATCCTATTTCTTACTCAGCCAAGAGATCAATCTATCTCCTAAGAAAAATGCACCATCACTTGTACTTATTCTATCATCTACACATTCAAACCAATCAGCATTTATGTATGCTTTTAATGTGAAATCATCATCCCTTTTATACCAGAAATCATAATCCAGTGTCCCTTTCAAATATTTGAATATCCTTTTCACTTCTTGATCATGAGATTGGTTAGGATCAACTTGAAATCTAGAAACCAAATAGACAACTTGCATAATATCTAGTCTCAAAGTAGTCAAATACGAGAATCCTCCAATCATAGATCTATATTTTTTTGATCAACTAAAGGTCCATTATCCTTGCTTAACTTACAACTAGTAGCCATATAATTTGCAATCAGTTTAGAATTCTCTATATCAAACTTCTTCAACATCTTCTTGATATAATTGGTCTGAGAAATAAAAAGTTTTTTTCTAGATTGAGTGACTTGAAGACCAAGGAAGAATGATAGCTCACCAATCATAGACATCTCAAATTCCTTCTACATCTCTTCTACAAACTTCTTACATACATCATCATCTCTTCCAAATATGATATCATCAACATACACAACAACAATCAATAATTTATCATCTTCAACTTTGAATTAAAGATTATTGTCTGTAGTACCTTTCCTGAAGTTTTGCTACAAAAAATACCTATCAAACCTTGCATAATAGGCTCTAGGATCTTGCTTGAGTCCATAAAACATCTTCTTCAATCTGCAAACATATCCAAATCTTGTAATAGATTGAATCCATCTCGTTGTTCAATGTATACTTCTTCCTCAAGTTCTCCATTCAAAAATATTGACTTGACATCTATTTAATATACTTTGAGGTTCTTGTAAGCAACAAATGCAAGAAACATCCTTATAGCCTCCATTCTTGCAACCAGTGTAAAATTCTCTTCAAAATATTGCCTTGTTCCTTTTAACTTTTCCATCTTCATTCAATTTGTTCCAGAACACCCTCTTGGTTCCTATCACATTATTCTCCACTAGTCTAGGTACTAGTTCCCATGTTTGAATCTTCTCTATCTGATTTATTTCGTCTTCCATTGCCTTAATCCAACTTTCATCCTTTCTAGCTTCTACATAGGTCTTTGGTTCCACATGAGATAAGAAACAATAGTTTGCTTGTTCACTAGTTTCTACAAGTCTTCTTCTTATCTTAACACCTTCATTCTTGTCTCCAATAATCTATCCCGCTGAATGATTTTTCTTCATATAATTTTATGGTGTCTTAGGAGTTTGTTCAAGTTCCTTTTCTTCCACATTTATCTATTCTTTCTCTTCTGCAGCAACTAGAACAACTTCTATCTTAGTCTCAAATTTAGGTACAATCTCAGTCTTAGATTTAGGTACAAATTTAGTTTGATTTGATTCTTCACTAACTCTAAAATTTGTACTTTCCACAATCTCGTTTATCCTCTTTTTGTAATATTGGTAAGTCTTACTCCTTGTAGAATATCCCAAGAATGTGCCTTCATCTAATCTTGCATCAAACTTCCCTAGATCATCTTCATATCTTCTTATGTAGTACTTGCTTCCAAAGATTCTATAATACTTGACTGTAGGAGATCTTTAATTCCATAGCTCATAAGGTCTCTTTGTATGATTCTTTTTTATTTGAACCCTATTAAGAATATAAACAACAATATGGACAACCTCTTTCCAATACATATTAGGCAGTTTAGCATCCTTCATTGTAGTTCTTTCAACAACTGTTCTATTCTTTCTCTCTACTACATTCTCTTGAGGGGTCATATGAGCGAAAAAATATCTTTTAATACCATGATCTTAACAAAAACCATCAATAAGAAACATAAAATACCTTTCACCATTCATTCCTCTTGTTCTTTTAGGTTCACATAGCTTTGTATGAACCAACTCCAAAGGTATTGAAGTTGAATACTCCTTGTTTTTGAATTTCCTCTTTTTTTGCTTTCCAATTTGACATTCCATGCACATAGTATCAACAGGTTTGATAATCTTTGGTAAATCTCTTACAACATGAGTAGAACTAATATTCACCATATCGTCAAAATTGATATGTCTCATCCTTTTGTGCTACAATCAACATTCACTGCTCTACACCAACATACAAATTCCACCACTGTTATCCTTCACATAGTAAACACTGTCATTAGTTCTTGTACCTTTTGCAACAAATCTTTTAAAACTACTTTTTATTTATTGATTTCACATCCAAACCCATGAAATATGAACTTCTAACCTTTTATGCACATCTTACTCACACTTAGGAGATTATGTCTCAAACCCTTAACATAATAAATACCATCAATCTTATTCTTACCATCCATTGAAATAACCTTTACCACACATAGGTGTAGCTTCCTCTCCTACAAATTTTATAGATCCACTATCACAATTCTCATCATTATTGGAACTCTCCTTTATCTCATGTCATGTGATTTGAACATCTAAAATCAATTATCCATGCCTTAGGCTCAACTTTCACATGTAGTGTAGTCTTCACATTCACTGGGTTTTCAGTACTCTCCACTCCTTTTGGATTACCAAATCTTACATAATTCTTCTCATCTATAGATAGAAACGATACTTCTTCATTTTAGTCATTACCATCTTCTTCTTCAGATGAATATGTCTCCATTGAGAATAAATTCTTCTTAGGCTTATCTTTGTCATCTATTCTCTTATTTCTATAATTCCATCTATGATTATCTCTTCCCTTGTTATCATCATCGGGTCTTCTACCAAAATCTTCTCTATAAGTACATCTAGAAGCATAATGACCAATTCTTCCACAATCGAAACATTTAAAGGGTAAATTACCTTTGTACTTTCAAATCCTTTCTATAGTCTTCTCACAAATTTTTCTTCTATCTCATCAATTTCATTGCTTGATTTAGGTTCATCTTTAATCTTCCTACTAGCTTTGAATACAATGTCTTTCTTCTCTTTCTGCAAATCATCTAGCTTAGCAATCTCAAAGGCAAGGAGTGAGCCATACAACTAATCCAAAGTGTACTTGTCCATGTCATGACTTTCTTCAATAGCATACTTCTTAGGCTTGTAGCATTTGGGCAATGCCAACATTAGTTTTCTCACAACTTCATTTTCTTCTAATTTACCACCAATGCTCTTAATGGCACTTACAAACTCATTTACTCAGTGTCTATAGCTTTCAATATTCTCATCATCATACATTCTCAGGTTCTCAAACTTGAGCTTCAAATTTGTTAACTTGGCTTGCTTTGCCTTCTCATAACCTTCATATACACTGCTCAACTTTTCCCAAACCTCTTTAACAGACTTCAACCCAACAACTTTGGAAAATACTACATCACTTAGACATATGACAATAACAACTTCAACCTTTGCATTGTTCTCATGTGCCTTAGCCTCATTCAGAGTTTGAGGACCATTTTTCAAAGCACTATACCCATTCTTAATTCTTTCTCATATTCTAGTCAACAAATATTTAAAATGGCATTCCATTCTTTCTTTATAACAAGAGTAACTTGTTTCCATCAAATCTTGATGCTTCGAAATTAATTTCCTATGCCATTTCAGATCTTCCTCAAGCAGTTAAAAACTTCTAAGAGGAACTAAGCTTTGATACCAATTGTTGAACACACAATACGACTGAGAGGGACGATGAATCAGTCTAGACCTCAAAACACTTCACTTTGATCTATTAAACTTCAAACCAAAATTAACTTATTACTACAATTATGAAACATGAAAGCACTAAACACAACAAACACATGAACACTAGATTTATGTGGGAAACCCTAAATAGGGAAAAACCATGGTGAAAATCATACTCACAATATGAATAAATGATTATAATGTTTAGGCATAAGGCCAAGGAGCTCACTGTCCTTGAAAGGACTTGCAAGACTAAGGCACAGAACCTCAGGGCAAGATACAAAGGTGGACAAACTATTAACTAAAATGAGTAAGTTCTCCTAATCATGAAGTTGTCCTTGAACCATTGTGTCAAGCAAGGTCAATGCCATAGACAATATATAGGACCACAAACACTATTTCAACTCCATATCTTTCACACTTTGCAATATCAAATATGCTCACGCATCAGTCACATCCACTCCACATCAATTCAAATACATCCCATACTCAGCTCATACACCCACACTCCTATATATACAAGATAATTCACTAAAACCCTAAACTAGGTTGACCACAAACATAATATATAATATTACACAGATTGGGCCACCCAAACCTAGTACATCAAATGCGATCCACTCTAGGAGATAGAGAGGACCCAAAAATATCATAACATAAGCTTTCCAACTGATTTCAATGAATTGCACGCATTAACACATCCTCCAAGGTTGACATCAAATCAAACATGTAGATAAACAATGTCACACCAATTAGTCAACCCAAAGCCATTCTCCAATGAACACAACTCAATGTGGATCTACGCATGCCATGGTGAAACCCATATCATTATCAATACATGACCACAAAAGCATATCCAGACCAAAGAGGCATGATCTAGATAGGATAGATCACCTCAACTAGTTGGAACCTAGACAAATTGACAACACTAAACTTAAAACAACATAATTTTGCTTCCGGGTCAAACCATCACTAGAAAATTGAATTGGAACACTGCAAAAATCAAATAAACATGTCTTCCAAGCCACGACATTGAAAACCACATATTATAGAACTGCCAAGTATTCTCCAAACTAGTTCTTACAAACAACCCGTGCTATAAACAACAACACCAACTAACTCAACCATTTGAGCAATAATGAAATGTAAAATTGATAGTCCAGTATACATGGATCATAAACATTATATCTAGAACGACAACCCATAATCCTCACATACCAGAGGAATGCAAACAATTCTTCCACTTGAGACATTAAATACTCCTTCCTACATAAATACTATTTCTTGCATATTGAACCTTCTACTACACCAAGCTTCCAAAGACATCTCATACTTCCTCAATGTCATCACCAAACCACCCAACAACATCAGATCCCATACTTTTCTAGACCATCTGCAATAAATGGTGACATCAATGACAACACAAGACAAGTTGACATTAGTGACAACATAACACAACAACTCAAGTTTCCAACAATTAGGACACAATGCACCCTACTTTGTAGCAATAAAGACCACCCAAGCCATGAAAAATGACACTGTAGGGAAAAGCATTGTTGAGAGCAAAGGACCAATATTTTGCAAAATTGAAGGAAGATATGAGGTGTACGAACTCACAACATCTTTCAACATTACAAGAGAGCAGTATATTAATCAAAGTCTATTCATTATTATAATGGATATTACATATTAATATTATTTATAACAATATAATATTAATAATAAATTATTTATTAAGTGTTTATATAATAATTATATTACATAATGAATTATTATGATTATATTATACAATTATATTTAATTGATAATTAATAATTGATAATATATGATATATTATTATAAGTTAATTAAGTTAATTATTCATTATTGTTAATACAACTAAATATGATTCTTTATGATATGATATTATATATTATTTTAATTATATTTTATGATCTCTTGGCTCAATAGGTTGATCTTGTTGTTCATCCTAGAAAGGAGGGCATTTGATAGGAACTAAAAGAGGGATGGTTCAAGTTGAATTTCAATGGTGCACCTAGGGGCAATCCAGGTGAGTGTCAAGCATGATGTATACTCTATGACCATCAAGGGAGTATCATTGCTTCTAAATCCAAATATACAGGGAAGAGGAAAAATAATAATGCCAAATATTAGGTAGCCCTCATGCCCCTACAATGTGTCCAAGAGAAGAAAGTGAGTAGGTTACACTTGGAGGGAATCTCATTACCAAATTGATTCTATTAGAGAAGGATGCACTCAAAATTAGTAATTGGGGAAATGAATTGTGCTAATCAACAAATTACTTGAGAAGTTTGAGGCATACAAAGTCAACCATGTATGCATGGAGGCTAATGACACAAGAGATGAGTTGGCAAAGAATGTGGTGGAGGTGGGCATTATGCAAATGACACAAGAAATTACTTAGGCAGGGTCGAATTTTGCAATGACACCAAGTTGAAAGAAAAGGATGATGGATTCAATATGAAAATAATGGAAGTTGGTGAGTAAGGTGTGATAAAATGAGAATATTTATGTTTTGGAGATGGAGGCATTGAGAGGTTTGAGATAGAAGCATGCAAAGATGACAATTTTGGCTATTTCAAGGACCATGCCAAATGCCACTTCATAGAATTTAGTTGGCAAGCAAGGCAAGATGGACACATCGATTATATAAGTTTACGACAAGAGGCAAATGACATTTTTGGGTGAAGTAACAAAATAGAGGATGCTTAGGGTGTTTGTGATGAGCCATGGGTTGGTTCTCTATGCCATTAAAATGGTGTTTGAGGAATGTTTCTTGGGGTCAAACCATTGATATAGAGTTAATTATGATATCTTGGCCATGTTTTTGGTGTTTATCCTCAACATTGGTGAGACAAAGGAGATGACAACAACCCTCTACAATAAGCTAATTTGAAAGCGATTCTTGAGAGAAATAGAAGATGTCCTCAACAATGTGGAGTCAGAGGTGGGAATTCCCTTATTGAGGGATTACTACATGATTAGAAGAAATGGATGCACTATAAAGAGGTTCCCACTCATCTTCTCAACGACCCCATCGAAGATGTTGAATTTTAAAACATCAACGACAAAGGGGGTGGAAATCTGAAACATATCTTGGGTCTAATGCTAGTGGAAGGAATCGAATGGTTGAGGACTTTCATCAAGGAGGAGAACATGTAAAGCAGGGATGTGGAAGAATTACAAATGATGGAAGAGGGGCTAGATGAAGAGGAGGAGATGGAAGGAAAGTTGGTAAATGTAGACCATAGTGGGTGTAGACCTAATTGCCCCTAGAAGTCTAGCAAGAAGCACCGTATGGAGAAGCAGGGTGGCGATGACCCAGATGACAATGTCAAGTGAGTGATGTTGGTCCAACTTTGTATGTTTTTATTTTTTGGTGATATATGTCCACGAAAGCCATAATGGTTGGATTTTGGTAAAAGTATATGAAAGGGTGTAAATTCTAGGCATAAAAAGATACAATTAGCATAGAAGTATGTTGTCAGAGGGCACCCTAGTAGGTGATTGTAAAAGGGATGAGTAGTCATGGCATAGTAGCTTGATAGGCTAATTTGGATAGAGATACATAGTGTAACATCTTTTTGTTTTTAATACAAGGGTGCAACCCCCTTAGGCCAAGTTTCACCGATAATTTTTTTATATTATATGATTTATAATAATAGATATTTTATATTAATATTATTTAAAATATTGAAATATTAATACTATTTTTTTTTTATTATTTATATATATATTTATATATTATTATAATACTATATATAATTTTTTTTTTTATAAATATTTTAAGGCTATTATATACACTACTTTTCACCTTATAATATTTAAGCCATTATTTTTAATTTTTATTATATTTATTTATCTATAATTTTGTTGCCCACTTAAATTTAAATATTAGGTTGATGTAAAGTAATAATGCTCTATCTCATATAACATATTATTATAATAATATCTAATAACGCTAAAGGGGTTTGACATATAAGTTTTAATTATATATAGCTAATTATGCACTGTTAAAATAAATTTAAGTTTTACCATAATATCCTATATCCCTTTAACTTCTTATAGATACGAGTGCTGATATAATAATTTCTCATAAACATTTCTAATAATTGCTAATTTTTTTTGGCATTCATCAAATATTGATTAAACAAATAAAAAATACACCTAATCAATTCCATAAAAACAAACCAAAAATTACACCTATATAATATTAAGACTAAACCTATGACTTAAAAATAATGCACATCAAAACAATTTTATATGGACAAAAGCTCTATATTATTTTTGGATCATTACCTTAAATTGGTATAGTATTATTTTATTGATTTTTTTCCCCCTCTAGAAGTGTTACTTTAACTTTTATTTGGCATATTTTTAAAAAAAGTAGAAACCTCTAAATCGTAGAATTTGAAAAGAAGATTTATATAAGAAAGAATACTTTTAAAATCATCAATAAAGTGATGTGATGGATGGCCACATGGTATACATTCCATCCATTAACACATGTTTCAAGTATGAGAACCATTGGTAAGAGACATATGCTTCACTTTCAACCAAAATAATGTTTGACATTGCTACCTTAAAAAAACAATACTAACAAAAAACCACCTAACTAATGGGCAAAACACAAATTTAATCAACTCTCATGACACTATGGTTAAAGATTTAGTAACAATAATTACAAATACAATTTCAATGTTTTATGAGAACCTTGTTTTTTTTATTAATCATGTTTTTTAATAACATTAAAATGCATCAAATAATTTATATTGGACAAACATTTTATTTGAGGTTGGGGTTTCCCACGAGTAAACAATGTGCTTCAAATATGTGGCAAGTGTTTTTTTAATTAAATTATTTGTGGTAATTGATTATTTTTAAATTGGATTATTTGTGGTAAGTGATTGTTTATCTTTTTTTAGAAGTTTAAATTATTATTATTTGATTTTTTTAAGGAGTATGATGATTTAATTTAATAGATTCATAGATTTAAAATTAGTTGAGATATTTAGAATATAAAAAAATAGTCAAAAAATAATCAAATTAAAAAATTGACTTTTTTAAAATTAAAGTTTATATATAATAATCTATCCTTGTAACAACAATAAAATAAAAAACTATAATAATTTAATCAAAACAATGCAAAAAATTACATGCATGTTGGATTGAAGCAGTGTCATATGAAATTTTTTTCATCTTCCATTCTAATTCTATTATAAGTACTTCATCTAATCTTGTTTTCTAATTTTAGTAAAGGCACTAGATTTGCATTCATCTGTTCTTCTGAGTGATAAGTGGTACAAAATACACATGACTTGGTTTAGCTAGGCAATGCACCACACCCAAAGACAAAGGTAGTAAGTAGCAAACAGGAAAAGCGAGCTAGTTTAGGAGGGCATCCCTTCTGAGTAAAAATAATAACTGTTTTGTAATCACTAAGATTTCGGTGGTTTACTGTGGGCTTTATATACAATACAATGCCATGATGATACGTCTCTCCGGTCTTCGTGCGTGCAAAGCGAATTTTGTAGGATTTTGTGAAGGAAAACTCAGCCACTGCCCTCTGTTCTCATTGCCTAAAAGCTTCATGCTAGAATCAGATCTTTCTTCATGATACAAACTTGTTTATTTCTAGTGTCTCTGAATCATTGATGGTGTGGGTGTATTCGAAATTCATTTTTGTGTAGTGGGTATTTGTTAAATTTGTCATGAAAGGTTCAAGGGAGTCACAGGGATGGGGGAACAAGCGGGTTCAGTTCCAGGAGCCTTATAATAAAATGTCCAAATCTTCTGGAGCATCTTCTGGTAAGCATCAGTATTTCCATTGACAGATTTTAGCAGCAATGCCTGTATGTATAACATAAGCAATCTCATGTTTAAGATAGATCTTACTGGTTAGTAATTTGCTACGGGGTTTATCTGATGCAGTACCCACCATGTAATTGCCTTCAGGATGGATGTTATACTAGTCAAAAAATTTACAGAGCGCTTTATGGGGTGCGTATAAAGTTTGGTTTTGGGCCTTTGCATCCCTTAGTTTTCCATATCGACCTAATTCAAGGCATCTTGCCTAATTGGATATGAAAGAATAGACCGTTTCACATTTCTGTACATGTGGGTGGATGGTGGCAGAAATGGGGTTTCTTCGGTTTTAGGGTGGCAAACAGGAGGATTGTCTGTTTTCACCATGGAGTGGAAATTTTTTGGTCAAAGATTTTATGGAATACACCAGTCTATGAATTTAAAGAGCGCGCTTTCACGAGGTTTCTTAAAAATTTTCTTTTGGGCTTGGTGCTTCTGTAGGATTCAATACAGAGCTAATGAATAGCATTTTCGTTAATTGGCTACATTAGAACTATTTTAAATTCATAGCTATTTTTTGGTAGTTAACCATGAGAATCCAGGAGCCCCTAGGGTTCTTAAATCTTAACGGCCACCGTTGTATAACTCCCGAGCCAGAGGCTAGCCCCATTCTGAGCGGTATTGCCAGGGTTTGAACAAAACCAATATTCCGTTCTTCCAACGCCTTATAAATCTGTCTACAACCCGGGGCATTTTGCAATTGTAGTTTTATAGTATTTAAATGTTTTGTATTTTTTAAAATATTATTTTTAAAATAGGTGACGACCAGTAGGATTGTCTGTGTACACTGTGGGGAGGAAATTTTGTGGCTAAGTATTCCACAGATTTATATCAGTCTTTGAACATATGGAAAATGGGGTTCCCTTAAAAGTTCGGTTTCGTTCTATGTGTATCTTTTAGTATTCAATAAGGAGCTAACAACGGGGATTTTGCTGATTGGATCCGAGAAGGTAGAGCCATTTAAAACTTTACTCTTATGCTCTATTTATATGGTATGTTGTTAAGATAGGGCTAATACTTGCAGAAATGGGGTTTTCTCAGACTTTGGAGGGAAACAGTAAGATAATTGCATGTGGTGTACGTTTTGTGATCAGTGTAGGGATGTATAGGTTGATTCTTACTCCTTTCATGGTATGTAATAAAATTTTGGTAACGAGTTTTGTGCATCTTTTAGGGTTCACTAAAACCTAACAGAGGACGGTTTGCCTGACTGGGTATGTAAAATTAGGATCATTTCACATTTACTGTTATGCTATATTTCAGTATTTTGTAGGAGAGGGTGGATGGTACCAGGAATGAGGATGGTACCAGGAATGAAGTTTCTTCAAGTTTAGGATCATGACCAGTAGGATAATTTGTGTTAATGGAAGTTTTATGGCCAATCATTCTTTAGAATACATCAATCTCCGTGTATACAGCCTCTTTTCATGGCAAGTCTTAAAAAAATGGTTTTGGGCTCTTTGCATCATCTGGACTTTAATAGTGAGCTAACATAGGACATTGGTCCTAATTGGGAATGATAAGTTAGGACCATTTTTGGACTTACTGTTCTGCTATATATAAACTTTTTTGAAGGAGAGGGTGGATGCTAGTAGAAATGGGATTTCCTAAAATTGGGGTAAGATATAGGAGTGTCTTTAGGTGTCGTGTCTACAATGAGGTTGGTTTTTTATGACAGAGCATTCTATAGATTACACCACTCCACGAATTTACAGAGTCCACTTTCCTAAAGAGTCTTAAAATTTTGGTTTTGTGCTCTCTGCGTCTTTTAGGTTTAAGTAGCAAGCTAACACACGGTATTTTACCCAATTATATTTGAAAATAAAAAAAGGCATTTTGGTTTAACACTTACTGTTACGCTGTTATAATTATTTTTGTAGGAGAGGGTGGATGCTATCAGAAATGATGTCTCACTAAACTTGGCATGACAAAACAGTAGGGTTGTTCCTTTTCACCACTGGGTATTTTTTTATGATGGATGGCATCCGTGATTGAGTTTGTGTAGTGCACAGGTGCTTAGCCATCCTCAAAGTGAGATTTTGAGGGAAATCTTAGGAGCTCGTGATGACTCTGGGTATATATGCTAACACCTATCTTAAAATAAAGTTTGGTATGTATTTTATTTACATATTTGAAAATGCTTAATAGCCAAATCCTAAAATCCTAAAATTTGGACCCTACTGCACATATGGTCACTTTCTGTAACTCAGTTGTCCATTGCTTGAAAAATGTACAGTCTGTAAGTAATAACGATTTATTTATTGTAAAATCCTGCTGGCTGGTTAGTGAATTTAAAAGAAATTGACACCTAGCACATGTTTTTAACTTTTTAGAATAAGAATTTGGTTGGGGCAAAAGTTAAGTTAAAACATATTTTATTATTTTCTGATGCTTTCATGCAAATATAATTACCTGAGAAATATTATTTTTTGATGTTTGCATTGCACGAATATTTGGGTGATATGAATTTCAGGTAAGGTATATTAAATGACATGAACGTACTGTTCATGGAAAGCCAAGTTTAATGCCTCTATAAGGTGTATGCTTTCTTCACATGTCAATATTTTTTGTTGTGTATTTCTATGGAGAACTTGCATTTGGATTTGATGGATTTTGGCTGAGTCCTTTAGAATCCTTGATTTGATCTAAATATCTAGGGATTCAGAATAAAATAAATTGTATTGGAGATTAAATTATCTAACCTGCTCTGGATGTTCATACCATTTTGTCCTGCACAATTTGCTTACAAATTAAAGCTTAATTTATGTGCTTACTCAATTGGTAAATGTAATTGTTATAATATTTTATATCACATTATTTTTTCAGCATCTGAATTTTCGAAGTTTCATGTTTGTGAGATCTATACAATATGTAAACGGATGCTTTTTTGTCCTCATCATTTGTTTGTATTTGCAACTTTATGTTCTCTACTTCTGCGTCAGCTTTAACTGCAGGATAAAAAGTCATTAGATTTATCTTTATGAGCATTGCTGTGATCATCTATGCATATTATATTCACTAAACATATTCTAACATGGATGTTATTCTTAGGGGCCTGGAAGCCAGCTGTACCATTTTGGGAAAGGGAGTTTTGTGAATCAGTTGGTCTCTCATGGAGTCAAGTTTGTGACAATAACAATGAATTGGAAGGATTTGACAATGTTCTTCGGTGGGATGATTCTGCTGCACTTGAAGCTTTTCAGATAGCCAAGCAGAGGTATTGGGCAAAGCGAAATGGCCGGTCTTATGATATTCCTTTACCCAGTTCTGACCTGTATATTGATGAAATTGACTGGAACTCCCATATACAAGAAGACTGTGAGATACCTGAGAGAAACAATTCTTCTTCAGAAGAGGATTACAGAAGGCCATACTTCAAGCAAGGGGCAAGAGGACGGCAAGGACGCAGAAGAAATATATCTAGACCAGAAACACAAGATCACAGGAAGCCTTCTGAGGGTAATGCTCATTTTTCTGTGAATATGTTAGATCCCACTGCATGGACTGACAATGCTACCAATGCCCCAAAAGATGGACAGAAGACAGGGCCAATAGAATGGAGTGAAAATAGGCAAAATGCAACAGAAATGTCCAAGGATTTTGCTCAGAATCCTTTGTATATTCAGCCAACAGGGTGGGAAGATCAACATGATGCTGGGTGGGATGTTAAACAAACAGATCATTCTGCGTGGGAAGCCCATGAAAATAATAATGTCTTAACAGGTTGGGAGCAGAAAATGGATTCTGGATGGGGTAACCAGACTGAGCCAACGAGAAATTCAACAATAACAAGTAAGACTGCTTGGACAGATACTGGTAATGTTATGGGTGATTCTGTTGGCTGGGGAGATCAAACTCAAAATGGGTTGAATGCACCAGCTGTTGGCTCAGGATGGACACCACATAAAGAGGAAAACTATACATCAGGGCAGGGCTGTGGAAATGAGAATTCTGGATGGGGTTCTAAGCATGTAAGCAGAACAGGCTGGAATAATGTTAAGGATGTTTCAGAGTGGGAGAGTGGAATTGGAAGCACATCTCCTTTCATCCCTCAGGAGCAAGTTATTGCAACTGGGTGGGGGGATCAGTTTCCGGAACAAGTGCATTCTTATTATCAGAATCATGCTTGTATGCCAGCACAGTGGAACACTATGCCACAGGCTGCACAATGGCAAAATCAATCTGCCACATGGAATCCAGGGCCTGTGGAAATGCAATATCAATTCAATGGAAATTGGGGAGGCCCACCTTGCAATTCATTTCATCAAGGGGGTTCACATGGCTGGTATCAGGCACCAGCATACCCGCAAAGTGCATGGCGTTCTAATCAAGGCATGGAAAGCACTTGGTTATTTTTGGTTATTGTATTACATTTTTACTAATTTGCTATTCCTTTTATCATATAAAATTATTTATTCATTCTTTCAGCCATTGATCTTTCAGGTAATTGGCATCAACAGCCCCAACATAAGCAGGGGGGATACCCTGCACAAAATCATCACTATGCACTGAAGAAAGATAGAGATTACAGAGTTATCAACAGACGTAATCAGAGATGAATTCTTGGGTATGCAAGGAGATATGAATACGTTGGTTTCTAAAGGCAAGTCATGTGGGGAGGGAGTACTCAACCAGAGTACAGTGCTGTACAGCAGATGGTGATCCGGGCTTTTATTATGGAATACTTTTTGCATGATTATTTTTGAGAGAGTATTTGATTATTTTGTGTTACATGTATATATGTAGCTAAACGAAAATCTTATCAGGAACAGAAACTTGTGCCTAAGCACATACGCAGGTGAGTCTATTTGTATGATAGTTATTTTGAGACTCGCATTAGTTAGGAAATTATGGTGGTTTTTGGGTATTTCACCCCAACAGCCTAGAGATTTGTATATTGCCTACTATAAAATCAAGACATGGCGGGTGAGGAGATCTTTGATGTTTTATGCTATAATAGGCCTAGTCTCCTCAGTTAACATTTTAGAAGCATTTGACATCTGTTGGCATCATTCTTTTTATGCATCTTCATTTTCATTTTGGAGATGATGAAGGGTGTTTATTATTTTCTCAATTATATATTGAATGAGACAGGTGATAGAATCAAAGAAGTATGAGTTTCATACTTACACAACTTGCAAATTAAATTTTATAATATTACACTCTTTGGAAATCTCAGCTTCTAAATGTACATGTGCCTTTGGCAACTTTCCAAAGCTCAAGATTAGAAATTGATAATTCATGAATTTTGTATATAAACTCACTAATTTGTCCTTTTGACTAACGAATCTATAAGATTTTTGAAATTGTATAGCATGTTTCTGCAACCTTTACAACCATTGAAGCTCTGTAAATGTTGTGATTACCTGGAATTCTTAAATTCTTTCCTCAATCATAATGAAAGATCAGGATGGCGTGTATCAAGGTCCAGGAGAAGCAGGTTGGAAAGTCATTACTGTGCTATGGTGTCAAGCAAGTTCGTTTAAGCATGGACTTATATTTACTGTTGAATTATAATTAGACCTGCCAACCATTTGAAGTAATGTCATATAAAGTAATGTACCGACTTCTAAAACTAATTTTATAATTCTTTTGGATGGCTGTTTTCTTGTAAAGATAAATGTCTCTTGCTGACATAAAAATGCATTATATGCTGTAATTATGGCACATTTCTCTAAGTTATTTTTTATGCCATTTTAAATTGTGCAGGGTGTGGTCATGGACTTGGTCACGTGGAAACCAATTTTTCCTTTTCATTTTAATTTTTCAGAGGACTGTTTGTGGAACACCTTTTGTTTGTAAACAATAAGAATGTCAAAATTTCTTCAAATTTATAGCAGTGGATTGGATTGCTGTTCGTTCACATTGTTCTTCCTTGCTATTGGGAATTTTTATTGTATTTGTAGATCTTAATTTTAATATTTGATCTAAATTTTTGAAATGCAGAGATCAAAAGCAAGAGAATTTTCTAAGGTGCTCTTTCGTCTACCTATTATTGTAAGATGAGCACCTTTGGGAGTGCACTTTATTGAAACTAGTTGTCCATGTTTCTCCTCCTCATGTCTTGAATGTGGCAACAATTTTCTAATATAAGGTAACTTTATATTATTTTCTGTTTTTTTACATAATATGACTGCAGGACCAAATCTAGATTTGAAATATTCAAATTTGACACTGTAAAAGGGGGCAAAGTTGTCAAGGGCCATCAGAAATGACCGACTACAATTACCAGGTAATCTGTACTGCACAAAAGAATTAGTTGTTTGGAAGGGGATTGGCATGGCAATGCTAGTCTTATGGCATTGATCTATGACACAGAAGAATTCCCTTTGTGGCTCCTGATGAAATTTAGTTCTGCCAGTATATTTGGGATTTTTTTTTTGGTGTCGTACATGTATGATGAGGGTGATGATGAATTTTAATATTCATTTGACCAAATTGGTTTGTCGAGCTTATCAAAGTGTGGAAAAATACTTTAGTTCTGTTGGGTAGGACTTTTTTGCTGTTGTCCTATTTGTTGACATCCTTGCTCGTTTTCCTTGCCTGTTAGCTCCTCACAAGTTATCAATTAGGAATTTTTCATTTCTCTTTTTACCCAATTCTTCCAACTCTTTTATAGATCTGTTATTCTAGTATAGGTCCGTACTAGGGAAAGCATAATATGAACATCCTGGAGTTTCTGGAGCTGGATTAGCATTATAGATTGATTTAATTTCTTTGGAGATCTTCTTTAGCTTTACACATCTAGATCTAGGTTGCATTAAGCACTAAATGCATGTAAGCAAAATTATTTTTGACAAGGGTAATATCAAATATCGATTAAGTGTTGCAGCTTTTGGTTCTTATTTTTCTTGTATAGTTTTCAACTTTTCATATAATATCATCCACATCCCAGGGAACATGTTATCATACTTTATCCTCATTTCTGGGTTTTTGTCTTTTAGATCATTGCTTTCACTGTGGAATTCATTGAAGAGTTAGATATTATACAGGAAAGGCACTCTTGTGTAATGGTTGCAATAAAATATGGAATGAAGTTACTCATTACTGATTTTATGAAATTAGAAATTTCTCTGTTATTACTTTTTACATATCTACTTTGTAGGATTGATCTCATTTTCTGCGTATTGAGTTATCTGTGGAAGTTAGATGAAATTCATCATATGTCAATTCCAGCCACTTGAAGGTAAATTGAACTTATGCAAATTCCATCGTAGTTTTTGAAAGGGGTATGTCATAAAGAGTACACATATTGGCAGGCTTCTTTAAATACAAAATTTACTAGTAACGAAGAGATTCAAGCATTAAACTTGTGAAGTTAGAAAATGTATTGTGGAATTGAATGGCTTACAGAGAAATGAAAATGCTGGCAATGTGGGTCCTTTTGTCTGACCGTAAACTAACAATTCTTTCTCACTTAAGATTTAAAGCAGTCATCTGGAAACTCCAGTTTCTATTGTGGTACAACCTGATTCATTTACTCCAGTACCTTGAGTAGAAATGGTATTCTATTTGTCAGTCTCTAGATGAGAATGGTTCAGAGCCATGTTTATGTTATGTTCATCTATATTTGTGGGCCAGTTAATGATATCTACATACCTTGTTCAGCACTTGACTACATTTGAAATGAATAACAATGCCAAATGAATTCTGAATTCATGGATTTTAATTGAATATGATAACAGTGGGTCAAAAATAAATGCTGACAAATTTCAGAGGCGACTAACATTTGAATATATAAATGGTCTTCTAAGGATTACTTAAAACTTTCATGTTATAAGAAGCTTTTCTTTGTGCAATAGTATCGTTGAATCTACTTTTATCTTGGTTATTTGCAATTCCAAACGCTATTATTTTTGATGACACAGCTACTTATATAATCTATCTCTAGATTTTAGATTTTGCTGTCAGTTATATTTAGAGTGCTTTGTATGACTCTGCAATGTAGATTGAAGTGTTTAAAACAATCAATATTTATGTCTGGATTTGCAAAATTTAATTCAGCTGTACCAATCAAGGATAAAGGAGCTTCCCATCTAAATTTATTTAGAAAAGCGATCTTTGATTTCTGCTTTTATCTGCACTTTAAGTTTTAAATTGTTTATTTAGAATTTGCCTACTTGTCAAAGGATCTGCAGAAAGTTAAAACTAGCAATTGCAGTTGAAGAAGTAATGGGCACGTTAATGAATCTAACAACATTTGTACGTTACAAATGTAGGAGCTGAGAGGGTCTATTTTTGCTATGGTGTAATTAAAGTATTCAAGAATTTTTTGAAGCTTAATGCAAAGTGGGCCATCAAAAGATTGCCTCATTACATTACATGAAATGTCAAAGATTAATGGTAGGTAAAGAGGAACTAGATATGAAATGTCAAAGATTAATGGTAGGCAAAGAGGAACATTCTAGTAGACAATGGTTTAAATAACGGAGGTCAATAAAGCAAACCTAGACGGTCAACGCATGCAACATGCTTGTTGCTTGGTCAACACTGTAAAAAGGAGGTGAATTTTCTTAACGTGCATGCTTACATTATAAGCTTTACCGATATGATAGTTGACAATGACACAGTTTGAAACAAAAACGTACGTTTAGTCTGATCTTAAGCCTTGTCTGCTAAAGCATCTACCATTACCTCGGGCAGGGAAAGAGCTGATGGAGTAAAACTATACAAACATTTGAAGTACTTGAGCTTGTCTTTTTCTACTGTGGATACAACCAAAAAGTTAGATTAGAAAGTGAATCTTATCAACCAAGAATCTTTAACTATTCTCAATTCTATTTGCTATATCTATTTGCTATATCTCATCCTGAT
The DNA here is from genome assembly GCF_030272615.1 of Cryptomeria japonica. Taxonomy (NCBI): domain Eukaryota; kingdom Viridiplantae; phylum Streptophyta; class Pinopsida; order Cupressales; family Cupressaceae; genus Cryptomeria; species Cryptomeria japonica. Next base: position 240,748,187 of record NC_081412.1, on the reverse strand, counting down.
GATGGATCATGGAGTGCGATTTGAAATATCGATACAAATAAGTTTTACACAGCAAAATCCACAGCAATGGATCATGGAATGTGATTTGAAATATCAATACAAATAAGTTCTACACAGCAAAATCCACAGCAAAATCGAGAAGCAAAGCATAGTAGCTATGGGCAAAATTTTTGATTGCCATGTGAAATACAGCTCTAATTCAAGTGTGTTGTCTTAAAAATAGACTCCCTTTATAGGAGTCATGAATGTTTGGACAACGAATCATGGTAATGGGTGAATCCTCAAAATCCTCACAGAAGAAAAAACTGAAATGTGGAGGATTTGGATTTCGGAAGGAAAGATGAGACTGGCGAGGTGATGGGGAGTGGTGGGTAGCAAGGACCTTACCCCTACAAAAATGGGCAATATATTTGCCAACAAGTGGAAAACCACGAAAGAAATGAACATGTTGAAAGTGGAAATCCCTATGCAGGATGATATGTTGGCTAGCATGGAGAAGGATATCTTTAACATCAAGTATAACGTGCAAAAAGTAGTAGAACGAACACTCAAACATCGGCGAAAGCATCAAACTTGTATAGGTAAACATTAGACTGTGGGTGACCCACGTTAATGTTGTTCGTAGCAGGACAAGAATCCAAAAAGCTAAATATGCAATGCAGAGAGTTGATGAGGTTGTGGATTGCCAGTTTTCAGAGCATTCGAGAAGATTGGGAGGATGCTACGTTACTAGATCTCTAACTATTTTCTTTTAATGTCATTTCTAGTTATGGACAATAACTAATAGTTCTTGATGATGTTTCTCATATTTGATGGTGGAATTATTGTTTGTTGTCTTATTGATTCTTACTCTTAGATTCTTAAAGAAAAGAGGTACTTTCAAGTGCTCTTTATAAAAATCCAAATGAAGGCATGAACAAACTCATCTTCAATTGAAAACAAGCGGATTCATATCTAGGTGTATAGAGAGAAAAAGTTGAACAATTGATTGATTTTCAAATTTAATAACAGCTCATTTAACATTGAGCTCCAGCAATCTCACACATGTTGTTGAGCTCCATTATGTAAAATGGTCTATCAAGCTAGAACTATTTTTTATTTTATCTTTCAACAAGAAAAAATAAGATTCAATCAATCCATTAAAAAAAATGTAAAATTTCTTATTACAAGTGCTAATTAGAAAAATATTATGTATATTAATGTTCATTTTACTTAACTTGTTAATGGGTTTGTTAATGGGTCTTCAGGGGCTCTTTCTTCAGAGAAGGTTAAATGGGAACCATCTAGCAAGCAATGGATAAAGATAAATTTCGATGGTGCATCAAAAGGAAATCTGGGAACTTTAGGTGCTGGGGTGGTGGCGAGGGATGATAACGGATTTATCCTATTCAAAGGAGCACAACGATTGCAGGATGACACGACGACTGCACTTAGAAGGGGACTCTCAGATAGTTATTAATGCAATAGCTAAAGGCAACACGTCATGCTGGAAGTTAAACCGATGGGTGGCTATGATTCGAGAGAAGCTCAAAGCATTTGTGGAGTTTTGTGTCTTGCATATAAGGAGGGGAGCAAATGCAGTGGCATATTTGCTATCTAACATTGGAAGCGAATTGGATAGTTGTGCGGCCAAATGGTGGAAAGGAGATGGTCGCGTGTGGAAATAGTATTAAATGCAGTATTTTAGAAATGTGCAGTCTTCAACATGAAAGCGAGAGCAAAATTTGGCAAGTATATAAGCCAAGTTGGCGCTTGCTCTTTGACGAAGGTAGTTATTTGTGGCAGGTCGCACGATTGGAGTGGGTGGAGGATGGCAGTAAATCCTACGTATGATCTCATGGCATTAATGCCTTATCTTTGGCACTCATTATCCACCCTATATGACAGAGGAAGAATTTATTACCTGTTGAGCTGCGTGCCAGGGTTTGTTTGAAGTAGAATTAATTGCATCTTTGTAGCATTGTATGACATTGGATTGTAGGAATTGTTGTTTCAAAATTGCAGGTGACTATGGAAGTTAATTTCACTGTGCAAACAGACAAGAAGCTGGTGCCTTTTCTGGGCAAGGTATTGGAAAACCGGATGCAGGGACTCTTCCAGTTTAAAGCGGAGAAGTTGTGGGCGGCGACTCGTCGCATGCTTGCTGAGGAGGTGGTTTACGTCCGCCATCGATATCAAACGAACATGGAGGTGTACTCCTTGCTTCTGGCGTGGGCCAGCGAGTTCGAGTCGGAGGTGGAGAAGATAAAACTCACACTGACCAAACTGATAGATGGGGAGCTTTTGATAAACCTTTATTCAATCTTGGAATGGGTGGTACCTCGAGTTGGCATCCGTATTAAGGAAGGGGATGACCTGGAGGAGTTGATTCTCTTTGTTCGTGGACCAGAGGATGAAATCAAAGACCAATGCCGAGAACGTGCTCGTGTGGGATGGGAAGCGATGAAGCTCTATGTGAAATTAACCAGAGCAGATGAAGTCCTAAATGCTTTGCATGTGGTGGCAAGGGTGGAAGTTGGCACGGACTTGAGAGACATGTTTGAAGAAGGACGACCATTCAGCTACTAGTGAGTTTGGAGGGCGACCCTAACTTCGGATGTCTGGACTGCATCCCAAGGATGAAAGGTGAAGCGGCAAAGGGGAAAGCGTCGACCACTAAGGAGGGAGGGGAGAAGGCGACCCAGGGTGATAGTGAGTGAGTGGCCTGTTGGCCAGTGTTTTTCATATGTTCTTTCATGTTTTCAGCTGTTAGTTTTTGCTCCAAAACTTTAATTATTTTTGGAACATTTGGGTTTGTAGAACCAACAAGGATCTGGTTTTTTCTTTTAGATGTCATAAGTTGTAGGGTTGGGTAGTTCATAAGATATGACTGTGGGTGATATGGGGTTGATGTTTACTGCGTTTATGCATCGTGGAAGATTGCAATTTTGTATATATTTAAATTTTCATATTAATAAAAGGAAAAAATATTTATCGATAAAACAAAATGTTCATTTTACTTCTACATAGTTTTATGCTATTAATTAATTTTGAAAAACTAATTTTAATTTCAACAATAAATATATCCAATACATCAAGAAAAGAGTTTATATAATGTTGTGTGCATTTGAAGAAATAAAAAATAATTTTCAGTCATGAGAATATGTAATACCATTGAGATTGTCTTTTCTCCTCATTTTCTTTTTAAATTATATCATAGAATTCACCCTTTGATTCAATCAATTTGCAAAATTTCTTATTACAAATGCTAATTAGAAAATATTATGGATATTAATGTTCATTTTACTTGCATATAATTTATAAAGTATTAATGTTCATTTATGAAAGTATATAATGCCATAAAGCTATCCTACCAAATTCATTGTAGAAATCACCTTTTCATAGGAATGTATGCTTCATCTAATCTTAACACCCATCACCTTGGTTTTGGGTGCTTTAAACCTGAAATAATATGAAAGATGTTTACTCTATTCAACATCTTTTATCTCTAAGTTTTTTTTTTGAATGATGTGGAAGCCTTGCATTCAGCAAGAATTGATCCCTCATGGGCTCATTTGGAGCCATTCAACTTCACCAGTAGACCAAGGGCCCATTGACTAATAATTTCAATTCTTAACAAATTAGATCTATTCTTAACTAAATTAGATCTATTCTAAGTATTTGTAACACACACACACACACACACACACACACACACACACACACACACACACACACACACACACACACACACACACACACACACACACACACACACACACACACACACACACACACACACACACACACACACACACACACACACACACACACACACACATTTTTATATTGAAAATTAGTTAAATTGAAGTCGGGTTCGTGCCAAAGGCATAATCAAAAAGTTTGTTTTTAGATTTCTGATCATATAGCATAAAGCCGTGAGATGATGAAGATAGGCGGTTGTAGACAATAAGTACTTATGACAACTCACAAGTTACCAAAATTACGATGGGCATGTGTAATTATGATTGCATCCTCTGAGGTTTGATCTACATTAAAACTCTGCGCTGGTAAACAATGGATACGACAATTCTGCTGGAAGCTACCTCTCGACAAATGACGTTTCATGGCGAAGTAACGAACAAACGACTATTGGAGGTGCTTTATTCACGGCACCAGGGAACTATTGTTCCCAAGTTTATGAGGCAACAGGGAACTATAGTTCCCAAGTTTTACTTTGTTATAAAACTTATTAGATCTTTTTAGACTGTTAGTGAGGAATGGCGTTAGGCCTGCAAGCTACCGGTGTTTGTAATCATGTTATAAATAATATATGTTAACAGATTAGGTTAGGCTGAGGACTATTGGATGTTGAAGGCCACTGGCTTGATTCTGTTTATACTATTTCTCTCCAGCAATTTTGTATTTAGTTGGAATTTTGGAGCTATGGTAGGGGGTTTTCTTCCCTTGGTTCTTTCCCCCTACGGTCTCCTTTTTTGAACCAAGTGCCCCTATGTAGTTATTTATCTATTAAAAAAAAAAAAACATACAAAAATAATAAAAATTAAATAAAACAACTTTTAAATGTGTTAACAAAAACTATTAAAGAGGGACACACAAAAATAATAAAAATTAAATATTAAAATCAAATAAAACAAAATTTAAGTAAATATATTAATTATAACATATATCTTCTTTTAACATCATCTCATAAAAGAAAAATATAAATATTAAAATAAATATCATTTCAATGCTTGATTTGTGATATAATTTTTTAAAAATAATGTTAAAAATGTTATTCACATAAAAAAGAATTCATTGAATTTAAAATTAAGTTTTTATTTTTTATGTAATATTTTTTATATTTTATATTTTATTATAATAGTAAAAATAATTCTTCCAATAGAATAAATAAGAGTACAAGAAAAATAAATGCCTCTATAATGATGTCTCTCATGCTTTACATAGATTTTTCTTAAGATAGATATGCTAGCTAAAGAGTAAAGGTGCATTTTTTTCGAGAATCTAAACTCTTTCACAAAGATAAAAATCAAGTACACCATATAAGATAATAGACATTGTAATTAGTTATTGTTAGTTGTAGATAATTTTTGGAGATTAGTTATTAATTATTGATTAATTGGATTAAATTGTGAACTTATTACTATATATATAGTTTCATATGTGAATTTCAATAGTTTTTTTGGTATATTCTCTCTAATTTTTTGTGTTGTCTATGATGATGATTTGCAAATCATCATTGAAATTGTATTTGTAAATTTTTAATACCTTTAGTTAGTATTAAAACCCTTAGAAATGATGAGAAGTTTTCAAGTTACACTTTGAGTTGGATGCATAGTGGCATCAATGAAATTGTATTTGTAAATTTTTAATACCTTCAATTAGTATTAAAACCCTTAGCAATGATGAGAAGTTTTCAAGTTACACTTTGAGTTGGATGCATACTGGCAAAAAGTTTTTTATTGTGTTTTGATCAAATAAATACAATGCAAAGTTTGAAGAAAATATATTGCTACTTGTAAAATAATATAGAAGTGTGGAGTATGGTAGACAAAAATTGCAGATGGATTGCATAACATAGAAGGTAGTTGTTTCAAAGAATTTGGATTGCAATTTTTTATTGAGAAGATGATCGTTGTTTTACACAGGGAGAAGACATTGTTGTTTTCTTAAAAAAAGAATTTGTTGTTTATGTAAAAGATTTGGTAGAGTTTTAGGTGAGATATCAATAAAAGGTGAAGGTAATCATATTCTTGAAAATGCATATTAAGGCACTCATACAACTAAGTTGCAAATACTAGTAAAACTTTTGAAAATGTTAAAATGAGTCCAATAAATCAATAAATGAATCTCTCACAAAATTTGAAGGGATGTTAAATTAAATAAAAATTCTAGGAGATGATGTAAGTAATCGCCGTGTGACTGATTTCTTTTTGAAGTTTGCCTTTCAAATTTGGCATTGTTGTTACCACCACATTTATGCAAATTGATGAATTAAGTGGTATTCTATTAACAACAGAAGAATGAATGAAAAGTAGTGAACCTTTAGAACAAGCATTTGCATCTAAGGAAAACATAAGAAAAAAAAGGCATAAGTTTTTCTAAGGGCAATGACTATCATTCCAAAACTAAGCATAGAGGTGAGTCTAGTTACAAATATAGAGGTTGAAGCTATGATCGTGGAAGAAGTTCTATTTTTCAAGGAAGAAGTAACAATTACAAAGGTAGAAGGAGGGATACTAGTAGAATCAAAAGATATATTCAATGTTCTCATTGTAATAAATTTGGCCATTATGAATATGAATGTTGGTATAAGCAATATTCTCATAGTACTATAGAAGATACACAAAATCAATTTCTTTCTTGTTTGAATGCAAGTTCTAATGAAGAAAATTTATTGTATATTGACTCTAGTTGTTTCGCACATGTGACTTCTAATAAAAATCTATTTATTGATTTGGATGAAAAATATTAAATTTCCAATCATTTTTTTCCAATATCTATTTATTTTTGTGTTGGGGGACAAAAAATCACATGTGACTAAAAGAAAGGGAACCATTGAAGTGGCAAATGAAAATAGTAAAATTAAGCACATATTTGATAGATTACTAGTTCCTTCTCTAAAAGAGATTTCGTTATTAGTTCATTAGATACTTGACCTTAATTATCAAGTTACTTTTGATAGGAAAGGAAGTATAATTAAAGATAAGCCATAAATATATGTAGTGGTTGCACAAGCATAAATGACAGGTTATTGTATGTTTCCCCTTCACTTTTCTTCAAGCTAGCATGCCTTGAGTACTACAAAGTTGTATGATACTCATCTATGACATTAAAATATAGACATCTAAATTTTGGTGGTTTATTTTTAATTAAGAATAAACATATGGTTGAAGGACTGCCATTTCTTAAGAATAAATAGGAAATATGTGAAGAAGGTTTGTTTGGAAAACTACATAGAAATACTTTTTTGATTTGTTTGTCTACAAGAGCACAAAAACCTCTTGAAGTTATTCATATTGATTTATGTGGTCCTATGAAAACTGCCTTAATAAGTCCAATAATTTTCTCTTTCATTGATGATTTCTGCCTTAATAAGTTTGATATAAGTTGAATTCAAACAATTAGCAAAAAAAAAGTGGCAATTTCGTAAGGTCATTAGATAATGGGGGAGAGTATAAGTCAAATATATTTTGGATTTCTATAGAACATGAGATTCAAAGAGAGTTTACTACTTCCTATACTCCATAATAAAAAGGAGATGCTAAGAGGAAAAATAGAACTACTGTTGAAATGACTAGAAGCATGATGAAAGAAAAGAACCTAGATAATTTTTTTTGGTAGAGGCAGTCACTACTGTAGTTTATTTTTTGAATAAGAGACCCACAAAAGTAGTTCATGGAAATAAATCTTGAACAAGATTGGTTTTCTTTTACACGATATGTTTCTCATCTAAAGGAATTTGGTTGTGTTGCTTATGCAAATATTATTAAAGTAAAAAGAACAAAGTTGGATGAAAAAGTGTCAAATATGATTTTATTGGTTATGGTTCTAAAAAAACTTATAGATTATATGATCATGTCAATAAGAAATTAATCATAAGTAGAGATGTCATATTTGATGAAGCACAATATACTTATGATGAAATGGCTAAGAATATTGAGAGTTATTTGAAGAAATCTAATCATCTTGTGAATGGTGTAGGTGAAGAAGTAATGCCATTTGGCATCTGGGTAGATTGGCTATCTAACTTGATCACATAACTAGTTTTGGTTTTATAAATGATCAAGTAGAAGTTTTGGTTTGATTTTGTTTAGCAGTTGGTTTTGATGTTTCTTAGTTGAGTATCATGGATCTTGGCCAATTCATTTTCAAAACCAAAGTGTAATACCCACATTTGTGATATTGGTAATATAATATCATTATGTGTTCAAATTAAAAAGGAAGTTTACAGGTTTGTATTTAACCCATACGCATTCCTGAAGGCAACACATCATGAGAAAAAAATAGTGCTTTTGAAATGTCTGGCTCCTCTCCTTGCAACAACTCTCCCACCTACGCTTTGAACACATTTTCTCCTTCCCATGGTGGATGCGCCCTACTATGGATCTCAGCTTCATGCTATCTATGCGGGTGCTGGGGCTTCCTCCAAGCCTTCTGCTCAACCTTTGCTTGCCCTTGCGACTCCTGATGTGGGTACTAGTGATGGGGGTATCGTTTCTGTAGTCACATAAATATGTCCAGTTTAATTAAATGAATATTTTCTATTTATTTGATTAAAAACGTATTAGCCATCAATTAATTCATCTTCAAACATTCTCCTATTAATTAAATAAATTATTCAATTTATTTTAATTAATTCATTAAACTAAATTCACAATCAATTAAATGAATAAATCTTATTTATTTCATTTAAATCCCCTTTCTTCTTTTAAATAAATTAAATAAAACATTTATTTCAATCATTAAATCCCCCCCACTTGCATTCTCCTAAAAATGCAACTTGCACCTATTTGTTGAAATAAATGAATTTTATTTTTTATAAAAATCCTATTTTCCCTCACCCACCAAATCCACTTGCAATCCTAAATCCCCTTCTAGACTCTTCTAACCCCTTCCTAATTAGCCTAATCCATCCCCTAAATATTGTCACATTTCTAAGCAACTTGGAGTCACTTCTCAAAGACTTCAAAGTCTTTGAAAAGCATTTAAGGCTTGATGTGTTCAACAATTTAACCTCTAAAGTCTTCTAAACCACTAATGGCTCTTACATGACCATTTATGGTTAAATCCACTTGCACCCATGGTTAGGGACTTTGGCTCCTAACTCAACCCTCATGTGACCCATGTGTCTTCTCAAGCATTTATTGCTTTGACCATGGTTATCTTCACTAACTCTTGCACAAGAGTTTATCCATTGGATAAAAGCATTATTCCTTGAATAATAAATTTATCCACTCAACTCAACATTAACCTTACCTCCGAAGTTAACCCTCAGGTCATGTTAAGCATTAAATGCTTCTTCCCTCTCCTCTCAACCCATCTCATGTTGACATTTGTCATCCTGGGATTGGATTGAAAGTCCTCACATGGATCTTAAACCCTTCAATCCTGACCCTTGTTGAGATTACTCAATCTCAACCATCCATTGCTCCATTTTTCCTATAAATAGAGCTCATTTTTTCATAATCCAGATCCTGAAAACTTGTATGCATTTACATTATAGTCATTTTTAGAGAAAGCATTTAGCATAAATAATTCATATTCACTCTTTTGGCTTAAAATCAACACTAGCTAATTAGATAATCTCTCATTTTAGCATTTGTTCACACTTGCATAGCATAGATTAATCATTTTTCAATCTTGAACCTCCATAAGGCATCCATAGTGCAAAAAGCTACTAAGAGCTACACTAATTTGGAACTTGGAGAGGAGAGGAACAAGGAAGGAGAAGCTACCATCATGGTAGAGAGCATATGGAGATGTTTAGTTACATTTTGTAGATTCATTAAGCTTTTTATTTGTTTTGTAGTGTCTTTCTTGATATGGTTGCTTAGGATAGTGTTTTCCATGTGATTTCTAACACTACCAAATTGGTTTCTTGTTGTTTGTGTTTGGTTATCATAACTAATCCTTCCATTTTGCAGAGCATCAGTTTCTACTATGGATTTGGGTGTCAATTCTGCTACTATGGATGTAGGTGTTGCTCCTTCCTCTACTATTGTGGATGGTCTTTCTACTACTGTGGGTGTTGACGTCAGGGGTTTGGTTGCTTCTGGTGCTGTGGGTGCCATGATCCCTGCTGTGGGTGATCTTGTTCATCCCAAACCGCCTTCCTTTGTTGATGTGTGAAGATATGCTTGCATGGCTAGATCTGCTACTCATCCTCATAAGGGAATTCATCCTCTTTCTTGTACCAAGACCTCCCTTGTTGTAGTTGGAGACAAGAAAATGGTGAGAGGATTCAAATGCATACAATAATCAAGAAATACAAACAAAACATCAAATATACAAATAAAACTCTCATACCTTCTCTTCTCCTTCGGATTGAACCTTTGATGAAGTGAAGAATGCGTCCCTTACTAACTTGATTGGATTGGTTCTTTGGGAAGGATGTGGATTTCTCTCCACTACACAACAACAAGGGGATTTGATGGTTTGATGGGATAATAGGTAGAAACTGGCTAAGTATGGGATGATTTTGGCATCATAAGGGTACTATGGAGGATTTATAAATCTCACTTGGACAACATAAGATTACTTCATTGATTGATATGGAAATGAGGGGAGGAGACTCCAATTTATAGATTGGAGGAGGTCCAAATGAAGGACCAAGATTGATTTGAAATGAAGGGTGGAGATTGGAAGAAAGTGGGAGAGGATTGAGAGGACAAGGTGTGGGGATCAAGAGATTTTCCATAAAGGCATTTCTTATCTCCACATCCCACAAGGTACATGGGGAAGACATCCCTAAGTACATTGGGAAGGGAAAAGGGAATTAAAAATTCCTTGGGGAATGAGGAGAGGAATTAAAAATTCCAAGAATAAGGGATGTGTGGGGAGAATAAAGGAATAAATGAATTAAAAATTCCTTGGGAAGAGAGCGCATGGGGATGTGCATCCTTTGACATGATTAAAGTGGGTGCATTTAAGGTTTGGAAGGTGAGAGGGGAAAGCCATTTATGACAAAGAGTTGACTTGCTCCTAATCTTGAGGATTAGGAATGTGCAAATGATTAAGGGGGTGATTAGGTGGATTAATAGAGGATTAGAGTGCAAGTGGGAAAGTTAGGAGGATGTGGCATGAGGAGAGAGAATGAGTGGAGGAATATAAAATTGAGGGATACTGATAAGCATTATTAGGGAAGAATTAATTAGGCTAAATGAAGATTAGAAAAAAAAAGTGATTTGTAGGAATCACTTTGGTTAGGTTAATTAATTGGAATTAATTAACTAAGTAGAGATTAGAAGAAATAATGATTAGAAGGACTTTAGAAGAATAGGGAAATAATTAATTAATTGATAAATTAACTATTGGACTATAGTGATAAAATTAATTAAATTTGATTTAATTAATTTTAAGAAGAATGAGAATATGGATAAACACACTTAAATAAATCAATTATGTAGAAAGGCTCAGATTAATTAAATATTTAATTTAATTAATTTTATATGTCTACATTTTGCCCCTCTTTTAAGTAGCAGAAAATTGGTGGTGGGTAAAAGACAAAAAAGATGCCCCAACATGAAGACGTAGGTGGTGTATGCCCCCTTGAGAATTTAACCAATTTTTTTTTTAAATTTTGAGAAAATTATCGAAAAAAGAAGAAAATGGCAAGAGAGGAAGAAAAATGGAGAAGATGAAAAGAATTTTGGAGGAAAAGGGAGGAAAGACAGAGAAAAGGCGAGAAAAAAAGGTAAAAGGAGGCCTTATATAAGCCATACGGGGCTCAAGGAGGGGTCATTGTCACACATAGTTCATAGAGCCGATAAAGAGCAGAGCGAAGGAGAGTGATGGCATGCATTTTGCACCATGAGCGCCACACTAAGAGGGTTCGCTGCTACCAGAGACCATCTGAGTATGGCCCATTAGTATGTACCTTGAGCTTGACCTTGTGTTTTAGTAGTTTAGCATTAAACGTAGGTCATAAATGGGGGGAGAAATCTTGGTGGGGCGTAGATGCTAATCGTCGTTTCGGTGTTTGCACTGGGGATCGTTGCCTGCAGAGATGATCAACGTCTGCTCAGGTGCTGGTTGTATGGATTAGCGTCTCCGCCATGAGGGAAGGGGAGGAAAGAGGAAAAATTGGGGATTGTCGTCTTCACATTGCAAACCGATGCAGGGGGCGCGGTTTTGACATCTTCGCTTGGGGAACACTGTCTCAATTGTAGAGGAAATAGGAGGGAAAATGAAAAAGGGAAAAGGAGATAATGGGCTTTGATAGGATGCCCTGAGGCTAGAATAGATGGCTAATGAAGTAATTTGCATGGTTGCATGAGGATCCTGCAATCTTAGGATTGTGGGAGCACTAGCCGCCTACCATGGCATTGCAGCGTCAGCTAATAGGAACAAAGCGGACCACACTATCATGGCTTGGTCTAGGGTTCATTACACAGTGGCCTCGGAGCCACTCCCATGCAACTATGATGATCGCATTGGTGGAGCGATGGCACAACGAGATGTGCATATTTCACCTACCGATGGGTGAAGCCAATATCACTCTCTTAGATGTATGGCGGATTTTGAAGGTACCTATCCACGATGTGATTCCAAAGTACAGGCTAGAGGGGGTTGAGTGGTATATGCACAACATTTATGATACTGATGACCTACCCATGGACCACACACAGATGGTTCTAGAGCCGACGATGGAGCCACATCGAGGGATTATGCATCTTGTTTTGTTCATATGTGGCTTGATTAGTGGACACATGATGCCAGATTTGAGCGGACACAATTTTTCATAGGATGGTTGAGGTGTTTTTATTATATGACGAAGGAAGGAGTTGAGTATGCATGGGGGCAACTATATTAGGCCAATTGTATCATGATATGCATATGTGTATATACCGAGGTTATAATATCCTCAATACCAATGCGACGCTCCTACATATATGGGAATGGGAGCACATTGCAGTCACATGGTCGATTGGTGTACAGGTTCGGTGGAGGAGATACCTCTATATTGATAGATATAGGGGGATTTTGCACTATACTCGGGTCGACGCCATATGGTTGGTTTTGGAGACGGATTTTTGATGAGCTTATGGAATTTACATGGTGACCATTCCATGATTGTGAGAGATGGAATTTGGACATTTTGCTTGCATGGGTCTAGACTCAGTGTTAGTTGTTCGATCGAACTATTCATTTTATAGATCAATATTTTCCATATAGAGTCATGAGACAATTTGGGATCTGACATGACATAGTAGGGTATGAGTGCATGCATCTTATGAGGTTCGAATGAGTTGGATAGAAGAAACACCCATCATGTGGGAGGAGCGCTCAGAGATAGAAAATCTTGGGTGCATAGGTGCACACATGGCGTTATGGATGGGATGCACAAATATTGACTCAGTTGACAATTCTAGGGATATTGAAGGCCGATGAGGTTGCACTATCAGTGGATGAGATTGTTGGCAGGGAGGGAGATGGTCCAGGGAAGGGAGGAGGAGGCAGAGGATCTAAAGGCAGGCGATGGATAATCAAGAGAGGAGGGAGGGGATAGGTAGGGGTAGAAACAGTGCTTGTGCGGGTACGGGCATCTGGATAGGTACAAGTTTTGATAGGGCAGATAAAGGCAGTTGTACAGGTACAAAGACCAAAAATAGGAGGGGTAGAGATGATGGATGTAGAGGTGGGAGGATAGGAGAGGGGAGGGTAGGAAACATGACAAGTCTCTTAGGCCATTCAGGACACCTATCTACTAACTAATTCTCTGCTTATTTTACAAGGTGACAACCACCTTCATAAGGTTTTCAACAAATAATAAACCATTCATAATTGATTTTAACTAGAAAGAAAACTAAGGAAATGTTTTTAACTAGAAAGCTTCAGAAAGGCATACGTACAACATGAACCATAATCCTTTTTAATTTTCCAAGCCTTAAATAAACTAAAAAGCACTACAAAAATATTATTCACAGATAATATTTTTGCAGTACAGAGATACTTAATCGTTCACTTTCAAACATAAATCATTCATCAATAAACCATCCAATGCAAACAAAAGGAATTCATACACCACAACTCAAAGATCATGGATATCTGAAACTACCAGTGTCTTTCTATATTGAAATTAACTAAAAAACATCAATATACTTAATAAAGCAGAAGGTTTTGCTCAAATGAGAAAATCAAAGTTTGCCCAAAAGATGCTCAATTAAGTTCAAGTCTAACTATTTAAAGCTTAAAAGTAACGGTTTCTTTAAGACAACCATTATATTAAAACTGAGTTTTTAAAAAAAAGGCCTATGAGCCAATATCAAGAAAAGCAATAAAAACTATAAAATCACAACCGTTGCTCCAACTTCAGAATTTTGACTATCAATAACCTCTGCCTCCTGTCAATCACATGCTGCCTCTTGAGCTTTAATTATTTGCTTGTATACTCAGTACCCGTTGATGACTGTGGTAATTCTTCTATGCCCTGGTGTGATTGTGACCTGCAACCTTGTCTTCCACTTGGAAAGTGATTTGTCTGTATGAGCCAGGTTTCTGTGTATGCCATCAATTTCAACTTCAAAGGCTACTATGTGAGTTTGTAGATGGCTCAACCTCTTGAACACCTTAAGGGAAATGGTTTGAGGATCTATGTTTTCTATTCGATAAGTCTCTTTGAACTAATCTAGCATTTCATTGAGCTCACATACATTCTCCTCAAATCCATCCATCAGATCGACCTCCAAAGCATTAAAATTATCTTTGATCTTAACTAGGTCTTCAAAGTACTACCCCAATTCTTTATTAATGTCACCTATATAATCATCATAAATTTTTAGTTTCCAATCCAAAGCCTCAAGCCTGGTAGGGTCGATTTCTTTAGGATCCTCCACCAATTTTTTAGTTACCAGCGTAGCATGGCTCATTGAAAGGAGCTCTGCAACCTCCCTTGCAAGCACAAATTATTGCCATGCTCCTTCCGAACTTGTTGTAACTCAGCTACCAATTCTTTCCTCTTATTTATAACAGTTACATACAATCTCCTAAACTTGGTGACATAAATGACACTGCCCTGATACAATTCATACATCCACTCGGTGATAGCTTAGCGTATCCGAGATTGTTCTTAATTCTCTACACAGTATCGGGGTCAATTCCCTACACACTTGAACTTGAGGCTTCCCCTGTGATAGGATTTATAGTAGATGAAATTAAATCCTCCAATGAATGCACTTGAGACTGTAGCTCCAAATTTTCTTTCTTTTGCTCTTTTGATTAGTGCATTCACTGAAAAATCAACATGATAAACATCTCCTTCTAGGGTAGAAGGTCCCATATCCACATGACTGATTTTGTAATCATTCTCTGTTATTTCACCTTCGGTCATATCCTTTATGGGGTCGGTGATCTCTAACAGTTGGTGACTAGACACAAAATCAGAGATAATTCGAGACATCCTCTTTGCCTTCTTGGGCTTGTGGGAACTCTATTGCAACAGGGCGACTATATCAACTTCACCAGTGAAATATGTGGCGGTTTTTCTCTTCTTCTCCACCTCTATTTTCAGCCAGGTTGGAGAAGTTGTTTCAAGTCTCAAGTCTCTATTAGCAGTACTCACAGGAGTATTTTGAACAGAAGAGGAAGGAATTTCCAATAAATCAGAAAAATAATTATCATTAATTATTTGTTGGTAAATGCCCTCATAATCAATAAGTGGTGTCTTCCCTTTTAATGACACAACCTCTTCATCTTGCTCATAGGCTAATTTGAGTCTGGTTCCAGTTTCCTCAGGTCTTTCCCCATCACCACTAGATTGTGAGCCTTGATTGGGAAATTTAGTAGCAGGTCTATTTATTGACACTTGGACAGAAGTAGCTGAGACAACCACTTGATATTTGCAAGATGATGACTTTTGACCTTATGAGGGGTTAACATGCTGTCTCCACTTTCCATTCAACCAATCAAATATTCTTCTTAACATGAAAGCTATACGGGCCATCAAATCCAAGAGATCACCTTCTAACCAATTAATCCCAGGTGGAGCCTTGTCAACAAAAGTGTGATATTCTGGGTCAAGGATGACCTCATCTTCCACCACATTATCTGGGATATTAAAAGAAATGCCAAAAGCATGAATTTGGTGCAGAGTGAGTCTCATGAAACTTCTTCTAAATACCTCAGCATCGTAAGAACAATCTTCCCAAAAGTCTTCAATATCTGGCTGGTGCACATAATTCTTGGCTCCATATAAGCAACACTTCACATAGCCTTTGATGTCAAAACTATCCTTGGTTGACAAGGAATGAAAGTGAAATTCCTCCAGGGTTTTCTTGACTCCTTTTGCAACATTATTTGTTTTACAATAAAAGTGAGACATTGACAATGGGAAATAATATCCCTTTTTTCCCATATTCAAATATTTGACATTAACCACAACCATCTGCCGATAAAACTCCAAGGATACAATAAAATCACCAGGAAAATGGGGCAGCTCTAACAAAGCTTTTTCAAAACCCCCAATTTTGAGATATGTGAACCTGTCGAATTAGGTGTAGAAACTTCCAAATTCCATCACAAAGGTAGCGACCTCATGGGAAATCCATAGTTTGAGACTTCCTTCCAATTCCCTAACAAGTCTCATTAAGAGAACATTATTTATGTGGGAAAATTTTTGCATGCCCACCTGCATGGTGAGGTGGGGAAAGTTTTTGAAAATAAGCATACATGTAGAGGGAGGGCATTGCAATTCCAACCTACGACAAACAAGTTCTCGATTGGCTATAACATATACTAAGTATGAACACATGTTAAATGCCAGAGACTGCTGAAAACTCCTCAATTACCCAATTAAGTGGTAACTAATTATAGAGGCCCAATTGATGGAATTTTGTGGATTGCAAATTACTAAAATGAAGCGACACATCCAGAATTCAAAAGAGTCAACACAAGAATTTCCCACTACACGATGCAACAAGGCAATAATTTATGAAATCTCATCCCTAAAATGTATTCTTTTTAGTTTGGAGGGCAATTGAGACTTACCTCCTTTTTCAGATTTCAGCCAAGACTTGGCAATGCAGTTTTTGCACTAGTCTCCATGAGCTCAGAAATATTCTTCACTGACAAGAACAAACATGTCTTCGAAGGCTTGTTTCTCAGGGAGGCGTAGAGCAAAGTAAACACTTTCAAAGTTAATTTGTGCAATGATATTTCCATCCTCTTTTCAAATTTCTTGCATCACTAGGACGTATTTTTAGAACACGCAACAATTAAATCGACACAGGGCACGATAGGTGGGAAACCAGTTGCATAGGCTAAACCACTCTGAAAGATTTTATCTCGCAATGGGGTGCTTTCTTTTTGTTCAAGCTCTCGCAGGAACTCTCTTAGGTTCAAATGCTCAATTTTTGTGTCCTTCACTCCTACCCAATTGTTTTGGATCCCACTCTACATGGAGTCAAACTAGATAGCTCACTTCATGAAAGCACAAGTGAACAATGAAAGTTGGTTCGAAAAAAATTTGCCACCTTGTCGGTGTACCCACATGATGTGACATGCCTTTAATGTTGTATTTATTTTGCGGCCTTGAAAATGGTTCCTTCATCTGCATGTCCCTTCTTAAAGGAAAAACGAGGTTAGTCTATACAATTGACCCTACACGGTGGCCACACCTCAAAATCTGTGCAAGGCTTCACAAGTCGCTCAATCGCAAAGAACACAAACTTCATAACTCATGGTCGGGGTTTTCGTACTTTTGACAACCTTCGCGCGAGTGAATAAAACATAATTCAAAGAGAAAGGCCGGACAATTGGGGACTTTTGAAAATCTAAAAATCCGTGACTAGGCTTAGAGAAAGTGAACGATGTCTGACTAACTTCAACATTACACAAGGACCGTGACTTAACTCTTAAATTATTAGGGTGAACAAAAATAACCTTAGGAAACGAACATGGAGGGAATTGACTCTCTCGTGATTTGAATTTTTAAAAAGGGCAACACATTGTACTATGATTAGATACATTATTTTTGATATATATGAGTCATGATTTTGGTGGCGACGTATATATGTTATCATGGACTATGTATGCACTTTATTATGGATTCTTGATTTATGATGGATGATTGATGATTTTTATTTATGATTATGATGATGATAATGTTCACTATCTGATATGTTTGTGATGTAGGATGTATGCCTATATGATATGTATGCTCATGTTTATATGCTATGTTTCTAACATGTTGTGGATGCAGGATGGATGCATGATTTTTATGTGACGTGTGTAATTATGTGACATGCCATTATTATATATACAAGATGTATGATCTTATGCATGTATGACATGAGATGGAAATTTAATGATTGTAATTATGAGATGAGATGGCTATATTTATTATGATGTGGAATGAGTATGTATGCAATATTTATAATAAAATGCAATGTAATGAATGGACCTAATGTGTTTATGATTTCGATTGTAATGCAACTAAATGGCAATTCTTGTCTATATGAACATGAATATGATAATGAATTATGCAATTATGATAAAAATGCAAGTAAATGGTAAAAATGCAACTAAATGGTAATGATAATAAAACTACATGATAATGATAATGAAAAATGTACCTAAATGAGAATAATAATGAAAAAAAAGAAACTAAATGATAATGATAATGCAAAAGGTGATTCAATGAAAACCTACATGTATATGCAAATGCAAATGGGATGGGATGAGCAATTTTTTTATAATGAGCCAACCATAATACAATGATATGGGACTAGACAAAATAAAGAGGGGGAAAATGAATAAATTGAAGTCTCCAAGATGGGGGAATGATGGAAATTGAATGAATGGGTGATGGTTGCTGTTGTGTATATGTGGAGAGAAAACCTAGTTTAATATTGCCAAGGATGATCTACACGATTGATTATAGGAATTAGGATCTTGTGAAGATCCTAGGCATGGACTAGACTCTCAAACAATAGGTATCTCAATGCACACAGTCTTTGAAGCATCTTGATGATGTAATTGTCGGATTGTTGGATCGTACAAGAGAAACCCTCAAACACGCGATACCACAAAAAATGCCCTAGTATACACCAACCCAGGATAAACTCAGAAAGAAGGGGGAAGCTCAATGTAATGGGGGTGTTCTGGGATGATACTTATTCAAAACTTGAGCAAAAGGTCATCATCTCATGGGGAAAAGGTGAGTGCGAGAGAATCGAGGAAAAATGATGGGGGTGATCAAGATGGAAGAGACTTGAACAGATGAGGGGAGCGAATTGATGGGCTTAGTGGCCAATTAATTCCTGACATCACTAATGAAATATGGATGTGGTTGAGGGATGAGAGGCATGTGAGAGACTGGAGGTTAATTAATGGCTTACATTACAAAAATATGGATGTCGGGTGGCAAGGGGTAGGAGGGATGAGTGTCCAAAGAGGAAGTGGATCTGACTTATTTACCTTGATGCCTGGAACCAGGTTTTCACCAAGGTACTTTCCCATAGTGCCACAAAGTGGTTTTCACTAATGGACGAATTGATTTGTCTTTACTTTTTCACTTTTTTCATTTTTTATTTATTTTTGTATTTTTATGATTTTATTGCTCTTTTTCTAATTTTGAAAACTAGTAACCTCTGAAGACTACGCATAGAATCTCTTTAGATGTATTATGTTCATGGTCTCATCCAAAGGATCTCCTTTAGGTGTAACCAACTAATAGGCACCTGATCCATACTTTGCAGTGATGACATAGGGTCCCAGACAATTAGGCTCAAACTTGCCTTTTTCTCACAATCCTGAAGATTTTTTTGATTTTCCATAAGAAAAAGGTCGCCAATATCAAATTTTTGGGTTTTGACTTTCTTGTTGTAGCTTAGTCATAGACAAATATGATATACTTGGAGATGATTTAAGGCCTCGAGACGCCTTTCATCCAATAGTTCAAGCTCTTGTAATCTGGCCACTTTGCATTCTTCATCAAGAAGGATAGTCTACAATGATAATCAAAGTGAGGGGATCTCGATCTCAAGGTGGAGGATGGATTTAGAACCGAAGACTAGGTAGTATGGGGTAACTCTTGTGGGGTTATGAACGCTTGTGTAGTAGGCCCAAAGGGCGGGATGGAGTTGCAAGTGCCAATTATGGCCAACTTCATTGACTATTTTCTTGAGGATCTTAATCAAAGTTTTATTTGGAGCCTTAGCTTGACCATTACTTTGCGGGTAGTAGGGAGTGGAGAAAAGGTGTTGGATGGCAAACTTCTAGCACAATTCTCTAACATCCTAATTTTTGAAGGGTTTGTCATTGTCTATAATGATAACTTTAGGAAGTCCATAGATTAGGTAATTCAGGATAAACTTGGAGATATGTTTGCTAGTGGTGAAGGTGAGTGGTATCACTTCCACCCAATTGGTGAAGTATTATGTGGCAGTTATTATGAACTTGTGGCCATTGGATAAGATGGATTTTTCGTATGAGATCAAGCCTCCACTAAGAAAAGGGCCAAGGTGTGATAAATGACTGCAGATCCTGAGAAGGCACATGAATCTTGTCACCATTCTTCTGACAAGGGATACATTTCTTCACATAGTGATAAGCATCTTAATACAACGTGGGCTAGTAGTATCCAATGCGCAAGAGCTTCTTAGCCAAAGTGAGGTCTCTTGAGTATGCTCCACAAATGCCTTTGTGCACCTCATATAGTTCTTGTTCAACCTCCTCTTTGTCTAAACACCTTAGGAGGGTTCCATCGAAGTTCCTTCGAAATAGGGTATCACCCAGGATAGTGTAGCGGGTGGATCGGTGGATGAATGTTTTTTGTTGGGTTTTAGTGAGATGAGGGGGAATGATGTTATCTCAAAGGTAGGCGAAGGTCTCTTGGTACCATGGGGAATCAAGACCAACAAGGACACATACCATTTCCAATTAGGAGATATCATATGATGGTATTAAAAGATGCTCAACCAATAATTCACATTTTTGACTATTTGTGGGCATTTGGAGGAGGGAACCAATTGTAGCCATTGCATAAACAACCCTATTATTTGTCCTAGGAACTTGCTCAAAATAAATGAAGGTGAAATGTCACTTGAAGTCCTCAAGCATACGATGATAAGGGAGAAGTTTGTCATCCTTTGTCTAATACTCATCATTAACTTACTTTATGACAAGTTGGGAATCTCATAGAATTGTAGTTATGTGATCTTCCATTGTATAGCCAAGCAGAGTCCAGTGATTAGAGCCTCATACTCCGCTATGTTGTTTATGCATGCGAAGGCTATTTTGTAGGACTTAGGGATGCAATCTCCTTGAGGTGTGATAAACAATATACCTTTCCCCAATGTGTGTTGTGTGCAAGAACCATTAAAATATAAGTGACATTGTGCTGATGCGATGACAGTCATGATGAAATCCTCAGGAAATTCTATTATGAGGGGGTGATGGCCTTGAAGTGGAGCATCGACCAATTGATCAGCTATAATTTGTCCTTTTATTGTTTTCTTGTCTACATACTCAATGCCAAACTCACTTAGTAGTATGACCCATTTTGTTGTGCACCCTATGAGAGCCACCATAGGCAACAAGTATTTGATGAGGTCAATCTTTGCTATGAGTTTGGTCTTATTGTTAAGCATGTAGTGGCATAGTTTCTGAGTGCTAAAGACCATTGAGAGACAAGCTCTTTCTATGAGAGTGTAGTTGATTTCATATCCCACAAGAGTGCGGCTGATGTAGTAAATTGCATGTTCTTTACCTTTTTTATTTATTTGTGTCAATAATGCCCCCAATGCCCCTATAGTTGTTGATATGTATAAGAGGAGGGGTTGTCCAAGAATAGGTGGCATCAAAACTAGAGGGGATGCCAAATATTATTTCAATTTGTCAAAGGTCTTTTGACATAAGAAGCCCCACTTAAACTTAGTGTCTTTGTGTAGGAGATGAGTGAACAAATGACTCTTGTCTGCAAGTTTTGATGAATCGACATTTAGACTTATGTTTGACTTAGAGGTTTCAGAGCTGTCTGAGTGTCCTAGGAGGAGGCATTTCCATTATTGCTTTGACTTTGACCAAATCCACTTTGATTCCTCTATGAGAGACTATGAATCCCAATAAATTTCTTGATGTGACCCCGAAGACACACTTCTTAGGGTTAAGGTGCAACTTGTATTTCTCTAGTCTTTTAAATATTTTTCGTAGGATAGAAATGTTCTCTTATTGTGTTTTAGAATTTCCTAGGAGTTCATCTACATAATATTCCATAATATTGTGCAAGAGGTCATGAAAGATAGTTGTCATTGCTCTCTAATAAGTTGCTCTTGCGTTATTTAAACCAAAGGGCATGAATCGATAGAAAAAGGTGCCCCAAGGAGTAGATAATGTTGTCTTGTGTTGGTCTTCTTCAATGATCTTGATTTGATTGTATCGAGAGAAACCATCCATTAAGGAAAGTATGTCATGTCTAGCAGTGAGGTCCACAATCATGTCTATGTTTGGCAAAGGGAAAATCATCCTTCGGACATGCTTTGTTGAGGTCTTCGATGTCCATGCAAATCCTTATACCCCCAGAGTCTTGCCATTAGGTACAATGTTTGAGACCCATTTAGGATAATCAATGGGTTTGATGAATCTCACATCCAACATCTTCTAAAGTTCCAATTTAACCAAGAGGGCAACTTGTGGATGCATCTTGCAGAGATTTTTCTTGACTGGCTTAACATTTGGTCTAACAGTAAGATTGTGCACTACCGATTCTAGGTCAAGGCCTGGACTATCAGCATAGGACCAGGCGAAGTTGACTTGTGTCTCTTGTAGGAAGTTTATGAAGTTATGTTTCTCCTGATCTGTAAGAGACTTACCAATGAACACATTATTTGGATTATCATTTATACCCATATTAATAGTGTCTGTTGCCACGATCAACAAAGGTGATTTCTCCCAATATGGGGGAACCATGGTAGGCAAGTCAAGTCCCTCATATTTTAGCGCATAATCTAGATTTTCACTAGAATATATGTTGTTTATTTTTACTTTTTTCTGAGTTTGAAGGCGCCTCAGGGAGGTTTTCACCATGGGACATGATTTTTCTTTTTGTTTTCACTTTTGTGACTAAGGGAGTTGACTTGAATACCAAAGTATGCCTCCTGACTGAGTTGGATTCCATTCATTGATGCATGATCTTCAAGGTATCGCATATTAAGTGATGACAAGAGGGCATTGTCATCAATATGAATGTCAAGAGTAGGTGGTCCTTGTTGATCCCAATCTATATGCTCAGGGTGAACAAGTTGGAGCTCAGACGGGGTGGAAGGGGTGAAGAGGGTTGGTGCAAGGCACCTATCACTCTAAATTTTTTTTGTTTTGTTCTTAAAGTTTTGTGTTGTCTTTTATGATGTAATAATAGACCAACCATTTGGGACTCAGTAGAGCCATGGTTGAGTTGTCCAAGCTTTTGGTTGTGTCATTTGTGTTCAGGATGCTATCAACCTAGGAAGTTGTAATGCTAATGTTGATCACAGGAGTAGTAATCTAGATAATTGTCACCATGTAATAGGGGTTAATTGTAATTGTTTTTAGGTATTCTAGGATGCTTGAGGGTCTTCAGGAGCCTTGGAATTCACTTGAATGCAAAGTTGCATCTCAAGTGTCAAAAAGATGTAAAAGTTGCTGAGCAACATTTTAGAAAAGTTGCATTTTTTATGATTGGTGTTGAAAAGTTGGTTCAACCAACTAAGTCATGAGAATATAAGCCAAAATTAACTTCATTGTATGGGTTGGAGAATTTGGAATGCAAGAGCAAGTTTTGTGTTTTCAAGAAACCTTGTCTTTTCACCATTTTTTATAGCTTTTCCTTGTTTTCATTGCATTGTATGATCTAGTACGGACTTGTTAGAGAAATATCATTGCAGGGCATGAGAGTTTATTGAATGTTCTTTCCAAAAAGGTAGATTAGCAAGTTTTTTTGTGTTTGGTTGCAAGGATCTAGTTCATTCTCTGTGACTAGGTACAAAACCCTTGCAAAGTAGGGTTTAAGAGAAAAAATGGCTCTAACCTGAGTATCCATTGATGGCACCTATTTAAATCAAGTGGAATTATAGGTTAGGGTCTATACATAAGTTTAGAGTAGGTTTTTTTTTTTAGGCGTTTGTGGAGGAGCTACAATGAAGCCCTAGGCTCACCGCTAGGAGTTGGTGAGTTAAGACAACAAAAGATGTGCAAATTCTGAGCACATGTGGATTGGTGGAAGAGAAATGGACCCATGGTTGGAAAGCCCTATGAGTTCCCTTGAATAATACATTATTACCTTTGGAAGATGTTTTGACTGGTGAACCTTTTCAAGAACAAGTTTGTGAGTCACCTGGTGGGCCTAGAATCCTTAAAAATAGTGCAGTATTGGAAACCCCATGTTTACGGATATCCCAGGTGCAAATTTACAATATTGTTTGTAACCTTGAAAAGGGTATCCAAATATATAATTTATTTGTGGCCTTTTTTGGGAAGTTTTGAAACTAAGTCCTTAAAACCGCCAAGGGAGGGCTAATTGTATTAGGCCTAATTGAGCCCAGTGGAGACAAGGAGAGGTTAGGAAACCTTAGCGATGGGTTTGAAGGTGCGCAAACCCATAAAATACTTCAAATAAATTATGTAAATGTATTTTTCCCACCTAGAACAGGTTGGTGTGTTGCGATCCTTTGCAGAGGTTGTTGGAGCCTTAGGAGTGGTGTTGGGGATTGAGGTGGAAGCCTCAACAAGAGGTGTTAATTGTCTAAGATCAGTGGATATACCTTGGAGGCAAGCCAAAGTGGATCAGACCTTGGAGGTATAGATAGAAAAACCCCTACAAAGTGCCATTGGATGGGCTTGAGGAGTTAGAGGGTTGTGTAAGACAGGAAACCAAGAAGGTGAATAGAACAAGCTCCAAGACTCTCTGCATCAAGGGTGTTGGTGTTAATATAGGCATAATAAAATATATTTTCAAGGTATTCAAAAGGCACTTAATGAAATTACTCTTCATTGGAGTCTTCAATTTTAGAAGGAGGGTGTGTCGGAGCACCAGTGATAGTAACCTTAGGAACTGGTGAGTAACCTAAGCCTCTATTAC
Organism: Cryptomeria japonica; assembly: GCF_030272615.1. Taxonomy (NCBI): domain Eukaryota; kingdom Viridiplantae; phylum Streptophyta; class Pinopsida; order Cupressales; family Cupressaceae; genus Cryptomeria; species Cryptomeria japonica. Next base: position 240,723,412 of record NC_081412.1, on the reverse strand, counting down.
TCTTGTAGGAAATTGGAGAGATGGGTGCTTTTGTTCCTTATTCTTATGGTGTGAGACCATGTACTTTATATCTCATCTTGTCTATCAAAGAAAATGCCTTAGGATACATCTGTTTGGGGATATCTACTGGTGCTTTATCTTCTTCCCGGTACAACCAAGAAGTGATATCATTTTCTAGGATTTCTTCATTAAGTGGGCTCCATTACTGAAAGGTGGTCTTCTTGAATTTCATGGTGGGTTTCTTTTGATTCTTGATTTCCTTAGGTTTTCCATATGAATTAGGAGAAGGTGGGAGCTGACCCACATAGAGAGCATTTTGAAGTGTGTATTCTCCACAACCATTGTCAATTATCTTAACCTTGATCTTGGGTTGGGATGAGGTGGATGCAACGTTTGATGAATTATATGGAGGTGGTGGAATGGATGAATTGAGTGGGAAATGATAAGGGTGCTTCCCTTCACAGAGTTTGCAGTATTGAAAGGGTTGTGGATCAGTTGGGATGATAATCTCTCTACCATTATAAGGGAATTTTAAGCATTAATGATAAGTGGATGAAACAACTTGAATGAAGTGAATCCATGGGTGGCTGATGAGAATTTTGTAGGGGAAATCAAGGTTTAATACTTGACATGTAGTTTCCACCGTTGCAGGGCCCACTTGAAGTGGTAGTGTTATGGTGCCTTTAGAGACCCTTTATGCATCATCATAGGGATTTATTGTGATATTACCATATGTTTAAACCAAGTCTTCAGAGTTTCCTAGTTGTTTAATCAATTTGCATGTACAAATATTTAGGCGAGCTCCATCATCTATAAGGACTCTCTTGATTTTATGCTTTTGGATAATAACCTCAATATGAAGGGGTCTGTTATGGCATGGGTCAATGAATGGGGCATCTTTAGATGTGTAGACAAGATAGTATTGTGCAACAAGGTTTCCAATGAGGGCTTGGAATTGGGTTGCATTTATGTTATCTAGGACATCAGATTCTAGAAGGGCTTGCTCAAGGATCTCTTTATGAATGGGTGAAGTCTTGAGGAGTTTCAAGATGTAGACTTGTGCAGGAATCTTACTGAGATGATCAAGGATATCATAGCAATGAGTAGATGACATGGGGGCTTGTGGAGGAGGGGGAGGATCTCCTTGAATAGTTACTCTCCCTCTGCGCGTACTAAAGTTGCAGTCATTCTAGGAATATGAAGTGGAAGGTGAGGCACCTTGAATGACTATCTTAGTTGGGGAGGGTCTGCTTGATGATTGCAGGGGAGGGGAACCTTGAATGATTACCCTGGGTCTGTGAGATGCATGAGGAAGATCAACTCCTTGGATTGTGATGGTGTTGACATGGGTATCAATGAGCTCTATGCAGCCTACCAAGGAGTGAAAGTTGTTGATGTAATTGGTGTAGTCATAGTGGACTTCATGAGATAATGAGGCTTTGTCCTTACCATGCTTGGGAAAGGGATCCTGGTACATCTTAAGTTTGTCATTTGAATTACTAGGCTTAGCAGTTGTAACCTCAATATCACCCTTGTCAATCAGGTCTTGGATATAATTCTTCAATTTCATACACTTGCATGTATCATGACCATTGACACAATGCTAGTCACAATATTCGTTCTCATTATACCACCTAGTTTTTGGTTGATTTGCATCAAAAGGGCGGGTCATTGGAAAGACAATGGTACCAGCCTTGACAAGCTTTTGGAAGATGATCTCGATGGGTTCAACAAGTAGAGTGCACTCACACTGGGATTGATTGTTGGAAGGGGGAGGTCAACCTTGGACGAAAACATTGTTGCGAGGTTGAAATTGATGGTGGGGGTTAGGTTGAGTTTTGAATAGATTATTGGTGGTGGTGGGTTCGGAGGGGACAATCACAGTTTAGACACACTTGGAATCATTGACTCCATCATTGACAACATTTTTGTTTTTGGACCAATACTTGGGCTTGTCATTATACGAGGAGGAACCTTGATTAGATTTTTCATTAGGTTTTAATGTTCCTTCCTCTAAGAGGACACACTCTAAGGCTAAGCCTTTCTTAGTGATTTGTTCAAATGTGTCCAAGCATTGACAAGTCAAGGGATGAGACATATTTGGTACCAGGTTACGTTGAAACGACTCAATTTGGTATGACTCTGGTATGTCCCAAGGAAATTTTTTCATGAGATGTTGCCACCTTTGTAGAAAGTTGGCAAAGGTTTCTTCGGGCCTCTTCTTTGTGTTGCATAGGTCCATCATAGAAGAATAATTCTCAATTCTATAGGCATAATGGAACACAAACTTATCTAAAAGGTCTGAGAATGATTTTATGTAACCATGGGGTAGGGCAGAAAACCAAGAAAGGGCATCTCTACTAAGACTCTTAGGAAAAAATCTTCTAAGGTAGACATCACTATAGGAGACCTCCTAACAAAGGATATAGAATTCTCAAACGTGGTCTCTTGGGTCACCCTTGCCTTTGTATTTTTCAAACTTGGGCATTTCAAAACTAGGTGGGTAGTGGGCGATGAAAATGGAAGGTTCATACAGATAGGGACATATTTCTTTGAAAGTGTAAGGTCTCTTATTAGTTCCATCCTTGAAATTTTTGATAAGGTCCTTCATGTCCTGAATTTCCTTCATGAGGCCAGGTTGCGGATTTTGGACATTAGGGATATAATTGTTGGAATCCAAGAACACTGAGAGGGGGCAGGGAATCAGTGTTCTGTCGGTTAGAGTAATTTTAACCTTATTAATAAATCCATTTATTAACCGGTATGCATAAAATAAAGTAACAACAAGTAATATCAATGCAACCACATGAATCAACACCATAACACAGATATTTATACGTCAAAAACCTCAAAGAGAAAAACCACAGTGGGATTGGTGACCCACAATATCTATCCACTAGCCAAATGAATAAATATTACAAGAGGGCCCTGCACATGCAGGAAGGCACAGTGCCTCGAGCATACTGCTCATCACAAAAGGAGCCTCACTGACTATAGATCCAAATAATGGATTAAAAATAAATTACTAAACTCAGAATGTTCATTTTCTATGCTAGATGAGTTCCGATTAAAGCACTATCTATACCGGTTAACCTGTAACCTCCCTTACCGGTATGTTAGATCGCTTCCCAATTCTATAAACAAATAATCAAGATAGATGTTGCTCTTTACATTCACATTTTATTGATCAAGATAACATCACAAAACCTTTCACATCACTTATCTTCCTATAGTGTCGTAAATTGTACACCCTTTATAGGGTGGTACAATTTCAAACTTAGTTTAGCACCTGCCTTAGTGTGTCTTCCATCTTGCATTTCTTATTTCCCTTTAAGAATTTAATTAATTAATTAAATTAAATCTAAAGTCATGTTTCATCACTTCATACATTATAAAATTGAGCCCTTTACCCTAAGTGTGCCCCTTTTAATTTTATTCTTCCAGTAAATCATTTAATCATAAACCCTAATTATGTCCTATATCAACCTTTAAGGCCTAGTTTCCCATATCAAAACACCTTGAAATCAGTTGTAACTTTGGTGAAAATTTGGTTGGATCGTGGCGGGAGTGGACATGGTCCTTGACCTTTTTCCCAAAATTTTGGGAGCATAATTCTATGATATTATAATGCTTAACCCCAAAATATTGGCGGGAATTCAATTCCTAGGTCGGCCTAAAGATGGAATTAAGTCAAAATTAAGATCTAGGGTTTCATACATAAGAGCTCTCTTGCTTCATTTGAAGGGGACTAAGAACTAAGATCGATCTATCTAAGAATCTAAGGGCAGGTTTTTGGAGCACAAGGAGCCTTCTATGTAGTGAAAGAGAAGCCTATGTGGAGTCTTCAACAACATTTCATTAGGCATTCATCATCAGTTAGGAGCCTTGAAGACATTGAAGAGTAATAGGAGATCTAGTGGCAATATCTCTCCCTTGGGGATTGGTATAATTTCATGTTATTTTCATGTCTTTGTATGAGCTTCTTTACATGAATTTTCACATTTACCTTCATTCTTTAGATCATTTAGCATATTTGGTTTGAAGCATTATCATTTACATTCACATTTACATTTAGGGTTTACTCTCATGCATAAGGTAGCTCTAGTTTCTTATCATTTAGGATCTTGCATACACACAAGGTTCTGGCACACACATTTTCAGTACATTATCAACTATTTGTGGAGGTGGAAATCACTAACACATGGGTTTGACTAAGGAAAAACCCTATATAGCCACCCAAAACTTCCCTCTTCAGTTGTAGGTGCAGAAACAAGTACCTAAAACCACATAGAATCATCAGATTTTCCCTAATCTACCTGGGATAGAGGCGTGGCACCCTATTCCTTCCTAGGATAGTGGCGTGGCACCATGGTCCCTCTACTTTGCAGTGAAATTTGACAGGTTGCAGCTTCAAATCATCAGATTTGCAGTCTTTCAGTTGCAATCTCCTTTCTGTAGAAATAGGACAATGGCTTAGCAACCTGGTCTCAGTCAATTTGGCTCAGTTTGCAGCATCATGTACACATCCAAAATCCTCCCCCTTTCATTCTTTTAGTATCTTAGTTTCAGATCTGCAAGTTTGTGCAATTTCAAGTTCATCTATGCTTCATTCTTCATCTCCTAGTCTAGTTGATCAATCAAACCCTAGTTTTTCTCATCATTTGCAACAAGAGGAATAGAAACCCTAAGAGATAATATTTGGCTCTCTATTTTTCACAAGAATTAGCCAAAGTGATCTATCTGCCAAGGCTCTTTTGTATTCCCAATGTGTTGGCAAAAGTAGGATTAGGTCATAGTCACCCGATCTCACTTTTCTTGCCACCACATTTTGGTGAAGCTGACGTGAATCCAATCTTCTTAAATTCTGATTTATGTTCTCATATTTGAGCGTTTTTTCTATTTCAAATTCAAATATACATTTACAAGTTTCAATTCCTTGCAAATTTCAAAATTTAGAGGTTAATTTTGTTGAAACCCTAATTTTCAATTCAAAATTGAACTTGTGGATAGTTTAATTTGGATCATTATTTTCAGATATGATTTAGGAATTCATTTTACTTATAAATTTCATTTTATAAATCAACATTTAGAGTGCTTGCATTGGTTAAAATTGAACATTTCCTTCTATTTTGCATATGTTGTCATTTGAATGAGGAAATTTTTTTGCCATGATGCATTCATTTCATAAATGTGATAATGGGTTAGCTTACCTTGTTCCAATTTTTCCATCTCTTAAAGAACCTCCTTCCATATATGACAAAATTTTATTTCCTAAAAGAGTTTTTACCAACCCCTTAAAAACTCTCCCATGCTCTGAGGATGAATATTTGAAGAGTGATCTTGACAATTCTCCTAAAATGAGCCCTTCGCACCTATCTATCTTAGAGGAAGAGGTTGATATCATAAACACTTTTTTTAATGTTACCTTACCTTAATTACATTATGCCTCTCTAAATGAAAAGGTATTTATGGACATTGACTTATCTTCTCCTAAATTTGGTCTTACCAATGGGGGCATGTTAGTACAACAAGAGGTTATGATCACTTCTTCCAAAGATCTCTTTCCTAAGCATGCATCTTTAGAGAAAGATGTTCATCTCCCTCCTAAAAAATACTCCACTCATGAGATTAATTTTGTGCAAGAAGATGGTATTGTCCCTACTTTTCCTAGTGAGGGCATTTCCTATTTTGATTCCAACGAAATTCCCACTAGAGTTAATGCATTAATGAGAAATGCTTTCCCTTCTCCTAAAGTTTGCCTTACCTTTAAAGATGCCTTAAAGAAAGAAGATGACATCATAATAAATTTCCTTAATGCTCTCTCCCCTAAAGATCTTATTGAATATATTTTGAGGAAAGAGGATGATTTAGATATATGTAGTGATTCTCTCCTTCCTAAGGATGGAGAATTAATGAACAATGTTATCCCTTTTCCCAAAATTGGCAATAACAATAAGAACATATTTGTGCCAGATATTTCTAATACTATTTGGGATGAACAATTAGAAGAAGGTGTTGATTATTCTCTACCCCATGAGAGAACCCTAGCCAAAGAGGATGAAATCATGATTTATAATGCCCTTGATAGAATCTCACCTTCCATGAATCTCAATTATTCTTACTCTAAAAATAAAGCAGCTCCCTCTCCTCAACTTGGCTCCCTAGTTCAAGGTAAGATTGTTAACATCTCTTTCAAAGGTCTCCATCTCAAAGGTAAAATTTTAAAGAGTAATATTGATCCCTCTCCTAGATAATCTAATCCCCATGTAGATCCTTTGTTGATAGAGGATGATATGATCTTTTCTACTTTTCCTCCTAAAACATCAATGCCTACTTCTAGTCTCCCTCCTAAAATTGGTCTTATCCATAATAATATTTTAGTGAAAGAAGAGACTATCAACAATTATTCCAATATTCTTGTTCATTCTTCTTCTAAGGAAACCTTTGATATTCCTAAACCATCCTCAATTTATTTGATACATGTGAATGAAAAACCTAATAAACCCCTCTTCACGGTTCAAGGTGCTTGTCATTCTCAAAATTCCCCACGTGAGCCTATCTTAGTGGTTCATGGTGGTTATGCTAATGATTATTTTTGCACTCCTAAGAAACCTATTATTACTGTGCAAGGAGGTTATCCTACTAAGAGCCCTTATGAGTATGCTAAGAAAATTACTGGAGAGAGTTATAATATGGTTACTCATACTTACAACACAAGAAACATTAGGCAACCTAGTCGTCCTCCCATTATCCCAACTTCACTTCCTCCCTCTCAACCTACCCTTCCACAAGCACCTCATATATCAAATTTTAGAAAGGAGTATGATCTCATCAAACATCTTAATGCCTCTCCTGTTAATATTTCTATTTCAAACTTGGTTTAAACTTCACTTGCTTATCATGGGATGTTACAAGATGCTTTTAAAAACTTAGATGTCCCACTTGCAGTGACACCTAATAACATGTCCTCTTTTATTGATCCTACAAACAAATCCAAAGCTCAAATTTTATTCGCACCAGATGAGTTACCTTCTCGTGAAATACAACATTAATATGATCCTCTTATGATTGTGGTTATTATCAATAGGCAACCTAGTCATCCTCCCATTATCCCAACTTCACTTCCTCCCTCTCAACCTACCCTTCCACAAGCACCTCATATATCAAATTTTAGCAAGGAGTATGATCTCATCGAACATCTTAAGGCCTCTCCTGCTAATATTTCTATTTCGAACTTGGTTGAAACTTCACTTTCTTATCATGGGATGTTACAAAATGCTTTGAAAAACCTAGATGTCCCACTTGCAGTGGCACTTAATAACATGTCCTCTTTTATTGATCCTACAAAAAAATCCAAAGCTCAAATTTTATTCACACAAGATGAGTCACCTTCTCGTGAAATCCAACATTAATACGATCCTCTTATGATTGTGGTTATTATCAATGATAGTATTATAAGACAAACACTTGTGGACAATGGATCTAGCCTTAATGGTTGTGGTTTGGACTTATTAATAATATTAGTGTGGATTGTTCTCTCATCGAACCTTCTTCTCTTACTATTTGAGACTTTAATAATATTGCTAAACAATGTCGAGGTGTCATAACCTTGCTTGTTAGAGTAGACCCCGTTGTGTTACCTACACCTATTCATGATATGCTTGGTAATTTGACATATAACCTTCTATTAGGGAGACCTCGGATTCATATCATGCAAATTGTCCCCTCAACTTTGCATAGGCAAGTCATGTTTATTTATAACAATACAATATACACCTTATTAGTTGATACCAAACCTCAAGAACCATTAAAAGCTGGATCTTCTTATTCAACTACTTCCCATTCTTCTCCTAATCCTTCTACTTCTTCAAATACATCTATTTCCTTTAATGATGTTGTTCCTTCCAGTACTCCTGATTCTTCTACTCAATTGGAATCTCCTCCTAAGCATATCTTTTTTCCCAAAGGAGTGCTCTCAGATGATGATTGGGGATCTCTAGAATTTAACCCTACATTTGTAGGAGAATATAGAGTATCTTGGAAAGAATCTAAGTCCGAGAAGGAGAAATCTAAGGAGGAACCTAAAGAGCAACCTACTTTGTCTAAAAAACTAAGTAACCACTTTGTGGCTTCTTCTAATTCAAATGAGTCTTCAAATCCTTCCTCTAATTCATATAGCACTAAGACCTATGAGGAATTTGGCATCCCTTTATGGTCCCGGTTTTCACATTTTAGCTAAGAGTGGCTATTATGGCAATGGTTGTGGCACAAATGAACAAGGAGTTAAAGTTCCTTTATAACATAATACACATGAAGCTTCATTTGGACTTGGATATAATCCTTATAAGACCACCAAAGCATCTAAAAGATCATCTCTCAATGTGAATGATATATTTATTAGTGATGATAACCTCACCTCAATTAAATCATCTTCTACTTCTTTCAACACTCATCCCCCTCATAAGGAAATCTTGGTGATGAAAAAATCTCTTTATGAATCTCCTCAAGAGATTTATAATCCCCCTTGTGAGAATTTATCTTCTACCCATTTAAAAATCTCTTCTTATAGGAATAAGGCTCTAATGAATTACACTTATCCATCTCCTAATATTTCTTGTGTGCAAGAAAAGTATGACTTAGTGGCCTATTCTTCTCCTATGAAATTCTCTCTTTCTAAAGACTTTTTAACATTCATTATCTTACACATTTTTTTAATCTCACTTATAGTAGAGAATTTAACATGTCATATTCAAATAACTCATTCAATCTATCATGTCTTTAAATAACATTAATGACTATTATGTTGCTCATCATTATGTTACATTGGTAGCTCACTTACTGGGGGCTCATTGTCATTCATGATGGTACAATTTCACATGTAATCATACCTTTGGAAGAAACATAATAGCCTGTTTCTATCTCATCTCTTCTCCTTATATATTAGGGGCAAGAGTGATTTCAAACATCTCTCCTTACGATTAAAATTTCCCCTTTGTGAAGTAGTGTCTTCTATAAGGATTTCTTATTGATTGTAGAGGTGTATTCATATTTGAATTTTTTCTCTCATATTGGAACAAGCATCCCTAATGGGGATCTTAAGTACATATCCTTAATTGGGACCTCCTCCTTGGTGTTGGAAGTCTTTGATCAATCATCAATTTCTTTTCTTCATTGCGTAGTATCTTTTATAATAAACCCTTCTATTTTGTGCACGTGCATATCCTTGATGAGGATCTCTTGCCTTCTTTTAGAAGAGTATTGTTATAAATAATCTCTCTTTAATGTCATTTCAATCCTCTACTCTTTTCAAAGCTCTTGCAGATGTTATATTTGTCTAAGACAACTCCTCTTAAAGGTAGATGTCTTTTGGACAAAGATATCTTCTCCTCCAAGGATCTCATTTACACTTATATATCAAGATATCTCTTTTCAACTATCTTATCCTTGCTTGAAGAGTATTCCCTCTCTTTCTTGGATTTATGGAATTGTTGCATGATGGATATCTTCTTGGTGTCAAAGGTAGGTATCCTTGTTCTACTTGCACACACATGCATGAGGTTGAGTGGAGCTAACAATGTTCTCACTCTCCTCCCTTACATGGATCACCTAGACAGACTCTGAGGGCTAGTTTTCCATGTCCTTCTCTCCATAGATCACCTAGTTTTAGGGGCGAGATGTCCATAGTTCCTTTTCTCTTCTCATGGATCACCAAAGTGTGTATTCATTCTTTCTATCTCTTCTTCCTTCTCTTTGCATTTGTTTCCATTTAAATATTTCATCTTGTATTAGAGAGCTCTCAAATCCTCACACTCTTTGTTGTGTTGGAATTGAGGTTTAGTTCTCTTTGTTACCAAATGATTCTCCATTAGTTTTTGATCTTGTATCAAATCTTCTTGTGAGAATTTGTCATCAATCTTCTTTCACAATTCAATGTGGTAAACATGATACCTTGTTTCAATTCACTAAAATTAGCAAGCCGAAACAGGGGGGGGCATATAGCTACCCTCAAATTTTCATCACCTTCCTTAGTAAGCATTTAGGTGATTTTATCTAACATGTGATTTTGTAGGGTATGGATCCTAATTGTGTACTGCAGATACCATTGGGGGCTTCATCCGATAACTTGTGGATATATCCTTTTTCATGAATGTTTACTTTTCTTTACTTTAGGTTGAATATGCATGTAGTGTCACATGTATGCTAAAGTGGGGGCTAAATGTAGTGTCATAAATTGTACACCCTTGCTAGGGTGGTACAATTTCATACTTAGTTTAGCACCTACCTTAGTGTGTCTTCCATCTTGCATTTCTTATTTCCCCTTAAGAATTTAATTAATTAATTAAATTAAATCTAAAGTCATGTTTCATCATTTCATACATTATAAAATTGGGCCCTTTACCCTAAGTGTGCCCCTTTTTATTTTATTCCTCCAGTAAATCATTTAATCATAAACCCTAATTATGTCCTATTTTGACCTTTAAGGCCCAATTTTTCACATCAAAACACCTCAAAATCAGTTTTAACTTTGGGAATTTCTCTAATATCATCATATCTAATGACCTTGAAAATTTGGTGAAAAGTTGGTCGGACTGTGGCGGGAGTGCACATGGTCCTTGGTTTTTTTCCCAAAATTTTGGGAGCACAATTCTATGATATTATAATGCTTAACCCTAAAATATTGGTGGGAAATTCAATTCTTAGGTTGGCCTAAAGATGAAATTAAGTCAAAATTAAGATCTAGGGTTTCATACATAAGAGCTCTCTTTCTTCATTTGAAGGGGACTAAGAACTAAGATCGATCTATCTAAGAATCTAAGGGTAGGTTTTTGGAGCACAAGGAGCCTTCTATGTAATAAAAGAGAAGCCTATGTGGAGTCTTCAACAACATTCAACAACATTCAACAACATTCAATAACATTTCATCAAGAATTCATCATCACTTAGGGGCCTTGAAGACATTGAAGAGTAATAGGAGATCTAGTGGCAATATCTCTCCCTTAGGGATTGGTATTATTTCATGTTATTTTCATGTCTTTGTATGAGCTTATTTACATCAATTTGCATATTTAACTTCATGATTTAGATCATTTAGTATATTTGGTTTGAATCATTGTCATTTACATTCACATTTACATTTAGGGTTTACTCTCATGTGTAGGGTAGCTCTAGTTTCTTATCATTTAGGATCTTGCATACACACAAGATTCTAGCACACATATTTTCAGTACATTATCAGCTATTTGTGGAGGTGGAAATCACCAACACAGGGTTTTGACTAAGGAAAAACCCTATATAGCCACCCAAACCTTCCCTCTTCAGTTGCAGGTGTAGAAATAGGTACCCAGAAGGATTTTTAGCTCAGGAAAAGACATTAGAACCACCCAGAATCATTAGATATGCCCTAATCTACCTGGGATAGGGGCATGGTGCCCTATTCATACCCAGGACAGTGGCATGGCACCATGTTCCCTCCACTTTGTAGTGAAATTTGACAGGATGAACCTTTAGGTCATCGGATTTGTAGTCTTTGAGTTGCAGCCTCTTATCTACAGAAATAGGACAGTGGCATGGAACCCTGGTCCCATTCAGTTTGGTTCAATTTGTAGCATCAGGTACACATAAAAAATCCTCCCCCTTTCATGCTTTCAATATCTCAGTTTCAAATCTGCAAGTTTGTGCAATTTCAAGTTCATTTATGCTTCATTCTTCATCTCCTACTCTAGTTGATCAATCAAACCCTACTTTTTCTCATCATTTGCAACAAGTGGAATAGAAACCCTAAGAGATGATCCTTGGCTCTCTCTTTTTCACAAGAAGTAGCCAAAGTGATCTATCTCCCTAGGCTCTTTTGTATTCCCAATGTGTTAGAAAAAGTAGGATTATGTCCTAGTCACCCGATCTCGCTTTTCTCGCCACCACACTTCCATATATCCACATCATTATTTAATGACCTAATCCAGACTGACTTATATACCCATTTACATGAATAAACAGAAATGCCTTATGTCAACTTATAAACATATCACAAAAGATAAGACACATTGTGGCCCAGATAAAATATAAACATAACAATATGATCGTTGCCACTTCCATGCTTGCCGGATCAATCTCCTATGTCAGCCTTAGAATACCGGTTCCAAGTTTGTCGGTTGCCTGAATGCTGATGAAGTGAATGTCGGTTACCTTGATTGTCGGATCTCCCATGAAGTGTGTTGCCAGTAGTGGCAACACTTATAACTCAGATGAGTGTCAATTGCCAACAATCTCCCTCTTTGGCATTGATGGCAACACTCATGTGAAAAATGAATCGTTTAAGTGTTGTACCAGTTTCCATCTAAAAACTAATATCCCGAGACTGATCTCAGAAGACTACTCCCCTTGAGCTATACATTACTTCTTATGTCCCTAGACATTTTTCACATCCACCTCTCCCCCTTTCACAACAATGCCAAAGACTAAGGCAAAAAGAATAAGAAATGAAATTTTGTACAAACCAAAACGTGATTACCGTATCTAGATATACTTGAAAATATCTGGATAAGCACCCTTCAAAAATGCCAAATAAGTATTGTAGCAGGATTTCAAAGTTCCCAAAATAGATACAAACCCATTCAGAATGTAAGTGTGCAGTTCTTCCTCTGTTAGGGTTGTCAGTGTGGGAAAAATCATCTGTTCCATACACTCCTGCTTATGATGTAACAAATTATTTAGCCAAGGACTTACCAAACCTCTCAACTCTCTGGTCTGCTGGATTAACTTGTCTTTTTCTTTCTCCAGAGCTGAATTTTCAGACTCTAAAAGAAAAATCTGATCATCAACCATGCTGGTCAATGATTCAATACCATCAAAATTTACCACAAGTTGTTCCAACTTATTCTTATCCTCCTTAACCTTTTTATCCAGGTTTGTTGTTAATTTTGTCATGTTAGTGTAAGATCGATATATCCGACTGCATTGATGAAGAGCCTTATCAATCCTTGTCATCTCATCTATCAGCTTAGCCTTGTCGGATGTGATCATGTTATCATAGGTGACCTTCCTAGCTGTATTATACCTTTCCACCAATTTCTTGTTTGACACTTGTTGAAGAGTTTTATACTCTTTGGCAATGTGCTTAGTCAAACCTTTCAACTTACTAGATGGACTAGCTACCTGATCAATTGTGCATTTCGGTGCAAGTTGCTGTAAAATAGGAATAGCCTACTCAATAACCTGCTTATCTTTTGACCCTTCCTTAATTTATGAGCTACAACAAACATCAATTCAAAACTGCTTAGCTGCTCAATGTTCTTATTTCCAAGATGACCAAAATATTCTTGACCTGATGAGTCAAGTGCCAACAATGAGGAACCAACAACCGATGAAGGTGTCGGTACCCGGACCTCATTCTGATCAACCTGACCTTCAGTCTTTTGATTTGCTTTATCCTTTACCTCCTCAACACCAGTGGGTTCACCACTTCATGCAGTTATTTCCACTGCCTCAACCTCATGAACTTCAACTGTATCAACATCAATTGCTAGAGGAATATCTACCGGTTTATTGATCTCAACATCCTGTACAAGTGTAACTGCCGAAGGAATGTCCTCAGATCTTTTTCGTTCCAAAATCGGTGGATCTCCACCTAGTACACGTTTACATTTAGCATCAACCAGGATGTCTGGAATGTCAAACTTAGGTGGAATATCCGGTGATGTAAAGAAACCTGGTTTATCCACAAAGAATTTAACCCAAGCCTCATGAGTTTCCTTCACAATTTGATTTACTCTTCCCACCATAAGACTTATATGTCGATGTCTACTATGGGAAATTATTTTATTAGAAAACTCTAGACACTCTTGCATCTCTTCATCAGTTATAGAACCACAAACAGTTAGCCATTCCTAAATCTTAATATGCTTATCCTCCTCAATAGCTGATAACCTCCTAGTATCTAACTTATTATACAAATCTGCCGGTATTTGAGTCTCAATTTCAACTAAAGATTTCTTATATATATATCTAAATATAACAAATGGATTCCTCATCTTTTGTTCCTTATCATGCATATCACCATAATAGTTTTGTATGTTACTCAAAATACCATCCTTTGTGATATGATCAATCAATTCAGCAACAAAAAGAGGAGCAATAACCTTTACACTTTTACCAGATTCAAGAGCAATATCTAAATCTGATTTCTTCTTCTTACTAGGGGCGGGAGAAGACTCCTTGGCCATTTTTCTTTTCTTAGTAGGCTTCCTCTCCTTCAAAATTTTCTTCTGAGCTGCCAGAGGAGTGACTATGGATTTCTGCAGCTTCCCTTCCTTGGGCTTCTTCCTGTAAATCCTTTGTTTGCATTGAGTTGTCAATCGGTATTGTAGGCTACCGGGAGGGTGTGTCAATATTGAAGAAGATTGAACTAGCATAAGGAAGATTAACATGAAGGCTTGTCAACTGGTGTGCTGGAAGACAAAACCAATATGAAGGCACAAAAGACAAGGAGGTATTGAGACTACCAATAACATCACTGGTAAGAGGTGATATGAAGTTGTGTGTTGGCATAGTAAGTTGTAACTGGTATGAAGGTTGGCTATTTGTTTGTGTTAATGTATGTGATGAAGAGGTAGAGTGACAAATAAATCACTATCCATCGAAGGTGAATTTGAGCTACTGGTGTAGTGTATACTGCCGGTTAGCACCAGGAGAAGGCCTCACCGGTAAGGGCTTGTGCTGGTATGATTTTGATGAATTTTCAAGTTTAAACTGATCCCGTGTTGGTAAGTTGAGTGTATGTTGATGTGATGCCACATGGAGCTGAGGTGGCGAGCATGCAGAGGTCAGTGAAGTTCCATTGACTTGGTTTTTGGAGTAGTTAGTCGACATTAAATGAAACAACCACAAATCACGAGTCAATAACAGATCAATGCAGCTTGAGGAAGAATGAACGACAGAGAAAGATTAGGGAGTGGTTGGCACCTAGATCAAAGCAAGGAAATCGGATTGCAAGAGAACCTCAAGAAGGAAATAGCTGGATCATAAATGAGTCGACAGATTTCAAGGCCGAAAATCATGATCGAGTTTGCTATTTTTGGCAAACATACTTTGGACATATGGAAAATGCGTGATGGCTTATTCCTCCAACGTAGGTGTGTGATCCAAAGTGGATCAGATCAGATTGGATACAGATTTGGTCGAGAGAAGGAAACCCTAGCTACCCTCTATTTGAATTGGTTTTTGGCGAGAAAGCTTTAGTTTAAATATGGCGACCTAAGATAGATAGTGTTGCTGCTAAAGAGTGAAGGAGAGTGTGAAATTGTTGTTTGAGAGCTAAAGAGATAAACAATTTAAGTGTTTATGAGTGAAGACTGTACCGGTAAGGAGAAGCAGGGTAAACCGATGTAAGGAATAAACCAACAGAGTGAGCATAGAATGCAGAGGTGAAAAATGGAAGGAAGCAATATCTGATAAAGAGTAACCAAGTGTGATTTGAATTCAGTAGAACAGAGGGAGAGAAGATTAATCAGAGTTACAACTAGCAGAAAGGCTAAGTTGCAGTGTGTATTGAGCTGATACAAACCGGTAGTGCAAAACTTTGAAGGGTTGCAAAACTTCATTTGCAGCAAGGATCTCATTTGTATATCTGAGTTTTCATATTATTTTCACTGAGTAGGTTCTTAGTGTAGGGGTTGTAGCTCCTTTAGGTTGCAGCCTATAAATTGTGTAGGGGTTGGTGCTCCTTTGATTTAGTGCTCATAAATCAAGGGTTGGTGCTCCTTGGGTTGGTGCTCTAAAATTTGTAATTAGATCTTTTCATTATGAGGTTGGATTGGAGAAGAAGATCTCCAACAACTATTCTCACCAAGGTTTTTCCCACAATGGGTTTTCCTCATACAACTGGTGTTATGTGTTACATATTCATGTGTGTGATATATTAATCCTTTAGTTATTTCTCCTACACACGTTGCTTGCATTGCATTGGTAACCGGTCTACATCTTGTGTATCTCACATTGAAACGGTATAGCTCTTATTAAGTAAAAAATGTTTAAATCACTGATTCACCCCCCTCTCAGTGATCCATTGTGTCCAACAATTGGTATCAGAGCCTAGGTACCTTATTTTTTCAAAGTGTTCTCTAGATTGGGTAGACCTTGTTAAGTGTTCACAATGGCAATAAATAGATCAGCCTTCTCAAAATCCCCTTATTTGATGGTGTCAACTATACCTTTTGGAGTAGAAGAATGGAAACCTATTTGTCCTCTCTAGGTTGTGATGTATGGATGTCGGTTGTAAATGGGAATACATTCCCTAATAATCCCCCTACCGATCCAGATACTAAGAAGGAATATGAGAACAATGCTAAAGCTAAAAATGACATTCTTAGTGGGTTATCTAATAATGAGTTTGTTAAAGTCTTGGATTGTGCCTTTGCTAAAGAAACTTGGGATAAGTTCCAGAAGATATTTGAAGGTGATGCTAAAGTCAAGGAAGCCAAGTTATAGACATTGAGAGCACAACTTGAGGGTTTGAAGATGAGAGATGAAGAGAAGATTGCTGACTATCTCCAAAGGATTGATGAAACAAAAAACACCATTAGAGGGCTTGGAGAAGAAATAAAAGACAAGGTGGTAGTAAAGAAAGTACATAGATCTCTCACACCTAAGTATGATACAAAGGTTTCAACAATAGAAGAAGCAAAAGATCTAAAAGTCTTTACAATGGATGAGTTGTATGGTTCCCTAACTGCTTATGAAATGAGGACTATCGGTACTGAGGTTGTGAAGAAAGAAGTTTCTTTCAAAACATCAATAAAAGTAAAAGCGCTCATGATGGAACCGGTGAAGACTCTGATGATATCATGGCAAACTTTGTTGGAAGACTCAAGACGGGTTTAGCTAAATACAAAGGAAAGCTACCCCTGAAATGTTTCAACTATGGAAAGATTAGACATTTTGTTGCCAAATGTCACTATGGTGATAAGAATGAAGCTGATCAATCAAGTGGTAGTAGATCATAGTTTAAGAGTAGGAAGAAAAATGTCTACCGATATGGTAGAAGATGAAACCAGAAGCAGAACAATATTTACACACATGAAAATGATACCACAGATGAGGAGAGTGTCTCAGATGACTGTTGCAATGAAGATGATGTCAGTGCAACCCTTTTCATGGCCCAAGAGGTTCTGGTACCTGAAGAAGGAGAAGAGGAAGAGAAAGAAGGAGAAGTAGATCTTGAAGCAGAGCTCATCAGTGCCTTGGAAGAGCTGAAGAAAACAAGAAGAGATTTGAAGAAGTTGAAAAAGGTTGTAGTTGAAGAACAAGAGATGTTGGAGAAATCTTTTGAAGAGTCCAAGAAAAAAATTGCAGATCTAAAACTTCAATTGGAGGAAGCCAAGAGAATCTGTGAAGTTACTAGCACCAATTTGAGTAAAAAGGAGAAGGAGCATCAGAACTTAGAAGAAGAAATTGTCAAGATCTGGAAGGAATTAGAGAAAAGAAAGGAAGAAATGAAATTGAGGAGCAGATATGAAGGCAACACCAAAGCTTTAGACAAGATGTTGAGCAAACATAAGCAAACTAAGGATACTGGTGGCTTAGGATTTGAAGAGGGTAAAAGTTCAAATAGGAAAGGTACATCTAGCAAAGAGATATGATTTACTTCTTTAAATGAAGGTGAAGAGAAGAAGACATTCACGGTAAGCAAGGATACTAGTAAGAAGACATATGTAGATGTTGTTAAGAGCCAACACACAAAGCGGTATACACAATCAATGAACTGAAGGCCAGACTCAATGCACCAATATGTAGATCCAAGGATATATACAAGAGTTGATTATGAGAAACTCACCTGAGTTAGCAGCATGAAAGGAAGACCCCCGATAAGGCAGTCATCTATAGGATCAAGACAATCCAACTGGTATGTTTCAAATTTTCATGGTTATTGTCACTGGTGTAATAAGTTCAGTCATAGAATGGCAGATTATAGGAAAATGAATGTCAACCCCAGTTTTGAGAGTAGAAACTCATTTGCTGCATTACAAAGTGCAAATATCCAATGTTATTATTGTAATGAGTTTGGTCATAATAATTATGAGTGTAGGAGAAATGTGCAAATGTCCTACAAGAATGCTTTGGATACATCTTTCAATGCTAATGTAAAATGTTACAAGTGTCAAAATTTTGTCACATAGCAAGGCATTGTAAGCTAAGAACTGACAAGCAAAAGAAAACAATACCGGATCAAAAGATAAAGACTAAGCCAGAACACAAGATGACAGAAGAGGAGAAGAAAGAAGAGAAATAGGTTTGGATAGAGAAGGAGAAGAACAAGCAGAGTCAAGATTGATTGTGCAAACTGCTCTACATGCTGAAAGGAAGAATTTATGGGTAGTTGACAGTGGCTGCTCAAATCACATGACTAGAGATAAGAAAAAGTTTATCAAGCTTGATGATTGGAATGATGGTTCTATCCATTTTGGTGACAACTCCTCTATCAAGATTAAAGGTCGTGGTACATTGAATATTGATGGAAATCTTAAGGCTCATGATGTGTACTATGAGGAAGGACTGAAGAATAATCTGCTAAGTGTAAGTTAGATGTGTGATAAAGGGTACACATTTATATTTTAGTCTACGGGTTGTCAGATAAGAAAGAAAAATACTGGACAAGTTGTGGCAGAAGGAAAGAGAACATATCGTAATGTCTACAATTTGAAGGAATGCTATGAGTCCCAATGCATGATGGGATAGGTTGATGAAAGCTGGTTGTGGCACCAAATGTTAGGCCATGTGAACTTTGAAAATCTGGTGAAGATGAGAAAGAACCAGTATGTAAGAAACATTCCACAAATAACAAAACCAACAAATACTTTTTGTGATGAATGTATTAGAGGCAAGCAAATCAAAGTAAGTTGCAAAACAAAAGAGTACAATACCTCAATACCTCTATAATTAGTGCATACAGATTTGTGTAGGCCATCAAGGACAAGGGCTCTGACCAGTGAGAGATACTTCACAATGTTCATTGATGACTACTCAAGGATGACTTGGGTGACATTTTCTAAAAAATCTCAACATTTGAAAGATTTTTAGAAGGATGGTTGAAAATGACAGTGGACACCGGTTAAAGTGTTTAAGATCAAACCGGGGTCGAGAATATTCTTCAAATGAGTTTATTGATTACTATGAGAAACATGGAATCCAGAGACAATATTCAACAACAAGAACACCACAATAGAATGGTGTGGCAGAAAGTAAGAATAGGATAGTAAAAGAAATGGCTAGAACAATGTTGAATGAGGCTAGCTTACTGAATACATACTGGAAGGAAGCAATTCATACTACTATCTATACATTAAACTGGGTACAACTAAGAGTGAACAGTAGAATGACTCCCTATGAGTTATGGTACAACCAGAAACCATCAATCAAGCATTTTAGAGTGTTTGGAAGTAAGTTCTTCATCAAGAGAGATGCAAATGGATTAGGAAGTTTTGATTCCAGAAGTGATGAAGGAATCTTCTTGGGCTACTCAACCAAGAGCAAAGCCTACAAATGCTACAACGAGAATTCAAGAAAAATGGTTGATAGTATAAATGTGAGAATAGATGAAGACCTACATAAGAAAGAATCTGCACCGACACCCTATATTGATGTTTTAGATGATGAGCATGAAGATCAATCTGAAAATGGACTAGTAGAGGAAGCACCAAGAAAGAACTCCAACCGGTATGTGCAGAAGAGCCATTCGGAAGAACAAATCATAGGAGATAAAAATAAAGGTGTGCAAACCAGAAGAAGACTAGCCCAGAATGATGAGTAGGTAAAAATTTATGCCTCGTAACAGAACTAGAACCCAAAACTTTTGATAAAGCTAGCAAAAGTGAGAAATGGGTAGATGCCATGGATGAAGAGTTGACACAAATTGAGAAGAATCAAATATGGGAACTTGTTCCTAGACTGGCAGATAAGAATGTCATAGGTACCAAGTGGGTCTACCAGAATAAGATGAATGAAGAAGGAAAGATAATCCAGAATAAATCAAGGTTAGTTTGCAAAGGGTATGCTCAAGTGGAAGATATTGACTTCAAATAAACCTTTGTACCGATTTCTAGATTAGAGGCAATAAGAATGTTTTTAGGTTTCTCTACCTATAAAGTTTACAAAGTCTACCAAATGGACATCAAATCTTCCTTTTTGAATGGTAATCTTGAAGAAGAGGTATATATGGAGAAACCAGAGGGTTATATTTTACATGATGATGAGAGTTTTGTATACTGGTTGAAGAAATATTTGTATGGTTTGAAGCAGGCTCCCAGAGCATGGTATTCCTGGTTGGATAAATACTTGAAGGAGCAAGGATCCCACAAAGGGAATGGAGCCAGTAATTTGTATGTCAAGGTAAATGGAGATCACATGATTATAGTGGTTGTATAGGTAGATGATATTATATTTGGTGGAGACAAAGACATCATGTGCAAAGAATTTATAGATCAGATGAAGACATAATTTGAGATGTCCATGTTGAGTGAGTTGTCCTATTTTATTGGTTTGCAGATCTCACAGCAGGAGAAAGGAAATTTTATCTCCCAAACCAAGTATGTGAAAGACATGCTAAATAAATTTTAAATGGAGGACAACAAACCGATAAGTACTCCCATGGTTACCGGTTGTAAGTTGAGTAAACACTGTATAGGTCTATGATTGGTAGTCTGTTATATTTAACAACATCTAGACCAGATATTGTACACGCTGTTTGCATGGTAGCAAGATTCCAAGTTGCTCCTAAAGAGTCTCACCTAAATGAAGTCAGAAGAATCTTTAGATATCTGCAAGGAACTATCAGCTATGGCTTGTGGTATCCAAAGAAAGGAGACTTCTCTTTGTAGGCTTATACGGATGCAGATTGGGTAGGAAGTATTGATGACCAAAAAAGTACAAGTGGAGGTGCTTTCTACTTAGGTGACCGGTTAGTATCATGACACAACAAGAAGCAAGACTCAATGTCATTATCCACTGCTAAGGCTGAATATACAGATGTTGCTACATGTTGCTCACATGTGCTATGGATGAAGCAGACATTGAAGGACATACAGGTGGAGATACCAGATCCTATTCCAATCCAGTGTGATAACTCAAGTGCAATCAACATCTCCAAGAATCCAGTAATGCACTCAAGAACAAAATACATTGCAATCATGTATCACTTCTTGAGGGAGAAGGTAGCTGACAAGGAGGTCATTGTTGAATATGTTCCCACTAGTGAGCAGATTAATGACATATTTACCAAGCCACTTCCTTTGGGCCCATTTGAGTACTTAAGGCAAAAGATGGGAGTAGTCCCACCATCCGGTATCACTTAAATGTGTAGGAGGATGTATGGTTCAGGGGGAGTTAACAACTATTACTATCTTATGACTCTTGAATCATGAAACATGGACACAGGGGGAGTACATGTCCTAACCGGATGTAGACAAGGGAGAGATTATTGGTGTCAGGCTAAGGTTCCCTTTACCATCATTGTCAAAGGGGGAGACAAACCAGAATAGATAATGTTGACATCAATGCCAAAGGGGGATATTGTTGGCATTGATTTCAACTGGTATTGCAGGCTACTAGTAGGGTATGTCAATATTGAAGAAGATTAAACCAACATAAGGAATATTAACATGAAGGCTTGTCAACCGATATGGTGGAAGACAAAACCGATATGAAGGTGTGGAAGACAAGGAGGTATTGAGACTGTCAGTAACATCACTGGTAAGATGTGATATGAAGTTGTATGTTGGAATAGCAAGTTTTAATTGGTATGAAGGTTGGCTATTTGTTTGTGTTAATGTATGTGATGAAGAGGCAAAGTGACAAATAAATTACTAACCACTGGAGGTGAAGTTGAGCTACCGGTGTAGTTTATACTCTCAGTTAGTAGTAGGAGAAGGCCTCATCGGTAAGGGCTTGTGCTGGTATGAGTTTGATGAATGATTAGGTTTAAATCGACCATGTGTTGGTAAGATGAGTGTATGTCGATGTGATGCCACATGGAGCTGAGGTGGCGAGCATGCAAAGGTTGGTGAAGTTCCATCGACTTGGTTGTTGGAGTAGTTAGTCGACATTAAATGAAACAACCACAAATCATGGGTCGATAACAGATCAATACAGCTCGAGGAAGAATGAATGACAAAGAAATATTAGGGAGTGGTTGGTGCCTAGATCAAAGCAGGGAAATCGGATTGCAAGAGGACCTCAAGAAGGAAATAGATGGATCATAAATGAGTTGATAGATTTCAAGGCCAAAAATCATGGTCGGGTTTGCTATTTTTGGCAAACATACTTTGGACAGATGGAAAACACGTGATTTCTTATTCCTCCAATGTAGGTGTGCGATCCAAGATAGATCAGATCAAATTGGATACAAATTTGGTCGGGAGAAGGAAACCATAGGTACCCTCTGTTTGAATTGTTTTTTGGCAGGAAAGCTTCAGTTTAAATATGGCGACCTAAGACAGATAATGTTGCTGCTGAAGAGTGGAGAGTGTGAAATTGTTGTCTGAGAGATGAAGTGATAAACAATTGAAGTGTTTATGAGTGAAGACTATACCGGTAAGGAGAAGCAGGGTAAATCGGTGTAAGGAATAAACCGATAGAGTGAGCATGGAATGCAGAGGTGAAAAACTGAAGGAAGCAATATCTGATAGAGAGTAACCAATTGTGATTTGAATTCAGCAGAATAGAGGGAGAGAAGATTAAGCAGAGTTAGAACTAGCAGAAAGGCTAAGTTGCAATGTGTATTGAGCCAATACAAACCGGTAGTGTGAAACTTTGAAGGGTTGCAAAACTTCATTTGCAACAAGGTTCACATTTGTAAATATGAGTTTTCATATTAATTTCACTGAGTAGGTGCTTAGTGCGGGGATTGTATCTCTTTTAGGTTGTAGCCTATAAATTGTGTAGGGGTTGGTGCTCATAAATCAGGGGTTGGTGCCCTAGAATTTATAACCAAATATTTTCATTGTGAGGCTAGATTGGAGCAAAAGATCTCTAGGAACTATTCTCACTGAAGTTTTTCCCACATTGGGTTTTCCTTGTACTTCTGGTGTTATGTGTTGCATATTCAAGTGTGTGATATATTAATCCTTTAGTTATTTATCCTACATACATTGCTCGCATTCCTTTGGTAACCAGTTTGCATCTTGTGTATCTCACATTGAATTGGTATAGCTCTGATTAAGTAAAAGCTATTTAAATCCCTGAATCACCCCCCTCTCAGTGATCCATTGTGTCCAACATCCTCATATAGATCTTAGGAATCTTCAGGATTTCTTCCTCAGTCTCAGAACCAGATTCAATAGGAGAAATAAATGTTTCTGGTTTCTTCCTTTTAGTTAAACCCTTATCGGTTCCTACTGTTAGAGAAGCTTGAACAACTATCGAAGGATATGTCTCTACCAAACCAATGATTTGTTTGATTTTAGAGGACATCTTCTAGACAACTTGTCCAACCTTCTTGATTTGTCCTTCCCTTTTCTTCTTGCCGAAACCAATCTTTACCTCAGATTCCTTCTGCTTAGTTGTGCCAAATGCTTTCTCCTTCTCATCAACCGGGGCATCTATAAGCATCTTCGCATAAAGGTCCAAGATCTATGCATCAACCTCATAGCCCATCTCAGTAACCCAAATAGTTCTAGGTTGCACTGCCTCCATCAAAGTTTCATCCTTTTTCACCATGAAGCATATGTCAGTAGAGTATTTATCAACAATATGCTTAGGGATCATTTCCCTCTTCTTCATAGCTTTTTTAAATTCCTTGAAATAACCCCACAAAATGGAGTCTTTGTCTTATCCCAAGTTTCTCAATGTATCCTTGATCTATTTACCTACTAGTATATCAAACAACCATTACCTCTTACCGGATCCCGGTATCTCATTCAAAAAGAAAAGCATCAAACAAACAATAAGATTTCCATACCAGAATGTACCTTTCTTATCTCCCTTAATCTTTCCCAAATTAGAAATCAACTCATCACACATTCACTGACAAAGATCATATTTCTCATTTTCTTTCACCATCTTGTGTGCACAAAAAATACAGGAATTGGAAACAGAGTTCAACTAGTTTGATTGAGTTACCTTGTATCCAATTACCATGCTTGAAAATTGAACAACTTTATCTCTGATAGTGCTAATCCACATTGACTGGTTGTCACAGGTAGCACTGGTTATCTTGTTCACCTCATTGTTCGGAATCTTCCTCCTACCAAGTATCTATCCAACCATGGGTAAGCCGGTGATAGAATGAAATGTTTGTTTGATGATTTTATAGGGTCGGTCAAGCCACATAAACTCACCATGGACTCAGCTCAGCACATACCGAATCATCTCATCCTCGAACTCAGGCATCTCCAAAATATCGGTGAAACCCCGATCCTTCAGAATTTGAAATTCTAGTTTAAGGAATCCATCCTTGTTGAGAAAAGTAGATAGATACATTGATTTAATCTTTGATGAACCCAAATCCTCCAGAGTGCAATGAATATATGCTCTCATATCTTCAACATAAAAAACTCTGTTGGGAACCTTAAAAATGCGTCGATAGAGTCATCAACCTTTGCAATTTGAGGGCATTGTTTGAATTCCAGACATGGATGATCCTTAATATCCACCACAATAGGGACACCCACATCTGCTGGAGCGGGAGCAGATCCAGAAGCCATTCTGATTTCAGAAAAATAATGTGAAAACAGGGAAAATACCTCACAACCAAAGCTGGTGAAAACCTTTGATAAATCCACATAGAGAATATTAGAAAATGCTCTTAATTGACTTGATCACCTTAAAATCACTTTGAGTGTTGTGAGATCAGAAATGAATCAACTTATCCCTTTTAATCTTTGAAACCCTAATTTCCCATTGACATTATTGCATGTTGGCATATGATATCAAATACAAAATCCATTATCTTAGCGTCGTTGAATCTCCAGACTGTCTTCACTGAGATCTGAAATAAGCTTTCAGACCACTACCAGGGAAATGTAGGATCTGACATTAATTTGCCTCCCCGTAAGGCTAAGTCCTTAGTTACCAGATAAGGTTCCTGCCGATGTAGGAACATTCTGCTTTGTCGGTTGGGTAACCAGAGAATTTAACTCTGTTGATTGATCTTCAGACTTCCTAATCCACTGTTTAGCATGAGTCTACCGGATCTCATCAACCTTTTTCTTTCCTTTCTCATTTGATGTGTCATTCTCTTCTAGTTTATTCTTACTTCTACACTATTTGGCAATATGTCCTATTTTGTTGCATGCATACCAAGTAACATTGATCTTCTTAAATGCCTTGTTGAGTCCTTGACCATTCTTTGACCTACATTGATTAGCCATATGTCCAAAATTTCCACATGCATGACATCTCACATTCATTCTACAATCTTTTTTCCTATGACCATACTTATTACACTTTGAACACAGACCGAGAACAACATTATTACTCTAATTTTCTCTATTTCTATATTGACTTACTCTATGACCAAACTTATTACAAACAAAGCATCTATCATTAAATTTATGTGCACTGGGTTATCTTACCGATGATTTTTGATTCCAGTTTTTTGGTGGATTCCCTTACAGTATTAGAGCTTTATCCATGCTCAAATCCAAGACCTCTAGTGTCTCCAGTGTAACTTTGGTCCTTCAATAATTCATCAAGCCTTGCATATCTGACCCTAAATTTTTCTTTGTATTCATTTGCAACATCCAAATCACTTCTCAGGATTGACATCATTCTTTCCAAACCTTTCTCATTGTTCTATGATTACACCAACTCAGTTCTCAACACATCATTCTCATGTACCAACCTAATGCATTCCTCAGATCTGTCTTTCAGAGATATAACAAGATTTTCTTCATTCTTCTTCTGGTATTCAATATCCTTGGACATCCTCATATTCATGGCTTGCATTTCATTCTCCATGACATTATTCTCCTGACTCATCTTCTGACATAATTCCTTAAGGGTATTCTTCTCTTCATCATCCAGAATTTGTAAAATTTCCTTCCTTTAAGCTTGAGTAGATGATAACCTCTCCTGCAGGGTAAGAATGAATTCCTTTGCAAAATTCAACTCATCTTGCAGCTTCAAGTTCTTCAAACTTTCAATATCATAGTCCTCAAGTGCTACTTCAAGTTCCTTTTGTAGACTCATCTCCATGGATTCCGGATTCGGCATCTTCCTCAAGCTTTTAGACTTATTCCGAGGCACAAGGCTTTGACACCAATTTTTGGAATCCAAGAACACTGAGAGGGGGGGTGAATCATTGTTCTGTTGGTTAGAGTAATTTTAATCTTATTAACAAATCCACTTATTAACTGGTATGCTTAAAATAAAGTAACAACAAGTAATATAATGGAACCACATGAGTCAACACCATAACACAAATCTTTATACTTGGAAAACCTCAAAGAGGAAAAACCACTGTAGGATTGGTGACCCACAATATCTATCCATTGGCCAAATGAATAAATATTACAAGAGGGTCCTGCACATGTAGGAAGGAACACTACCTAGAGCATACTACTCATCACAAAAGGAGCCTCACTAACTACAGATCTAAATACTAGATTACAAACAAAAACTGAACTCAGAATGTGCATCTGCTATGCTAGATGAGTTTTGGTCAAAGAACTATCTATACCAGTTAAAGTGTAACCTCCCTTACCAGTATCTTAGATCGCTTTCCAATTCTTTAGACCAATACTCAAGACCGATTGCTGATTTTTACATTCACATTCTATCAATCAAGATAACATCACAAAACCTTTCACATCACTTATCTTCCATATATCCACATCATTATTTAATGACCTAACCTAGACTGACTTATATACCCATTTACATTAATAAACACAAATGCTTTATGTTGGCTTATAAACATATCACAAAAGATAAGACACATGTCGGCCTAGATAAAATATAAACATAAACAATATGACTATTGCCACTTCCACGGTTGTTGGATCAATCTCCTATGTTGGCCTTAGAATACCAGTTCCAAGTTTGTCGATTCCCTGAATGCCGGTGAAGTGAATGTCGATTACCTTGATTGTCGGATCTCCCATGAAGTGTGTTGCCAACAATGACAACACCTATAACTTGGATGAGTGTCAATTGCCAACAATAATGACCCATATTAGACCCTATGATTTTATTAGATATGGGTGGGATACCACCACCACCACCAATGTATTGATAATAAAAAAATAAGAGGTTGTGAAGTGATCTGAGGATACAAACCACAAATGGTGTTGATAGGAGGCAAGCTAGTGTTGATATGATTGGTCGAGTTGTTAAGGGGCATGGATGATCTTGGAGGATTATAAATGTGTGGAGGGATATAAATCAAAGGTAGAGTGGTCATAGGCATAGAAATCACAGGTGGTGGATGAAGAAGAGCATTAATAATGGAGTTATCTATAAGATCATCTGTCGATGGTTTGTCAAGAATGGATCGATCAAAATCATGGGCAAGTGTGCTCCTTGAGTGATGAGTTGAGCTACAAGCCCATTGGGATTGGATTTGAAAAATATTTCCATCATCTCTTGATTGTAAGGATCCTCTATGAAGGATTGTACACACAAGGAAAGTTCAAGTTGATCAACAAATTGTTCCTCTTCTTGTTGTGGATCTTGATAAAAAAAGGTGACTAATCTCAAGCATCTCATTGCCTTCGACAATCATCTTCACTTTTTGTGATTGTGTCAAAAACCATGCACATGTAACGTCAAAGATGAAAAATGAAAAGAGCTATGGAATATATTGGACTTGGAGAGAAAGGGTGATGAAAAGGACTTAGCAAGTTTTGATTTGATATGATTAGGATTGGGTGAAGATTGATTTGGATGGTCCTTAGATTAGGACAAAATGGATTGGATGATACCTTAGCCCTTAGATTAATACATAGATGGGATAGGGAGCAAAAAGAGAGGTAACAACCAAGTTAGGCTAGACTTAGACCTTGGATTAAGATTTGATCAAGCCTTCTTCTACTTAGGATAAACTTTGTTCCTAAGCAAAATAGGGAAAAGGATTAAGGGTTTTGATCAGCCCAAATAATTAGGATCAATTAGAAAATATAATTGAGGTATATTATTTCTCAAGCATAGGGCAAATTGTGGATTTGATTAATGATAAAGGTCTAAGTCAAACTTTTGCAAAGTGCTGACCTTGGATTTGGAGATTGATTGATTTATTATTGGATTAGGATTAATGATTGATTGTGCTAAGTTCTTAGAGATGAAAGATGGCAATGATTATGGAGGAGGAGGATAGATTGAAGAAAAGAAATTAAAGGAAATGAAGGTTACCTTAGATGGACAAATGACTTAATAAGTGATTTTGGGGTAGGGCAAGTTGGACAATGGGATGCGACCACTCTTATTGATGCTTTGGGATAATCCTAATCTTTGATGGAGAGCACAGGTTCTCAAAGGTTCCTCATCAAACTCATTGTTGTAACCATGAAGATAATCGCAAAAATAATGCAAGAAGGTACAATTTTTCAACAAGAGCTTGCAGTTGATGTACAAAAAATTGCGACGCTTGAGGATTTTCTTATAGCTAGACTTCTTCTTCTCTACTCGGTGATAAATGGACATTTTGGGATGCTTGAGGGACTTTGTTTTATGGTGCATAAGTGAAATTGATCAAATTTTGATAAGGGTGGAATGTGTCTACTCTTGGCAAGGGAAATCAAACAATGATAAGCACATTGGCCAAGGTAACACTTTATAACAAGTGTGAAAGTGAGGCGGGCCTAGGATAGCCCAATAATAAATTTTATTAGTTTGCACAATGAAGACACTTGAAAAACATACAACTTAGGTTGAAAGGTGGAAACTATTCAATGGGGTCCCTACGACATAGAAATACCTCAAACAAGTGGATAAATATAGAATCTGGTAGCACTGGCTCCACACAACACACACTTCTCAGGCATACCTAATTATCTTACCCTGAATATCTGAAGATCTTTTAACTGAGGAATTCCCTTATCATCTTGAATGGGTACATGAGGGTTATCTACGGGGTACGATGTGAACACCCTAAACCATCAAATGTAGGGATTTGGGCTACTAAAACAAGATTCCTAGTAGGTTTTTGATGGGTCCAGTCCAACAATGAATTTGTGAAGCAAGCCACTCAAGGCTCTCACTGAGCTTATCAGTGCAGAGAAGGGCTCCACATACATAAAATTCACTTAGTACTATGGCCGTTTGACCAAGTTTTTTATATAGCGGCTTGAAAGAAATCGCTTGAGATCGCATTGGGAGAGATGATATCCCCAACATGTCCTAATTCAAGATACCCTTGTGGGGTGATGAAATCCTCAATCAAAGATACCCCATAGCTACTAAAAGAAAAAGTGAGTATTGTTTATCACCTTTCTCTTCACCCAAGGTCCACAAAGCCGAGGGGAGAGAGTACTTGGTGTAACAGTGGGTCCACCCTACACACGTGCAAGTGCACAAAACATGGAAAACACTTATTCTTTTTAATCCCACGTGTAAGGTTTTCTAATCTAAAATGCAAGAAAAAAGGAACTAATCTAGTAGAAAAAATATATCTTAAGTGTGCTACAAAATAGTGTTAGTATTCTGGTGAAATAGTCTTGTACAAATGAGAGAATGCTGCGAAACCAAAATGTGATCAATAACACAAAAAATATACCACTTTAGCACCAAAGTGCATGCGTAGATGACAGTTTAAGGCATGAATGAAGAAGCCAAAAGATAAAATGTAGGAAAATTTAAAATTTAAAATTTGAATAGTAGGCGGGAGTTTATACCTACGGAGATGCCGAAAGGTCTAACACAGACATTAATGTCTGCGTAGACACTGAAGTAGGCTTTTTGCAAACACTATTAGCCCAAAAATTAAAATTTCAATTTTTTTAAAACAAAGTGAGAAAATCAGACCAACGGAAATGTCATTTTGCAGCGTAGACGTCGACATCTGTGCAGATGAGGAAGTGCAAACCTAAGAAATATTTTCCTAATTTAGCCTAAAAATCCGAGTTGTACTATGAAAAATTGAAGTGTAACAAGAAATAAAAACTAGCTACCCTACGTGTTTTGATATTTTTGAATTTATATGTGAATTTTTTTTTGTAGTTTCTAGCTAATTATAAAAACTATTCTTGCAACAAATAGAGAAAAAAATTAAAAGCGAAGATGTTGATTTATTAAACGCAGATGCCGATCTGTAACCCTGCACAAAATGGTTAGTGGGGGGATTTGAATTTGAACAGAGATGTTGGTTGAGCTCAATGTAGATGTTGAAACCGCATGCGGGGACGTCAAAGTGCATCCCAAGACATTGATATGCTAAACCTGCGAGAAAAATGTTTAAAAATAGCAAGAAAAATTAGCTAAAAGGGATGTGAGTCTCACCAAGCGTCCCAACATGGAGACAATAAAATCGTTAAAGGATTAAAATGCATATAATAATCAAGAAATACAAACAAAACATGAAATATGCAAATAAAACTCTTTTACCTTATGTTCTCCTTTGGATTGAACCTTTGATGAAGTGAAGAATGTGCCCCTTCCTCACTTGATTGGATTGGTTCTTTGGGAAGGATGTGGATTGCTCTCCACTACACAACAAGGGGATTTGATGGTTTGATGGGATGTAGGTGGAAATTGGCTAAGTATGGGATGATTTTGGAATCATAGGGGGTACTATGGAGGATTTCTAAATCTCACTTGGACAAAATAAGATTACTTGATTGATTGATATGGAAATGAGGGGAGGAGACTCCAATTTATAGATTGGAGGAGGTCCAAATGAAGGGCCAAGATTGATTTGAAATGAAGGGTGGAAATTGGAAGAAAGTGGGAGAGGATTGAGAGGACAAGGTGTGGGGATCAAGAGATTTGCCATAAAGGAATTTCTTGTCTCCATATCCCACAAGGTACATGGGGAAGAGATCCCCAAGTACATTGGGAAGGGAAAAAGGAATTAGAAACTCGTTTGGGAATGAGGAGAGGAATTAAAAAATTCCAATAATAAGGGATGTGTGGGGAGAATAAAGGAAAAAGGAATTAAAAATTCCTTGGGAAGAGAGGGCATGAGGATGTGCAAAGGATTTGAAATCCTTTGACATGATCAAAGTGGGTGCATTTATGATTTCTAAGGTGAGAAGGGAAAGCCATTTATGGCAAAGAGTTGACTTGCTCCTAATCATGAGGATTAGGAATGTGCAAATTGTATATGGTGAAAATGGATAAACAATAATATTGAGAGACTAAATGAATTCAACCACAAAACCCTAGCCTAACAACAACAAAGATCCACCATAACATATGAAGATTACCTAAGACAATTCAAATCAAGTGAAATCACAAAGATTATACCATCACATGTCCAATAGGGTTTGGATCTCCATTCTTCCTATCTCCATTGATCTTGCTTGATATATTTGCTCTCAAATTTTATGTGTGCACAAGAGCTCAACAAAGAACAAAAATATGGTTGGAAGTAGGCTTGATCGCATATGAAAGTTTGAATGCTAGGATGCTTGATTAGAATGTATATGTCCAGGGGCTTGATAATGAAGGAAGCATCTCCTTATATAGAAGACACTATAAGAAATGGAGGGATAAGATTAAGAGGTGTAAAAGATAAATGGTCGGCTATGATTAGAGGGTAGGTAAAATAAATAATAAAATAATGAGAGGGTAGGTAGTGTAGGAATTAAGAGATGAATGATATGTGTCATAGGTAGAAAAGGCTAATGAATTGATATAAATAAATAAAGATTTAATTAATCAATAGAAGAAGTGGGATCAATTAAATAAATAAGATATTTATTTAATTTAGGAAAAGGCAATTTAAATAAATAAAAGTATTTATTTAAATGAGAAATAAGGCTAGGAGAGGATAAATGGATCAATTAAATAAATAATGGTTTATTTAATTAATAGAAGAATTAGGCTTAAAATAATTAAATAAATAAAATATTTATTTAATTAGACTGGACAATTTTAGATGTCTACATTTTGCCCCTCTTTGAGACAATGTAACTTGTCGCATTGTTTCAAAGAAGATAATATGAACTGATACAAAGTTACCCCAAGATGGGAATGATATGCTCCCTCGAGAGATTGGATGAAAATGTCTGAAAAGATTGCAGAAAATCTCTCGATAAGAAAGAAAGGCTAGAATGGACTGACCAGATAGAATAGAGTGACAGAGTCACAGGATAATGAAGACTGACTCGAGAAATGAGGGCTAGGGCTAGGGTAGTCTATAAGATAGACCACAAGGAGAAAACATCCTCATTGTCATCCACACATCCAAGAGATCAGAGTGTAGAGAGAGAATAAAGCAGCCGCAATCAGCAGCGATGACATTGGTGCATAGATTCGATCGCGTTTGTTGATTTCAGAGGCCAGTAGATGTAGGAGAGATGGTAAGTACCACAAAAAATCCTTGTAGTTTGTTGCAATAAATGTTGTCATTAATGCATGTTAGGTAGTGCAATAAATGCACTCTAGGTATGTCTAGAAAAAATGTCAAGCGGGGTAAAAATGGGAAGGCGCGTCTGCATCATGAATGTGCATTTATGTCTTCTAGGTCGAATCGACAGTTCTGTGATAAACATATGCTATTGATTGGATAAGCTGCTGAGAGGATACACTCAAGCAGGTCCTCTAGGGAAGACTAGAATAGCAGATAGGATAGGATGGACAATTCTGTGATAGAACATACATTGCCAATCAGAAAGCTACTCAAGAGGATACACTCAAGCAGAGGCCCTAGGATAGGATAGATCGAGGAACTTTGTGATGAACATGGAGTACCCAGATAAAAAGAAGCACTTTGTGATGAACACAAAGTACTAATATGAGCAACACTTTGTGATGAACAGGGAGTGCATATATGAGCAACACTTTGTGATGAACAAGGAGTGCAAAAAAAACACATAGTACTTTGTGATGAACAAGGAGTACCACTAAGATAAATAACAACACTTTGTGATGAACAGTGAGTGTCACTAGGATAGAATACCATAAGCACTTAGATAAAAAGCAGCATTTTGTGATGAACAGGGAATACCACTTTAACTGACACAGTTGATTTGCTTGACTGTAGGAGTACCTACCTATGTTGGAGTCATGGAAGAGATGTCCGTCGACTCAGAGTTTGCGAGCAGAGCTGACAGTTGAGGAGAGAGCAGTGTTTCAGGCTATGGGCCTGCGACATATTTTGTATGTGCTTGAGTTTCGGGTGAACATGGCATTGCTGACTGCGCTGGCTGAGAGATGAAACTCAGAGACTTGCAGTTTTCATTTGCTGATGGGTGAGATGACAGTCACCTTAGAGGATGTTTACAAGATTATGAGGATACCGATCAATGGGGATTTAGTACCCTATGATCGAGATAGAGATTGGGATGCACTGAGACTAGTGTTCCAGGATCCGAGAGTGGAGATGAGGGATGGACACGTGGCTTGGGATACCATGACATAGACAAGATTAGCACTACCAGCAGTACTGGCAGGAGTGATCAGTGGGTTCCTCCGTCCGTATAGGGCGACATGAGGGTTGGTTGTGTAGCCATATGTATTTGACATCATTGTATCATGACACTTATGATTATGATATATATATGAGATGATTCATCCTTGCAGAAGCTATATGCATGTGTACCTATGTGATGCATGTTTCTATGTGTTGCTTATGATATGGATGCAAATATGTACATGATGCAATGCAATATTTTTGTTCTTTTATGTTTTATATGTTATGCATATGTGAATGTGAATGTATGAAATATAGATGAATATGATAATGCAAATAACTATTTACATGATGAGAATATAAAATGTGCTAACATGTGTTGTGTGTAGGATGTGATGCAATTTTGATATCTATATGTATGTATGAAATGCTTATATGTGGTAATGCAGGTGCAACTACATGAAATGCAAATATTTTTGGTGTGTCATTATACTCAGTCTTGTGATAGCGGGCTACACGGACTTAGGAAGGATGATGGAGGTCAATCAAGAAAGGGGGATGGAAGATAGAAGATATGAAAGTGAAAGAGCTTCTTGTGCATTATCATCATTGAGCTTTATTATGGAAAAATAGGTTATGACAATCGAGGCATATGTTTGACCCAGAAAGTCATTGTACCTATTTGCATGGAGATATGATAGTCACAAACAAGGAATGCCTCAGTTCACACTAGAATCTCAGTGTCCTCATATCCTTGGACAAGTTATAGCATTCCTAAAAGACAATCTACAGTCAGCAAAGAAAAATAGGTGACGATACCCCATCCTCGCCTTTCTAGTCAAAGACATCCTGGAGATAAAATCTCTAGTCAGAGACATCCTAGAAAAGCTAAAAGACATGTCACCAAAAGATAAATCAAAATAAAACCAAGACTCGACACCAACATCTACTATATTCCTCAAGTTTAGTGTCTCTTGTCACTTGTATAAGTCTATTTGATTGTGGTCACAATGTTTACTTTCACAAAAAGGATAGATAGAACTGAACCATAATGTTGTCTGAGTCTGTTGAAAGATTTGATTTGTTGAAGCCCATTGATGCTGCTATGTCTCATTTGAAACTGACTGAATCCATGCAAGTGATACTTTATTGCAGAGAAGATGAAACTTTATTGCAGATCGATGATGCAAGTGTTTCTCTATTGCGGATTGTGCGCAGATAGACTGAAGAAAACTAGAAGAAACTATACTCCTCAAAACAGACGATGCTCTCAGTTCCACACCCATTACTAGACGTAGGATTTGCCTCAGCCATAGATAGGAGCTGATTTATTATGAATGGAAAGAGGTGAAAAGGAATGTTATTATTATGAATGGCTAACCAATCTTAAGTAGATCAATAACAAGCCATGATGGGAATGGGTAAGTTTATTATGAATGGATAGGTTGTGAGTGTGTGCAAAGTGAAAGGATGAAATGGAATCCTGAAGGAGGGAGGAGCAATGTCTCTACACATGGCACCAATGACCCAGTTTTCACCATGGTACTTGCCCAGGGCGCCACCAAAGTGGTTTTCACCGTTGGATGAAATGGTTTTTTTTTTTTTTTCAATTTTTTTTTGTGTCACAAGGCGCCTGTTTGCTAGGTTTTCACCAAGTAACGATTTTTTTATTTTATGATTTTTTTATATTTTGAAATTTTTGAATTTTTTTCTATTTTTAAATTAGGATACTCTGAAGAGCTATGTGTAAAACCTATGAAGGTGCATGTTGTTGATAGCATCCTCCAAAGGTTCACCCTCTGTGGTTGAAAGCTGATATGCACCAGATCCATATGCTGCTGTGATTATGTAAGGACCAAGCCAGTTTGGTTCAAACTTGCCCTTCTTCTCTTTGTCTTGCTTATTTTTTGGATTTTCTTTAATAACTAAGTCACCCACCTCAAGTGTGAGAGGCTTTATCTTATGATTGTAAATGCATTGTTCCTTGAGTGAATGATGTGTAGCTCGAGTGATTGTCTTCCTTGATAAAGGAACTAAGGTAGAATTACTAGTGTGTGGACTACACAGGCCCATATGTGTGTCACCTAAAGAAGTTTGGGCATCCCTGATAACAAAGTCCTTCAAGGAAGTTCCATTAAAGGTCCATGATGTATCGCCAGAAGGGAAACAATGTGCAAAATAAGTGGATGAGTAATGATGGCTTGTGATTATGAAAAGAAGTGAAAGTAGGATAGCATGATGGAGACTTAGGATCAACAAGTATGCTTTTTGACTTTAAATTTTAGAGCTTTTGCCCCCAGTTATTTTGATATTAGGGGAGATCAACTCTTGCTCTTTTTCTTTCATAGGATTTTTATCCTTGACTTTGATTTTTGCAGAGCCTAATAGCTTTTGATTTTGATTTGGACTAAAGGACTTCTCTTTATTTTTGACTTTTAGATTTTTCTTTTCAAAGCTTGATTTTTGATCCCCAATGAGTAAGGGCTTTTGTAATTCTTGTTGATCCAAGTCTGGGAGAGGAGTGGAAATGGAATGAGTGGATGAAATGTTAAGGCTATGTGAGTTCTCAAGAGGGCTGGCGATATATTCAATAAATTATTTGTTGGAACCACTCTTAGGACTATTGATATCAAGGGTTGCTTGCACCACTAGAAGAGATTTGCATTCAGACTTAGTAGCCACAACACTAGGTGGTTCACACTCAATTCCTTTATACTGCAAATTGTTTGCAGGTTGTTCCTATCAACTGAATGTCTTAGGAGATAGTGGGAATTGATCAACATGAAAGATATACTCACCACATCCCATGTCTTTAATCTTGAACTTTTCTTTTAGCTCTGTTTGCTTTGATGTTGAAGCTTTTAATGATTTTGGATCCACATATGTTGATGAAGGAATAGCTTCTCGATTGACTGGGATTGTTATTTCTGATCTAGGTCACAGATTGTTGCAATATATGAATGGATTTGGGTCAGCTTTGATGGCCACTTCAACTCCATTGTGAGGCAACTTGATACATTGATGATATGTAGATGGGACTATGCTCATCTCATGAATCCATGGACATCCTAGCAATATATTTTATGTGAGATCGAGATCAAGGACTTGAAAAACCACATCCTTAGTAATTGGCCCAACTCTGAGAGGTAAGGTGATTGTTCCCTTGGATGAACACTCTTCATCATCATATGCTTTGATGGTAATTTTGTTTGTAGAATTTATAGCTTTATTAGAATATCCCAATTTTTTAATAGTGCTCAATGTACAAATGTTTAGACCTGCTCCTCCATCTACCAGGACTCTTTTTTTTCAATTTTTGTGTATGAAGGCTTCAATGTGTAAAGGTGCATTATGTGGCTAACTTACGGAGGCGTCATTAACTTCTGTGAATGTAAGGGAGTGTGGAACGGAAAGGTATCCCACCATGGCTTGAAACTGGTCCACGTTCAAATCAGTAGGGCTGGAAGTGTCTCTCAAAGTTTTATCAAGAATGGCTTTATGTGTAGGGGATATGCGTAAGAGCTCAAGGATGGAGATGAGCGCGGGTGTCTTCCCTAACTGTTCTACAAGGTCATACTCAGCTTTGGTTGATGAAGAAGCGGTTTTTTTAGCTGGAGCACCTTGCAAAGTGAATTTACCTCGACGAGTTGTAACATTACATTTAGAGGTAGGTTTGGAAGAAGATCTGATGCCTTTTAGGACAATCTTGGGTCTTTGAGTAGAAGTCTCAGGCATTTTGTCCTTGATGATAATGGTAGAGACATAATTGTCCATCGAAATGTGATTGATAGTTGAATCATAGTTATAAGATGCTCTGGTATAGTTGGTTTGGTCATCTGTGGCTTTAGCTTTTCCCTTGTCATGTTTTGGGAATGGTTCCTTAAACATCTCATGTTCTTGATTGGATGAGTGTCCTTCAATCTCAATGTCACTATCAATGAGATCTTGTATGATGTTCTTTAGTCAATGACAATTTCCTATTTTATAACCCTTTCTCTTATGAAATTCACAATACTCATCATCATTCCACCAATTTGGTTTAACCTTTGGCTCATATGGAGGTGGATCTGGAATTGTTATTATTTTGTTTCCCACTAGCTTCTTGAAAACTAATTCTAGTGTTTCTCCCAATGGGGTGTACTTCCTTCATGACCTTGAAGTTGTTTGAGTATTCACTTGATTGTTTGTAGAGCTTGATCCAGAAAAAATGATTTTGGGTTGTACTGTATTGGCCTCAACAACGCCATCATTGACTGTGTTCTTGTTTTTGTTCCAAAATCTTGGCTTGTCTTTTCCTTTATAGTCCTCTTTGTTTTCTTTGAATATCTTAATGATGTCTTTCTCAATTAGGACCTTTTCTGTCGCTAATCCTTTCTCAATGATGTCCTTGAAGGTGGAAAAACAAGCTTTTATTAGGTCATAACCAATGTCTTTGCTAACATTCTGGGTGAACATTTCTACCATTTTCTTTTGTGGAATTTCACAAGAGCATCTTTTGGCTAGATTCCTCCATCTTTGTAAAAATGATGAAAAAGACTATCCATCCTTTTGCTTGGTGTTGCACAAAGTAGTGGTTGATATATCTGTCTCTATGTTGTATGAGAAATGTTGGATAAATGCCTCTGCTAAGTCACCCCATGACTTAATTCTAGGTGGAAGTTGGGAGAACCATTCCATAGCTTGATCACCTAAGCTCTATGGGAATAATCTCATCAAATATGTCTCTTCTGCTGCTACCTCAATGCAAGCTATGAAAAACTATCTTATATGTGCCTTAAGATATCCTTTGCCTCTATACTTATCAAACTTAGGTGTCACAAAGTGTGTAGGAAATGGAGGCATTGGAATGCTTTTGTCAAATGGATAGGGACATATGTCTCTCATTGTGTAAGTTGGCTTCGGTGTATTTATGTCCTCCATTTTCTTTTGTAAGTCCTTGATTTGCTATTCCAAATTGTTCTTAGGTGGAGACCAACTTCTTAGACCATATCCCATGCCTGAACCATCGGGTGGAGGAGGAGCATGTTGCATATATGGATGATATTGATCATACACATGTTCATATGGAGGAGGTCTATAATGATGCTGCGTATATGGACCACTTGGTATAGAGTCATGGTGACGAATGGAATATCTGCTTTGTCCATGTATGCCATACTCTACAGGAATGTCATGAGTTTGTTCTAGTGTGTTGCCCCCAAATTTGATGCAGGGTTTCCTTGTGTCAAAATTTTGATTATGCCTTTGGATATCCAATTGCTTTGGTGGTTGGTCCTTAGCATTGGTATGTGATTGAGTATATTTTTCTACATAAGACTTCCATAATGGTCTATGAAGGTGAGTATCATATGCTTGACCATGTGTGTATGGGACCTCAGGTTTTTGAAACAAAGATGATGGTGATTCAGGCACCATATGTGGTCCTCTATTGCCTCCACTATTAGGCCTCCTTTGATCCATGTTAAGGTGAGGTTGTTGCAAAGGTCAATTTTCCATTATTTGAGACATGTCAAAATCATGAGGGATCTTGGCTCCACTTTGTGTCATCACTTGTAAGAAGTATTGTCTATCTCTCCTCATTATTTCCTCAACTAATCAATTGAAACGGGGATCCATAATGGAGTCTTCCACCTCTACTGAATGTACGAAAATGTTGTCCATATTGTCATTGTGTATACCATTGTTGTTTATAGTGTCCATGTTCTTAACATTTGAAATGTTTCTATAGGCATCCATGTCAGGTAATGTAGTATGATCATAATTGAAAAAGACATCATTGTCATACTCATAGGCACTCATGTTTGTAGACTCTTGAGCCTCTTTAGCTTCTCTCCTAGATTTTTGGGAACGGGTTTCAACCATGAACTAGGTATTGACCAAGATGTGAGAGACTAGATGAAAATGGAAAGGTATGGAAGACCAAGAGTTGGATGAAAATGTAAATGAATCTGAAGTGTACTTGCAATGTCCAAAGTGTAAGACCAAGTATGTATGTAGTAGAGTAGGTGTGACTTCCAAAGAGATGATAGTTTCTCTTAATGAGGTAAGTTGACCTTGACTCTAAGTAAGACCAAATGAGATCCAAAGGTGATAGACCTTGATGAGGGACCACTTAGCAAAATGTTGTTGTATGTAATGTGTTGACAAAGTATGATGAGGACAAGTAAGTGACCTTTTGACTCAAGTTTAGAAAAATGTGAATGTAATGCAAGGTGTAAAGAAATGATGGACTTTGTAAGACCCAAAGACAGGTTGAATGCTAGATGAAAATCTAGAGAAATAACTTAGGAAGCTCAAGAATTTTGAAACTGATTGCTCTTGTTTGTTGGACTATAAATTTTTCCAATTTGTGAAGTTGTTGTTGTGACCAAATCTGAATTTTTGACTATTTTTGTGACAAGAGGACACAATGTTGATGAGAACTCAATGTTTGCAAGTGTTTAGACTCAAAATGACTCAAAGAAAAGTGTGTTGTTTCATGTAAAAATATTTTGCATACACTTGAAGACACAAAAGACACAATGTTTTGATGTTTGATCTTGAATGTTTGATAGTTCAAAATAAGACAAGCACAATTCTTATGGTTGGCCAGGACAATAGTTGTTGATTCCCACATGAGGCTATGCTATTCAGAGAGGATACTTAGATGCTTGACCCCACTGGCTCCACCCTCGACACTCACTTCTCGATGTAGCCAAGCATCAGTCCCCACGAAAACTCCTTGTGGCAAACTTTGTATCTCTACTAAGAACCGTATGTGTGTGGGCCGCTCCAGAGGTCCAACCTCCTGGCCCAACAACTAGAAGGATTTTGGCTTCTAAAACAAAAAGGTGCTAGTAAGGGCATCCACTCGTGTGGCCATACATGCGGCACTTTCAGCTCTGTAAATACAGAAGGCTCCCAGCCGATAGGGGTTACGCCCTACAACTAATCAAATAAATTTGATCAAACGGGTTTATGGGGAGACATAGTGTCAGTATGAACTAAGCAGCACATGTTATCTATGGTTTTCACCATGAATACAGTTGTTTATAGTGGTTTGGAAGAGGTGGGTTTTCCTTGCTACCACTTGGGTCATTCTTTCCTCACTAGTAGTCTTAATGACCACACGGGGAGATAGGCCCTCTAAAGATTAAACAAAAAGAGCCTATTGCCCAAGACACAAAAGACATTGGTTCAATTTTAGTGCACCAATTGAAGTGTTTGCTAATCTATGAAAACAAGGCACACAATGAAAGATCAAAAACCCTTGCCAAGGTCCTGCAACAAAGATCTATTAGTAGCTTGGATTGTTTGAAATGACCACCCCTTCCTGCAAGAACACAAGTTAGGTAAATTTTAGATCCAAAAGACTTTGTGAAATAGGGGCCTTCAACGATGCAATTTTTTTACCAATTCAAAGATCTGATTCATCACAAAAAAAGACCACCTGTAAAATTTAAAGAAATTTCCATAAATGTAAGAAAATCCAAAAAATTTGCTAGTTTGCTCCAAAAATTAATTTTTTATGAACAATCATAAAAAATTCATATAAAATGCAAAATTGATCCAAAAAATCTAAATTTTTTACTGTACACTTCTTATGACCTTCCAAACTTGCATAAATAAATTCTTGCAAAATTTCCAAGCAATTTTATGAGATATGAGCAAAATAATGCAAAACCCTAATTTTCAAAGATCTGATTTTTTAGGAATGATTTTGCATCAAATTTAAAATCACAAAGAATAGATCCTATGTAGGATTTGGAGTTATTTCCAAAAATGTAAGAAAATCTAAAAAATTCTCTAATTTTCTCTCAAAATTATTTTTTTATGAAAAATTATTAAAAATTTATATAAAATGCAAACTTGATCCCAAAAATTAGAAATTTTTACTAAACACCTCTGATAATATTCCCGACCTGTAAAAAACAACTTTATGCCAAAATTCAAAGCCTTTTGTGAGATCTGATCAAAATAATGAAAAACCCTAATTTTTAAAGATCTATTTTTTAGGGAAATATTTTACATCAAAATTAAAAATCACAAAGAATAGATCATGTGTATAAATTAGAGAGCTTTCCAAAAATATAAGAAAATCTGAAAAATTCGCTAATTTGCTCTCAAAATTATTTTTTTTTATGAAAAATCATAAAAAAATCATGGAAAATGCAAATGTGGTCCAAAAATTCTGAATTTTGGACTGAAAGCTCTCAATATTGTCTTCAACCTGTAAAAAAATTTGGTGCAAAAATTATGAGTTGTTTGTGAGATCGGATCAAATATCTCCAAGATCTTGATTTTGTGTCCAAAACCCTAGCTGCACAAGGTTATTCTCCAAATTGTTTTACAAAATAGCAATATAGGATTAGAAAAACTTACAAAAAAAAACACAGATCTAACAAAAATCCATGTCCCACCAGATGTGCCAAAATGTATATGGTGAAAATGGATAAACAATAATATTGAGAGACTAAATGAATTCAACCACAAAACCCTAGCCTAACAACAACAAAGATCCACCATAACATATGAAGATTACCTAAGACAATGCAAATCAAATGAAATCACAAAGATTATACCATCACATGTCCAATAGGGTTTGGATCTCCATTCTTCCTATCTCCATTGATCTTGCTTGATATATTTGCTCTCAGATTTTATGTGTGCACGAGAGCTCAACAAAGGACGAAAATGTGGTTGCAAGTAGGCATGATCGCATATGAAAGTTCGAATGCTAGGATGCTTGATTAGAATGTATATGTCCAGGGGCTTGATAATGAAGGAAGCATCTCCTTATATAGAAGACACTATAAGAAATGGAGGGATAAGATTAAGAGGTGTGAAAGATAAATGGTCGGCTATGATTAGAGGGTAGGTAAAAGAATTAATAAAATAATGAGAGGTAGGTAGTGTAGGAATTAAGAGATGAATGATATGTGTCATAGGTAGAAAAGGCTAATGAATTAAATAAATAAATAAAGATTTAATTAATTAATAGAAGAAGTGGGATCAATTAAATAAATAAGATATTTATTTAATTTAGGAAAAGACAATTTAAATAAATAAAAGTATCTATTTAAATGAGAAATAAGGCGAGAAGAGGATAAATGAATTAATTAAATAAATAATGATTTATTTAATTAATAGAAGAATTAGGCTTAAAATAATTAAATAAATAAAATATTTATTTAATTAGACTGGACAATTTTAGATGTCTACACAAATGATTAAGGGGGTGATTATGTGGATTAATAGAGGATTAGAGTGCAAGCGGGAAAGTTAGGAGGATGTGGCATGTGGAGAGAGAATGAGTGGAGGAATATAAAATTGAGGGATAATGATAAGCATGATTAGGGAAGAATTAATTAGGCTAAATGAAGATGAGAAGAAAAAGTGATTTGTAGGAATCACTTTGGTTAGGTTAATTAATTAGAATTAATTAACTAAGTAGAGATTAGAAGAAATAATGATTAGAAGGAATTTAGAAGAATAGGGAAATAAGTAATTTATTGATAAATTAATTATTGGACTGTAGTGATTAAATTAATTAAATTTGATTTAATTAATTTTAAGAAGAATGGGAATAAGGATAAACATAATTAAATAAATCTATTATCTAGAAAGTCAAATTAATTAAATTTTTAATTTAATTAATTTTAGACATTTACAGTGGTCTATGGCCAGGAGGTTGTGGAAAATGTTGGTTTTTACCAGCACTATGCTTTGGTTTGCATATTTGTTAGATTTTGGCCTTCTCTTTCGGGCCTTCATTGTTGGGTGAGTGAGTCCCGGAAGCCTTTAGTTGCTGATGACATTGAACTTTTTCCTTGTGCTAAAGGTTTTTCCATTGCTTCCTTTACTTCTACTCATGATCGCTATTTGGTTCTGGGTAAGTTGTGGGCTTGGGAGATCACTCTCTCTATTAAGCACTGGACAACTTCCTTCAACCCCCTTACTGAACCTCTTACTGTTCATCGGGTTTGGGTCCATCTTCTTAATCTTCCCCTCCATTTCTGGGAGCCCTCTTGTTACGAGGTCATTGGTAACTCCACTGGTATCTTCTTGAAGGTTGATGATGCCATGAATTCCATGGGTCATTCTACCTTTTCCCGCCTATTAATTGATATTGACATAACTTTGCCCCTTCCTAGGGATGTGGTTCTAATGGTTGGGGATAGGCCATGAACTCAATCATTAGATTATGAGGGCCTCCCCTTTCGCTGCCAGAAATGCTTCTCGATGGTTCAATTAGCTTCAAACTATTCTCTCTCTCTCTCTCTCCATAGAGGTGCTGCTACTTGGTGGAAGGATTCTACTGAAGATCACTTGATGGCCAATTCTTTTGAGTCTGATTTTGTTGACTCCTCTTAGGAGGATGATGTCTCCTCCTGGGATGAGGTGCCCCTTAGTGCTGATGAAGCCTCTATCAACCTTACTGCTATTGTGGCCCCTTCTATCCCGATGGCTCCTACATTTGTTGCTCTAAAACTCTGCTCTAATCCTAGTGATTATTATGTTGTTTCTGTTCTGCAACAATAGTTTGTTGTTGTTCTACAACAATAGCCTGATAGTAACTATGTGGGGTCCTCCCCGCATGAT
Source organism: Cryptomeria japonica (assembly GCF_030272615.1). Lineage (NCBI taxonomy): Eukaryota > Viridiplantae > Streptophyta > Pinopsida > Cupressales > Cupressaceae > Cryptomeria > Cryptomeria japonica. The sequence continues at coordinate 240,679,335 of NC_081412.1, read as the reverse complement.
TTTTATTTAATTTTTCCTAATGACAATGTTGCCTGGATGGTTGTTTGTCGTAGGTGGAAGGGGATTCTTCCCCCCTTTTCCAAACCCCTCTTTGTCCAATTTTGGGTGTTTCTCCCCACTCTTGAGTTGGGTTTTGGGTTGTTGCAGGTTTGACAGGTTTCTTTGGATTGTTTGACCTTATTTGTTTGGGGTTTGTACCCTTGCTTAGTTTGTCTCTCTTTTGCCACCTATGGGTTGCTGTATGCTAATTGATAGACTTTTGGCTCTGTAAAGGGTCAATGCCCTTGTTAACACTGCTTTTATAATAAAAAACACATCATGAGAAAAGGGTGTGAGAATTTGAAATGTGGAGAAGGATAGAACAGGGAAGATAAAAAATGAAAAGATAAGTGTGTTGCGTAGGAAAAATAGGGGCTTTTGATTGGCCGCATAAGGAAGATTGAAAGGGAAGTTGGAACAATTTTGAGAAAGGGAGAAAACGAAATGTGAAGGGGTGGCATAGAAAATCTAGAGAATAAGCATGGAAAGAGGGTTCTTGCATACCTGCACAATCAAGGAGAGAGATAGTGTGAATAAAGTAGAGTGAATGGTGTGTGAAAATTTAAAAATCTAGAGAATAAGCATGGAAAGAGGGTTCTTGCATACCTGCACAATCAAGGAGAGAGATAGTGTGAATAAAGTAGAGTGAATGGTGTGTGAAAATTAAAAAGAGACAGATACAACTACAAGGTGTGCGAGAATAGAGAATAGGAGTCAAAGACATAAGAAAAAGAGATGCAGAGAAAATACAGAGTGCATTTGAAGAAGGCAAAGGAAACACCTTTCTTGGGCTATGTGGGAAGATTATTGAAGGTTATAGTATTAAATAGAATGTAAGAAGAAAGGGATTTTTGTTGACTGCAATAACCTAGAAGAGAATGTGTGAGTAATAGAGGAATACAATTATAAGCAATAAAACTAATGGACTGAAATTGCCATTGAATTGTAACCTGTGCCTAGCAAAACAATTAAATTTGTAGATTTATATTTAAAATTAATCTTTGTCTTGATATTAACTGATAGTGATTGAATCTTGAATTGAACATTGCTACAACCATACTCAATTTGAGAAAAACTCAGTAGGTTATTTTGCATCAATTTTGTATCAGAGCTTGGTGTTTATTTGTGTTGAGAAAAGACCTACAAGTAACGAATATGGTATTTAGAGGTTTGATAGCACAAATAGATGAAATGAAGACAACTCAAAGAAGATGATCCCATATAGAGGATGTCAGCAAAGATGAGTAAGAGCAAACTGTTGAAGGAGGAGAGCAATAAAATCAGCTAGGATTTGATCTAGGGGAACTGATGTTTATGAAATCTATTACCAGGATAAAATTGAAGCCCCTATTTGATCATCTGAATTTCAAATGTGGATTAAATGAAGAAGAATTATTGGATTGGATTAGTGAAATGGATAAATGTTTTGAGTGTGAAAATATAGAAGAAGATTAGAAGGTCAAGTATAAATGCAACAAATTGAAGGGACATGCATCCTTGTGGTGAGATAACTTACAAATAGATAGGCAGAGAAGAGGGACAGATAAAATCATATCATAGAATCAAATGGTTACAAAAATTTAAGTCTGGTGAACTATCAAATTAGTTTGTTCAAAAAGCTCCAAATTTTGAAGAAAAAGGAGAGCAATGTTAAGAAGTACACCAAACAATTATATCGATTAAGTATAAAAAGATGACACTGAGTAGGTTTCAAGACATTTAAACAGGCTACACATATCCATCCAAGATGAGATAAGTATGATTAAAATTTTGAGTATGGAAGAGGCATACCAATATGCCTTGAAAGTAAAAGAGAAACTCAATCAGAAGAAACAAAATAACTTCTGGGGTAGAGGCAGATTTTTGCATGGAAGAGGACAACCAGACAATGATAGAGGCTTTCAAAACAAGCAACAAGAAGCAATCACATCAAGTGAAATCACACATGAAGGTAAGGGAAAAGGATATTTCCCTAGAGGAAGAGGAGAATACTCTCATGGAAGAGGGTTAGTTGGAAGAGGTAAAGAAAGAAGTTTCAGTGGTACATGTTTCCAATGTGGGGAAACAAGACATCAGTAATTTGAATTTCCACAAATCCAACATGATGGAGGTAGAGGAAAGGATGCAAGAGTGCATGTAGCACAAGTTTAAAATGAGAAGTAGACCAATAAGCATGGAGAAGGCCCCAAATATGGAGAATCATTGATGTTATGAAGTGTAGTTGAATCCCAAAAAGGAGAAACCAAAGCCATTCTAAAGGTGAAATTTATTTTGAACAAGGTGTACAACAAATGAAAAATGTTGCATAGTCATTGTGGGCAACATTAGCACTAATAAAATTGTGTCTAAGGAAACAATGAGAAAGATGAAATTGAAAAGAATTAAGCATCCTATCCTGTATAAGGTCTCATGGTTGTAAAAAGAGCATCACTTGTTGGTGAATGAACAAATCTTGGTGGGTTTTCAAATTGAAAACTATAAGGATGAAGTCATGTGTGACATAATGCCAATGGATGCATGCCATATTCTTTTGGGCAGAACATGATAATTAAATCATAGGAAGTTGTTCATGACAGTGAAAGGAATACATATTCAATCAAGAAAGATGAAAATGAGTACATCTTGAATCCAATAAAGAATAGATAAGAGGAGATTAGATACAAACTGTAGGTATATGTTTGGTTACAATTTTTTTTTTTTTGAGAGAATTCAAAAAGGAGAAAGCATGTTTTGTTGTAGTTCCCAAATTTTCTATAAATGGGATATTGAAGAAAGATTATGGAATACCAAAAGAAGCACAACATAGTTTGGAGGAGTATGCAAAAATTTTGATTAAGGAGTTGCCCGATGGGTTGCCACTAATGAGGAGTTTTAGTCATGTATGAATTTTATTCTTGATGCAAGTTTTCCAAACAAGACACCATATATAATATCACCAAAAGAGAATGGAGATATAAATAGGCAAGTGCAAAAGTTGCTTAATAAGGGGTTGATTAGAAAAATCTTGAGTCTGTGTGATTATAGAAATATTGGCACCAAAGAAGGATGAAGATTGGCTAATGTGTACTGATTCAAGATAAATAAACAAGATAACAATCAAGTACCAGTTCTCATTGCCAAGAATGGATGATATGATAGATTGCTTGAGTGGAGCCAAATACTTCACTAAGATTTATTTGAAGAGTAGTTATCATCTCAAATAAGGATAAGAGAGGGGGACAAATGGAAGACTGCATTCAAACTAAAGATGGATTGTACAAATGTTTGGTGATGCCATTTGGATTGACAAATACACCCAATACATTCACGAGGTTAATGAATGAAGTTTTGAAGCCATATCTTGGCAAGTTTGTGATTCTATATTTAAATGATATTTTGATATTTAGTAAAATAAAAGAAGAGCACTTGCAACATCTTAGAGCAATCTTGCAAAGGCTAAAAGAGGAGAAGTTAATGGTAAATTTGAAAAAGTGTAGTTTCATGAGGGAATAATTGGCATATTTGGGTTTAGTGGTTTCTAGTAGTGGTTTGAAAATGGACCCGAAAAAGGAAAAAAATATTATTGATTGGCCTTCATCAAATAGTATGTTTGAAACAAGAAGCTTCCATGGATTAGCATAAGAAGTTTGTCAAAAAATTTAGTGGTATTTGTGCACCAATTATAGAGACAATGTAAGGAAATAAAAAATAATGTGTTTGGATAGTTGCAATAGAGACGAGTTTTAATATTTTGAAGGAAAATATGATAGAGCAGTCCATGTTAGTACTTCTAGCCTTTGGAAAAGTGTTCCAAGTTGATTTAAATGCAAGTGGGACAATGATAGGAGGAGTTATAAGTCAAGAGGGGAAACCAATAGCGTATTTCAATGAGAAGTTAAATGAGGCAAAGAGAAAGTACTTTGTATATGATTAAGAGTTATATGCAATTGTGTAAGAACTCAACAAGTGGAGACATTATTTACTATCAAAGGAGTTTGTGTTATGCACAAATCATCATGCATTGCAATTCATAAATAGCCAAGGTAAGTTGAGTCAAACAAATATAAAATGGGTTGAGTTTTTACAAAGTTATTCTTTTATTTTGAAGCATAGAAGTGGAAAATCAAATAGAGTTGTTGATGTATTGAGTAGGAGATGTTTGTTCTTAAATGAGCTGAGACTAACTGTTGCTGGTTTTGATTGTATGAGAGAGTTGTATGAAGAAGATGCTAATTTTAAAGAAGCTTTGGCAACATATAAGTGCCAATTTGGGATTGATAAAAATCCATGGTTGGACTCTTTTATACAAGAAAATGTTTTGTTCAAAGGGAATAGATTGTGCATACCTCAAGGGTCCATGAGAGAAAACTTGATGAAGGAGAAACTATTTTGGAGTTTGAGCGGATTTTTTGGAGTAGAAAAAATATTAGCACAACTGAATGAGAGTTACTATTGGCTGGGAATGAGTGGAGAAGTAAAAAGTATAGTGCAAGATTGTCAGATATATCAACATGCCAAGGGAATGAAATACAACATCAAATTATACTATCCATTACTAATACCAGAGAGAACATGAGAATACATTAGTATGGATTTTATTTTTGAGCTACCACGGACACAAAGAGATAATGATTTCATTTTTGTTGTAGTAGATATATTTAAAAAAATGGCTCATTTTATACCTATTGTCACCAAGATTGCACCCGTAATGCTTAAGCTGAAAGCTCAGCAATCTTGTGAAACATGGGATGATTTCTAGGCCTGTGGGTTTCCAATGATGGAAATCAACCTCTATAGCGAGCTGGTTCTCTTATAGATACCTCTTGAAAAACTAACTTGATTGGGAAAAGGGATAAGAAGCTTGTTGGAATTGAAAATCCTAATCTAACAGGAGGTGATGCACCAATATGGATTTTACTACTTATTGTCCTAAACCTTTGATTAGATTTAAAAGACTTAAAATCTAACTCACAATTCAACTATGGCCATAAAATTCAACAATGTTTCATGTGAAGGTTTGAAGGTTTTTAATGTTTTTTGAAGAAAATGAGTTTTTATAACATCCAAGTTATTGAAAATCAGATAACACAACACATAACCTTAATTTCCTATGAAATTTTCTTGTTCTACAAAGCATCAATGAGAAAAAAAAAGGACTTAATATAAAATCACAATATTTTTATCAAATTACCCATATGATAATGTTAAAATAATAACATACTAAGAAGGAATCAATTATCTTTATTGAATACTGAATAAAGATTTTATGCTACAATGTTTTGAATCTAAGAAATATTGAGCTACAATCTCTTTTATTGTTGTGTGTATATAGAAGGGAAAAGAACTAACTAGGAGAGATAGAAGAGAAAAGACTTATAGAGGAAGTCTTGAAAAGAACTGAATATTGAACTGATGTGCCTCCTCAATTTCAATCTTTAACTGGTTGTTTCCACCTTGATTGCATCTCCAATTTCCATGAAATATCTTCAAGGGTCAAATTTGATAAAGAAGCATGTGTAAAATCACCTCAAACTACTGCAAACTCGGAGTTAATTGATGGAAAATTTGTCTCAAGTGATTATTGACCCATATGGGAGACTAAACCGGAATCTAATTGCTGCAAACAACTTGAAAACTCCTTATTTTTTAGGTCTCTAACTGAATGATGCATGATGTTATCTGTATAATCTCTCAACCGATTATGTGGTTGTAAGATTGAAGATCCTCTTGATAGATAGATCACTAATTGATCACCTCCAATAAGATGGGGTTGATTTTAGCTCATATTGTGAAGACAAAAGTCCATAACTTTGTGAAATTGACACTTTAAGACTCCAAACTAAGTCTATTGATATACATATGCAATGGGTTTCTCAATTCATCCTTTATCTACCTGTAGGAGCTCAAATTTACCTATTGATTGCATTGAAGCCTCAAAAGTGAGATCACTGTCATTTATATATTGTCATTCCTCTATCACTATAGAACCAACCTTTTCTTTGACTCTGTCTTGTAGCATACCCTTGCTCACTTCTATTGATGAGCTGCATTTTGATTATGGGGATTACTATCTTTTGTCCATAAAGTTGCATTCGATATCTTCACAAGCCTTGCACTATATATTCATACCTTTATAGAAACTCTATGATATGGATATCTCTTAAATATCCCCTTTGATGAGTGTCCTAATATAGGACTCATCTGGAGGCTACTCTGTCATATTTGATGATGAAATTCCCCATCAAATGTTTGCTGATGACTATCAAAATATGACTATCTTAGGACTATCTTTGCCACAGTGATCTTTCCTTTGTGATTGTAAAACAATGAATGTGCTTATTGTTGCCTTTGTAACTTGTGAGGTTAGCCATTTTCCCATGCACTAGTCTTTTACTGAATTCAAGGTTGCCTCTGTATATTTACTGATTTGAATTACTTTTGTAATGTCCTTATACACTGTTGATCTGAAAGCCAACCATTGTATCTCTACTCATGATGATTTTTTGGCACCTTCTCAGAGTGATTGCAATAACTATTTTATCCTTCTGATTTGAGAATTTGACTATCACAAAAAATTTGAGGTGCACATTCATTATCAGTATTATCATACCCTTTTGATGGCTTTTCTCTAACTGTGACTATCTTGCTTACATGATCATTTGCCTAGTATCCTTTTATGTTGAAGGTCATTGTTATTTCTCTCTTGTTCCTTTATGCTCTGATTCTCTTAATTCCACAACCCTTGGCCTTTGTGACAATGATCTTTCCTATGATCTAATATTGAGATTTTTCACCTCTTCAATATGCATGACTCAAAGCTTGTGTCATGAAAGATTTAAAGAAATATTTCTTTCACTGTATTTTGCTAAAAAAAACCCTCAATTTCATACTTGTGACTCCGCTCTTAGAGTACTATGACTACACCATCAACTGTAATAGGACATGAAGACAACCACATAAACGACAACCTTTTTTGCATCACAAAAAAATGTGAATACTACTCAACTTTGTGTCTGAATATATTTATGGTTTGTTACTATCAGAAATAGTAACACATGGGTTCTTCTTACTATATATTGTGAATGGTATTTTGAATGTATCTTTGAGTACCTTTAACTATCCTATGTGCTTGATCAAGATTAGTCCTCTTTATAATCGGACTGCACCTTTTTTTCTATTCCATTGTGTTCTTTGCTTAAGGTCTGCACCTTCATTAGTCATATTCTTTGTCTCTACAACTACAACTTGTACCTTTATTGTGCTATGCATCTTTGAATTTTTTCAAAATAGTCATGAGACTTAACCTTGAATCTGTCTCTCATACCTTTGTTGCTCACTACTTTATTGGTCCTTTTGGCTTCTCTAAGCTTCTTGGTGCATGACTGGGAATCACTATGGCTATCACCTTCATTATGACTATGACTGTGACAAAGACTATTGCATCATAATCATCTAATAATTTGTCTTGTGATTTGCCCTCTTCACTATCATATGGCTCCATATCTTTATACAAACCCTAGATATGCCTATCATAGCCATGGGTGAGTGTGTTCTCTCTATACAGGGTTGTCATTAGTCCCTTGGTCTTCTTTACAAGCATTCACATTGTTTGATATATTTGCAACTAAAAATAGTTACCTTCTTTTATCTCTGTCACATGACTATTTCCTTTATTTGTTGGTCCATTACCGATCTTCTCCACATTGACTATTCACTGCTCTTATATTGATGAACATTGCCCTTTTTTATCTCTATCTTTGTGTTAATATTGTGACACCTTTTGTTTGGTTCATTGTGCTAAGCTTATGATTATCTGTGACTAGTCTTTAAGTTTGTATACTTTGTTCTATTACCTAGGGTTGCTACCAAGCTATTCTTCTTTGTGGTGCATGACTAGGCCATTGTATTCTTGACAATAAATGAGTCATTGGTTTAGCTTTATCACTTTCTTTCTTCCCTTTGTCATGGAAATTGGTCTTTTATTTGTGAGTTCTTTTGGTTTATATGATCCTTAGGGTTGCAACCTTTGCTTGTGAGTGCCTTACTATGGCTGATGTAGCTGATCTCACGGTCTTCAATGATCTAGCTTTGTGCTATTGTCCTTGTAATGGCTTGGGAGTGATATGGCTGTGTTTGAAATTGCACTTTGATTATGGTCTTCATGGCTCCTTTGATCTTTGTCACTGCATAATCTCCTCTGATTTTAGAACCACTAAGACCTCATTCACTATCAACCTTATGACTGCAACCTATATGCTTGAGAGGCCTAATCTCTCTTGAATTTTCTTGGTCATCTTCCATGATAGATACCCTTTGTTTATTACTCATTGTGATTACAAGAAATCTACTATCATGGAGATAATGGTCTGCTCTCATAAATAACTCTTATCTATAAAAAAAAGGTTGCTCACTATTTTGATTCAGACCTATTACTATCATGATTGTTCTATTGTCTATATTTCATACCTCCTTTTCTATTATTGAGGAATGAACTTTGATTGCATTCTAAGATCCTTTTCACTTTATGTTTGGACTGTGGTTAAAATCCATGATTTGACTATCCTCTATCTTAGGTTGTGACTACCTTTGTGGTCATAAGAAAGACCTATGTCTTCTCTATTGGTCTGTGCATTGATAGTTAGTTTATGTGGTTGAACATGAATTTTGTTTAGGTGGTCCCTTTCCATTGTAGCTTTGTATGGTCATTTTCATTTTATTGTTCTTTATAACATTTTCAGACTCTCTTTACCACTATCTTAAAACCTTGGGGTTTTCTATGATCTTTTATATTGTTTATGAGTTTTGATGAAGGAACATATGACAACCCCTATCTTAGATGTGTCACAACAATCATCATGATCTGCTTAACTGTTGGGTGAAAATTTTGTAAACTGATGAAAGTTCACAAAATGTGTGTTTCACGATAACACTTGGGAGAATATCTCTTAGAAGGCAAAATATGATCCCTCCTGATTAAAGGGAAGGCTCCCCCTTTATACTGCAATTACTTTCTATTTTATCTACTTGCTAACTTTACACTAATCCAAGGTACAATAACAACTTAGTTCTATTTTTTCAGAACCAGTTCTATCTAATTCTCTTTTAAGAATATATTTCCCTTTACTTAAACAACTTAAAACTTGCAGTAATATTAGAACTAATATACCTAGGAAGTAAAGTGTCCGTGAAAGAACAAAGTCTTATGTTACTTCCTTTTTTTTAAATGACTTAGGGATGAGAATTATGAACACCTAAGAACTCAAAGATTCTTTTTATATTGAATTCCTATCAACCATTGTAACCCAAATATAGTGTCAGCTCAAAGACTTACAAATATCTTCTAATCTAACCAGATAATTTGTATAGCACAAAGACTCTACTTTTATCCTTTAAATACGAATTCTGGAGATAACTTGTAAAAGCTCAATGACTTAAACCAACCTTCTCTCAACCAATTTCCAATTCTTGAATTTTCAAAGTAACTCAAACATTACATGCAAAGACTCAAAAACTCTTCAACATCTAGCACCAAAAACTATATCCAATTTTAATAATTCAAGAACATATGATACCAATGACATAAGAACATTCATACCACATATAAGATTGAACTCAAAACAAAGTTTGAATGCCAAGCTTATCTCTTTCTTGATTAAATTGTAAATTTACAAAATGAACACCAAGACTCAATTTGCTCTCCACTTTGGCAGAAATTCGTTGCATACACAATGATTGAAAAAATATCCTTATTACAATAATCCCTCATATATATAGAAGAGGGGTGCAACATGAAAATAGGAAATTACAACTAATTCTAAGATTAAGTCAAAAGAAGAGTTCAATTTGACTTAAGACTTGTGCACTCAGTAGGTGCATGTGTGCAACTACAAAGTCACTCTTGAGGTGTCAATTGACATAAGCAAATGCCACTGGGAAAAAAGTGTCATTTTCCTCAAGCTAAACCTCGCTTCTAGAATTCCTCCAAATTCTATAGAGCATTCTTCATTTGAACTCCATCAGGTTCTCAAGTATTGTCGGTGATAACTTTGACCCTGATGATGGAATCCTCCAAATCAGTGCAACACTTCTTGTGTTTATTTAGGAGCGAATCTAGAAAATCCAAGATGAGCTAAAGATCAAGTAATCTATCAATCAAGGACATAGAGAAGTCCTCCCTATCTATCTCGCCAGTAACAAGAAAGCTGAATTCTTTGATGATTTCATTTACATCAAGCATATTTTAATTCTCATCAAGGAAAGCACATGCAATTTCAAAGATTTTAGAAACAATCTCTTTCTTCTTATTTGCATATTCTTTTTGGGCCTCCCTCATATCTTTGAATAGGCGCTTTAGGATATTCATCTAATGCTCTAATGCCTCTCGCTGCTCAATGTACATGCACCATGAAGGGATAACGCCATTTTGGATGAGATCATCCGGATCATAGTCTTCAAACTTCAACTAGGCTTGAAAATCCTTTTCTTGTGTTTCAAGTTCGTGGGAGAAAGCCTCTGTGGTGCTATCCACCTTTGTTCTCACAACATCAAGATTTCTAACAATGGTGTAGGCTGAACTTAGGAGTCATGTGCCTTGGCTCAGCATCCAATCCATCCATTCTCATATCACTCTACTCCGTGATGTTGCTTGCTCATATTTTTTTGCAACCTGTTCATCCAACGATGAAGCTACTGGTTCAATAGCTTCTGAGGACTTAGTTAGCATCTTGTGCCATGAAATCATGAGTTTTCTTTCCCAAATCAATCCTTTGGATGACATAGTCTAAATCCTGGATCTCATCAATAACTGCATCTAGAGGGGAAATAGAAACCTCGACATACTTGTTCCTATTTTTGTCAACCTTTACCCTTGACAAAGTTCTAGTTTTCTTAATGGTCTTGGGTTTGACATGAACAAGTTGACTGAAATCAAAGTCTTCAGGAGAAACTGTCTGTTTCTTTCTCTTAGGTGCATTAGACAACAATTAGGGTGGCAAAGTTGAATCATCATCCTCACCTGCTACCACATCCTGAGAGGGATTGATACAATCCTTAATGGTGGTGGTTACAATAGGAGATGTCATGGTGACAACATTGGTGATATTTTTAAGGGATGATTCGTTGGACCTAGGAATTGACTCATTCATGAACTTGTCAAAAACATCTAACATGGTTGTAGATAGTTTAGACAATATGGGAAAAGCTGAGAAAAAATTCTCAATATTGTCATGAGGAATATGTAGAGCGGACTCACTAGCACTGGTAGAAGATACATGAATAACATTTGTGTTAGAAATACAAGTGACCACTAGAGGTTTTGACTCAAAAGTAGAAATAAGAACCTATAATGTAGATGAAGAAGGAGTTATCTGAGGTAGGGACTTATCAGCTTGTGGCAACTCTTCTTTATCAAATTCACCTTGTTACTGGTCACCTTCTTAACCTTCTTCCAATTGGTCCACATCAATTGGTTCATCACTAGGATTCTCACCCTCCACTTGTTCATTTGGTACTTTAAACTCTTGTGTCTCAGGAACCTTAGAGGCTGATGGCTCTCCTTGGTCTTTCCCTTTCTTAGTTCCAATTGTGAACTTCAATTTGGAGCCTTGGCTGGAGTGGTGGGATCCTATTTGTTCTTGGTTCTAATTTCTTATATTCTTCCAATTGGGCAAATAGTGTCATCATCAAAACTAGAAGAGGAGTGTTTCAATGGAATAGTTTTGCTTGAAATCCACACATTTGTAATTGTAAGAATACTTTGAAACCTATCTTTGATTGAAGTGCATTCCTTTTGTGACAATTGGATGAAAGGCAAAGGAGTAGAGGAAAATTTGTTGTCAACATAAGAAAGGTCCAAGACATTGCCATCATCCTCTAATTCACATGGAATATCAGTGAGGTCAAACTCCTTGATCTGATCAACTATTAAATGATAATATTCAACTTTTCTAATATCATGCTCAGACATGCAATCAACCCAAACATCTTCAATTTGATTCACATGAACATATGCCTTCTTCAACTTATTTCTCATACCTCTATAGTCAAATTACTTCCTAGCCTTGAAAAACCTCATAGTAAATCTTCTCATCTCCTCTTCCATTTACCTGGATTTGTAGATAGAGTTGATGGAATATCTACCAATGGTAAGAGACAATTTCAAACTATTTTATAAGAACCAGATTGGGCCTCATGTACTGCATTCATTTGATGAGCTAGCTCCATCAACACAATCTTGTCAAAAGGATATCTTGGGAGCATGAAAGGCTCACCATTGAAACAACCCACCCTAAGGTATGTGAAGGTAAGGAATTGTAGGAACATGCATCCATATTGGTTGACCACCTCCCAAGCATGATCAAATACTCTCTTATTATAAAAATTATTATTCAACATAACCATATAATATCTGAAGAATGCATCACTCACTCTTTGGAAATGATGATGACTATTCTGAAGAACCAACTGGGAGTAATATTTATGTACCTCAACTTGCCTCCTATCACTAGTTGTAGATAGTCTGAGAAAGTGTCTCATTGAAGCCGCAACATACACCAAGTATGAAGTCATATAGAACTTGAGTGTGGTAGGCACTTTAGTGAGCTTTTCACAAATGGCATCACTAATTTGTTTCCCCCATATTATCGCCTCCTTATTTTGTCTGATCACATGAATGTATTGATACATCTATTTATAGTAGGTTTTGGAGGTGGGAAGACCTTTCACCCTACTCAAAAGAGTTATCAAATCATTGACATCTTCAATAAAGTCACTTCTTGGAAGAGTCTTTAGCCATCTAGAAATGGTAGTGTTGGAATAAATGAACACTAAGAGGGGTGTGAATCAGTGTTATGGTATTAACAACTTTCACTAGCTGATTCTTAAGCCACTGGATGCATAAGAATAAAAGTAAAGTGCATAAAATTAAAGCAATCAAGCACAAAAAAATAACACCATAATTTTTACATGGAAATCTAGAAAGGGAAAAAAATCGATGGAATTGAGACGCACAATATTATTATACTATGATCACTATGATAATATTACAAGAGGGCAATGCACATGCATTCAGGCACACTGCCTAGAGCCCACTGCTCAATTAGAAAAGAGAGGGCTACAACCTCGGAGGACTCATTGTCTTACAAATTATTACAATAGAAAAAAGAATGTTTGAACTGATAAATAATATCTACAAATGCCAAAATGCAGTTCCGGTTAAGCGCAAAGTAACTATCTTCCATTGTTCTACCAAATTACTCTTTTCTGCTGCTCTATCATATATCAAAGCACAAAATATGCACTCCGATGCTCTTACACTCTTTGCACATCAGTATTCAAACATATACTTACTCAAAATGATTAAACAAATTGGCCTTATATATCCACACCACTAGAATAGGTCACCAATATGTCGGCTTCAAAACAATTGCAAAACATGAAATGTGTAGAAATAAGTCACCTCAATCTGATTAGTGATTTGCAATTGAAACTAAAAAAATTGATAAAATACTTCACACATGTCATCTGGACCAGCTCAAACTCAAAACCAATCATCGAAATCAACACAAAGATTTTGGATCACATGCCTCATCACTAAACATCACATTGGCTGTTATTCTTGAATTATCGGACACAAGATCATCTAACTAGCATGAGAATAAATATCGGAGACTAGGATTGTGAAATGGGATGCCTCGAACATCTAATCAACTAATTCTTCCACCACAACTAAAACTATGCAACCAAAATTCAGTTTTTCTCCATGATCTCATACTCTGTCGAACACTGTTTTCCACCTTCCAGACTTAAGCATAATGAACATCAAAACTTCTGATAAATCAATTCTTCATAGACCGGATATGATTTATGATCTGAGTTGCCATCAATGACAACCCCTAAACATTCCTCATGCACTAATCTCCACCAGAATAATCTCTCTTGCCAACAGGTAGGCCTTGGGGTCTTTAGTCAGTTATCATTCATATTTCGCCTACACTTGTTAGAATTTCTATCAAAGTAGGCTATATTTGATTGCATTGTAATGTCAGAATACTTATTAATAATGGGACACTTGAAAATGGTGTCAAAGAATTCCTCATCAATACTGATCAATTTCTTTCCAGTTTCATCTCTTACACTTCTACTGACTGGATCAAAGTGGTTCACAACTGCCATCACGAACTAAGGGTCCTGAGAAGACATGGAGAAAGTTGTCGCTAGGTGGATGCTACTATTGATGATGGATTCCATCTAGTGGTAGGAGGAAGGCTACTCAACCCTTTTTAGGAACTCATATAAGTCAACATGACCTATTTCTATGTCTCTTATATGATCAATGTTTGAGGTGACCGAAGAAGGTGGGAAGACCGGATGGAGGTCTTGCTTCTTGAATTTCATTGCCCTCTTGCTTGGAGAAGTTTCTGTCATTGATATGATAATAACATTGAAAAATGGAAAATTATTAGTATTATAGTGATACAACTGATCAATCATTTTGTTCATCTGAATTGAACAATCTTAAGAAAATGATGCACTTTAGTCCATTAGGGTTTCCAAAACCCTCACAATAACTTGATATCTCCAAGGTAAATTAGGTCTAAAAATCCTAATTTATGTATGTGATAAATGAATTTCAAGTTTATAAGCTTGAAAAATCACTTATGAACAAGTGTGGATAATTGGTGTAATTCGGGTTTCTAAACTTGAATTACACTTAGGGAAATCCAAAAACAAGGTGTAATTCAGGTTTAGAAAATTGAATTATAGTTGTTGAAACCAAAAGAAAAGAAAGGTGTAAGGTGGGTTTGCAACCCCGCCATACACCCTGAAAACTTCACAAATCGGTGTTGGGTAGGTTTACAACCCCACCTTACAACTAAGGGGGCAAATCATAACTATGTGTCTGGTGGGTCACAGACCCGCCAAGCACCATACACCTACTATTATATTGTGAAGAGTTTAATGGTGAACATGGTGTGGGTTGGGGTCATAGACTTGACATACACCATGCTTTGGTGCATGGCAGACCTACGACCCCACCAAGCACTAAATAAAGTAATACACAACAAAGGGTAACAACAACAATCATGGTGCGGGTCGTGGTCGTAGACCCACCACACAACACCATAAAGAGTGGTGTGTGACGGGCCTACGGCTCCACCCCACCACACTTAGTGAATAAAAATAATGCAGAGAACATAAAAATAGTACGAGACAAAGGGTTACAAACCCGCCCAACACCACTATAGACTGTGTTGTTTGGCGGGCCTATGACCCCTGTACAAAACCACCATTATGGAAAGACAACATACACAAAGCAATCTGAAGGAAGTTAAGAATAATGTATCGCTCGAGTGTACTAACTCGAATGATATCACAAATGCGATGTCGTTTAGGCCAGTAAACTCATGCGACATCACGATTAAATGAATTGTAAATTCATTCTAATTGAACAAAAATGTTCAAACATGAAGATTATTCAAAACAAAGGGTTTCAAAACTCTAACATAAAAAACAATGATTAAGATACATACCCGAGAAAATCAGGATACTTGAGGTAAAAATCAAAGTGGCAATTCTTCCTCTACATCCTCTGAGAAATTCGAAATGAAAAACAAGGATAAAAATGCATGAGAAAAAATATTTAAAACCAAGAGATAGACTCCTATTTGATTTAAACAAATGAGTAATTAATAACAAGAAGTGTCATTAATAGGTGCAAATCTGGGTTATAAACTTGATTTGCACTTGCTAATGTGTAAATCGAGTTTATAAACCCAGTTTGCACTTAGAGGCAAAAAAGAGTGGAATGAGGTGTAAATCGGGTTTATATACCCGATTTACACCTAGAAATCATACTTGGTGTAAATCAGGTTTACAAACCCGAGTTGCACTTGAATTTCACACAAGTGAAAAAGGGAAAAATGAGGGGAAAAAATGTGCTTACGATGACAAAACTTCTTGTAAAGCATGCATAGAGTATAAAAACCACAAATAGGAAAAAAATGTGTGTGTATCCTTGATTTTCACATAACACTAACCATAAATGACTACAACTTTTCATAGTTTTTTGGACAATGACCTTTCAAATTATGACTATGAATGCATTTCTCACACTATTTTATGACAATGATAGGGGTACTTTGTCATGGAGTTTCCAATCTGTATGCTTGACAAATATGAGACAACATGTCACATTTTCCTTCCTTTAGTTTGTTCACTGTGTTTTGTTGCACTCAAACTTCTACCATCATCTACACTACCCTTTGATGCCTTTTTAGGATTGTGATCCATATTATCTCTATTTTGATAGATATTTTTTGTAAATGCTTTTCATCTTATGGTCTAGGAATGATTTCTATAAGGGTTTTTCCTATTATTTCTAAGATCTTTCATGATCCTCAACACCCTTATGAGCGAACTATTAGAGTTTGTTTTTAGAATAAAACCTCCACCCTCTTACAGTAACAAAAACTCTTTGGCTTATATTCACTATTTCTAACTTATGGAAGCAACTTACTTTTAGCAGTGAAATATTAGAAATATTATGAACCTCTCATTTATGAATGATAAGGAGAGGGTTTTAGAAAGGTGGAACTGACCTTTTATGAGTTGTTTGCATGTATAATCTCTTCATGGCCTTTACATGAGAGGTTTTATGAATCCAAGGTGGGGGTCTCAACCTTGTCTTGCAGTCATGATCCTCTTTCCATGCGAATGAGCCTCTGAAACAACCTCACACATTGAATGTTGTGAACACCTCAAATAGACTCATCTTCTCTTTGACAACTGAAAACATATACTAGATCTATGCATGATATGCTCCTTAAACTTATGTTGATGGTTTGAGAAACCTTGTGGCCACCATGAATGATGTTGCAAACAAAAGAAAACCTCCCCAAAAGATGGAGCTTTCTTTTCCAAAACCCTAGTTCGATTCATGTTACGTGGAATACATATGACTTGATGACCTGTCAAGCTATATGACAAAGATAACATTGATTTCTTGAGTATCTATGCAACCTAAAAAGCTTTATCTCCTTTAAAATTTGAATTCCCTCCAATATGCGAATTTTACATGGCTTTAATCAACATGAATTTTTTTTAGAGATTTTAAAAAATAAACAAAAGGGGCCTATGGGTCAATTATTTACTTTGACACATAATATAAGGTATTGCAAGTGATTTTTTCCTCTCTTTTAAGTTGTAAGGACTCTTGAACTTCTACACAAGACCTAAGACTTTGCAACAAGACTATTTTGTTCTAGAAATTATAAAATAGGTAATGATACCATGTCAGAAGTGTAGTGGTGCTTCCCATATAGATACATTGTTTTTCAAAGAGAATAGTATGGTTGCATGGCTTGCCAAAAAGTATTATTTCATATCAGGATACAAAAATTGATGGTCATTTTTGGCGTACTTTGTGAAAAAAGATGGGAACAAAATTGGGTTTTAGTTTAGCCTACTATCCTCAAACCAATGGTCAAGCTAGAGTTGTCAATCGAAGTTTAGGTAATTTGTTCATATTTTTGGCTACAGATAAACCAATAGTGGGATTTGATATTGGCACATGTGGAATTTGCACATAATAACTCTATAAATTGAAGTGTGGGAAAAGGCCCTTTCCAAGTTGTGCATGGGTACAACCCAAGGGGTGTAAATGAGTTGAGAGATAGTACAAAGTTGAGTAGAAAGAGTGTTGTAGTGAAGGCTTTTATTGAGTACATTCATGATTTTGACAAGAAAGTGAAGGGCAATTTAGCAAAGATTTACACCAAATATAAGGAACATACTGATGCTCATAGGAGAGTGAAAGAACTTCAAGTTGGATATTTAGTGATGGCACATATGTGGAAAGAAATGATTCCACGAGGAATCTACAACAAACTAATATGGAAAAAAGATTGGCTCGTTCAAGGTTTTGCAGAAGTTCTCATTGAATGAATATGAATTAGAGCTTCCAATTGGAATTGATATTTCTCCAATATTTAATGTTGCTTATTTGTATAAGTATAATGAGGGTGAATCAAGTGAGCAATAGTGTACACTTTTATATTTTTCGGACACACCAGACTGAGAAAATTAGTTGCCAGAGAAGGAGTTTGAGTGAGCTGATCAGATAATTGATTCATGCATAGCTAAGAAAATGAGGCAAAAGGAGTATTGAGAATAATTGGTTCATTGGAAGAACAATACAATAGATGAGGCTTCTTGGGCCAGCTCTTCAAATTTCACAAATTTTAGGATTTAGGTTTTGGCATAGCCAAAATATTCATGAGCTACACGCTCATGGAAAATTTTCATACCTATGGTGTTTGATGCTAGAGCATCCAGATAGATTGGCCATCCGGCTTGATCATAAAAATTCAAGTTTTGGTTTTCTAGATGATTGAGTTGAAGTTTTGGTTTGAATTCACTTAGCAATTTTTTTTTTATATTTCTTAGTTGGGTATCATGGAACTTGGCAAATTTATTTTCAAAACCAAAGTGTAACACCCACATTTGTGATATTGGTAATATAACAATATTATGTATTCGATTAAAAAGGCAGTTCACAAGTTTGTATTTAATATATACACATTATTAAAGGCAACACATCATGAGAAAACATTGTGAGAATTTTAAATGGAGACAAGGATAGGATATGGAAGATAAAAAAAGAAAAGTCAAGTGTGTTGCATAGGAAAGAGATTGGGGATTTTCATTGGTTGTATAAGGAAGATTGAAAAGGGAGCTAGAATGGTTTTGAGAAGGGGAGAAAATGAAATGTGAAGGGGAAACAGACAATTGCCAAAGATAGGTGAGGAAAGAAAGTTCTTGCAGACATGTTGAATCAAGGAGAGAGATAGTTCAAAGAGAGAAGAGTGAAGGGTGTGTGAAAATTTAAAAGAGACAGATTCATCCACAAGGTGTGTGGGAATAAAGCATAGTAGTCAAAGGCATAAGAAAAGAGAGGTAGATGAAATGCTAATTTCATTTGAAGATGGAATTGGAAACACCTTTCTTAGGCTATGTGGGAAGAGTATTGAAGGTTAGAGTATCAAATAGAATGCGAGAAGAAACGAATTTTCATTTATTGCAATAAGATGGAAGAGCATGTGTGAATAGAAGATGAATAAATTTGCAAGAAATAAAACTAATGAACTGAAATTGCCAAATTAAATTGTAATATGTGCTTGGCAAAACAATAAAGTACATATTTTATTTATAAAATTAATCTTATTTTGATATTAATTAATAGTGGTTGAAGCTTGAATTGGACATTGTTGCAACCATACTCACTTTGAGAAAAACTTAGTAGGTTGTCTTGCATCAAGAGAAATCTCATCTACTTGTGTTTGATGACTTAGAAGTCACTAATAATGGAGAAACTTTATCCTCAAATTTGGAGACATAAATATTAAAAATACCAAAGAACTAAGAAAAACATCTGCTATCAATCATGTTGAATACAAATTTTGATCAAATGACTACAAGGTCTTATATAGACAAGTTTAATATGCTCTCATGATCCATGTTATGCAGACTAATGAGTCATAAGATTTTGTAGAAGCTAGTGCAAAGGAAGAGTGGGTTGTAGCTATAAAGAGTGAAATGTGGCCCATTAAGTGGAATTGCACATGAGAGTTGGTAAATTCCCCCTGGTAATGATTTTGTTGGTATAAAGTGGATTTATAAAACTAAATATAAATCTGATGGGACTATTGATAAGTAAGGCTAGACAAGTTTCAATATAGAAATTCTTTAGATTAGAGCAAAATATTGTTGTTAGTGTTGTTTATGTTAGGATAACTAGTGGAAAAATGAGAGGGGAGGGTGAATCAGTTGTCAATAGATTATAAAAATTTACGCTCATATTGTTGAGACATGGACCAGCTAGGACTCAAACCTAGGACCTTCCATAAGCTGCTAGAGTGCTCTACCACTGAGCCACTGGCCCCTCTTGGACCATTCCATCGTCGGTCCGGGTGTGGCTTATTTCCAACACCAACACCCCCCCTTAAGCCACACCTCTCGTGTGCTTGGGGCTCCTAGCCTACACCTAGCTCTGATACCATTGAGACATGGACCAGTTAGGACTTGAACCTAGGACCTTCCATATGCTGCTGGAGTGCTCTACCACTGAGCTACTGGCCCCTCTTGGACCAGTCATCCATCGGTCTGGGTGTGGCTTATTTACAACACCAACACACACAACCTTCTACCGGAATGCATAGACTAAATACCAAAATAGCAGATGTAACGGTTAAGCATAAACATAAATTATAGAATAATTAACCAACCATCCATAACACATAACACCAATATTTGTACGTGGAAAACATGACAAAGGGAAAAACCATGATGGGAAGCCTACCCATAGTTAGATAATACTTCTACAACAAGTATGTGATTAAAATAAGAGGAGCCTACACATGCAAGAAGGCACACTGCTCATCACAAAAGGAGCCTCACTGACTACAAAGAAATCCAAACTACAATCCAAAAAGATGAGTGAACTGCAAGAATATCATCTCCTATACCTAAGTACAGTTCTAGTTAAGATAAATACCAAAGGTCTTAAACCTCTTTCACAAACCCAATTCAATCACCTATTATCGATCAAAACCTTTGCATATGATTACAACATTATTCGCACATAGATAATCATATATTTCATAAAATCATGATCTACAAAGAGATCTTACATCATATTTATACCAACCCGGGACCTAAACAATTAGGTCGGTCACCTAAAAGATAATACAATGGATCCATTACATAATCTCGTAAACCAATGATAAACCAAGTCGGCCTAAGACCGAGACAACATAATCCAAACAATAAATCCAATCGGTGATGCATCAAGAGCATCAACCAACACGTTACACAAATCGGTCCATAACCTAGCAGAATAAGACCAGACCTATAATAGGTTGCCATAAGCCAAATGAAACACCACCGATCAGCTAGAACACAGACAAGATAACCATCAACATCTTGATAACCTTCTAGAAGCCGCACCAACACCACTTATCAGTTTCATCAAAAGATCTTCATCAAAATGTTGTCGGTAAAACCCTTATCGATGACCAAAAGGTTTACTAGAACAAATGATAACATCCAGATCATCAAATCCTAAACCAACTGAATGTGATACACATTAGGACCACATGAATAACCAATCTAAACCAATACCACAAGCTAGACTAAATCAGAGAATAACGAAGATAGTCTCCAGATATATATCATAGTCCAACCACTCTACCGAAAGCCGATAGACAACAAAACAACTAGTGTTGACATCAACAACAAAACATCAATGCAACACATAATGAATTCCTCCAAATTGCCAACAATCTCCCACTTTAGCATTGATGGCAACACTAGATGTGAAAAACATCCAAGTGCCAAGAAAATGCCAAACAAATCTCCCCCAATGGAAGACATCTAACAAACTCTCCAAGAAGATATGACAATGAAGTTCTGAACCAAAAACCAAACTTCCCATGAGAATGATATCGCAGTAAAGCTCTATTTTTCACATATATCTCTCCCCCTTTGACATCAATGCCAGAAAATCTGACATAAACATCAAAGAAAAATCATAAAACCTCTAAACCACATAACTGACTACTCCCCCTGAGTAGTATAATCAACACATCAATCGAAAATGAATGATAACACTCATAAATGCATACTAGACTGATGCCAATCAACATCACTCAAGTCTCTACCGGAGGGGCAGAAACTCCCAATCTATCTCTGAAGTACACAAATGATTCCTTAGGAAAAGGTTTAGTGAAGATATCTACAATCTTCTCTTTAGTGTTCACATAAACCAGTCTGACTTCATTTGCTTGCACCTTCTCCTTCATAAAATTATACTTGATAAAAATGTGCTTAGTCGTAGAGTGAAATACCAGATTCTTTGATATATTAATAGCAGTAGAGTTATCACAATGAATAACTATCGGTTCATTACAATCAAACCTTATATCCTTCAACATTTGCTTCATCCATAAATCTTGTGTACAGTTAGTAGCAGCAACAACATACTCAGATTCAACACTAGATAAATAAGTACATGATTGCTTCTTGTTGATCCATGAAACAAGTTTCTTTCCAAGAAAGAAAGCTCCACCAAATGTGCTCTTTCGGTCATTAACATCTCCAACCCAATCAACATCTTTATATGCACATAGTGTAAAGTTGTCATCTTTAGGATACCACAAACCATACTTAGTTGTTCCTTGCAAATACCTGAAAAATCCTTTTCACCGCACACTAATGATTCTCTCTAGGATCACTCTGATATCTTGATATAATACAAACATCATTCATTATATCTAGTCTAGTCTAAGTCAGATATAACAAACCTCCAATCATAGATTTGTACCTTGTAGGATTTACCGGAGCTGATACATCTTTCTTTGTCAATTTCTCACTTGTAACCATAGGGGTACTAACCGGTTTAGAATTTTCCATACCAAATTTCTTCAACAACTCTCTAGCATACTTAGTTTGACAGATGAAAATACCTTTATCATTCTGAGTAATCTGCAAACCTAAGAAAAATTTCATCTCCCTAATCATAGATATCTTAAATTCATTCTTCATATTTTTCAGAGAAATCCATGCATAATTTATCCTCACCTCCAAAAATGATATCATCAAAAAATACTTCAACAATCAATATGTCATCATCAGTGATATTATAATATAAGTTACTGTCAACATTACCTTTAGTGAAACCAAGCTTCAAAAGATATTTGTCCAATCTATCATGCCAAGCTCTATGGGCTTGTTTCAATCCATATAATGCTTTCCTTAACCTGCAAACCATGTTTTTATCATTTGAAAGTGAAAAACCATCAGGTTTCTTAATATAAACTTCCTCTTCAAGATCTCCATTAAAAAAATCACTTTTAACATCCATCTGATAAACCTTGTAATTCTTATGGGCAACATAAGCAAGAAATAATCTCACAGCTTCAATCCTAGCCACCAAAGCAAAAGTCTCATCATAATCAATTCCTTCCTTCTGAGAATATCTTTTACATGCCAATCTAGCCCTATTCCTCACAACTTGTCCATCCTCATTCAATTTGTTCCTAAAAACCCATTTAGTTCCAATAACATTCTTATTTTTAGGTCAGGGAACTAAAGTCCATGTGTTGTTCTTTTCAATTTGATCTAATTCCTCTTCCATAGCTTTCATCCAACATTCATCTTTACAAGATTCAATGATTGATGCCGGTTCAACTTGAGAAATTAAACATAACTCATTAGTTGCCAACCTTCTTCTTATCATTACTCCTTTGTTCTTGTCTCCAATGATCTGATCTTCTGAATGATTTAACCTTACATACCGAGGAGTCTTCTGACTTTCTGTTTCCCTGCTTTGATCTTCAGTCACTATTGAATTTTTTGATACTGCTAGAGTAACTGGTTCAACATTATGTTCCAGTATAGGTGCTACCAGTTCAGTTATGATTATCTCCACTTTCAGTTCTCTCTCATAAGTTCTGATTTGACCTTTGTATAGCTCATCCACCTTGACATTAGCACTCTCCACAATTCTCTGCAATCTCTTGTTATAACATCTATATGATTTGATTTCATTAGAATAACCAAGAAATATCCCTTCATCATATCTAGGCTCAAACTTTCCAATGGAATTATCTCTTTTGATATAGCATTTACTACCAAAGATTCTGAAATACTTAACTGAAGGTGTATGACCAAATCATAACTCATAAGGTGTCTTACCGATGTCTCCTTTGATATGAACTTTGTTGAATGTATATACCAACCTACTCAAAACTTCTCTCCAATAGATATGAGGCAAATTAGCTTCCATTATCATAGTTCTAGCTGCATCTAAGATAGTTATGTTCTTTCTTTTCACAACACCATTTTTCTGAGGTGTTCGGGGGGCATTACAATTGTATCCTTATCCCAATCTTCTCACAATAACTATTAAATTCACCAAATGTGAATTCACCACCCTGATCTGACCTTAAGCATTTAATATTCAACCCTATCTCTGTCTCAACTTTAGCTTTAAAGATCTTAAACTTTTCAAAAGCTTCATATTTTTCCTGCAAAAAAGTAACCCACATCATTCTAGAATAGTCATCAATGATTAGTATAAAATATCTATCACCCTGAAAACTCTTTATTCTAGTAGGACCACATAAATCAGTATGAATAAGATCAATAACATCATTAGATTTATCTTGAATACTCATGAAAGAAGTTCTGATCTGCTTTCCCAATTGACATTCCTTGCATACTGGATTATAGGGCTTCACAATCTTAGGTATATCTCTAACAACCTTAGTTGAACTAATCTTTACAATGCAATCAAAATTCACATGACACAACCTCTTATACCATAGCCAACTCTCATCAATTTGTATGATCAAACATGTCTTCTCACCAGAGTTCAAATGAAAGATGTTACCTTTAGTCTGTGTACCGGTTGAAATCTCCAAACCAGATCTGTTAATGATTTTGTATTTTCCATCCTTGAACTGTAATTGAAATCCCTTATCGACCAACTTTCCTACACTCAAAAGATTATGCCTTAAACCTTCAACATAATAAACATTAGCAATATTATGCTTACCATCCAATGATATAGTTCTTCTTCCTTTGATCATGCATGCTTTGTCATCTCCAAATCTAACCAATCCACATTCAAATTTTTGCAAAGATAAAACTTCCTTTTATCTCCAGTCATATGAAGTGAATAACCACTGTCTATCACCCATTCATCCTTGTCTTCAATTTTAGCAGCAAGGGTCTTTTCCTCATTTCGAATAATAGGTACCAAAGCATCTTCCGTAATAGCCAAAAATACCCATTCCTTACCACTACCAGATCCACTAGTCGAATCTTGTGCCAGTTCGTCATCAAAATCAGTGACACCTTCCTCATCCGCATAGTAACATGTGTAGTCACATAAATCTATCCATTTTAATTAAATGAATATTTGTTATTTATTTGATTAAAAATCCACTAAGCCATCAGTTAATTAAATTAATATTTAATTAATTCATCTTCAAACATTCTCCTATTAATTAAATAAATTATTCAATTTATTTTAATTAATTCATTCAACCAAAATCACAATCAATTAAATGAATAAATACTATTTATTCAATTTAATCCTCTTTCCTCTTTTAAATAAATTAAAATAAAACATTTATTTAAATCATTTATCCCCCCCACTTGCATTTTCCTACAAATGCAACTTGCACCTATTTATTGAAATAAATGAATTTTTATTTTAATAAAATCCTATTTTCCCTCACTCACCAAATCCACTTGCATTCCTAAACCCCTTTCTAGATTCTTCTAAACCCTTCCTAATTAACCTAATCCATCCCCTAATTATTGTCACATTCCTAAGCAACTTGGATTCACTTCTCAAAGACTTCAAAGTCTTTGAAAAGCAATAAATGCTTGAGGAGATCCATGAGTGCAAGTTGAAATAACCATAAATGGTTATGTAAGAGCCATAAGTGGTTTGGAAGACTTTGGAGGTTAAATTGTTTTCATGTTGAACTTGACACACAGGTCGCGCTTTAGTGCTTTTGATCACGTTGTAGCGCTATTGCAACTTGACATTCTAGCGCTGTTGTTTTTACAATAGCGCTATTGTCTCAAGTTTGGCACTACTGACATTTATTTAGTGCTTTTGTGATTAATTTGGTGCATTTGCAATCATTTCAGTGCTTTTGTCTTTGCTGTCAGAATTTTCCTTTTAGCATTGTTGTCTTCGTATTAGCATGTTCATGTTAAATAGCGCTTCTGTTTGCACATAGAATGACGCTATTGTAACAGAACGTTGTAAAAAAGACCTTGTAACCAAAAAAGTGATTTTCCTTAGGCTTGTGGAAGCCCCCCCTAGATCTGGATTTTACTAACTATTTGTTCCTTGTGCAGGTCTAAACTAACTTCTTTAAAAAGTAAAAATTTGTTTTTGGTGCTCTAAAAATTGAACAAAAACAAACTGTCATTTCCTTGCAAGTTAGGATCACTTCCTTTTGGTGCTATAAAATACACAAAAACAACCTTTGTTTTCTTGCAAGTTAGGGTCAATTTTCTTTTGGAGTTTAAAATCAACAAGGAAAATTTATTTCTTGCATCAAACTAAAAATTCACAATCAACACTTCCATTTTAGTGCAAATAAAAATTCACAATCAATTTGTCTTACCTTGCAAAATGATTTTACTCCAAGCAAAAACGTGTTTTTCAATTCAGTTGACCAGGATTTCAAGTTCCTAGTTTACAAACACATTTTGCCTTTGAAAGTTAAAAAGAACACCATGATTGTTGGAGCAACATCTCCAAATAGTTAGATCACATTGCAATGAAAATCAGTTAAAAAGAATAAGTGCTTTTTGTGTTTGGTACGCTTGTGCAAAGAGTTGGTCGAGTGGTCCTACTTCTAACACACACTATCCTCTCCCTTGGCTTTCGTGGTCCTAGGTGCAAGAGAAAAGTGTTAGTAACACTCAAAATTTTTATCATTTTAAGAGAGGCCTGCCAAGAGACACATCACTCTTGGGAACGACCTCGTGCGGTAAATCCTTTGAGCTGCTATAGAAATCAGGTGAGAGCGAAAGTTGTAGCCTTGGGTATAGCTGTTCCTATAGTGTAACTTGCCGAAAGGACATATGGGCCCCACCACAAGTTACAAGACTCTTAAGTGAGTCACTGCAAAATGAACTTATGTCCAAAAACATTGAAAATTACTAAACACCTTTAAAGTAGAAGCCCACTCGTTCTATTTATTGAGAATATTTGAGATACAATTCAGTGCAAGAGCATAGATGGTTTTGCTCCCAAGATACTCACCATACATATTTCCTTGAGTAGAAACATAGCTTTTTGAAAAGTCACTTGTGGCTTGATGAAAGTGGTGACTCCCCCATCATAGGGATCATCTATTTGTTATGCTCGTGCAAGACTTAATTTATGACATCCTTACCTGCCATGGCGGGATTCATAAGGTATGTAGTACCAAAGTCAAAGAAATATCAAGATGTGGGCTAAATTTATCACAACTGGCCATTTGACCTTAGGGATAAAAAGTGTTTGAAGTGTTTTCATTTTGAGTCAAGACAAAGTACAAATTGAGCTGACTTCGGGCTTTGGAAACACCTTAAAATACACTTAAAGGAAAGGGTCATAAAAAGTCCAAGGATTGGGTTGATCTAGACCCGTACTCATTTGTGCCTTTTGAGGCAACATTCTTGTGTTTGTGTGCTTGCTTTGTTTTCTTGTCAAAGAAGAATCACACATCAAAATCCATCAAAACAAGTATTCATCCAACACAAACATTTTTCAAAAACCAACAAACAACCAAACAATGATAAAAAACAAAGAGAAAAGTATCCAAATTTATGACCATTCTTCACATCTTGAGAAAAAAGAATCCTCATCAACACATCAACTTGAAGAAAAGACCATTAAGCTCCAAGGCTTTTATCAAATGAAGGAAATTCTTCTATCTAAATAGACAAATATTTGTCTCTCATATAGCTTTTCTACATCACATGTGTCTATACCTTCAAGGAAAATCAAATGAATTTGATCCAGAGTCATTGAACCACAGAGCTTTTATGCAATATAGAGCTTTGAGTTATCACAAGAACAAAGGAGGTAAGATCAATCTTGATTTCTTTCCCCACATTTGCGTCACATACAACGTAGCTCGGGAAGAACCACCAACTCCTAAACAAGAAGAGGAAGAGTTTGTCCCTTTTGTAACACAAAGCTTTTATTGAAAGTTAAGCATTCCATCCATTTCTTACCTTCACCTCATCACTTCATTTTTCAACTCTCAAAACATTAAGAGGTTCTTGTCCTAAAGTTCTCTTTTCAGATATTGCTTGAATCAAACACAAAAAATCACTTTTAGATTGTTTCTTCATCTAGGATAAGCTCATCCTAAGAGACATATCTACGCAAGTTAAAACTAGTTTATGAGTGAATCCTCTCATTACTAGGTAGCTAAGTCTGTAACACATCTCAGATTTCTCTAAACCTTATCACATCAAACCTTATCAAAACACAACAAGCAATTCAAAAAAAGAATTTTTGGTCACATCTACCTTTAAGTGCTAGAGATCCACATGCAAAACAATTCACCAAACATCAATCTTTCATTTCATCAACAACTCATCATCATTTTCACCCAACTTCAACAAAAACTTATAAACAAAATGGCTCATACCCGATCCCAGTCAAGGCAATGAGAAATAGAAATTGAAGACGAAGAGGAGGAAAATCTCAATGCATTCCACAAAGCCCTTGGAGGAAATTCAAATGACAACAATCCAAGTACTCCTACTCCAGTGACAATAGAAAGGGCCCAACATAACCCTCTCTTTAATAGACTTTTTGATTAAATACTCAGGAGCAATGCAGATGCTCACTTTTTAAAGCTTGCTCAAGAAGGAGCCAAACTCCCCTCTGACTTTGATCTTGCACAACTAAGAGAAGCATCAGAATGACAAAGTCACAATGAGGAAGAAAGAGGTAGAGATTACATCAGATATAATATTCCTCAAGGTAACCCACCACCACCTCCTCCTCCAAATGACATAGAGATGTTGAGGCAACAAGTTGAAAATCTTGCTCAACAACTTCGTAGTGGTGTAAAGACTAATCAATTTTCACTTGATGACATTTGTCCCTATCCCTTTGATAGGAATCTTTATATGCCACCTTTCCCACAAGGGTTTGAAACACCCAAATTCAAAAAATATAGAGGAAAAGGAGATCCTCGTGATCATGTCAAAGAATTCCATTTAGCTTGCCTCAAAGTAGCATACGAAGATACATACCTCATTCGCCTTTTTCCCCAAAGCTTGGGAGGAACAACCACATCATGGTTTTCCTGATTACCAGGTGGCATTAGGACCTTTAAAGAGCTAGTTTAGAAGTTCTTGGCACATTACTCTCATAACATTGAACGTGATATCACCATGGCTGATTTGTGTAACACTAAACAAAAACGAGGTGAACTATTCTCAGTCTTCCTACAACGATGGCATCAAATGTCTAGCAGAAGTTCTCTTCAGTTGCCTGAACAAGAACTAGTGGAAATATTTATTTCCAACTTAAATGAAGAAATGGAGTTTCACCTGGATGTCAAAGACATAGATTCTTTCAATGAGATGATCACCAAAGACTTGAAATGTGAGTAGGCCCTCATCAAGAAAGGACTTGTCAAAATCTACAATGAACCAAAGGATGGCCCTCTTCCATGCTTCAATAGTGACAAACCACACTTCTGGAACAAAAATAAAAATGTCATCAACGACAGAACTATCAAAAGTGCACAACCTGTGGTTCGATTTGTAGGACAGAATCCCCCACCTAAAACTAACACAGTTGCTCCTCCAAATCAAGGCTGCATCACATCTCACGATGAACCTAGACTGCGTCAACAAAAACCAAAGAAAACATACACTCCCTTCGGGGAACCCATCAAAGCTGTGTTACAACAGTTGGTTTCTCAAAACCTGGTAACCCTACCCAAAACATCAAACTACGAACCTCAAGTCAAACCTGCATGGTGGAGAGATACTGAACACTATGATTTTCATCAAGGAAAAGGACACAAGACAAGCAATTGTCATAGATTAAAAGATCTTCTTCAAGATCTTATTGATCGAGGTGATATTGAAATCGAAGGACATGACCCAAAGACAATAAGCAATGATCATCTGATGTTCAAAAATCCACTTCCATCACAAGATCAAAGGGGTCCTTCCACTTCCAGGAGAAACACTGATACCACTGATTATACGCAAGCCGCGTATAATTACACTGTGAATCACCTATGTGATGCCGGTGAACAAATTGCAACTATTACCATCAAAAATCCACCCAGTTCCGATTGCAATGTTGTTACACGTCGCGGCAAGGTTACCATAAAAGTAGCTCCACAAGGCCCCACCTCCATACCAAAGCAGTACAATCTTATGGAACAATTAGACAAAACGCCTGCACTTATATCCATTTTAGAGCTATTGTGCCTATCTCCGTCTCATAAAACAATCTTGGATCAAGCTCTCCAAGAGGTGTCAGTCCCTGCTAACTTGAATATAGATCAGTTCCAAGCCATGGTTGGAAGTCTAAGATCATCCCCTTGTCTCACTATTTCCAAAAGTGACAACTCATCCTTCCAGTAACCTCATAACGCCTCACTCCACATTGAAGGGTTTATCAACCAACATACGATCAAGCGAGTCTTGATCGATAATGGAGTAGGCCTAAATATTTGTACACTGCAATTGGTCACAGCTTTGGGATATGCCATTGAATCCATGGATCCTTGCAAGAAGATCACAATCAAAGCTTATGATGATGCAGAGCGTTCATCCAAAGGAGCTGTTGTACTACCAATCCAAGTGGGCCCTGCAGTGAAGCACATCATATGTCAGGTTCTGGACCTTCCTCTGCTATACAATTTGTTGTTAGGAAGACCTTGGATACACGCCATGCAAGACATTCTATCCACTTACCATCAATGTATCAAGTTCCCACATAATGGTGCATAAATCACAATCCTGGGTGAAGCAAACCCCTTTGCATACTGTCATAACATAAGTCATCAACCAGAGATTACCGTTCCCAACAATAGAGAAGCCATCTCCTCCACATCATATGTAAGTCCAACATCCCTCTCCAGTTCAAACACTATTATACCCAAGCAAGAGAAGCTCAAGATGAAAATTGCAAAGGAAGGTCTGGGAGAATACAATCTAAGCCAACTCTTTTGTGTTGGACAAATGCCTACTTCTCCTAAAACACATGGCAAACCTCAACAATTACTTCAAACAAAACTGGTTAAACTAGCATGAGCATTGACACCTTTCATCCTTGGAAAGGGTCAAGAAGAGGAAACCAAAGATGAAGATGTAGCAAAATGGATCTATAAGGATCCTATCACCACCAACATTCTGCAAGCTCAGCTTCCCACATATCAATATGGCAAAGGTCTTCTCATTATGCAAAGAATGGGATATGATGGTCAAAGTGCTTTGGGGTATTGTAAACAAGGGCGACATGAGCCGCTACTGCCGAAAGTACAACCCCAAGACAATGCAAGCTTAGGATTTCGAAAGGAGATCTTTCCTAAGCTCAGATTCAAAGGAAAACCCAGCAAACCGCTATATCAACCTACTACAGAGAAGTCGCCTTTGATTATAAAAGCAGCATCCCAGAACATCACAATTGTCTCATTGAAGCTAAAGATCCCAACAAAACCATCTGTAATGCCAGTTGTCCCATCAATCAAACCAATAACACCATCAGTAGTAGTGATAAGATCAATAGTCCCATTAGCGGCCGCAACTATCTCCGAATACCCAGCAGTATCTACAACACCAACAGTTCCAGTAGAAGCAACAAAATTAACACTACCAATGCTCCCCGAATCGAATTCTTTAATTCTCATCATCCTTCCTGTAGCACCGATCATTTCATCTACAAAGGTGCATCAACCGATCACACCTGCAGTGTTTAACTCAAAGGATATCCTAGTATGGTATTGTAACCGGTTACTGGAAAGCGACTCAGAGACTGACTCAAATGAGTGGGAATTTGATTCTATCCAGCTTAATACTTCAGATGAGGAAGACACATCACTACCTCCACCCTGCAAAGACATCCCTATTTATGGAGAAGCACAGATAAAGACCTCTTGGGTTCCTGAGCTGGAAACTTCTTCCATAGATCCTACGTCGCATCCTATGCCTGATTCTGACAGGGAGAGCACCATCAACACCCTTCACCACAACATCTTAACCCTCACTGATACATCTAACAAACTTAACCTAATCAATGAGATAATGCCCATTATCCATCCCGAACTCATCGAATGGAACCAACCTAATCCCCCATGTCTTGACCATTTCCAAAACGATGAGGCGATCATTGACTTCTTGGAACTACGGGATAACATACCAAGCGGGGATCACAAAAATGGATTCGCCATAGAACTTAATAGCGCAACATACTTCAAGGGGGATGCCAAACCTTTTAGCTACAAAAATATAATAATAAAACATGGATCTTCTAGTGAAAACCACACTATGGCACTGTTTGATCCCACAAAAGTAAAAAGAAAGAGCGTATCCAACGGTGAAAACCTCTTTGAGGCGCCTGAGGATGAAAGGTTTGACATCCTTCCCTATAGCACACAACAGGAACGATCAACAATTCTCATTGAAGAAACAAAAGAATACAATGTGGGGACTCCTGAAACTCCTCACCTCATACATCTGGCATCTCTTTTAACTTCAGAGGAACAACCCAAGTTTGTCGAATTCTTCCAGAAATGCCAAATCAATTTCACATGGTCATATGCAGACATGCCTAGTCTTGATCCAGATTTAGTCATGCATCATCTCACAATAGCAGAAGGAGCCAAACCTGTCAAGCAGAAGCTTCGTAAGATGCATCCTCAAATTGCAGTCCTAGTCAAAGCAGAACTTAAGAAACTTCTGGATGTTGGTTTCATTAGACCCATTGATTATGTGGATTGGATATCTAAAATTGTTCCTGTTGGAAAACCAAAAGGGGGCATCCACATTTGTACTGACTTCAGAGATCTAAACAAGGCATGTCCTAAGGATGACTTCCCCCTACCAAATATTGACATCATAGTAGACCTAACAGCAGGACATGCCATGTTTTAACTCATGGATGGCTTTTCAGGATAATATCAAATAAAGATCACACCAGAGGATCAACATAAGACAACCTTCACATGTCCATGGGGCACATACTGCTGGAATGTAATGCCTTTTGGTCTAAAGAATGCAGGAGCGACCTATCAATGAGCAATGACTACTATCTTTCATGATATGATGCATACCATAATGGAAGATTATGTTAATGACTTACTGACAAAATCACTCACAAGAGAAGGTCATTTGAACACATTAGAGAAAATCTTTGATCGACTGGAACAATATCATGTTAGACTCAACCCAAAGAAATGTGTCTTTGGAGTAACCTCAGGGAAGCTTCTCGGATACATTGTCTCAAGCAAAGGTATTAAGGTCGACCTAGCAAAAGTCAAGGCAATCATGGACATGCCACCTCCAAAGAACATCAGCCAGCTAAGGACATTACAAGGGAAGCTCCAATCCATCTAAAGATTGATTGCACAATTGGCAGATAAGTGTCACCCATTCACACACCTGCTACACAAAAATATCCGCTTTCAGTGGGATGCTAGATGCCAGCAAGCATTCCAGATTCTTAAAGATTATCTCACGAATACACCATTACTGATCCCACCAGATCCAAGTAGACCATTATTACTCTATATATCCAAAACAAGTACCGCATTGGGTGTATTACTGGCACAACACAATGCAAAAGGGAAAGAGTGTGTTGTTTACTACATTTCTCGCACACTGGCTGGCTATGAACTCAATTACACACCTATTGAGCGAGCTTGCCTAGCAGTAATCTTGGCAGCCACTAAACTGAGGCACTATCCTGTTAACACACAAAGTACAACTCATCACAAAGATTGATCCACTCAAGTACTTACTTAGCAAAGCTGCATTGATAGGCCGCTTGGCCAAATGGGTGACGATTCTAAGTGAATTTGACATCGAGTATGTGGACCGTAAGGCTATCAAAGGTCAAGTCATTGTAGATCAGTTGGCTGATGCACCACTCATAGACGATCATCCCCTCATTTCCAATTTTTCAGATGAAGAGATATTCATGATCATAGAAGCACAATCATGGAAGCTATACTTTGATGGTTCATACACTAGGCATGGCTCGAGGGTAGGCATTCTGTTTATCACACCTCAAGGTGATAGCATCCCGAAATCTTATAGGCTCGCATTTCCATGCACAAACTAAGGCTGTGGGCACAGAGAAGTTCAGATGGTGTTCAGAGTCTATGGGCCTTATGGCCCCTAGCAATTGATTCATCGTGTTGACATTCCCTTCCGCTCTACAAGGTGTTCGACAAGTGGGAGATTTATTGGGAAAAATGGTGTCTCAACCTTGCATTTATGCGAGGTTACTATTTATAGTAAGTTTTCATTTGAGCACAAAATGGTGCGAAACTCTCCTTGAAGCTTCTGGCTAGCTAGATAAGCATTCCGGTAAAGTTGCATCGCAAGGTCATAGCTAGTTTTGAAGATATTAAAGTTTTCCTCTTGGAGGGGTGCGATAAAATGTTTAAACTTAATTTTGGGGGCTTTAGAGGCTCCAAAATGCCCTAAAAAGTGGCCATAACTAGCACAGCAGGTTACGAGGTGATAGAGCACTTCGCGAGCTTTCCGACGCTTCAAACGGTTCGTCAATCGGACACCCAGTTCTCAAGTTATGGCCTCTGAAAGTTTGAACTCCTGAAATAGGAAAAATAATTTGTATCGGATATATAAATGAGCTGTAAAAGGGAGCGACACGTGTTGATGTGTTCTTTTACATGTCATAGGGCATCTAGAAGGGAGATAAGGTTGGCTACACCTTATTGGGTGGTTTTAGCCCATGGTTTTGTAATACCGTTTGATGGTTTCTTGTATTGTATCTCCTATTTATGAGGTGTGTGAGATAGAGGTTGGGTGTAAGAGAGTCTTATGGCTATTGAGTTGCCTCTGAATCTCTGATTAGTGGTACTCCTACGAAGAGATTTCTCTGCAAGTATGTTGTAATCTATTTTTGATTGCTGAATAAAATATTGAGTTACTTTTGGAGTGTGGGGTTTTTTCTCCCGAAAGGGTTTTCCCCACGTAAATCACTGTGTTGTGGTATGAATGCTATTATATCTATTTCTATTTTTCTGTAACTGTTGTAATGATCTGAAAATTTTTTGCATTACCCTCCTCTCAAGGTTAGTGTAGGAAGTTGTTTCCGCTACTTAACTTCCTTACAAGTGGTATCAGAGCCTGATCACCTTTGGTTTCAATTGTGGGAAGTTGGGTTTTTTGAACTAATCCAGATTTGAGTGGGAGCTTGTGCAGAAGGCACTTTTTGATCTTGTTGCAGGAATATTTAGACGGCGAGTTCGTCAGGGAGAATAGAGGTGGAGAAATT
This sequence comes from Cryptomeria japonica, assembly GCF_030272615.1. Classification (NCBI taxonomy): domain Eukaryota; kingdom Viridiplantae; phylum Streptophyta; class Pinopsida; order Cupressales; family Cupressaceae; genus Cryptomeria; species Cryptomeria japonica. The sequence continues at coordinate 240,644,237 of NC_081412.1, read as the reverse complement.
TAATGGAAGTAATTTTGAGATGTGGAAGCTGAAGATGGAAGATCTGCTAATAGATCGAGATCTTTGGGATGCTGTTGATGTGAATGTCCAAAGGCCCTCAGATCCTACTACGGCAGCTCAGTATGATGTTATGGACCGAAAAGCCAAGGGTCTAATCAGACTGTGCCTGGCAGACTCTGTTCTAATCAATGTCCATGAAGAGAACTCTGCAAAGAAGCTATGGACTAAGCTTGGTGAGATGTATCAAGCGAAATCTTTATTAAATCAAATTTTCTTAAGAAAGAAATTGTATTCCTTGAAGATGGAAGAGGGTGGACGAATTGCAGACCACCTGGAAGCATTCAATATGTTGGTGGCTCAATTAGTATCCGTCGGTGTTAAGATGGACGAGGAGGAGAAATGTCAGATCTTGCTTTGTTCTTTTCCTGATTCGTGGGATTCTCTTGTTATGGCTATCAGTAGTACTTCTGTTGTTTTGAAATCTGAAGACGTGGTGGGTGCCCTACTCGGTGAAGAGATGCGAAGGAAGGTATCCATCAGTTCAAAGGAAGCCCTAACCATTCGTGGAAGACCTAAGGAGAAAGGCAAGAAGAATGAGAAGCATGACAAGTCCAAATCCAAAGGGAGATCGAAATCTCCTGGAAAGTCCAAAGTCATTTGCTAGAACTGCGGTAAACCGGGTCACATCCGTAAGGACTGCAAAGAAGAAAAGAAGAAGCAAAAGAAAAAGTTCGATTCTGATTCTGAGTCCGACAAGGAAGATGGCGATGCATTTATTGCGGCTTTGGCGACTCATGCAGGTAATGATGCCTGGCTAATTGACTCAGGTGCATCTTTTCATATGACTTCCAATAGAGATTGGTTTTCTGAATATGAAGGATTTAATGGAGGTAAGGTGTACTTGGGTGATGATTCACCTCTAGACATTGTTGGTCGAGGTAAAGTTAGAATCAGGTTTTCTGATGGTAGAATAAAAAGGATTAATGGTGTGCTGCATATCCCTGGATTAAAACGAAACCTGTTATCTGTGAGCAAACTGATAGATGTGGGTGTGCAGGTAGTCTTTTCTGAAGCAAGATGTAAGATGATTAAGGGTGATATGGTAGTTGCTAGAGGTGTCAGGTTTGGCACTTTTTATAAGCTTGAAGCATACACTGTTGAGTGTAATAGCACTTCTGTAAAAAGTAAATATGCGGATACTTCACTGGAAGATTTGAAGGTTTCACCTTCAGCAGATGGAAATGGTTTTTGGGTACCTAAGGGTGCTCTTTCATCTGAAGCAAAGTTACCTGCAGAGAAGACTATGTTATGGCACCAGAGACTTGGCCACATTGGAGAAAAGGGTCTAAGGACCTTGAAAAATAAAAACCTTGTTGAAGGTTTGAATGATTGTAATCTTGACTTTGATTTCTGTGAGCATTGCATTTATGGAAAACAAAACCGCGTTCAATTTTAGTCGAGTTCGCATAAAACTTGCGGTGTTTTGGATCTTATCCATTCTGATGTGTTTGGTCCAGTAGATGTCTCTTCGATTGGAAAATCCACATATTATGTTTCATTTATTAATGATTTTAGTAGAAGGACATGGGTTTATTTTCTAAAGAGTAAATCTGAAGTTTTTAGTCGTTTTAAAGAATTTAAAGCAATGGTTGAGTTGCAGACTGGAAAGAAAATAAAATGTTTGAGAACTGATAATGGCGGTGAATTTTGCTCTAATGATTTTGATAGATTCTGTAAAGACTGTGGAATTAACAGGCAGAAGACAACTCCGTATTCTCCACAGCAGAATGGAGTTGCAAAAAGAGTGAACAGGACACTCATGGAGAAGGCTAGGAGTATGTTGAGTGGTGCTGGTCTCGAACAAAAGTTTTGGGCTGAAGTTGTTGCCACTGCTTGCTACCTGATTAACAGGTCTCCTACATCAGCTCTTGTTGATAAAATGCCTATGGAAGCATGGTCAGGTCACAAGCCTTCATTGAGACATCTTAGAGTTTTTGGTTGCGAGGCATATGCACATGTGCCAAAGGAGAAGCGAACAAAGTTGGAGAACAAGGCTGTGAAATGTATCTTCATCGGGTATAGTTATGGTGTAAAAGGATACAAGCTTTGGGACCCTGTTGCACAAAAGGTAATTCACAGTAGAAGTGTTATTTTTAGAGAAATTAAGTCTCCTTCTGTTACATTGCAGCCATAACAGACTAAAAAAGAAGATGTGATTAAACTTCCTTCTACACCTGAAAGAGTTGAATCGAGACCCCTAGATAGGCAAGAAGTTGAGGAGAGCTCGTCTAGCTCTGAATCTTCAGAAGAGGAGGAAGAACCTCCAACTCAGCTTGTTCGAAGGTCTACAAGACATAGACAACTACCTGAAAGGTATTCACCTAATGATTGGAGATGTATTTTTGCTCTGAATACTAGTGTGGATGAACCGAAATCTGTAGAAGAGGCATTAGGTATGAATGATGCAGAATCTTGGAAGATTGCTATGGAGGAAGAAATGGCAGCTTTGAAAAAGAATGATACATGGGATCTTGTACCATTGCCTAAAGGACGAAAACCCTGTTGGTTGTAAATGGGTGTTCAAGAAAAAGATTGGTTCAGATGGAAGCATTGAGAAGTATAAAGCAAGGTTGGTTGCAAAAGGCTACTCTCAGGTTGAGGGTGTTGATTACGGTGAGATATTTTCTCCTGTTGCAAAAATGACGTCCATTAGATTTTTGCTTTCTATTGCTACTACTTATGATTTAGAGGTTGAACAAATGGATGTGAAAATTGCTTTCCTTCATGGTGATTTGGAGGAAGATATTTATATGATACAGCCGGAGCACTATGTGGTGAAAGGCAAAAGTAATTTGGTCTATAAATTGAAGAAATCTTTGTATGGCCTCAAATAAAGTCCTAGGATGTGGTACCAGAAATTTGATACATGTGTTGAGTTTGGGATTTGAACGTTCTAAATCAGATCACTGTTTTTATTATAAATCTGATGGTGATCATTTCTTATTCATTGCATTGTATGTTGATGATATGTTATTCATTGGTAAAGGGAAAGGTATGATTTCAGAACTGAAGTCTCAGCTCGCTGCTAAATTTGAAATGAAAGATCTTGGTGCAGCAAAGCACATTCTTGGGATGGAAATTAGAAGAGATAGGGTAAACAGAAAGCTATGGCTAGGCCAGAGTAAGTATGTGAATTCAGTGTTACAGAGGTTCAACATGCAGAATTGTAGACCATTGAGTGTTCCTTTTATAGTTGGAACGAAACTATCTGTTTCAGATTGTCCTACATCCCCATTGGAGATGGAAGACATGAGCAGAGTGCCTTACCAGAGTGCGGTTGGAAGCTTGATGTATGCTATGGTCTGTACTAGACTAGACATTGCCCAAGCAGTGGGAGTACTTTCTAGATATATGTCTAATCCTGGTAGAGTTCATTGAGATGCAGTCAAAAGAGTCTTCAGATATTTGAAGGGTACTTAAGAGTATTCTTTGTGTTATCATGGTAATTCAGTTGGAGACATGACTTCCCTTGATATCCATGGTTATGTGGATTCAGATTGGGCAGGTGATATTGATAGCAGAAGATCCACCAGTGCTTATGTGTTTACTTTGTTTGGTGGTGCAATTAGTTGGATGAGTAAGCGACAGGCTGTGGTTGCTTTATCCACTACTGAAGCAGAGTATATGGCAGCTACTCATGCTTGTAAAGAGGCCATTTGGCTTAAGAGACTGTGTTCGGATATTGGAATAAAACAAGGTACAGTGACAGTTTACTGTGATAGTCAGAGTGCAATTAGCCTAGCTAAGAACCCGACATTTCATGCCCGGACCAAACATATTGATGTTCAGTATCATTTTGTTAGAGATATGGTCGAAGATGGTAGGGTGAAGCTGGTTAAGGTGGAAACTTTGATGAATGTTGCAGATGCTTTAACTAAGGCTGTGAGAATAGAGAAGTTCAGATGGTGTTCAGAGTCTATGGGCCTTATGGCCCCTAGCAATTGATTCATCGTGTTGACATTCCCTTCCGCTCCTGCAAGGTGTTCGACAAGTGGGAGATTTGTTGGGAAAAATGGTGTCTCAACCTTGCATTTATGCGAGGTTACTATTTATAGAAAGTTTTCATTTGAGCACGAAATGGTGCGAAACTCTCCCTGAAGCTTCTGGTTGGCTAGATAAGCATTCTGGTAAAGTTGTGTCGCAAGGTCACAGCTAGTTTTGAAGATATTAAAGTTTTCCTCTTGGAGGGGTGCGATAAAATGTTTAAAATTAATTTTGGGGGCTTTAGAGGCTCCGAAATGCCCAAAAAAGTGGCCGTAACCAGCACAGTGGGTTACGAGGTGATAGAGCACTTCTCGAGCTTTCCGATGCTTCAAACGGTTCGTCAATCGGACACCCGGTTCTCAAGTTATGGCCTCCGGAAGTTTGTACTCCTGAAATAGGAAAAATAATTTGTATCGGATACATAAATGAGCTGTAAAAGGGAGCGACACATGTTGATGTGTGCTTTTACATGTCATAGGGCATCTAGAAGGGAGATAAGGTCGGCTACACCTTATTGGGTGGTTTTAGCCCATGGTTTTGTAATACCGTTTGATGGTTTCTTGTATTGTATCTCCTATTTATGAGGTGTGTGAGATAGAGGTTGGTTGTAAGAGAGTCTTATGGCTATTGAGTTGCCTCTGAATCTCTGATTAGTGGTACTCCTGCGAAGAGCTTGCTCTGCAAGTATGTTGTAATCTATTTTTAATTGCTGAATAAAATATTGAGTTGCTTTTGGAGTGTGGGGTTTTTTCTCTCGAAAGGGTTTTCCCCACGTAAATCACTGTGTTGTGGTATGAATGCTATTATATCTATTTCTATTTTTCTGTAACTGTTGTAACGATCTGAAAAAGTTTTGCATTACCCTCCTCTCAAGGTTAGTGTAGGAAGTTGTTTCAGCTACTTAACTTCCTTACAAGTGGTATCAGAGCCTGGTCACCTTTGGTTTCAATTGTGGGCAGTTGGGTTTTTTGAACTAATCCAGATTTGAGTGGGAGCTTGTGAAGAAGACACTTTTTGATCTTGTTGCAGGAATATTTAGATGGCGAGTTCGTCAGGGAGAATAGAGGTGGAGAAATTTAATGGAAGGAATTTTGAGATGTGGAAGCTGAAGATGGAAGATCTGCTAATATATCGAGATCTTTGGGATGCTATTGATGCGAATGTCCAAAGGCCCTCAGATCCTACTGCGGCAGCTCAGTATGATGTTATGGACCGAAAAGCCAAGGGTCTAATCAGACTGTGCCTGGCAGACTCTGTTCTAATCAATGTCCATTAAGAGAACTCTGCAAAGAAGCTATGGACTAAGCTTGGTGAGATGTATCAAGCAAAATCTTTATTAAATCAAATTTTCTTAAGAAAGAAATTGTATTCCTTGAAGATGGAAGAGGGTGGACGAATCGCAGACCACCTGGAAGCATTCAATATGTTGGTGGCTCAATTAGTATCCGTCGGTGTTAAGATGGACGAGGAGGAGAAATGTCAGATCTTGCTTTGTTCTTTGCCTGATTCGTGGGATTCTCTTGTTATGGCTATCAGTAGTACTTCTGTTGTTTTGAAATCTGAAGACGTGGTGGGTGCCCTACTCGGTGAAGAGATGCGAAGGAAGGTATCCATCAGTTCAAAGGAAGCCCTAACCGTTCGTGGAAGACCTAAGGAGAAAGGCAAGAAGAATGAGAAGCGCGACAAGTCCAAATCCAAAGGGAGATCGAAATCTCCTGGAAAGTCCAAAGTCATTTGCTGGAACTGCGGTAAACCGGGTCACATCCGTAAGGACTGCAAAGAAGAAAAGAAGAAGAAGAAAAAGAAAAAGTTCGATTCTGATTCTGAGTCCGACAAGGAAGATGGCGATGCATTTATTGCGGCTTTGGCGACTCATGTAGGTAATGATGCCTGGCTAATTGACTCAGGTGCATCTTTTCATATGACTTCCAATAGAGATTGGTTTTCTGAATATGAAGGATTTAATGGAGGTAAGGTGTACTTGGGTGATGATTCACCTCTAGACATTGTTGGTCAAGGTAAGGTTAGAATCAGGTTTTCTGATGGTAGAATAAAAAGGATTAATGGTGTGCTGCATACCCCTAGATTAAAATGAAACCTTTTATCTCTAAGCAAACTGATAGATGCGGGTGTGCAGGTAGTCTTTTCTGAAGCAAGATGTAAGATGATTAAGGGTGCTATGGTAGTTGCTAGAGGTGTCAGGTTTGACACTTTTTATAAGCTTGAAGCATACACTGTTGAGTGTAATAGCACTTCTGTAAAAAGTAAATCTGCGGATACTTCACTCAAAGATTTGAAGGTTTCACCTTCAGCAGATGGAAATGGTTTTTGGGTACCTAAGGGTGCTCTTTCGTCTGAAGCAAAGTTACCTGCAGAGAAGACTATGTTATGGCACCAGAGACTTGGCCACATTGGAGAAAAGGGTCTAAGGACCTTGAAAAATAAAAACCTTGTTGAAGGTTTGAATGATTGTAATCTTGACTTTGATTTCTGTGAGCATTGCATTTATGGAAAACAAAACCGCGTTCAGTTTTACTCAAGTTCTCATAAAACTTGTGGTGTTTTGGATCTTATCCATTCTGATGTGTTTGGTCCAGTAGATGTCTCTTCGATTGAAAAATCCACATATTATGTTTCATTTATTGATGATTTTAGTAGAAGGACATGGGTTTATTTTCTAAAGAGTAAATCTGAAGTTTTTAGTCGTTTTAAAGAATTTAAAGCAATGGTTGAGTTGCAGACTAGAAAGAAAATAAAATGTTTGAGAACTGATAATGGCAGTGAGTTTTGCTCTAATGATTTTGATAGATTCTGTAAAGACTGTGGAATTAACAGGCAGAAAACAACTCCGTATTCTCCACAGCAGAATGGAGTTGCAGAAAGAATGAACAGGACACTGATGGAGAAGGCTAGGAGTATGTTGAGTGGTGCTGGTCTCGAACAAAAGTTTTGGGCTGAAGCTGTTGCCACTGCTTGCTACCTGATTAACAGGTCTCCTACATCAGCTCTTGTTGATAAAATGCCTATGGAAGCATGGTCAGGTCACAAGCCTTCATTGAGACATCTTAGAGTTTTTGGTTGCGAGGCATATGCACATGTGCCAAAGGAGAAGCGAACAAAGTTGGAGAACAAGGCTGTGAAATGTATCTTCATCGGGTATAGTTATGGTGTAAAAGGATACAAGCTTTGGGACCCTGTTGCACAAAAGGTAATTCACAGTAGAAGTGTTATTTTTAGAGAAATTAAGTCTCCTTCTATTACATTGCAGCTAGAACAGACTAAAAAAGAAGATGTGATTAAACTTCCTTCTACACCTGAAAGAGTTGAATCGAGACCCCTAGATAGGCAAGAAGTTGAGGAGAGCTCGTCTAGCTCTGAATCTTCAGAAGAGGAGGAAGAACCTCCAACTCAGCTTGTTCGAAGGTCTACAAGACATAGACAACTACCTGAAAGGTATTCACCTAATGATTGGAGATGTATTTTTGCTCTGAATACTAGTGTGGATGAACCGAAATCTGTAGAAGAGGCATTAGGTATGAATGATGCAGAATCTTGGAAGATTGCTATGGAGGAAGAAATGGCAGCTTTGAAAAAGAATGATACATGGGATCTTGTACCATTGCCTAAAGGACGAAAACCTGTTGGTTGTAAATGGGTGTTCAAGAAAAAAATTGGTTCAGATGGAAGCATTGAGAAGTATAAAGCAAGGTTGGTTGCAAAAGGCTACTCTCAGGTTGAGGGTGTTGATTACGGTGAGATATTTTCTCCTGTTGCAAAAATGACGTCCATTAGATTTTTGCTTTCTATTGCTACTACTTATGATTTAGAGGTTGAGCAAATGGATGTGAAAACTGCTTTCCTTCATGGTGATTTGGAGGAAGATATTTATATGACACAGTCGGAGCACTATGTGGTGAAAGGCAAAAGTAATTTGGTCTGTAAATTGAAGAAATCTTTGTATGGCCTCAAACAAAGTCCTAGGATGTGGTACCAGAAATTTGATACATATGTGTTGAGTTTGGGATTTGAACGTTCTAAATTAGATCACTATGTTTATTATAAATCTGATGGTGATCATTTCTTATTCATTGCATTGTATGTTGATGATATGTTATTCATTGGTAAAGGGAAAGGTATGATTTCAAAACTGAAGTCTCAGCTCGCTGCTAAATTTGAAATGAAAGATCTTGGTGCAGCAAAGCACATTCTTGGGATGGAAATTAGAAGAGATAGGGTAAACAGAAAGCTATGGCTAGGCCAGAGTAAGTATGTGAATTCAGTGTTACAGAGGTTCAACATGCAGAATTGTAGACCATTGAGTGTTCCTTTTATAGTTGGAACGAAACTATCTGTTTCAGATTGTCCTACATCCCCATTGGAGATGGAAGACATGAGCAGAGTGCCTTACCAGAGTGCGGTTGGAAGCTTGATGTATGCTATGGTCTGTACTAGACCAGACATTGCCCAAGCAGTGGGAGTACTTTCTAGATATATGTCTAATCCTGGTAGAGTTCATTGGGATGCAGTCAAAAGAGTCTTCAGATATTTTAAGGGTACTTAAGAGTATTCTTTGTGTTATCATGGTAATTCAGTTGGAGACATGACTTCCCTTGATATCCATGGTTATGTGGATTCAGATTGGGCAGGTGATATTGATAGCAGAAGATCCACCAGTGCTTATGTGTTTACTTTGTTTGGTGGTGCAATTAGTTGGATGAGTAAGCGACAGGCTATGGTTGCTTTATCCACTACTGAAGCAGAGTATATGGCAGCTACTCATGCTTGTAAAGAGGCCATTTGGCTTAAGAGACTGTGTTCGGATATTGGAATAAAACAAGGTACAGTGACAGTTTACTGTGACAGTCAGAGTGCAATTAGCCTAGCTAAGAACCCGACATTTCATGCCCGGACCAAACATATTGATGTTCAGTATCATTTTGTTAGAGATATGGTCGAAGATGGTAGGGTGAAGCTGGTTAAGGTGGAAACTTTGATGAATGTTGCAGATGCTTTAACTAAGGCTGTGAGCACAGAGAAGTTCAGATGGTGTTCAGAGTCTATGGGCCTTATGGCCCCTAGCAATTGATTCATCGTGTTGACATTCCCTTCCGCTCCTGCAAGGTGTTCGACAAGTGGGAGATTTGTTGGGAAAAATGGTGTCTCAACCTTGCATTTATGTGAGGTTACTATTTATAGAAAGTTTTCATTTGAGCACGAAATGGTGCGAAACTCTCCCTGAAGCTTCTGGTTGGCTAGATAAGCATTCCGGTAAAGTTGTGTCACAAGGTCACAGCTAGTTTTGAAGATATTAAAGTTTTCCTCTTGGAGGGGTGCGATAAAATGTTTAAACTTAATTTTGGGGGCTTTAGAGGCTCCGAAACACCCTGAAAAGTGGCCGTAATTGGCACAATGAATTACGAGGTGATAGAGCACTTCACGAGCTTTCCGACGCTTCAAACGGTTCGTCAATCAGACACCCGGTTCTCAAGTTATGGCCTCCGAAAGTTTGTACTCCTGAAATAGGAAAAATAATTTGTATCGGATACATAAATGAGCTGTAAAAGGGAGCGACACATGTTAATGTGTGCTTTTAGATGTCATAGGGCATCTAGAAGGGAGATAAGGTCGGCTACACCTTATTGGGTGGTTTTAGCCCATGGTTTTGTAATACCGTTTGATGGTTTCTTGTATTGTATCTCCTATTTATGAGGTGTGTGAGATAGAGGTTGGGTGTAAGAGAGTCTTATGGCTATTGAGTTGCCTCTGAATCTCTGATTAGTGGTACTCCTGCGAAGAGCTTGCTCTGCAAGTATGTTGTAATCTGTTTTTGATTGCTGAATAAAATATTGAGTTGCTTTTGGAGTGTGGGGTTTTTTCTCCCGAAAGGGTTTTCCCCACGTAAATCACTGTGTAGTGGTATGAATGCTATTATATCTATTTCTATTTTTCTGTAACTGTTGTAATGATCTGAAAAATTTTTGCATTACCCTCCTCTCAAGGTTAGTGTAGGAAGTTGTTTCCGCTACTTAACTTCCTTACAAAGATTCCCAACTGGTCATTCGACAAGCAACAGATGAATATCAGACCAAGGATGACAAACTCATGCCATACAAGAAAATGGTGGACAGTCTAAAGGCATCATTTACTACTATAACCTTTGAGCAGATACCCAGAGATCAAAATCAAGCTGCTGACGCTATGGCTACTATCACATCTCTTCTAGATCTTCCACAGAATTCAACACGCTACGAGTTCTTGGTTGAACAACTTTGGATTCCCGCTTATGATATCCTCGAATCCGAGATGATATGTCGCCTTGTCAGTTCTGAATCCCCATGGTATGGTGATTTTTACACTTATCTTCGTGATCACACACTTCCTCCTAACCAATCGAATAACCAACGTAAAACCTTCATTCGCCAAACCGCTTGATATACCATTATTGCTGAAACCCTATACCGATGCAATCTTGATGGTACTCTCCTTCGATGTCTAGAACAAGATGAGATAAAAAAGGCCTTGGAAGAGGTACATGAAGGAATTTGTGGGACTCACTCAAGTGGCCTGTCACTAGCCAAGAAGATCATGCAAGCTGGATACTATTGACCATCTATGGAAAAGGACTCCTACTACTTTGTTAGAAAATGCAAGAAATGCCAAGTTCATGGAGACCTGATACATGCACCAGCACAGGAACTGCAACCAATCACAACACCATGGCCTTTTTGTCAATGGGGCCTTGACCTTGTGGGTAAAATTCATCCATCTTCATCCAACGACCATAAATTCATCATTACCGCCACCGAATACTTCACAAAGTGGATCGAGGCTGTTCCACTTACCCAAGTTACCGGCAAGCAGATCGCCTCATTTGTCCTCAATTACATCATCTACCGGTATGGTGTACCCATGTCCATCATCATAGATAATGGTCTTCCTTTCAAAAATCAAGATGTCCATGAGCTCTGTGAGAAGTTTCACATCCAACACCACTTTTTCACCCCCTATTACCCACAAGGTAATGGTCAGGCTGAAACATCAAATAAAAACATATTAAGATTCCTCAAGAAGACAGTCAATGATGCTAGTCGTGATTGGCATGTTCAATTGAATCCAGCACTATGGGCATATCAAACTAGTATTCAAACCCCTACAGGCGTAACTCCTTACTCACTGGTCTATGGTGCAAAAGCTATCTTACCTATTGAGGTTGAGATACAATCACTATGGGTTTCCTTGCATAATCTGATAGATGATGAAGCATATAGAGTCTCACACCTCCAAGACTTAGAACTACTTGATGAGAAACAACAAGCTGCATACAATCACCTCAAAGCCTATCAGCAGCGCATGAGCAGAAGCTATAATCATCGGGTTAGACCTCGTACATTCAAGGTAGGTGATCTTGTTCTTTGAGAGAATCCTCATAACCAACCCAACCGAGAACATCAGGGAAAGTTTGAATCAAATTGGCTGGGGCCATATGTTATTACTACTGTATTTGGGTCTGAGGCATATCAGTTGGCTACTTCAGAAGGAGAACCACTAGCAGATCTGATCAACAGCATGCACCTCAAAAGGTTTTATACATGAGCTGCACAGAGCATCAGGCTCCCCTATATATCGGAAAAATACCAAAAACATTCAAAAAAATGTCCTAAAGAAAATACAAAAACATCAAAATGGTAAAGAAAAATCATACATCCAAATGGTGAACAACCACTCCGGTGGCACCTTGGGTAACTGCGATGGTGAAAACCTGGCAAATAGGTGCCACTCGTAAATGCTATGGCTCCATTGTCTTTCAGGCTTGTTGCAATCACATTCATTACATACACACATCCATCCACCCAAACCATGGCTTGTTATTGATCTACGATCAAGAGATAGTACTTCATGCGTCTTGCATCCCGCTTTTTCATAGTCATGTCTAAATTGGGGGCAATGCCCTTAATCTTTTTGATGGAAGTGGATTATGCATTAATGGTGATTCGTTGGGTTCTTCATTCAAAACTGTCTCACAAAATCCAAAAACATTCAAAACAATCACCAAAATACCAAAAACATTGGAAATCAAATCAACAAAATCCAAAAACATCAGAAAACATCAAAAATCAATCAAAAACATGGCAACACGTTGTACATACTCATCCATGCAGATGCCAAACAAACATTGTGATATACTCGAAACACATGACCACTTATCAATCAAACCAAACAGTCAATTTCAAACACACAAACTATCTTCAACAAGGATGCATCCTTCCTTACCAAAACAAAGACAAGATGACATTTTCTTTGACAAGAAAATTTTGTTTGAAGCTATCAAATACTTGGTTGATTTATGGGCTAGTTATTTATATCAGTTTCCTCCAGCATTGTTTGTGTATCTTCTGCGCATTATTCTAATGAAGTTATGGGGCATGTACTAATGGTGTATACGTGGGAAGTTCACTAAGCTACGTGATCATAGGCAAAATACAGTCATAGATCACTACGACTTGCTGACTACAATGTATACCTCAACCATATGAGCATGAACCATTACCAAGGATCCATATTCTTTATTCTTTATGTATATACTATTTGTTTGCAAGTACAATGCTCTTTCTTTGGTTCCTCCTACCTCATCCAAACTAGATAAAGGTTTTATCTCTTATTATGGTATGCAGTTGTCTCAGGATATGATTAGCCTAAGATCCAGGAGGATGATCCAAGTCATGCATGAAAGGAAATAATCCTTGTCTGTTCTGCAAGAAATACTCTGGTCAACTTGACCCATTATATCAAGTTGTTTGTATTAACTTGCTATATCAAATCCATGTAAGGAATACTCAGGTCATCTTGAAACATTAATGTCAAGTTGCTTGTATTTTCTTACAACATTTTAAATCTCAATGATGAAAATAGAGCACTATGGATCGTCATCTCATCTCATCTATTTATATATTGCATTTTGTTGCATATCGCCCATCCATTTTCTCATTCATATACGTGATTTTATATGCAAATGTGAACAAAGTTAATATGAGCAGTTATGTGAAAATTAAGCTAGTCTTGGATACAAATTGCGACCGAGTACTCTGATACATCATCAGTGCATCATGCAAAGTCTAAACAGCCTTGCATTCATCCACCATGATCATATCATCATCATTACATTTAATTGCATTTGCATTAAGTACATTTCATATCATTTTAGTTGTTTACAATGCGTATAGTTCATTATCATTTATTAACATTAGTCTGCTTAGATCATTTCATCATTGCATACTCATAATGTTTAGATTCATTACTATAATCAAATTGTCCTTGATTGTATTAACCATTACTATACATTCATTTAGACATCATCATTTATCATCATTTATCATCATTTATCACCATTTAACATTTATCATTGCATACATTCATTTATCTATCCATTAGTTAAAAAGTGCATTCATTCATCCATTTTAGTGTCTTACTCATACTCATTTTATTTTTTCCTTAGGATTCATTTAAATTGCATTCATTATCCCCTTTAAAAATTGCATTAAGGTGTAGTTATTAAACCATGAGTTGCATTATCATTTTACTTAATCATATTTAGGCATTTGTAATCATAAAAACCATTTGTTTCCAACATTGGTCATACATTATAAACATATGCATTCATTTATAAATCATCATTTAAACATTTGTACTTTACATTTATCCATGTTACATTCATTTTTCATCATATAGATGCATATCCATAAAAAGACTCAAAGCATTGCATTAACGTCATTGCATATCATTATCCCATCATTATGCTAATAAAGTACAAACTAGTATCTATACCATCATAAATCATCATTTTGTTATGCATACATCAACATCATGACATTGCATACATCAGGTAGTCTATCCCAAGAGCTATCAAAGGCACACATACATTAACCTGCATCCACATATTAGCATAAATCATCATAAAAATATGCATATAGGAATCATCTCATAAACACATACATATAGCAAAGTACAAATATCCATCTAAGCATAAAAATCCATACATATCAACATGCATATCATCACAAAAATATGGGATCTCCTCATATATATCATCTCATGTATCAGAGTACAATGAAGTCTACAAAATTGGCTACCAAGAGCCATCCAAGACATAGTCCAAAAATGATCATATAAATACATGCATACAAAAATGCTCTCTCAGATACCACTCTGACCAGATGCTGCACCACCATCACCACCTGTTCCCCCACTAGTCCCTGCACCATCTGACCTATCTCTTCATGGAGGCCCCATCAAACCCCCACTAGCTCCTGCACCACCTGACACCTCTCTCCATCGTGGACCCATCACACCCCCATTGCTCTGCATCCTCTGAGACCGCTCTGACCTGGTCTGCCACATCTGCAAATAGCTCAGTGCTCGCTGACTAGCTGGCACCACCTGCTCATATAATCCCCGTCAGTATTCTATCTTAGCCTGTGTCCGTCCAAACTGTCTCATCACCTCCCCAGTAGGACCCTATGCTCCTACTCCCACCTAGACTCTCTCCTGCAGCTCCCCTAATCTCTCCACCGCACTATCCCTCTCCCGCAGCACTATAGTCAGCTCCGACTCTTGTGCAAATAGCTGCACATCTCTCGCTGCAACCTCTGCCTCCAGATCCTCCACCTATGTCTTGGCTATTGTTAGTCGAGTCTGCAAATGTACTAACATATGATCTTGAAGATCACCACACCCTGTCACTCCCTCCTCTGTATCCATAGGTCGACCACCTATAGCTCCCTCTCTAGTGGCTCCCTCCCCTCTATCCATCGGTATCTCCCTCTCCATACCTCGACCACCTAATCTAACTCCTCCTAGCATCAACGGTCCATGTGATATCTACAGAGGCAATCCACCTCTCCCTCTCCGCTGGACTCGACCACCTAAGCCACGTCCTCCGCCACCTCCACCACCTCCACCATCTCCTCCTCCTCCACCACCATCTCCTCCTCCTCCTCCCCCACCTCCACCATCCACCCTCCCTCGTCCACCTATCATCAGTCCTTGACCTCCTCCTCTCCTCCATCTCCATCCCCTCTCCTCCTCAAAATCAGGAATCGGCTCTACTGGATCTGATATCCGAAGTATCGGATGAGCCACGATATACTGCATATAGTCCTCCGATACCCCTGCATCTACCACCCTCACCCGTATATCCCATGGCCTCGCCTGTAACATCTAGAACTCTACCAATGCCTGATCATAAGGAAGTACTAGCTCCCATGCATATCTCTCTCGAACCACTCTGGCATACTCTCCTGATCCCCTCGGCAATCCCTGCCGACGTCCAAACTGTCTCATCACTCTGCCCGACACCTGTCTCTCTACATCGTAGCATGTCTTCCCAATGAGGAATCGGGTCATGAATACATATGGCAGCGCCTCCGCATCATCCTCCCAGGGCTCGCACTCAATGTAGGGTCTCCAAATCACTGCATCCATGTCATCTAGCGCCCGCCGCCACCACTCTAACTTCCCTAGGTGGGGCTACCTCATCATCCCGCTGTACATAAACACATAAGGCTGGTCAACTGCCCAGAATCTAAGACTCAATGGTCGCGTCACTAGTAAGTGTTCCCATGCCCATATATGCAGCAGTGTCACTCCCACTGCCAAGGAGCCTCTCCCGCAGTACACTACCTCATGCAACTCCTGATACATGTGCGCTAACACATATAGTCCCTAGGCAAATCGGGTCCCCTCTGTCATCATCAGCTCTATAACCTATTCCCACCCAACGGCCAGACCATGTGATCGTCTATCCGGACATAGTAGCCCTCCCACGATCCCTGACAAAACTGCTGGCAATGGCTCGTACAAAGCAGCAATATCCTCCTAGGCTATGGAGCCATCATCAATGTACACGTCCTCATCGAAGAATCTCTGCACTGCTAGAGTCCCCCATGATCTATCATATGTGACCAGCTCACCCCGAATGAGAATATGTAGGATGCGCCACACATCCTTCAGTGTCACTGTCATCTCCCCTTGCGCTAAGTGAAATGTGCAGGTCTCACTATGCTAGCACTCTGCCAAGGCTATAATCAAACAGTGATTCATCCGAATCACGGGCATATGCATCACATCATACAACCCAGTCACTGCAATACAATCAATCTTGGCTTCTATCAAACAATCGCATAGCCCTTATGTAGCCAGATGTCTCTCATGCAACTGTAAGATGCGTAGATCCTCCTGCACACATGCACCATCAATCATCATCAGTTGTTTTGTTTCAAACTTTCTTAAGTTTAAACCTAGACTATTAACAAGATACTTTGATCAAGTATCTTCGGGTCTCAACAAGTAAGCAATCATGGCACACCTAGACTTCAACATGCATTTATCCTAATAGCCTAAGTCTCATCAGGGCTGCTATGGTTCAAAACAACTCTCACTTCACATCCTTATCCATCCATTATTGGCATCGAAAGATTTTTGTTCACACAAATTGGGGCATCTATTTTCCTAAACAAAAGCACTATCTTGCAAACAAAAGTGCTACTTTCTAAACAATAGCGCTAATACCCTAACAAAAGCGCTTAATCAACCATACAAAAGCACTCACATTACAAAAGTGCTACAAAAGCTATGCAATAGCGCTACTTAACATCAAAAGCGCTCAATCGACACCTCAAAAGCACTAAACACACAATAGCACTCAAACATGCATGCAATAGTGCTTATATTTTCACAAGCGCTTAAACAACAACACAATAGCACCATTGCGGCACAAAAGCGCTAATAAATTGGACAAAAGCGCCAAAACATAGTTTCAGCGCTATTGTCACGACTCAACTTGGACTCAGCAAAAAACATGTCAAAAATACATAAAATTCAAAATTTCAAATTTGCGTACCGCTGGTCAGTAGTCATCTGGCCGCTGGAATCGATGGACTCGCTCAAATCGGTGCTTTGCAATGGGTACCGACATCCTGACTGCTGCTTGCTCCTCCAAAATATCACTATCAAAGCTATAGTTTCACTATGGTCGTGGATTCAAATGACCTTGTTTTCACCCCTTTCTCCCCATATAAACCCTTCGTCGTAACCCAAATTTTCCCCCGCTCACCACTGTGGTCCCCGTGAATTTTTTGAGCCTCCCATTTCTCCATTTTATCTCTGATTTCTTCTATTTTTCACCGTTATTGCTAACTTCTTTTCTTCTATCACCCTGCCAATTTTCATTCTTTTTCGAGAGATCGCCCGATTTTTCAAAATTTCTCGGCCCATCTCTCGAGGGGGCATACCACCCATTAAATTAACATTTTATGGGGCATATTTCTTCTTGCCTATTTTTCTTTCTTTAAAACGACGCGATAAACCGTACCGTCTCAAAGAGGGGCAAATGTAGTCACATAAATCTGTCCATTTTAATTAAATGAATATTTGTTATTTATTTGATTAAAAATCCACTAAGCTATCAGTTAATTAAATTAATATTTAATTAATTCATCTTCAAACATTCTCCTATTAATTAAATAAATTATTCAATTTATTTTAATTAATTCATTCAACCAAAATCACAAATCAATTAAATGAATAAATACTATTTATTCAATTTAATCCTCTTTCCTCTTTTAAATAAATTAAAATAAAACATTTATTTAAATCATTTATCCCCCCCACTTGCATTTTCCTACAAATGCAACTTGCACCTATTTATTGAAATAAATGAATTTTTATTTTAAAAAAATCCTATTTTCCCTCACCCACCAAACCCACTTGCATTCCTAAACCCCTTTCTAGATTCTTCTAAACCCTTCCTAATTAACCTAATCCATCCCCTAATTATTGTTACATTCCTAAGCAACTTGGATTCACTTCTCAAAGACTTCAAAGTCTTTGAAAAGCATTAAATGTTTTGTGTGTTCAACAATTTAACCTCCAAAGTCTTCCAAACCACCTATGACTCTTACATAACCATTTATGGTTATTTCAACTTGCACTCATGGGTCTCCTCAAGTATTTATTGCTTTGACCATGGTTATCCCTTTTGCCTTTGCACAATAGTTTATCCATTGGATAAAAGCATTATTCTTTGAATAAAGAATTTATTTACTCAACCCAACCTTGACCTTAACCCCCAAGTTGACTCCCAGGTCATGTCAAGCATTTAATGCTTATTCCCTCTCCTCTCAACCTATCTCATATGGACACTTGTCATCCTGGGATTGGGTTGAAAGCCCTCACATGGATTTAATATCATTCAATCCTGACCCTTGTTGAGATTACTCAATCTCAACCATCCATTGCTCCATTTTTCCTATAAATAGAACCCATTTCTTCATAATCTAGATCCTGAAAACTTGTATGCATCTAAGTTATAGAGAATTTTAGAGAGCATTTAGCATAAATCATTAATCATCTTGTCATTTTGGTTTAAAATAAATCATTTTAGTATCTATAGCATCTAGTATTAGCTTTTTATTCACATTTAGAGAAAATACTTTAATCTCAAACCTCCATAAGCATCCATAGTGCAAAAAGTTGTTGAGAGCTACACTAGTTTGGAACTTGGAGAGGAGAGGAACAAGGAAGGAGAAGCTACCAGCATGGTAGAGAGCATTTGGAGAAGTTTAGTTTCTTTTTGTAGATTGCTTAAGCTTTCTTTTTGCTTAGTAGTGTCTTTTTTGATATGCTTGCTTAGGATAGTTTTTAATTTGTGATTTTCTAACATCTAACAATCGACTTCTTTTGTTTCTTGTTTGGTGCTTGTTTATCCCAACCTTGTCCTTTTTGCAGAGCATCAACATGATTTATCTTTGTTTCTTCTGTCCTTATGACCTATCTTATTGCATGCAAAATATTTAAAAGGTGATTTTCCTTCATACTTACTTCCAGCAGGACTTTTAGGTACTCTTCTAGCAAATAGGGCTTCCATTTTCTCAAACTCTTCATCTTCTTTCTTCATTTCATCCAGTTACTTCGCATATAAAGCTTTCCAATCACTCTTGTCAGTTGATGATGTAGGTGCATGAAAAGCAGATTCAGTCTTTGTATCTCCTTGAGGACCAAATTCTTCAAGCTCAAAAGAAGACAATTTTCCAACCAAAGTATCTTGGTTAACAAAAGTGTTAGTCATTGTTCTCATCTCATTAATTGCAGTAGCCTTCATCTTGTAAGACAGTGGAAAATCTCTCAAATCTTTAGAAACAATCTCATCTTCACTCAGAGATCGACCACAACACTGAATTCCCATAACAATTTCATTAACTCTTTCTATAAAAGCAGTAATCATTTCATCTTCTTCCATCTTCAGGTTCTCATACCTTACTCGGTATCATCAAGTTAGCAATTTTAATAGTAGGGTCACCTTCATTCAAAGCTTCCAACTTATCCCATATAGCCTTCACATTAGATTGGTCAGTTAATCTCATAATTTTTTGATCAGATAGTGCACTTAAGAGTGCTTCTCTAGCTCTACAATCATTTTCAATGTCCTTATCCAGGCTTTCCAGAGGAGGATTTCTAGATGCCGGATTATGATGAGTATAGCCTTTCTCCATGATCTCCCAAATTTCTTCCCCAATATATCTCAAATGAGTCTCTATCTGAATCTTCCATATTCTGTAATTTGTTGAATCAAACTTAGGGGTTTCTCTTCGAAAAATAGATGCGGTTGAATTATTAGTTTCCATAGGATCTTCCTCAAGCGGTTAAGCTTCTACAAAAGAGGACCAAGCTCTGATACCAATTGTTAGGATAACCGATTGACAACTAAGAGGGGGGGGGGGGTGAATCAGTTGTCAATAGATTATAAAACTTTAAGCTCACATAACCTTCTACTGGAATGCATAAACCAAATACCGGAATAGCAGATGTAACAGTTAAGCATAAACATAAATTACAGAATAATTAACCAACCATCTATAACACTTAACACCAATATTTGTAGGTGGAAAACCCAGTGAAAGGAAAAACCATGGTAGGAAGCTTACCCACAGTCAGATAATACTTCTGAAGCAAGTATGTGATTACAATAAGAGGAGTCTGCACATGCAGGAAGACACACTGCCTAGAGCACACTGATCATCACAAAAGGAGCCTCACTAACTACAAATAAATCCAGACTACAATCTGAAAAAGATGAGTGAACTACAAGAATAACATCTCCTATGCCTGAGTATAGTTCCAGTTAAGCTCAATACCAGAGGTCTTAAACCTCTTTCACAAACCCAATTCAATCACCTATGATAGACCAAAACCTCTGCATGTGATTACAACATTGTTCGCACACAAATTATCCTATATCCCATAAAACCACGATCTACAAGATATTACATCATATTTATACCAACCCCGGACCTAAACAATTAGGTCGACCACCTAAAAGATAATACAATAGATCTGTTACATAATCCCACAAAACAATGATAAACCAAGTCAGCATAAGACCAAAACAACATAATCCAAACAATAAATCCAATCGGTGATGCATCAGGAGCATCAACCAACACGTTACACAAACCGGTCCATAACCTAGAAGAATAAGACCAGACTTATAATAGGTCGCCATAAGCCAAATGAAACACCATTGATCAACTGGAACATGAACAAGATAACCATCAGCATCCCGATAACCTTCTAGAAGCAACATCGACAACACTTATCAGTTTCATCAAAAGATCTTCATCATAGAACTATCGGTAAAACCCTTATCGGTGACCAAAAGGCTTACTAGAACAAATGATAGCATCCAAATCATCAAATCCTGAACCAAGTGAATGTGATACGCATCAGGAACACATGAATAACTAATCCAAGCCAATACCACAAGCTGGACCAAATCGGAAAATACCAGAGATGGTCTCCAGATCAATATCATAGTCCAACCATTCTAGTAGAAGTCGGTAGACAACAAAACAACTAGTGTTGACATCAATGACAAAACATCAATGCAACACATAAACAATTCCTCCAAATTGCCAACAATGTAGTTTAAGAATTTTTTCATGTGGTGTTTCTAGATTTGTTTTAATTTTGTTGTTGTTGTTGTTGTGGCTATAAAAATATCTTTTTTTATAAACTTCCATAAAATATTTCAATAACATAATCTGGATTGCATAATTTTTCATTTCTATGACTTTCGATGAAATTCAATGTAGTGAAATTGTTATTTTGGCCTGTGGATTTGTATTTGTGATGAAATCTAATAAGTTTTCTGATATAGCTAGGATAGCATGAGACTTGTGAAGTGCTTATCATGTGAGGTTTCGAAATGTCCCATTTTAAGAGAATGCTACAAAGAGACAATGTAAGTGCAATTAATGAATGGTATGAAGAATATGAGAATATAAATAACAATGTAAAATATTATCTAACTTATATTACCAATATATTTAAACATTTCCAAGGTAAATTAGAAGATTTTAAATCTTGAGTATCATTTTATAGGTATTTCATAAGGACTATAGAGGAAGAATAACAATTGAGAAAGGTCAAAGAAAAATCAAAGGTTACTAAGAAGGAGATCAAAGAGAAAGCTCAATTGAATTTTATCATGACATGATGAAATGTATATAGGTGTAATGGTCTCACATTTTCCTAATTATTAAAAAATTAAAAAATGAAAAGATATTCATAAGATAAAATTACATTTCCCATGCAATCATGCTAGTTCTAGGTACACGTACATATATTCAAGTACAATTATACATATTGGCTCTCACATTGACACATCTAAATGATTATTAAATACAAGCTCATATAAATCTTCATCTGTTATACATATAAAATTAAATACAGATAATAAAGTCTCCAATTTCCATTAACCATCAAAGGTCATCCACAAATTGAAATTAGAAATAAAGAGTAGGAGGGTATCTCGATGCACACCTGATATACTCACATGAAGTTCCTAACATGAATATGTAGTGTCTGCAATCAACATATGACAAATAGTAATATCAATAAAATTTGCTAGGCAATGTTCATATAAAACATGTAATTAGCTTCAAAAACTATTTGTATTACTGCTATCTCTCTAGGATTTTATATGCCTATCTTACTAGTTGCCTTTTGATGATTAGCTATTTCACTTTAATTTTTCCCGGAATTGATTAAAATTGGCTACTAGATATAGTTCCCATGCCTTCCAATTGTGTTAGGAGGAATTATACCTCTCAAATGGATATTTTCTTCCTGTATAGCTGATAGATCCTGATGATGGAAAAATGATATTTTAGTATTATGCTTTGGATTTAAAAGTATTTGTTGGAGCTTATTTTTGCATGGTTGTTTAGAAGCTGATTTATAACAACTCTCTTTGAAACAAGCATGCACTTGTATTATACACAGAATAAATGAAACGAATTTAATCTCTTGGAAAATTTGAATATCAATCTTGATTTCCTCATTTTATATTTCATTTTGTGAGGGTAAATATTTATTTGTATTATATGACCAACTACGCACACATGATACTGACTCACAGTTGGTAGCTTTGCCTTATGAGTTTACTAGACTTTATCCCGAGTTGTCATTAAAAGAGTGTAAAGATATTTGACATATATTTTCATTCTTCAATTTATTATTAAATTGTGTTGAAACTTATTGATTAAAATCCATATTTTATGGTCTCAGTGCTAACTTCTAGACAAACTCATGGTGTGGGCATCCTCCAATTGCTCAAATGGATAATATGGAAGATATTATGAATATAGCTATAGCTCATTGTGGTACAAAATTGAGTGACTATGTGTCCGCTGTAGAAATATTTTCAGGTAAATTAATCTGAAAAGACCCAACTCTTCTCCCAATATCCACCCAGCAATCTTCCGCCTTGGCAACTATCTTATTGAATAGGATAGTTCTCATGTCTAACAAAGAAGATGTGTTAATTTGGGTAGCTTCTAAATTAGGGCAATATTCAATTAAAGAAGGTTACAAAGCCTTACAGCAGGGTTGCAGCAGTAAGGTAGGTAGCCGGACATATTAATTCTGTTAGAATGACATTGTTCTACCAAAAGCAGGTTGTTTTGCATGGTTAACGTTGAACAAAACAATCCTAATAGTCGATAGACTAGTAAAATTGGGCATTTCACAAGCTTTTAATTGTGTATTTTATGGCTTAGAGGAAGAATCAGTTGATCACTTATTTTTACACTGCACCTTTGCCTCCCAATGTTGGTTCTTCATCATGAATAAACTCCAAGTTATGATTCCCTTCCCGAAATCACTTTGGGATATGTTTAACTCTTGGCCTCTTTTATTTTTTTCATCAACCTTCTTAGACATTTGGAAATGTGCTCCTGCTCACATCATTTGGGCCATTTGGTGGGAGAAGAATAAAAGAATTTTCAAAAAAATATCCTCTTCTCTAGATCAAGTTTTGATCAATTTGGAAAACTCGATTGCAAAAATTATAAATTCTTCTCTCACTAATTCCAAGGATATTCAGTCATTCACCCAGTGGGATAAGGTAATTGCAAAATCATGGAATGGTATTATTTTGCCAATAGGGATTCCCCCGAATTGGTCCTCAACTCATGTTAGAGATAGGTCTTTCATAAAATGGGTACCCCCAACACCTAATTTCTTTAAGATTAACTTCAATGACTCTTCCCGTTGAAAACCAGGGAAGTCGGGGATCGGAGTTTGCATAAGAGATCAATTTGGCAAAATGTGTGCTTTCCAAGCTTCTCCCATCCGTTCGGGTACAAATAACTTGGCGAAGGCAAATGCCTTACTAGCTGGCCTGGTGTTGCAAGGAAATGTGGTTTGTCCAACATACATATAGAAGGGGATTCATTAGTTATTATCAATTAAATTACCTCGAAAAGATCTAAGACTTGGCACCTATCGTATGTTTTGAAGCATATCTTGGATTCACTTGACACATTTTCAGATTACATTGTCAATCACACATTAAGAGAGGGCAACTTTGTTGTTGACATATTAGCAAATATGGGCTGGGATGACATTTCAGTTGAGTCAATTGCATCTCCCACCAAACTGTCTTCTTTTCCCAAATTGCTTGAATTGGTACAAAAGGAAAGTACAACACTCTAATCACAAATTACTACTTAATAAGTACTCGCATGTATGCATTTAACTGGAAGCCTGCGAACATGATGACTGATAGGACACTAGCATTTATGCATTTAAATGTAGTTTGCAGATGGTATGAATGAAAAATGAGTGTGAAGTAATATGGGATTTTCATGATGTCACTTCACATGGGGCAAAACAGATTTTGGCCTCTCACACATCCTCCCGACTACATTACAGTCACAAGTTAATGCAAGAAATCGCGAACTTGATTTTAAAGTTTGACTAATTATTGCACTTCTAGATGTTAATTTTTGCTTATAAATGGAAACTTGCCTGCTTTTATATACACAATTCCTAGTGGAAATTTTCAAAGTTTTTTTATTTTTGAAGTATCTCAGTGTTCTTCAATATGGAGAATGACTCTTGTGAAGGGTGTAGGAAAATTCATTGGAAGTATATACCATGAAACTACCAGGTTCCAGTGTGAATTACATAACCCTCGACGGATTTTCATGGACACATCAATAACAGGGACCTCGATCAACTTTTTCTTCTGCACAACCCACAACTGAGAAGAGTTGTCAAAGATTTCATTGGTAAGGAGAATTTGTCCCCTCAAGCCAAAAGAATTCTTTTTCCCTATCAACTTCTCAGTTCTTTTTTGTCCAATGCTCTGGATCTCTTGCAATCGATTCCTTTGCTTGAACTAGTGTTCTTTAAGTTGGTAAGACAAGATGTGCTTGCACCGACCTCGTTCCATGGAGCCTTGGTAAATTATAATCTATGGCAGGGGTCAGCTCTCCTTGGGGGCCTTTTTCCACGATATTTTATTCAATCTAGCCATGCTTACATGGTTCTTTATGAACGAATAAGGCATGCCCTCGAATGACAAAACTTCCGCCATGTGAAGAATGACCTGTAGCAATTTGGTAGACAAGTGGATGAGCATATTGTGCATAGAGTCAGAATCAAAGTTGGGGCTCTCATGGTGATCCTGGAAATAGAAAATGTTGATCCCAGTCTGCCAATTTCGCAACTAGTGGAAAGGGGATGGGCTTTAGATAGGGTGCATGACCTCAATGCACTGATGCAGGATGAGGCCTTGGGATGGACTACCTCTTCTCAACCCGAAGTGGCTGAGGAGTGGGAAACGACCGCATTAACCCTTTCGAGAGATAGTAGACTACGACAACACACAAAGGTCAATATTTGGGAGGTCCTTCATCACCCTCAAGAAGATGTAGTGCTAGTACGATGGGAGGTAAACATTCCAACCTTCGATGCCCCTGAAATTCAAACCTAGGATGATGCAGCCATGGATGAGTAAAGTAATTCTGGCTTTGTTTTTTGCTGCTTAGAATATGCTCCATTTTGACGTGTAAAAAAATTTGTCGGCAACTGATATGACCTGAAATTTTTTGACTACTCCTTGTTATTACCAGTGTTGGTCTATTCGTCTTTTTTTTCCACCAGTATAACAAAATCGGTAGCCGAGCCATCTTATTAACCAGTCAGTTAGTACCAGTAATGGAGGCTCTTTTATGAACCGGTTAAGAGGACAACATACCGATATCAAAGTTTCGGTATAACACAACCAATAACCAGTCATGGTAGCTCTACAATGTTCTGACAACAGAATTCCGCTTTCCAAGTCTTCATGATTACCGGTTGTGGGGGCAGTTTTTTAAGTTTTCTTTCGAACTTGTCCTGACTTGCTACTCTAAATTTGGCCTCTTAGAGGCTTGTAATATGGGCAGGTTCTATCTCTCTCTTCGGATCTTTGGGGGGCTCCTTCTCATAGCCTCTTTTCCTCTTTGTTCATTGTATCTGAGCAAGGATATAGGGTTTTCTTCCTGATTCTTTCCCTATTGAGCTCTTGAATTGGTTAGCTTATTAATATATATATATTAGTGGCTTGCCACTTTCGTTCAAAAAAAATAAAAAATCCATATTTTATTGTTTCTCTCCTTTATGAATGCATAATTACTTGTAGACACCTAAAATTGTCCTGTCATAATTAAATATATATTTTATTTATTTAATTATTTTATCCTAAGACTTCTATTAATTAAATATATTTTTATTTATTTAATTAATTCACTTATCCTCTTCTTGCCTTTCCCTATTTAAATAAATATTTGTATTTATTTAAATTATCCTTTCCTTAAATTAAATAAATATTTTATTTATTTAATTGGTCTCACTTCCTCTATTAATTAAATAGATCTCTATTTATTCAATTAATGCATTAGATTTATCCCTCCATGACACTTGTCGTTTATCTCTCCATTTTATCCTTAACTACCCCCTTCATATTTTATTATTTCTGCTACCTACCCTTTAATCCTAGTTGACCATTCATCCTTTACATCTCTTAATCCTATCCCTCCATTTTCTAAGGTGTCCTCTATATAAGACGATTCCTTCATCCTTTCACAACCTTAACCAATGTGATCAATCAACTTTCATGCAATCAAGCATCTACACAACCACAATCCGTTCTTTGTTGAGTTCTTGTGTACAATACAAAATTTGAGAGCAACCATATCAAACAAGATCAATGGAGATAGGAAACAATGGAGATCAAACCTTACTAAGCATGTGAATGGTATAATCAATTTATTTTGTTGATGTTTTGCATGTTTTAGGTTCTTCATTGGTGTATTGTGGATTCTTAATTGTAGAACTAGGGTTTTATGTGGTTGGATCTTTGTTGGTTTTACAATAGTTTTATCACCATTTTCACCGGATACATTACTTATTGTGAGTTATTATATTAAGTTCATTGATTTCAACTTGCATTTCTTTGTTTCTTTTCCTTTATTAATGAACTATTACTTGTAATGAGTCCCCGAGTTGGACTTAAAGCATTTTCTATGTTTTTCATTTTTCTTCATATTTTGATTTGAATCCTCCTCCCTGGCATTAGAACAAAGGTCTACCAGTAAACATGTAAGGCTTACCTTACCCCTGCATCTATCATGGTTGTAATCTTCTCATAAGCACACAAGCCACTTCGTGAGCTTGAAGGCTACAAAAATGGAGTACACACCAAGTGTCTCTTCCATCAACAATGATTAGCATTGAGATAGATTGCTAAGTTATTGTGGTCAACAATGAAGGGTTGTAAGCCTTATTTATTTTAGATATAAGTACCCTCTTTAGTTTGTCCATAATTTTTTTGACAGGTTCGCTAGCTAAGACATTATTTGAGGACACAAATCATGTCTTGACCTCTTAAATTTTTAGTGATAATAGTTATGTTTAGTTCTATTTTTTGTGGTACA
The DNA here is from genome assembly GCF_030272615.1 of Cryptomeria japonica. Lineage (NCBI taxonomy): Eukaryota > Viridiplantae > Streptophyta > Pinopsida > Cupressales > Cupressaceae > Cryptomeria > Cryptomeria japonica. Next base: position 240,616,875 of record NC_081412.1, on the reverse strand, counting down.
AATATAAGGCACTTATTAGTTTCAAGAAGTTTAAAACATTTGTAGAACTATAATTGAAAATGCAATAAGTTGGTAGGGTTTCATACTTTTTAACTTGCAAACTCTCCACATTTTTTCTCATTAACATTGTTGACATGACAAAATTTGTGCAAAAAATCTTGAGGTAACTCACTTGCCATTATTTTAGTGAGTTTATTTTGGAATCTTTGAGTGTCCTAATCATTTATTGTGTTTTATTTTTTCTCATTAAAATCCCTAAGTCCATACCCAATCCATGGAAAAGACTACTCTCCTTGTAAATATTTGTAAACTCATCCACCATCCCTTTGTAGGCTGCCTAAAAATGAGCATGCCTTAATTTGTTATCCAAATGTGTTTTGTATGATCTTTCCAATTGCACAAGTAAAAATAGGAACATAAAAATGAATAGAAAGAAGAGTAAAATTTATGTACACATTCATGTCTTCTACTTTCCAGTTGATTGAAATTGTAAAATCTTATTCTCCATACATGCATATTTGTTTTAAAATAGATACTCAAGGTTCATATTTAATTATACGATACAAAAAAAAAAGTCTATATACCATCTTAAAATTAAACATTCAACATTCCAAGAGAGACATCTCTTTACACTCTTAGACAAGCACATACAAATTTTGTGAAAAAATCTATTCAGATGTAGAGGATTTGTCTAGGTACTTGTTGAAATCTATGTACATGCAATTCACAAGATTTATCTCAAAATTTGGGGAGATTACATGTTAACAAGCTTATAATAAACCATTGGCATGCTAGAATTTTAGTATACTCTCAGAAATAAAGCTTTGAAATGACTTACCTGATATGCTAGATTGATACAAGCTAAATCAAGTAGATATGTGCACATAACCATTTTTACTCCTGATAAGGATCCTACCAAGATATCAACAATTGGACCAATCCCAACACCCTGGGATAATAGTTAATGATCTAGTAGTGGTATTATTCATATGTCATGAAATGCAAAAAAGCATATGGGACAGTTCTAGCAATACTAGCCCCATTTCCTTAAAACAATTATATAAGAAACTCAAAAAATTCCTCAACAAAATAGTTATAGCTACCGCATATCAAATTTAACACCAAAATTTAAGTTGCATCTAGTCCTCTTCACAAAGCAATAAGCAATACATTACTATTACCTTGATGAAAATTTTCTAGGATGACATCCTTGAGAATGCAATCAAGATACAGTCAAGGAATCTCTAGGTTGACTATATTTCTTAATATAGATTAGTTGTAAAAAGTGTAGAAAAATATATTGGAAATCTAATGTGTATTAATCAATCTACTAATGAGCTTCAAGGTAGAAAACTTGTAGAATTAATATATTTACATCACAATAAGAAACTATTACTACATTCGTTTTACACGTAACAAAAATTTGTGTTTATTTTAAATTCATTTACATAATAGTCCTTTATAATATATTTTTAGTTAAATCTTATCTTTAATTTTCTATCGATATATCCCTTGAACCTCCTAAAGATACAAATGCTAATATTAAATAGAATAAATTTCTTTTAAAAGCATGCACACGTGACTTGTTTATTTTTAATTAATTCATAAACTCATGCATTCATAATAAATTCTATTCTTACTTTTAAGTAAATTATAATTGTTTTAAAATTTAAAAAATATTCTTTAAAAATAATTCCCACAAAAATATTTACTTTCCAACATTTACTTTTCTTTATAAATAAAGTATTTACTTTTCTTAAAAAATATTCTCTATGATTTCACAATTAAATTAATATGATAACTTTTAAATTTTTAAATAAAAAGAATATGTTAAATATCTTTAAAATAAACAAAATTTAATTTTTAATGCGGATGGCAATACATTGCAATGTATCTGGGGGTTTTGGTATGCCTATGAGCTTTTTGTAATGGGTAGATAGGCTTATGTTTTCTTGAGCAATATTGAAGGGTTTTCTTACTGGTTCTTTCCCTTCAGTGCTCTTTGAACCAGACACATGTAAAAATATATATAATCAATATAATTTTAGTGGTCTCATCCACTTTTATCAAAAAAATAAAAAATATTTATATTATTAGTTGTAAAATAAAATATGTAATTTCATTATTAGTAATAAAATTTATTATATTTATTTATTTAATTTTTAAAATTTTGAAAATAATAAAAATATAAGCATTTGAAATTATATATATATATAGTAAACCGAGTATCTAATAAAAACCATGATATGAAACACTTTTTTAATACAATATTCAAATTAAATTATGTACACATGAAGACACATGTATGCAATACCATTTTATTCATGAATGCAAATTATATGATTTATGTGGTGTGTGAATCAAGATCCCTTAAACCATTCATTACTAGGAAGTTAGGACACTTTTACGTCCACCCAGTTGCACTCAGTTCTCCATTAGTAGGTTAGTTCATAAAACCACAACAAAAGAACAAGTACATATTTTATTCAACATTATCAAATTAAACTTTATGCAATATAATTAATAATTAATTTCAAAGATACATTGACACATAATTAAATAATCCTAAAATAACCAACCATAATTGCCATCAAATTATTTCATTTTATAAGCAAGTAAAAAGTAAGGTTTGTAGATGGCATACAGATTACAAATCCCTACCCAAAGAGAAAAAATATAAAATGTCTTGTAGAGAATATATATAACATGTAAAGAAGAGTGAACCTTGAAAAGGAGGTCAAGAAAAATACAAGAATTGGGGTAATGGAGAGATAAAGAATAAATTTAAGTGAGAATTCCAAAAGAAGCCATATCATGAAACCATACTTTCACAAAAGAATACAAGTCCAATTATTACAAAGAAGGTAGATGAGGACACCAAAAATAAAATTAGAAGAAAAAATGCTTTTTTTACATGTAAGGAACCTTGGGATCTAGGATGTAGATATGGGAGCAATGAAGAAGTAAAATATACATATATTAAATGAGGTGATGAAACTAGAAAGGGTGTTTGATACATCGTTGCAAGTACAAGACAAGGAAGAAGTGTCAAAATTAGAGGTTGAAAGTAAGAACATTTTAACTGAAAGAGATTTTTCAATAATTTGAGATTTCACATCAATAATTTTCTTTTTTAATGAAGCCAATAAAAATCATCATTGTATGTTGAATGTGAAGCCTAAAAAATTGAAGTTATTCCCATGCATTCTAATGGTGTTGAAGGAACACCAATTGAAATTGTAGTTGGTGTTCAATAAGGATAGCGTTGTGCAAAAATAAAATAAATCTACTGTGAAGGAAAGGAACATTTACTAGTAAAATATATTTTAGTTTCTAATGAATGTATGACACAAAAAATATTTGTGTAGACCATAGAGAAAGAGATTCACTTATTTGAAGTGAAGAGTTCAAGATGAAGGGAAATATGCCGAATCATGGACATGATGAGCCATTGATTGATTTATAGAGTAGCATTGTGGATGGACATACTCTTCAAATAAATATTTTGGTTAATCCTAATTCATGGGTTATGGATCACAAAAATATAGTTGTTGAGGATATCTCAATGAATTTATTTTCAAAAAATGAGGATGAGCATTCGACTTGTAGCCATAGATCTAAAATATTTAATATTTGTTGCCTTCTATGTTACTACAAAAATTATTGTCATCATGGGGAGTGCACAAAAAGGGTAGATCATTCTCCAAAGGTTCAAAGTTGTTTGTACATAAGAATATGGGATCCAAGTAATAAGATAAGACAAATGAAGGTTGAAAATGACAAGGGGTGTAATATTATATTTGCAAATAAATTAACCATTCCATGCAATACAACCTTAAATGAAACTACGACATATTTTGAATTCAATGTCATGAGAACTAACAAGGTTATGAAAGATCTAGGTTTGAAATTCTTAAAGCATCACTCTACTATTGAAGATAAAGTAATGTTGAAAGATTATTAGGGGCAACTAGTTGAGGTACACGCTGCTTAGTGGAGGAGTTCCAACATGCCCTAGAGTTGGAAACAAATATTTATCAAAAATCTACATGGGAGAATGATGTCACATAAATGGTTGAAGGCACTAGTGTTCAAGGTGTTTAGAAGGATGCAACCCATTTTTTTTTGGAAGGGTGTATGAAGATAATACAATAACCTCTTGTATTTTTCAACTTATATTTCTCACAATATAGAATGTGATTCTTAAGGAAGGAAATATGAAGGAAAGAAATATGTTGAAAAAATTTGTCTAATTGAATGAGAAATTACCATAAGAAAATAGAAAGGAGGAGATTAGTATATATGAAATTAGTGTTGCATAATCCTTGTGCAATGATTCCTAAAGGTAGTAAACAAGTCACAATGAGGAAGAGAAATGAGGTCAGCATGATTCCTATTTTGGGTGTAATTTGGAATTAGGGTTTCAATTAAGATAAGAAAACCACTAACAAGCCAAATTAGCCAACACATTGAAAGAGGGGTGAATCCAATAGATCTAGCCACAATCCAAATAAGGAAAGGGTTGAAATTTTGATTAGATTCACTAGTTATTTGTTTATTACCCTCTTTCTTAGTTGAAATTGGAAGGTAATTATAAAATTAGGGCAAAAAAATGAATAATTCAAGTAAATTGTTGAAAGTAGACTACTAAGATATCCTACGGAGCCACAAATTGAGATCTAGGCAAAATAAGATGTTTAGAGCCTGTTCCCAAAAGTTTGGCCTAATGTTTTGGGACCAGGTAGTATAGATTTTCCTTGGTCCTCCGAATTTCACTCTGTTGAAAGCTGAACCCATTCGTCATTGTCAACTATGTCATAATCTCTGAGTACAACTCCTAAGCCTATTTCCTGCACACAAAAAGAGAAGGAAAGATATTGTCGATAGGGGTTTGCCTTAGATCAAACTCCAGTCTAGGAATTAACCTTGAAATTGAGATAGAAATTGAAATGGAAATTACTACAAGATGCTTTCCTATTGAAGGGAAGGCTAGACTTGAAACAAAAATTCTTGTAATTAAAATATACCTTGATGAAGTTTTGTTTGATCCTCATACAAGGGTTTTAGGGTTTCATGTAGAATGTCTTCAAAGAAGGTTGATGATGGATGCCATCTTGAATGCATAAACTTTACTTCACTTCTTCTCCAATGCTTGATGAATGACCGATGCTTGCTCATTTGAATTTTCTAGAGTGTAATTTGAATGGCTTAGAGGATTAGGTTTCAAATGAGAGGGGTAGACCTCCTTTTATACTTGATTTCCCAAAAATTAATTAAATTTATAGAGTAGGCTTACATGGGATCAAATTTCTCGCACATCTAGGATGACTGTTAAGGGGACAAAAAATGGGCCCTAATTGACATGACCAGGACGTTGAGTGCCCTGGTCTTGATAATTAGGACTCAGTTTTGGAGGGAAGGTAGACCAGGAGATGAAAATGCAAGTCTATAAATGGTGTGAGTAGAATCATAACATGCATTAGGCATCAAAAACCAAAGCACCAAGGTGAGGTCGAAGTGAGGATAAAATTGTATGTGGATACAATTTACGACGTTACAATTCCCAATTGTAAGAAAATTATTTCCTTCATTAAAAAACACTATAGTCCATTACTTAAATTTGTATAAAACTTCTCAAGGTTTTTAATTTTGAAGGCTTTTAAAAGTACGAAAATGTTTGTGTGGTGATTTTCTATCAATGTTTAAAAAACTACAACTTCCATTTTGTAAATATTGTTAATTTATTGTTATTGCACCCTTTTTATATTGGTGATTTCAATACTCCTTGACTTTGGATGGCTGATTGTAATAATATACACTTGTATATGAGATGATTTGTACACAATCATGATCATTATAGCTTATGGTATAGTAGGAATTGTACCCTTTGAAAAAAAAATCTTAATGTGACTACTAATGGCAAGTTTCTAGTTCTTACATGGCTATCCACCAATTTTGCATCAATCACATTGATGAATGTTGCTTAGGTTTGTCATTTTGTAGTTGTTACATCATTTGTATGTTTATGATTTGGATGTGTTGAACACACAACAAGATTGAGAGGGGAGGGGGGGTAAATCAGTCTGGATCTCTAACACAACTTTATTTATAAACTATTAAACTTCAAACCACTGCTAACATATTAGTTTAATGAAATCATGATAGCACAAAACACAATCAACTCATGAACATCAAATTTACATGAAAACCTAAGAAGGGAAAAACCACAATGACAATCACACTCATAATATAAGTATGTGATTACAATAATTAGGCTATAGGCTAGAGAGCTCACTTCTCCAAACTTGCTCGCTAAGGCGCACAACCTTAGGACGAGATACAAAGGACTTGCACAACTGAAACTCACTGCTTCAAGGCAAGATACAAATATATTCCAAGAAAGACACGCTATCTTCCAGTAGGAATATATGAACTAAAAATGAATAGGATCTCCTAATCATGAAATTAACCTTGAATCTGTGTGTCGTGTCCAATATCATGGCAAATACATCTGACCTCAAACTCTATTACCAAACATTGTCAAGGCTCTTCTCAACTAACTATTGCACACCTTTTCATTCGAACCTATCTGCATATTATTCACATCCACATTGAATTATTTTAGACACATCCCATATATCTGTATATCTCAACACATACATTTACTCATCCTTATATACAAAGATATTAATTAAAACTCTCAACAAGGTCAACCCAAAACAGAGTATACAAGATTACATAAAATAGGCCATACAGACCAATAATATCCAATGTGGTCCACTCTAGGAGAAAGAGGGGACCGAAAAATAGCACTACACATCCCTCTAAGTTGATTCCAATGAGCTGCATACCCTAACACATCTTCCAAATCCGGTTCCAACTGAAATGTGTAGATAAACAATAAAACTCAGCAACTGGTCGACCCAAAAACATCTTCCAATACAAATTACCTAATGTGGATCTCTACACACCATGGTGAGACCAAAAACAATAGTCCAACTTAACCTCCAATGCATATCCAAACCAAAAAGCATGCCAGACAAAATAATCCATTCGAGCACATTGAGACCCAACACAACTGACCATTACAAGCACAAACCATCATAACTCGCGAAACAAAAACAACACTAGAGATTAGAAATAGAACACTACACAAACCAAATAAGAATGTCCTCCAAAATGCAACACTTGAGTTCACATATCTGAAAGTCAACAAACAAATTCTAGACTAGTTTGATGGACACTCTCACTATTAGAGAACAACAATAACTAATCCCATCATCTAAGAAACCATAGGACTTGTAAATTTGATAACACACCATTAATAGAACATTAACATTATTTCCAGGTTTGTAAACCATACTCTTCACAATCCAAATCAAAACATTCTTCCACTAGGGCATTAAATACTCTTTCTTTCATATTGAAACTTCTATTGCACTAATCTTCAAAAAATTCCTCATGTAGGCACAACATCTTCACCAGACAATGTGACAACATCTAAACACTTAATACCAGACTAATTATACCACAAAACATCTACTAAAACTTTATATAAATTACTGCAACACCAATGACATCACAATCTTAACTCAAACTCAATAGCAATACCAAGCAACACATATTGATATCATACATCTCTGATCATCTTCCACAACAAACTTTAACTGAGGCATCAATCAAAATCAATAGTAATACCAAGCAACAAATATTGACATCATACATCTCTTATCATTTTCCACAACAAACTTCAACTAAGGTACCGATCAAACTCAACAACAACTCCAATTTTTGACACTCTTAATCAACAATACAAAATAGAGAAACCTTCATATACTTGCATGTAAACATAATAAAAACTCACTTGTCACCAATTGTAACCAATAGTAGTTTGCATATCACAAGATTATATCCAAATCAAACCACATTCAAACCAACAAGTTTGACATCAATGACAACATAACTCATATTTCCAACAATCTCCCTAGTTTCATTAATAAAAATACTTGTACCATCTTCTACTGAAATTTCTCTCCCTTTGACATCAAATACAAAGGGCACTTATCTAAAAACAATCACCTTCCTTTAGAGTTCTCCCTTCCTTTGTAATGTTCTTCTAATCTCTTTTATCTTTGTACATTCTCTTTCTTTGATACATGCAATACTCCACCTAACAGGGACAAATTTCATTTACAACCATTTTCGTGAAATCAAGGAAACATGTACTACATTGGTCCCCTTAAGAGAAACCATCACACCAATTCAGGAGACAAAAGATAAGATTTGAGTCTCCTACATGATACTTCATCTCATGATCTAAGTACTACAAAGAACTACCAAAAAGTATTTTTCTTCAACAAATGACTCTACCACCATCTAAACTTCTTCTGTTATCTGCATTACAGATTGATTTCATATCCAGATCACCATTTCTACATCTCCATAAAAAACTCACATTGAGAGCACAAGCTTCCTAAGAAACAATGCTGAAGATAATTCAACACCCAAATCTTTAAGAGGGTTCATGAGATTTTTAGGTATATCTCCCCCTAGACACAACATTATGTTTAATTGCCAAAAGAGTTAGCACCAATTGAGGGTGTATATCCAATCATTAATGTAGCTCCATCTAATTTATTCATCCATAGTATCTTCAACTTCTCTTTAAGATCAATCTTATTTTCTAGATCAATATAATTCTCATTCCTTTCTCTACAAATACTTAGCAATATGCCCAATCTTGTTACAATTATAGCATACTGAACCTTGCTGTAGTCCACTTCCATTAATTTTTCCATCACCATTCCTTCTGAATCTTCTATTAGACCTACACTCAATGGCCTTGTGCCCATACATATTGCAAGTATAACATTATTCATTGAAAGATTGAACATTCCTACCGTACCTTGCCTTCATATTCCCATTCCATATTATTCTACTTTGGAACACATTAGATTTGTGACCAAACTTAGGACAAGAATAACATTGTTTATTGAATGAATGTGACCCTTCTGATTTTTGCACTCACTTATTTTATGTCCAAATTTAGTGCATGCAAAAATATTACCATTGAAAGATGATGACTATCTGGTTTGAGCAGAGGACTTCCTAAAATTCCTTTTGTTCTAGACCATAGTAAGTTCATCTTGATTTAATTCAATTTTGATCTTTTCTTTTTCTTTATCATCTTTATTCAGCCTACTTGTGAATGTTCTCTTGATTTCTATCTCACTCTTGTTTACTATTGTAGGTGCATGTTCTGTCCGACTTTCCTCTATATGATTCAAATCCTCTTCAACCATCTTTATCCAAATTTAAACTTATGGAACTTTCTCTCTTCTACATCAACATGAATAACCTCATTCCCATGTTCATTTGTAGTCTCAGTATGATTCCATTTTCCACAAACTTACGTCAACAAACATTTATTTATTTATTTTGGATTGGTAACTACTTTTGACTGGAGCTTTGAACCAGTGGGGGTCACATTGGGGGGACCCCCCCATGGTTACAATTTTTATCTGAGATATTCACACCTCCTTAATTTGTCTCATGTTTCTTCCTCTCCCATCTCCACCTCTGGCTATGCCTCCTATCTTCACCCACCAACCTCTGTACCACCTTCAATACGACAACAAACAATTACTTCCACTATTATCCTTCACATAGTAGAAATTTCCATCTATTCTCATACCTTCTACAACTAATTTCTTGGTACCTCCCTTTTTTATTTCACATCCTGACTCTTTAAATATGACCTCATAACCTTTATTGCACACCTGAGTTACACTCAACAAATTATAGATCTTGGGCCTTTGACATAGTAAACATCACCAATCTTATGCTTACCACCAATTGTAATGCATCTTTTTCCATAAATAGGTGCAAATTCCTCTCCTAAAAATTTCATTGAGCCACCATCATGCTTCTCAAGGTTAATGAAATTTCCTCTTTATCACATATCATATGGTTTGAGAAATCATAATCAATTATCCAAGTCTTTAGTTCAACTTTAGCATGAAAATCAACCTTTCCTTTACAAGGTTTCTACTAGTTTTCATATTTTCTGGTCTATGGGGTCTTCCTTTATCCTTCTCCCTTATAGCCAATAAGAAGAATTGTTCATTTGAATCAACACCATATTCATCTTTAGATATGTGTGTCTTTATTGGAAAAAAGCCTCTTTTTCCTTTATCTTTGTCATCTGTCTTCTTATTTCTATCACTACTTTTGTATCCATCCTTCCTTTCATCATCATCAGATCTTTTGTAGTCTTCCTTATACATGCATCTAGAAACACAATGACTAATTTTACCATAATTATATATTTCAAAGGTAACATAGCTTTGTACTTCATGGTTCCTCTTTTCTGTCTACTTACAAAGTTTTCATCAAGCTCATCTATCTCTTCTCTTACTTTGGGTTCATCTTCAAGCTTCTTTGAAACATTGAATGTCATTTCTCTCCTTTCCTTTTTGATATCATCCATCTCATAAATCTCAAAAGTAGATAGTGAACCAAGGAGCTGGTCTAGTGTGTACTTATCTAGATCATAGCTCTCCTTAATCGCAAACATCTTGGGCTTGTAGGGATACACTTTTCTCACAACATCGCTTTCTTCTATTTTTCCACCAACATCTTTGATAGTATTTACAAGTTCATTTATCCCATGGACATATCCTTCAATGAGCTCATCATCAAATATCCGTAGGTTCTCAAATTTATGCATTAGATTTGTCAATTTAGCTCGTTTTGACTTCAAATAATCTTCACATACACTTCTTAGCTTGTCCCAATTTTCTTTAGCAATCTTCAATCCCACAACCTTGCCAAACACTTGATCACTTGAGCAACTGACGATAACAACCCTAACCTTTGTATTATTTTCATTATCTTTTATCTCATTTGGAGTTTTGTGAAGGACCATCCTATGGAGCGCTATAACCAGTCTTGATAATTTTCCATATTTCCTTCAGTAGAGACTCCAAGTGAAATTCAATTCTCTCTTTCCAATAAAAGTAATTTGTAACTTCAAACCTTGGTGCTTTGAAATTCAAATCCTATGACATTTTGGATCTCCCTCAAGTGGTTAAGCTTCTCGAGAGGGACCAATCTCTAATACCAATTGTTGAACACACAACAGGACTGAGGGGGTGTTGAATTAGTCCAGATCTTTAACACAACTTTATTTCTGATCTATTAAACTTCAAACCGCCACTAACATATTAATTTAATCAAATCATGAAAGTACACAACACAATCAACTCATGAACACTAGCTTTACGTGGACAACCTAAGAAGGAAAAAACCATTGTGAGAATCACACTCACAATATAGATATAAGTGATTACAATAATTAAACCACAAGCTAGGGAGCTCACTGCTCAAGAATTGCTAGGTAAGGTGCACAACCTTAGGGCAAGATACAAAGGAATTGCACAACTAAAAATCACTATTTTAGGGTAAGATACAAAGATATGCTAAGAGAGACACACTATCTTCTGACAGGAATAGTTGAACTGAAAAATGAATAGGATCTCGTGACCATGAAATTGACCTTAAATCTTTGTGTCAAGTGTCCAATATCATGACAAATACATCTGACCTCAAACTCTATTACTTAACACCATCAAGGCTCTTCTCAACTAACTATTGCACACCTTTTCAATCAAATCTATTTGCATATCATTCACATCCACACTGCATTATTTCAGACACATCCCATACATCTATACATCTCATCACACCAAAAGAAAGAGGGGACCCAAAAATAGCACCACACATCCCTCTAAGTTGATTCCAATGACCCACATACCCTAACACATCTTCCAAAGTGACTTTTAAATGAAATATGTCGATAAATAATGAGCCTCAACAATCGGTCAACCCAAAACATCTTCCAATGCAAATTACCTAATGCGGATCTCCACACACCATGGTGATACCCAAAATAATATTCCAACTTAACCTCCAACACATATCCAAACCAAAAAGCATGATCTAGACAAGATAATTCATCTAGGCATACTGAGACCCAACATGACTGACCATTTCAAGTATAAACCAACATAACTCACATGTGGAATAAAAAACAACACCAAATATTAGAATTGGAACACTGAACGGACCAAATAAGTATGTCCTCCAAACTACAACACTTGAGTTCACATAACTGAAAGCCACCAAGCAAATTGCAAATCAGTTTGACAGACACTCTCACTATCAGAGAACAACAACAACTAATCTCATCATTTGAGAAACTAGAGGTCCTACAAACTTGATAGTACACCATTCACAAAACATTAACATTATATCCAAGTCTGCACACCATACTCTTCACAATCCAGATCAAAACATTCTTCCACTGGGGCATTCAACACTCTTTCTTGCATATTGAAACTTCTACTACACTGATATTCTAGGAGCTCCTGATGTAGGCACAACACCTTCACCAAACAATACAACAACATTTGAATATTAAATTCTAGACCAAATATACCATTGAACATCTGCTACAACTTTATATAGTATTGTAACATCAATGACAACACAACCTCAACTCAAACTCAATAGCAATACTAGGCAACACATATTGATATCATACATCTTTGATCATATTCCATAACAAAATTTAACTGAGGCATCAACCAAACTCAACAACACCAAGCAACACATATTGATATCATAGATCTTTGATCATCTTCCATAATAAACTTCAATTGAGACACCAATCAAACTCAACAAAACACCAATTTTTGACACTCTTAATCAACAAAACAAAATAAAGAAGCCTTCATATACTTGTATGACATAATAACAACTCACTTGTCACCAACTGTAACCAACAATAGTTTGCATAGCACAAGAGTATATCCGGACCGTACCACATCTAAACCAACAAGTTTTACATCAATGACAACATAATTAGATTTCCAAAAGGATGATCTCAGTGATGAACAATTGTAGATTGATGCATTTTGAGGTTTTCTTGCATCGTTATGATAGGATTGTCTTCATTATTATTAGTGACAATCAATCCATCCATCATAACACTACTTAGAAGGAGATTTAGGAAGGTTTATAACTGTTATCTTTTGTTCTCAGAATACATGGTTGAGTCAATTTAGAAATTCTTTGGCAAAAGATTGAAGATGATAAGTATGAGCTAGCAAATAGTATCATCTGGTGTAATGGTGAAGTTTTTTTAGTGCTTGAGTTTGTAATGAAGAAGGAATTGTTTTGAAAGCTTTGCATGATACATGCATGGTTGGGCATCTTGGATCCTACGATATTTGTAGATCTAAAAGGGAGAGATTATCATAGAGGAAATTTGAAGAGGAGCTTCTCAAACACATTAGGAATCACATTATCTTTCATCAAAATGAGGTAAATTAAGTGTATCTAAAAAATTTATGGCAACCATTTCTTACTCCTTATCAAGAGTGGAAAAATGCAGTCAAGGATATCATTATATGTTTTTTTTATGGCACATGATGAAGATTGCAGCTATGGTGAGGATAGGTTTGATAAGCTATTGTGTACAAAGGGAGACTTAGGATTTTACATTCTTGGGAAACACGATGAAGATATTGTTTATATTGTTGTAATTTTGAAACATTAAGTTAGTAATAATCCACATGAGGAAAAGTTGTTTTTAAAGAGGCGATCAAATTATGCAAGCTGTAAAGAAATATTGTGAATTATACAGGTTGCAAATCTTGTAGTTTCCTCTAGCATGAAATGTCTCTCTTGATAGGTAAAAGTTTCATATCATTTGAACATTATAATTTGATTTATGACATTAGCATAGAGATACCTGATTATTTTGGTTTACACATACATCTCCATGGTAGAAGATATAGACTCTATGGTCAATATGGAATTTTGGGAAGGACGGACTTGTCATGTCCCCTTTTTATTTAATTCATGTTGGATGCGATATTTTTCAATTCAAAATATTTTCCTTGGGCTAAGGTATGAAAATTGAAAAATAATTATAATTAAAAATGGATATTTGGGTCAAATAACTTAATAAATCGTATTTATGATAAAAGGGGTCAAACAATTGTTTAAATATAATTATTTTGGATTATTTGCACAAGTGGGGGTGCGGAATATGGAATGAGTGTTTTTGGAATTGTCAAAATCTATTTTTAGAAGATTTTACGATAATTATATGCACTCTAGTACCACATGGATAGGGGGAGATTGGACCTCATGACCTCGTGCCTAGTGCATGAAGCTCTCACCAATTGAGCCAAGCTCCCAACCCTTTTTTTGGATGGAAATTAATTAAAAAAAATATTATTTAATTTAATTTTACAAGAGGGGTTTGTTTGGTTTTGGTCCTCTATTTATTCATAGAAAAATGCACATTTCAGGCATATCATTTTATCATACAAACTCCACCAAATTTTTTTTGGACACTTGTCTTCAACAAAAATATTCCTTGGACAAAAATCCATTGGAGATTGGTATCAAGGGACAAAATCCTTCAAACTCCTTCCATATTGAAGGGTGATATTATTTAGAGGTTGCATTACAACTTCAAACAATTGCAGATTTCAAATGACGTTGAGTGGAGATTTGTGGGTGTTGTATTTTGTAGAGTGTTTAGTTATTGTTATCAATTTTTTGTTGTTATAGATTATTATTTTGTAATTCTATTGTTTTTCTAGACCATCTTTCATAGTTTTGAAGACTCATTCTTCAAATTGAGACAAAATAATGCTCCTAATATTATGTAGTTTAAGAAGATTTCAATGTGGTGTTTTTAGATTTATTTCAGTTGTCTATTGCTATTTTTGTGATTATAAAAAATTATTTTTGTTTACTTCCATCAAATATTTCAACAATACAAGTTATATCCATAATTTGTCATTTCCTGTGACTTTAGTGAGATTATTAGTTTGTGATGAAATCTAATAAGTTTCTGATATATGATAGCATGATACCGTAAGATTATTGATATTTGATGTTATTTATCAGTATATTAAGTCTATCAAAGTTTCCTTTTGACCTGGATAGCAAATAGTTAATTGCACGTGCAATTGTATTATAAATTTTGGATGTTTTTAGAAGTTAATTAAAAGTGCATCTTTAGATTGGCATGTTCATAACTATTTTATTTGAATCATTACAAATAAGATGTCTTGCATGTTGATGTTCTTACTCTAACAACTCAAAAGAATGCATTCTTTTCATGTAAATGTCAGGTGGCACTAAAGGTAATTTTTAAGAGATTGAGGTGAATATTTTCAAATACACCTAATGCCAAAACTAGATGCAAATTCAAAAGTAAATAATTTAAATTTATATCAAAGATGGCATTGGATTTTTTTTTGACATATTCATGAAATTATTCATTCTATTTGCTTAAATTTTTACATGGAATTTGGTTTTAATCTTTCTTACGTTAATATTTTTGTAAAGTGAAATTTTTTTTGAAAAGACCGAAAACCTTTTTAACAAAATGCTACTACATAGATACACACAACCAACTAAAAAAAAATAGTAATGACAAGCACAACTATTGCAAGTTTTTGAGTCTCTCTAACTTCCATCTCCATCAGATTGATGTTAAAGTGGAGATTAGCCAAATCCTGTGAATTAAATCTTGGCCTCCTCGGCTGACTTCTTCATGCTATCCCAAATACGCATGCAAGGTCTCTTCTCAGATGTCACTTGTTTACCCTTACTCAAATTTTCTACATCAACAATAGCTGCACCAGTAGTTTTAGTGGCTTGAATCTTCTGAGTTTAATACTTTCAGCACTGTTTTGGATGGTAGTGTAGGTAATTATAACCAATTTTTCCAGACCTTATTCATTATGATTTTTCATTATGTTAACATCTTTGGCTACCTCCTCCAAGATAGCCAACATTTTCTTATCTTCATCAGGTACCTTAGGGGTTCCCTCATTATCATGGATAGAGGAAGTCTCGCATTGATTCTGATAATCTTTAGGAAAAACCATTTGACAACCTGAAATGATCCACGACGACATCGGTGACAATACGAAGGAGATCATCTAAATCTTCAGGGTTGAGATAAAGATGAGAGAATCCTTCTGTAGGTCATTCGGAAAGGGGTCACGCGCCACTCTTCCCTCACCAGGCCTCCAAGAAGGCGGAAGTTTCCAAGACTTCACCAAAACATCCTTACCCTTAGTTTTGTCCTTAATTCGAGTTTATAATGTTAGTCGTTCCTAGCCTGGCTTTTACATCTCAACAATTTTCTGACTTCCCTTGGCGCACAAATACAGTACATGTTTCTCCACTGCAATGCATTGGATGCAGATTCAAATAGGAAAATTGTTTTTTAAAGGCGTATAAAACAAATCTAAACTCACTTACATCTAATTTAAGCTTATTTTACAGTTAAATGTATAATGGTATTGCACTGGCATTCTGAGAAGGTTATTCAGAAATTCAAATGCAACAATTTTTTTCTATTCAAACCCTTAAATACTATATCAAGCTATCGATGCACAGAGGAGGTACAAGGTGTATCATCGCAATACAATCTGAATCCCAACACATATGCTTGCCTATTGCAGGCATGCAGCAACATAAAAATACTCACCAAACTGCATGCCCGTATTCTCATAGATGGGTTCAGCCAAGACACTTTTCTAGCTACCAGATTGATGAGTATGTATGCCAATTGTGGCAGTTTGAAGAATTCACGTCTTGTGTTTGACAGAATAACAAACAAAACAAATGTTTTGTTATGGAATGTTATTATTGGGGAGTATTCAAAATTTGGGTTGTTTGGTGAGTCTCTTTCACTGTATTACCAGATGAAAAAAGGAGGAATAGAAGCAGACAATTTTAGTTTCACCCTGGTTCTCAAGGCCTGTACAGGTCTCGGCCTTTCGGCTATTGAAAATGGTCATGGCATTCATGAAGACATCGTGAGAGCTGGATATGAATCTGATATTTATGTAGCCAATTCACTTATTAATATGTATGGAAAATGTGGATGGGTTGACTTTGCACGTCAAATATTTGACAAAATGCCGCAAAGAGATGTAGTGTCATGGAATTCTATGATCGTGGGATATGCTCAGAATGGTAATGGGCATGAAGCGTTGCGAATCTTTTCTCAGATGAGAAACTGTGGCATGCTCCCCAGTAGTATAACCATCGTCAATGTGATGAGGGCATGTGTTTGGTTAGAAACTCCACACCATGCTAAGTGGATTCATGGTCTTGTAGTTAAGAGTGGGTTTGACTCGGATATAGTTGTGAGTAATTCTTTGTTATCTCTATATACGAAATGTAGGAGTATAGATTTTGCGGAACTGGTGTTTGACGAAATGCCTAATCGAAGTTTGGTTTCATGGAATGCAATGATAGCTGGGTATGCACATAATGGGCTGGGGAAGGAGGCACTGTTACTTTTTAATGAAATGGTCTTAGCAGATGTGAGAACAGATTCAGCGACTCTGGTGTCTGCACTTCAAGCATGCGCTCATCTAGGTGTTCTACGGCAGGGGAAGTGCATTCATGATTACATAATTAGAAAAGGGTTTGAGTTGGATGTCAATCTGGGTAACTCTCTTGTAGCCATGTATATTAGGTGTGGGAGTATAGAGAACGGGCGAAGGGTGTTTGACAAGATGACTGTAAAGGATGTCATAACATGGAGTACGCTCATTGCTGGGTACAGTCAAAGTGAAAATGGCAGCGAGAGCATGAAACTCTATAGTCAAATGCAATTGGCAAACATAAGACCTGATTCTTTTACCATGGTAAGCGTGCTTCAGACATGTACCCATGTAAGAGCTTTACTGGAAGGTGAGATAATGCATTGCTATGTAATCAAAAGTGGGTTCGAATCAGATGTTTACATAGGAAATTCTCTTATAGACATGTATTCCAAGTGTGGAAGAGTAAATCTGGCACATCTTTTGTTTGAGAAAATGTCTGAAAGAAATGTGGTGTCATGGAATTCCATGCTTGCTGGATATGTTCAGAATGAAAATGCCAGGGAGGCCTTTACTGTCTTTTATCAAATGCAGCAGATAGATGCAACTTCTGACTCCTGTACTATGGTAATAATCATCCAGGCATGTGCCCATTTAAGAGCCCTGCATCAAGGCAAGTGCGTCCATGGTTACATAGTTAAGGCAAATTTAGATTTGGATGCTTTTGTGCAGAATTCCCTCATAGATATGTATGCCAAATGTGGGAATGTAGATAGTGCACGCCAATTATTTGATAGAATGTCTAATAGAAACACAATATCATGGACAGCAATGATTGGTGGATATTCCCATAGTGGGCTTCCCAGTGAGGCTATGGCACTCTTTCGTCAGATGCAAATAGTGGCCGTGAAACCTAACACGGTGACAATGGTGAATGTACTTCTGTCATCTACCCGTTTTGCAGCTCTGCATCAAGGTAAGCAGATTCATGGTTATATAATTAAAAGTGGATTTCATTCTGATGTTGGAGTGGGGACAGCCCTGATCGACACATATGCCAATTGTGGAAGTGTAGAGATTGCACGCCAATTGTTTGATCAGATGCCTGAAAGAAATGTAGTTTCGTGGAGTACAATGATTGCTGGTTATGGAATGCATGGGCTTGGTGAGGAAGCAATTATGCTTTTTCGTCAAATGCAGCTGGCTGGTGAAATGCCCAATCACATAACTTTTGTTTCTCTTTTGTCTGCCTGTAGTCATGCAGGCCTAGTGGAGCAGGGCTGGAAATATTTTAATTCTATGACTCAAAATTATTCCATTGTTCCTAAAGTAGAACACTATGCTTGTATGGTGGACCTCCTTGGACGTGCTGGGCATCTGAATGAAGCATGGGACTTTATTAGAGCAATGCCATTAGAACCCAGTGCCAGTGTGTGGGGTGCCTTGCTTGGAGCATGTAGAATCCACAGCAATATTCATTTAGGGCATTGTGTGGCAGAACACCTTTTGGACTTAGAGCCTGACAATGCTGGATGCTACATACTGCTTTCAAACATTTATGCTGCAGCTGGCAGATGGGATGATGTAGCGAAAATGAGATTGATGATGAAAGAAAGGGGATTGAAAAAGACTCCAGGATATAGCTTAATAGAAGTAAGCAACAGCGTTCAAGCATTTCTTGTTGGAGACAGGTCGCATCCTCAATCAGGGAAAATATACAAAATGCTGGACACCTTAACAGTGCAGATGGAGGAGGCAGGATATGTACCTGACACAAATTTTGTTCTGCATGACGTGGAAGAGGAGTTGAAGGAAGATATGCTGTCGACTCACAGCGAGAAGTTGGCCATTGCATTTGGCATTATAAACACAAGCCCTGGAACTCCACTTCGGATTACGAAAAACCTTCGTGTTTGTGGTGACTGCCACAATGCTGCCAAATTCATCTCCAAAATTGCTGACCGAGATATTTATATGAGGGATGCAAACCGTTTCCATCACTTCAAGGATGGATTATGCTCTTGCAGGGACTATTGGTGATTTCAATATGCATGGGCAACAACCAATGTGTTAAGTTTGCTATGTTCATCTCTGTGTGTTCACTTTGTAGCACAATTAATTTCCTCAAGCTGCAGCCGTTTGTTGAGGAAGATCGCATTTACATTTGTCTGGGCCAAGGATTTTCTTGTATGATGATAATGAGGGTATAGTATAATTAAATGAAGTTTATGTGTATTTGTTTGGTAGCGTCTGAATAGATAAAGATGTCTCTCTTATTGTGTACAAAACAACTATGCTACAGGAGGTATCCATATCACTCAGGAAAGATGTCAAACGATGGTCAATAAGGGTAATTGAGACGTGGTAACTTGGTCGATGCCAATAACAAAGTTCAATGCTGGAGATCGATCACAGTATTGATTAAATAAACTATGAGATACTGTTGATGTCACATTGGCAGATAGAGCCATGATCTGTTTTTGATACAAACCTTGCGCCGCACAATGTTGAAAAGGTTAGACCAGCTTTTGGCTAATGTTACTGGGATTATTAAGTTTAAGACAGTCCTTGCAATTCTACTTGGACTGACAAATAACCTTCTTTGTTGTTATGACAGGCACAGTGTGACCAGTTTCATCTCTAAGATTGCACCCAAAAAATTACATCAACATTGCAGACAATTTCCGTTATTTCAAGGGTGGAATATTCTCATACAATAACTAGTGATGATGTTCGTTAAGGATTAATATAAATGGAGTATAGTAAATTACAAACGTTTTAGAAGTTGTCACTTGCATCTGTGTGCCCTTTCAAGATTACTTCTTAGAAACCCATTTTGCAGCAATTTCTTTGTTAAACTTCTTGTTTACATATTACAGGGATGAGTGTGTCTTGGATGTGGTGATAGTATCAAGTCCAACAAGCTCATGTCTTATCCCAATTTCTATCGTCTACCAAACATCTATTATACAGATAAAAATGCACGATCATTAGCAAAGATGAGAGGCAATCATTTAGAGAGCAGTAGATGACATGCAGGTTATAAATTGGTTGACCTATATAAGAAGTTCAAGCATTGACTGTGGGAGATAGATCACTTTGTGTCAGAAAACCGATGCAATGCAGTTGGGAATGGCTGATAAGACACAAGTAAGAATTTTTGCTGGTTGCAAATTTTTTGTTATATTATGTTGAGAAGGTCAACTCAGACATCGTTTCCACTTACAGTGAGAGTTTGCCAAAGCATTTGGGATTATTAACAGAATTCTTGGTATTCCCCATTGAATCTTACAAGAATGCTGTCAGGTGACTGAAAATGCTACACATTTCATCAGTAAGACACTTCCCAGAGAAACATGAGGTAAGTGAGCTATTTCCATCATTTTGAAGTTGGGTTGTAATGCTTTATTGATCGAATCATTAATATAAACTCGTCAAAAATAAAAATATCAACCTTTTGTTAGTGAACCCAGTGTTTTTGATTTAGGGATGAATAGGTTTTAATGGGTTCCTAACATCCTTTTACAGCAAAACATTAGTAGAAATTACAACCGGCCAACAACAACACAACAGACATCAGAAAAGATTCAACAGCATCAAGTTGCAGCCAAGATGCCATTGGAAAACATCCAACCCAACCCAACTTACACTATGTCTCACCCTTTCCTTGCAATTTGCATACCCTTAACTTGGGGATGGAATTCCAAAATAGATTTAGAAAGACTTCTCTCTTCTCTGACCAGTCATCCAAGATACACCATTATCTAACTCCGCTGAATGCGGACTGAGGGGGGAGTTCTCAATTGACACTTCAACCATGGTCACCTTGTGTGAAGAGGAAGGATGCCTATCCGAAGAAGTTATATGTTGCACAGAGTCTGTAGATTGAGCGGGAGCAAGAATTCCTCTGAACCAAGTCAAAAGGTGCAGTCCTACCAAGGAATCTAGTTGTGGTTTACATTAGAGCATAAATTTATCGTTGAAAATCCAGCGTGTAGTAATTTGTTTATTAAATATTTCATTTGTATTTGCCTAGGATCGGGGTTTTCTTTGTTGTGAAAGCATAGCAGCAAGAAATTCAATTAGATGTGTGTATGCATTGTTGCATGCTTATATCTGTATGTAAACATGCCTTTTTATCTACCAAAATATTTGGTGGTGGGCTGGGATTATTTGGCAAAGGAGAACAATAAGGCTGCATCAGACAAGACACAAAGTTTCAGGTAAACGAAACATTCAAGTGCTTGTTGTGGGAGATTGTGTTGAACACACCTTAGGATTGAGAGGGCGGCGGCGGCGGGGGAGGGAAATTGAATCAGTCCGTACCTTTAAAATACAATACTTTAAACTTTTATCTTTCACACAGTGTCAATTTATCTTTATCCTTATTAGCAGCAATGAAACATAGAATAATGATACACAATGCACAAGAAAAAACCAGATTTACGTGGAAAACTCAAATAGAGAAAAACCATGGTGAGAGTTAACTCACAATATATGAAATGATTACAAATATGTTTTAGGCTAAACTAAGAAAAAAGAATTAGTGCATGTAGTGAAGGAGATACAAAGAGAGATGCAAGAGAAGAAATTATGGGATTTTGCTTCGATATTACTGAGAAGGCTAATGGCTATCGTTTTTCATATTATGACTTAGATTGGAAAAAGAGAAATTGATTCATATGGGGATTTGATGGATTTTATGAAACAATAGATGAATGTGGAAACCAATTGCTAAGACACCATGGCTTAGATGCCACAAAATGGATTTAAATCTCTATACTTTAGACTTTTACCTAGCTACCATACTTTGTAATGAAGTCCTTGCATATTACCCACAATTGGAGAGAGAGAGGGAGAGGGATAGAGGGGGACTATATTTTCTAATTCTTTATTGTGAGAATGATCATTACAAAAAGGGATCACGTTAGGCTTATACTAGTTTTGGGGGCAAATGATTGTCGAAAGTATGATAATAATTAAGGTGAAATGAGGGGTGGGGAGGTGAGTCACTTTTCTAAATTTGAACATAGACACTAGTGCTACATTAACATAGGCGTCCTTGAAGAGCTAAGCATCTAAACTTTCAAGGTTGATGGAAGTTAAGTTGCTCAAGTTGATTCTATTTCATTACCCATATATGATTGGAGAAAACCATAGAAACTTATGGAATGGTCATAAAACACAACTAAAGGAATGTGCAACAAAATGAGTGTGAGAACATATAGTGGATATTTTAAAGTAGGTAGAATTTGACCTTACATTTGACCCCAATTTTGTGGGTTAATGATAGTAATTGAAGAATCATCTAAAGTGAAGTGCAATTAATGCAAGTAAAGTACATTTCATAATAATTTAATTTTTTATAAATGATACACACAAAAAAAATATATGGGACAATGTGTGCTCTTAATCTCCCTATTCTTTCGTTTCCATCGCATGCTAGTAACCTACAATTAACCTACAATTCACCCAAACAAGAGAAAGTAGAGTTATTGTATGATAAAGAAAGTAATACTATAAAATAGGAATGAAATGTTAAATAAAAGATATTCACAAACTCCCAATAATCCATATGTCTAATGTAGTAACACTAGAGAGGAAAATAGAAGATAATCCATGATGCAGGAGCATCCTCGGTTCATAGCAATCTTGCAGTTTTAGCCTATCTTTTTTGTGTGTCTCGGTTTTGGCTCACTGGATCCTGTGGAGTTGGATTTTACTTGAAGACTTGATCATCTTTCTTATTTCTAGACCGCATCGCATTTGGATCATTTTTCGGCAAGATATTGCTATCGGATCCCTTGACAGTTTCATGTTACTGGTTGACAGTTCTTGTTATCAATTGCCTGGACCTATTTTGGCGATCTACTGGAACCCCTTCCGAAGCTTGCAGAGCCTTGGGCATTGATTCCGATGTTCCTTGGCATGTGGTCGACCTTTTCCCGCGATCTACGTTTCATCATTTGGATTTTCCAGAGGAATCTCTTAGCGGAGGCTGACCTTGTTTATTTTGCATGTTAGGTCTTGTTCTTCGGGTTTTGATCCCTTTTTGGGCCGACTGGATCCTTTGAATCGTATATATAATTGTAATTGCACATTAGAATGTAATCAATCGAAGAATCAAGTAGTGAGATTGTGCATAGAAGATAGATCTCAAGATTCAAGGTACCGGTTGTGACCTATTCTGTATGTTCTACCAGGCCCATGAGCCGGTTATGCTGTAACCCGGTTGTTACCGGTTGGTTGTAACCAATTTCCATGAAATAAAATAATATGTTTTGCATTGCCTCCATCATATCTTTGTGTTTTTGTTGTGTTACTCTTGCTAACCGGTCTGGATTGATCTCTTTGAGGTCCCTCCTCACCGGTGACTGCTTCAATCCATGATGAATCAAATAATGAGATAAGGCTACATATGAGCTACACAATAGAATGCGACATTGGCAGAAGTTTTGGTTATAATTTAGGAAAAAATTAACAAAAAATGTTGATGTCATTGCCATTGAATGAATTAGACTAGGGCAACATGTGGAAATGGTAATGATGATGATAGTTATGTGGTCACCACTTGATTATATGAGGTTCCCACCACCTAATAGATTAGGCTAAACACAAAACAAAAATGTGATGATGAGGGCATTATGTTTGTCAATATGTGGTTGCCACCCTAATTGATAAAAAAGGCAAAGCCATGCCAAGTGATAATAGTGCAATAAACAATGCAGATATAATGCATATACTATGCACCCATTAAATTAATTTGCAATAAGAAGAGGACTTGATCAATAAGGTTAAGAGAGGAGGAAAAGGATTTTTTTATAAGGCATAATAGTAGGAAAGGTGATAGAATAGGAAACCTATAATGGGATATTCTCATTAATTTAATATAGTTGCCCCTAAGTAGTGGGTCAACACTTAATGTTCTTAATAGGCCACACAAATCATAAATGAGGGATAGAGTGGTAATAATGAGAGAAAAATGGCCTAAGGAAGAGGGGAACATGTAATTGAGGTGGTGCATCTAAGTACTAAGGATCAATCACCACCTAAGTACTAAGGATCAATATAAGGTGCTTGCAAGGGAATGACAATTGTGATTGTAGACACTCAAAATCGGTCATCACTCCTACGTCGCTAACCTAATTTTTAACATGTCTTCTATGCCGCATTCAATCTTCATCATATGCTGACTTTGTGTCATTCCTCTAGTTTCAGTTCATTTGAAATCCAACCCTAATCAGTCTTGTTCATTCGCATTTGGTCCTAAATCATTATGATTGACATTTTATCATTTTCAAATCATTCGAATTGGTCTCATCTTGACAATTAGACTCAATTCCCTCTTTGTTGATAATTAATTAGTCATTAATTATCAACCTCTTTATCAATCAATTTCAATCAGTCTTTTGTGACACTCTATTAGCTTTTCATGACACTTTATCAATCAATCTTATCAGTCTCTTATCAAAATCATTATCAATCTTGAGTCTTTTTCGATCTTTTGTCCTATTTTGTTGTCAACCTCAATTGCTTGTCATTATTTTTTATCAATTATTAGCCAATCAATCATCACTATTAGGACCTAATTCAACAACCGGGTTGGGATTCCTTAATCATTTGATCATTTCACCTAGGTTTAATAATTAAGTAATTAATCAACCCCCTTTCTTACTAACATGTCCTCCCTTTTGAATAAATAAATGAATATATTCATTTATTTATTCTTTCACCTTTTTTTTTCCTACAATTAATATTTTTATATATTAATTGCCTAATTTGAGTTATGAGTGAAATTAATAATTTTAAATTATTAATTCCACCTCATTTTCCCCTCTCCCCTTTTCTCTCCATTTGTTGTAGTTTATGTCAAGTTTAAATGGAATATTTGGCATGCAAATAGAAAGTTCCATTTTCCTTTTGATTTAACGACTTTTTGTCTTCACTTCTAATGACAATTTCTCTTTTAACTCATCCTTGCACAGAATCTTAACCATTAGATTGAGTTGATCTTGTCCGTTCAATGTGATTTCAAAGTCTATAAATTGAGCCCTCATTGCTCATTTTCGACAACCACGCTTCGAGTACCCTTATTCTGTCGATTTCACTCTATCTTCGCAATATTGTTTTTCAATTGCACTTGTCTTGTAGGTTAGATCCACAAAAATCCTATTTGAAGGTGAAAGGATAACAATGGAGGTTAATGAAGACAACACATTGGGATGGTTTGCGTATTTATTTTAATGTTTTGTTTTCGTTCTTTCATTGAATGTATTAGGATTCATTTTCATAACTTGTTGCTTTTTGTGGTTAGCTAACTCATGTGTTATGAATCTTATGTCTGTTTTCCTATATACAGTGATAACGTAGAAGATAGGAAATGTAATTAACATTGTAAATAAATGTACATGTAATCTATAAGGAGACCATAGAATATAAAATTTTAAAGTAGAAAGTATGAGGAATCACATTAACATGGTTGTATGTATGTGTCAAGAGAAGAATACTATGTATGTATATATGAATTGTAGAAAGGGGTATATGCCCATGGAAAATAGAGAAAGTTAAGGTCAATTATAAGATAACTATCAAGAATGTAAGGCATATATGAGTGCACATGGATTACCAAAAGGCATAAGAAGATAAGTAGTTGAAATGAATAGAATTATATTAGGAGTGAAGAAGAGGAAATGTGGAGATGAGTGTAGATACATGTCACGGAGTACGAAAATAAAACACATGAACATAAAAAGGTACAAAGAGTTCTATGAGAGTGAATTTAGTCTAGATAGGATATTATATAATATGATCTCTAGCCTAGGATAATCATTATCTATTCTTATAAGACATCACATACAAGTAAGAAGAGCAAAGTAGGAAACATGACACAATGGCGACTAGATCAACAAATATGTCTAAGTTGGGTTAACATAAAAAGGGGATTTTATGCCTTAACAATTCACATCATCCCCAAAAGGTTTGAGTAGGAATTACACAATGAGTGTAAACAACATAAAGTAGACAAAGGCATATGTGAGGATATGAGATATACAAGGAAACATAACATATAACAATGGTCCAAAAATACTTAGATTAACATGTAAAAGGGTATGAACACCCAAGTTAATCAAGAGGAGTGTAGATACACACATACAAAGAAAACATGCTAGGTAGCACATATAGTTAAGAGTTGCACATCATATACCATCATACATTGCCACCCACAATGTGTTAGGATGAGCTCAACCTAGTATCACACTTAACCCATTATAGTGGGGGCCAAAAAGCACAAGCACATACAATGAGTTGAAAATTCATAATAATCTAGTAACAATGAAAAATATTCATCCAATCAATGCATTTGACTAAGTCACCATCATCCACAAGGCCAAAATCATTAGCCATAATTGTAAAAATTGGTTGATGCAACGTTAGCGATCTACACTAGTCATTATTATTAGAAGACAAAGGTGAAACATCAACAACAATTGCAAACATACTATCCCCAAGAGGAAAAATAATACAAAACATGGAAGGAACAATTGAAATAGTAGTCACCACTAAGTCATAAGGAGGAATAAGGGGAGGCTAAACATGATAGTTAGGAGTATTCCTAGAATGTGTTTTAGTATAAGTAGGAGGATAATGAGGATTCTTAGTAATGATATTAGATGTGGGATACATGTGAAGATTGATAGGAGGTTGGGAAGGATCTATAAGACCAATAGGTAAAGAAGGGGATGCCATGGAAGGCGGTATAATATCAAAGGGAGAAGGGGCTTATGACGGGGAGGTAAACTCAAAGAGGGTTAATTCCTTGTCTAAGGGCAGTCAAGTGTTGTCCTAGTGGGCTCCCTTCATTGTTCATTTGGTCTACTAATCAATTTAGACATCTCAAATCTCTAAGAGTGCTCCCAATCAAGATATGCTCACTGGTTGCTCAAGCTTGGCTGAGATTCACAAGGGTAAATCCAACCTCACACTCTCAAACTCCTAACAAATGCTTGCATAGGTTATAGTAGGTGTTTATGATGTTTTCCAAGGGTAATCAACTAGTTTTGAGCATGGGTTTGACTCATTTCCCCATCGCTCCTTCCATTCCCTATTTTCTAGGCCTAGTACCCCTAGAGCCCCAATCGGCCCTACCTAACCGGTTTTTGTGGATTTGCTCACAATTCCCCCAAAGACCCACACAAAATATTTGATGATTAGGATACCCTTTTGGAAGTACTTTCCAATTTATGAAGTGAGGAATCTCAGTCTGACTGTACAGGTACGAAACCCGATAAATGCTTGTTTTAGAGGGTTTTAGGCTTGTTTTGGTCTTTTTCCAAGGGTTAGGTGTCTTCCTTGATCTACCACACCTTCAAACTCACACATATGTTCTACCACACCCCACTTGTTCATTCCAAACACTCTGCAACTCCAACCCTGCTCATCCGTGCAAACACTTGCATAATCTCATTCATTTCCTAACTGGGCTATGATTGAGCTCGCCTAGGAAATGATGCTCATTAGCCTTTCAACAATCTCCAAAGGAAAATAAAAGCTATGTACACTGTACAAAGGTTCCATGTCTCGAGTCCCAAGGGTTATTGAGAAAAACTCAAAGGACTTCAAGTTGGAACCATGTTTGGGCCTCTCAAACCCTTGCTCAGGCCGAGATCTTGCAAAATTGAAAACTCAATTCAAACCTGCAATAAAACTAACCAAAATGCTTCCTGAGCACTACAAGAACATGTACAAAACAACAAGCAAAGAACATCAATGCAATCAATCCATTAAGTATGGATTGTTGCTCTAATTTTTGAAAAATGCAAGGTAAAACTCAAAACTGGTCTCCAATTTGTATTCCAATCTACTCCAGGTGTTCAAAAACCTCATTACATTCATTCTCAAGGAATTTATATGCCATTTTTAGCCTAACTAACTCTCCATCGGTTTCCTAACCAATCCTTTGCTCAAAAATGCAAAAAGTTGCTCAACATTGCAAAAAGTTTTCAAGTAACTTTGACAACTTTTGCCAAAAAGTGCATTTTTGCCTTACATGCTTTGTTTTCTCCTCCAAACCATCTACGATGGCTAAAGACCATTACATTAACATGTCCCAATGCCAAACAAGGCTATTCAAGGCATTTTACATCAAATTCAAGATTATGTCGTTTTAGGCTTACAAGCCAAAATTTGAGCAAATGCATTGTCCTAAGGACATTCAACCTACAAAAACATTTCAAAAATATATGAGGACCTAAGAGAAGACTCTTATTCACCATCTCAAACCAAAATATGAACAAACACACCAAAATGAACAAGTTGGACTCAAAACTAGGTGCTCTTGCACCAACTTAGTTCTAAGCTACTGTAAGGAATGGTAGGGTGCATACTATGATTTATGTTTAGGTGGAGTACATAGTGAATGAAAATATTTAGTCCATGGTTAAGGAAAAGGACAATCTTAGTTGTAGGAAGCAGTTAAAGTAGGGTGTAAGGAGTGGGAATGACTAGAAACCATCTATGTTGGGATGAAAAAAATAGGGTTTTAAATTGGTAGGAGAAATTGTCACTTTTGTGGAGCAAGATCATTCCTAGATTGCTTGTTTTGAGATAGATAGTGGCGTTGATAGTGGCGAGGAGGTGCATACAAATGTTGAATATAACTAGAATCAAGATTATAAGACTTAAGAAATATGTCAATGCCCCTATACAATTTTAAGGTAGTAATCTTAGGAGTTGTAGCCATATGATTAAGATTCTATTGTTCCATGTAGCATTTATATAGATCAAACATAGCATTAGGTTACTTTTATAGAGGAAATTTTGGCTTCCTTATGAAATGATCCATTGTAAAGTTTCTTTACTTGTAAAAGGGTCAATACTCATGACATGAATTAGTAGCCACCTCATAGTCATTGTTCCACATAAATTTCAAGTATTGATGCAGTACCAAGGGGGAAACCTATGCATGCTCAATCCACAAATGTATAAGAAGAAGATGAAATCAATCCAAAGTAGGGATGATCTTAGCCAATATTAGTAATTCCATTATAACATTTAAGAGAAACATTGGATGTGGAATAAGAATCATATTGAGTGTGCATATTCAATAAATGTTACTTTATAATTTTGTGGAATGGTTCCATCAATATTCCTTTAGTATGTCCATAATTTTGAATGTACTAAGTACCATGAATATTGCTATTAGGCATCTTGTTAGATGAAATAGAAATTGTAATGATAACTTGTACAAGAGAATACTTTGAGGGGAAAACATCCAAAAGCCCCTAGTAAGAATTACATTACGATGCTAATAAAATAAAAATTATCTCCTATATATACTAACTTATGCCATGGATGCCACCTAGGTTGACTTACCTACTCGTATATGACTAAATAAATGATCATATGAATTAAGGGTTATGCTAGCCACAAGTTAAACATACACATCCTTTGGACACTATAGAATTAAGGGCATAGAAAGCTCTACCTTCACACAAGTATTGCCCTCGATGTTGATCAATTATGGATGCTTTTTCTCAAAATATTCATCTTCCCATTTGACATCTTCAAAATACAAATAATTCTATTTGATGTATTATTTTACGATTTTCCTAGTCCTCAATTCTTTGTGCATGTTTGGAAAGTTAACTTAGGGTTCAAGATGGGCCTTCCCTCTACATCTAGATCATGTAGAACTATTTGTATTAAAATTTTACATTTTGATCAATTTGTTGCTTCATTTTGTTATATGTCTTTGACTTGTTCTTCATGAGACTAAAGAGTACCTCTTGTTGGTAATGAACACATTCTTCCACTTTACCTTTTGGTGTACCTTCGAAGAAGAGGTAGTAAGTCTTTTTGACTAATCCCTCAATTTTCTTGTGGATTTGGTGTATAAATCTTTGACTATTATACCTCCAATGACAATAGTTGACCCACACCCCTATCTACTCCCTTGTTAGTGATCTTTTATATTTGGTTCAAACTTATCATTTGTGGATACTTTGCATTAAACTCCCTTAGCTCAAATGTTTTATAAAACACATGAATAAATCCTAAAAGTTCATATAAAGTTATTCCTAAGGTAGTGAACTATTAGATTCCCCAAAAAAATTCTCTAGCCATGAGGATATCAAACATAGGATAATAAGTATGTAGTTTCCCATGGTGAGTTTAGTACTAAGGCATTTCCTTGAACAATTGATTGTACCTCCAATTTCAATCATAACCTAAAATTTTGAGGTTGGATAATAGTTCAACCATGTTTTATAATTTTTTTTTGATGAAGCTATTGTTAGATTATGCAACAAGCAAGAACCGAGCTAGGATCTGATGTCGGTCGTAGATCACATACAACTCCAAGAAACAAATGATCGAAGATCAAAATTGCTGAATGAAGATAAATCTGATATGAGAGAAAAACATCGAGATAGAAGAGAATTTGGAGAAGACTCTCACCGAGTTGTCACTAAACTAGTGAAGGTGAGAGTATAATGCTTATTATATAGAAGAATAATAGCATATACATCCAAGGGGTACATTAACTCCTATTCCCCATAAAAAGTGGGAGGTTTTACCTACTTGGTAAATGCCAAAACATGTGGCATAACCTCCTTACATGAACAGAGGAAAGGAGTTGAAAAAGTTGGCACATAAGGCCAAAAGAGGGTGAGAAACCCAACTACCCCATAACCCACTTAGGAAATGACAAAATAGTGGTTATGAGAGGTGGCACAACAAGCCAAAAGAGGGTGTGTAATTTAACTACCCATGTGAGGTGTAGAGTCACACATGTAGTTGAAGTATTTTGCCACGTGTCCTCATATTAACCACTCCTAATAACCTAAACAAGCTTAAGAACACATGTGTAGGAAAAATAAATATCCCTTAACATAAGGGAAATAAAAAACCTACACTAACAGCTATAAGTATTTCTTGAGTCAATCAATACTATTAACTTCTTTTGCTTAAGGAAATCTAATATCTTAAGGGTTTGTGGGATGCCAATACCTAATAATGCATGACACAAGATGGTTGGACACATTTTGTGTCTTCCATAACCACTATATCCTATTCATTAATTTCTTCATCATAGTTGCCTTCATGTATAATAATTTCTTCTTAGTATATTTATGTTCTCAATTGTATTTTTCATCAAAGTTATTTAATATAACTATTTGGCCCTTTTTTCTTCAATTTGTTGAAGTGTCAATCTCATAGGTTGAAGGAATGATGATGTAGGGGTTCTTCAATCTATGTTGCTATAAAATTTTTCCCTTTTGTTATCCAAAATCTTTTCATCTATCCACCTTACGATAATAATTGGACATGAAATTGGATTGAATATGCATACCTTAAATTTAATTTAGTCCCTTTTCTTCAAAATTTCCTTTGTAACATGCTCCACCGTTAAGGTTTGGAATTGTTGAGTATACTCCTTGACTGTACCTATTTACTCTACTTAATAATCTAGTTAAATAAGCTACCATAAGATTGTCACTATAATGTGTAGTGAGTTCCTCTTGGAAGAAATCACATGACAACACATTCCTTCTTTTTCTTCTCTTTACATAGTCAATGATGCTAAGTGAAGTGGTATAGTTCCAAGTATAAGGATGCTATTGGAACCTTCTATTGACATGGGACATAATGATGATCAAAGAACTACTCTCTCTGGTAGAGCCAATTGGTCGAATTCTTGACATTTAGTTGTTCCTTGCATATTAATAATGATCAAAGAACTACTCCCTTTGTTAGAGCGAGTTGGTTGGATTCTTGCCATTTAGTTGTTCCTTGCATATTTCATCTCTTTGAATGTTTTTTAGGATACTATGCTGCATACAAGCTATGGAAGAGGACAAGTGCTTCTAACCAATGAAGTGTATCCTAAAACATTATTATATTATTTGAAAATGAAAGACGGTGATAAGATTACAAATCATTTAATTTCTTTTAATTTGGTTACAAGTCAACTAGTTTCTAAATATGTTAAAATGCAAGAGGAAGATAAATGGATCTTTTTACTTTTCTCTTTTTCAATTGTAGAAATTTATTTTCTAGTTCCTAGTGGTGATGTAAAGTTAAAATATGGACACTCATTGTTACTTTAGTTTCAAAGAAAATGAGAAGGAAATCCATAAACAATGGCTCAAAGGATGCCTTGTATATTTAGGGAAGGACTAAGAATTTAAATATGGGTATGATAGGTATAGGAAGAAATTAAAAAGTAGATATAAAGATCAATAGGTGAATCCCAAACCCTAGGGAAGAGAAGAGTAACAAATAGGAACAATCACAAGAAAGAGAATTTGAAGAGGGAATGTAGAAAAAATAAATCCTTTGATTCTTCCACAAAGAAATCTTCTAATGATGGTGATACTTATGCTTTATATATCTCTACTTATACTATTAGTAATGATTCTTGGCTCATTGATTTAGATTGATCCTACCATTTGACTCTAATGTTAGTTTTCATCTTATGAGGATTATGATGGAGGCAAAGCCTCCCCATGGGGGCTTCACTGGCTAGGCAATATTATATCACGTGCAGTCATATTGGGGGGTTTAATATCCCAAAAATGAGGGTGCAATATACTGCTTATCAGTGAAAATATAAGAGTTTTTAATTCCGACTATGAAAAAATACAATATTTGGTGAAAATATGGGGCTTTTAATTCGGGTTGTGTATTGGGAGGGGGTGACAAAAAAGGAGTCTAGGGCAATATTTTTTGAAATAGGGGGATTCTTTAGTATGCTATGAACACACGTGCTATAACCTAGGCTCACTAAGTGAAGCCCTCGTGAGCTTCCCTTGGTAATGAAACTCTCTACTGGATTGTTGGTGAAGGAAATGCATAGTTGTTTTTCAATTACATAGGAGGATTAAATCCCATGATAATATTTTTCACATTCTTGGACTTGTGAGAAAAATCCTTTATAAATCCAAATTGAATGAGTTTGTAATACAAGTGTCATTTGGCAATTCTTGTTCTACGTTGGTAAGATAGAGAGTTTGGTGGTAGCTAAAAGATATCATGTTGGAACTTTATTTGGGTTGAATGCCTCCATGTTTGTAACTCTACCAATACAGCTAGAAAATTTAAAAACACATATATGTTGTGGTACTAACATTTGGGTCACATTGGAGAAAAATATCCATGAACCTTGATTAATGAAAAGATAATTGACATTTTTTCTTATTTTGATAAGCATTTTGATTAGTGTGAGTATTTTGGGTTTAGTAATATTTCCTTCTATAAATTATAAGACAAAGTGATTGTCACAACCCTCCTTTTTAAAATACTATTCTATTATATTTTTTTTGGATAAGCTATTTAAATGATTGAATAAATGTTATAAAAAAGAATGAAAAATAATAACACACACACACACACACATGGAAAATATACATTATTCTTATTTATTTATTTTCCACATTCAATTATGACACATGTTGTAGGAATAATAAGAAGCTTCTAGAGGATTCTCCACCACCTTGCATGTAACTCCTCCACTAAGTCTAATCAATTTGCATGAAGTCCAAAATTGGGAAAGAATCTCCTTTTTAATTAAATTTTCTAGATAGTGGAATAGAGGGATTTTTCTTATAAATGATATGCAAGTTTTAAAAAATGGGAGTTGGTTATTCCTTGTAGAAATTCTTCTCTCAAGTAATTGTTTTGGTAGTCATATTTCATTTTGGAGAATAGCTAAGGTTGCTTTGGAGGATTTTTTTTTCAAGCTTGAAGGATCAAGGGAGGCTAATTGAAGGATTCATAGGGGATTCTACATCAATTTCAAGTATCCAGGTTCTTTTAATTCAGTTTTATTTTATTTTGAATCATGCATCTTGTTCTTGCTGCGAATTAGATTAGATCAATCTTGTTTCAATTCCTTGATGAGAATTAGATCAATTTGTTTCAATTCCTTGCTGAGTATTAGATTAGTAAAAGAAAAAAAAAAAAAAAAGATTTTTTTTCAATTCCTTGCTAAGAATTAGATTAGATCAATCCTTATTTCCTCCCTCTAATTCATCTCTCTGGTTTTTCGAATAGAAATCTGAATCTCAATCTTTAAATAGATCTCTTTGTGAATAATAGTTGAATCAAAATTCCTCTGTGAATATCAGTTGAAGTTGAAGAATATATCTCCTGTGAATGAATCCTTGATCTCATTTGATCCCATAAATATTTTTTTCTATTATCTGGTTATATATTCTCTCTGTGAAAATTAGTTGAAATGGAAGGATAGATTTCGCTGTGAATAATTCTCTGTGATTTTCTCATTTGGTTCCATTAATGTTTTTGAGTCTGGTTATATATTTTCTCTGTGAAAATTAGTCGAAATGGAAGGATAGATTTCGATGTGAATAATTCTCTGTGATATTCTCATTTGGTTCCATTAATGTTTTTATGTCTGGTTATCTGCCTCTCTCTGGAAATAATAGTTGAAACTGAGGAATAGATCTCTCTGTGAATAACCCTCTGTGTTATTCACTCCTGCAAATAAATCCTTATTGTTTACATTAATATTTATCTCTCATATACTGGTTATATAATACTCTCTGTGCTTAAATAATTTAAAACTGGAAACCATATATATATATATATATAAAAGTTGTTAAATTATCGCAAGAGAAAATACAATAAAAGAAAATGATGATGCAACACAGTACGAAGAAATGTACAGCGAAATGATTTGCATAGGGTTGAGGGCCGCTGCAGGGAGGGGACGACGTAGTCATGTCGTAGGTTGAGGGGGTACCTAGTGGTACCCTCCACTAACCTACGGGAGTGGCCACAGGGTAGTGGGGGGGACCACGACGGTCCCCTCATCACTGCGGGTCTGCGCCCACAGGTCCGCAGTGATGATGGGACCCGTGGGCCCTTCCCACTCTCCGGTACCATGTCATTGAACAAAAAAAAAAAAAATCAATTTTAAATGTTAAGTGTTAAATCTTTTTTTTTTATATACATAAAGTTTTAGTTTAATTAAATTCTTTATATATATATATATATAATTTTAGTTTAATAAAATTTTTAACTTAGGTAAATTTTTTTTAGATTTATAATTAGTTTTAGCAATTTATAAACCGCAAACTAAACTATACCAAATATTATAAATTAGACTTTTTTTTTATCCACTTAAGCAATTGATCCATATTAAATGATTTGAAGCTAAATTCTATTTTGGGATTAGTGGCTTTATAAGCAATATTCTCGCATGTAATTACACTACTTTCGCCTCATGCAAATTCCTTACATTGATTACCTTTATTGGCGTCTCCATCTCCATGCAAGTTTCACATTTAAATATTATTATGCAACTTTCCCAATCGTTATTATAATGCAAGTTTCCCAATCGTTATTATTATGCAAAGTTATATTTCAAGTTTTGAATAATAAATAATGTTAGTTATGGCTATTATTCCATGTAATTCATCAAGTAGTTATCTCAATTAATTGAGCCTTGCAATGTCTAAATTCATGATTATTTTTCAAGCATGATGTTTATCATAAGTTAGAAAATAAAATAAAGGAAGTTGGAAAACCGAAACCTAGTAGCGTTCGGTATATACAGTGCCTCTAGGTCACGCTTACGGGTAATGCCGTCGTGTTGAACTACTGCACTTAACGCCTAATAAAGCTACATCAACGACATCTGTGGCATCGTCCCTATAAATCGTCGGGGAGTAATAAGGGACACTTGGAAGTTAAAATCCAAGGGGCGGGTAATCCCCCTTGGATTGATAATTTAATAAGATAATTCTAAAACGATCTTTCATTCACTGAGTTAAACTATAGTAAACCCCTATAGGGATGTTGAGTGAAATGCTTTTATGAAAATTTTTTAATCTCGAAGAATTGCTGTCAATTGACAATTGGTCATGGATGACGCTTATGATAAGATTTTAGGATCTAGTGTTTTAGGCCACAAGCCATAGGCCATCTTGAGCCTTTGCTTAAGCGCTACCACCGTGGGTAGCAACCGCAGAGAAATTGTTTGGGACATTGACCCTAGAAAGGGTTGCATACCCACTAATCAGTTTACATCAAACCATAGAGTAGAAAATAGAACTACATACTTTACGCCTTGATCCCGTGCCGAAGCGGGTATGTAGGCAGTCTTGGGACAGAGTTGTCCCTCGTACTCAGGCGTTCGTGGGTGGGGTCTAGGCTTGGTAAAGGAAAGATTGAGTAAGAATCCTATTTGAAAGATAAGATAATTAAAATTGGAAAAAGTAATTCAATGCATACTCGAAAGGAATCTCGTATGGATTCGCTTGACTTCCCGAGGCTTTAAGCCAAATTCTGAGGCGGAATTCAAGCTTGTATTATGTTATTCAATTACTCCTAAGGACGGCGACCTCGGTGCACTTCTGTTAGAAGAGTGTAGTACTTAGTGAGTGACTCGGGACCTGAATGGTCCCAATGAGTCTAAGTCTCTGGCCAGAGCACCTCCTATCCCGATTGGATAGATGCCTACCCCGTATGGGCAGATGCCTATCCCGTATTGGAGAGATGAAATCTTATGTCCTGTATGGACAAACGCCTAACCCGTATGGTTAGATGCTCATCCCGGATGGATGAATGCCTAATCCAAATGGATGGATGCCCATAGTATGCAATTGAATCAAACACAATGATTAAATTAAACACACAAAAAAAAGAATGGTCAATTTTGTTGTGTTAATTATGGTGGGTTATTACATGTGGTATCAGAGCAAAGGTTCAAATCTAGGCCTTGTGCTCACTTCAATTTATTCAACTAAGGGAATGTTTTGCAATGGTAGAAATTAAATTTTAAAATCCTAAACCAAGAACTAACTACATAATTTAACTTTCAGGTAAAAAACTAGAATGGCTAGAGGAAGAGGAAGAGGAAGAGGAAGGGGAAATGGAAGACGTACTAGGAGTCAAAGGGAAGAAAACCATGAGGAAAACCATGAAGAAAACCATGAGGAAGACCCTGAAGAGGATTGACACAACCCAAGAAATAATGAAGATGGGGTCAAAGCTATAATCGACCTTCTAATCGAACAAAGAGATAAAATCAACTACTTGGAACAAACAATGCAGGACCTTAGGGAAAGGCGGAATGACTTTGAAAATAGAAGTGGTACCGATAATGGAAACCCTGGTAGCAATCACGGGAATATGATGGGTAATAGAAAGGAAAATAACATATTGGAACTCTCCAAGGACTTAAAGAAAATCACCCCTCCTAAGTTTGATGGGAGGCAAATTGGTGAAGGAGCTGAGAATTGGCTAAATGAAATGGAAAAGTATTTTGAACTAAGAGATTTTAGCGAAACAACCAAGGCTTTATGGGGTTCCTATCAACTCACAGGGGAGGCAGCTAGTTGGTGGACCAACACCAAGGAACAAAATGGGTATAGCAAGGATACAGTCACACGGGATCAATTTATTCACCACTTCCGAGAGAGGTGGCTCCCTCAATTGTTCTTTGATGAGAAGGTGACAGAATTCCATAATCTACATCAAGGGCCCCTATCCATTCAACAATATTGGGATAAGTTCACCAAGTTGCTTAAATATGTACCTATGTACCAGAAAGATGAAGAAGGCCAAGCAAGGAAGTTCATTTTGGGGCTAAATACCAACATAGGGGCAAAGGTTGACATGCATGGACCCAAAAACATGAACGAAGTACTTGAAAAGTCCCTAAGGCAAGAGAGGAAGATTCAAACACTAGCAGGGCAGAACTATAATGGGAACCACTCATTTAAAAGGAAGCTGGAATTCAACGGGAACACTAATTTCAACAAAGGTCAAAGGAATAATTCTTTCAAAAGAAGGCCACCTCCTAATCAATATCAGAGGAATGGAAATAATAATAATAACAGGGGCAATAATAACAGAGGCAACTATAACGGGAATGACTAGCAGAACAAGGTAACTTATCCACCCAGGGCCAATGAAACAAGGAATGATCCCCCTAGGAATCAAGGTAGGAGGGGTCCACG
Organism: Cryptomeria japonica; assembly: GCF_030272615.1. Classification (NCBI taxonomy): domain Eukaryota; kingdom Viridiplantae; phylum Streptophyta; class Pinopsida; order Cupressales; family Cupressaceae; genus Cryptomeria; species Cryptomeria japonica. The sequence goes on along the minus strand of NC_081412.1, from coordinate 240,578,459 downwards.
AGGTGGATGCTTCATGTGTGGGGGAAACCATTTTGCTAGAGAGTGTCGTAGGATGCAAGGACAGATTAGGGCCAATCAACCCCAACAAGGGCCCCAACAAAGGATTCATGCAGCAGTTAGGAAACGAAGAGGAAGATACTAGAATGTTCCCATGGAAACTACAGGTACACTATTTGAACAACCAATTTCAATTCTAATTGACACTGGATCATCTGAATGTTTCATCTCACCTGAATTAGTAAGCAAACATGCATTAAAAGTTAATCAAATGGAGTCATCATGGACGGTTCAATATGGGGATAAGGCAACTAGGGAAGTAACTAAGTGTTTGCCAAGGGCAAGGGTACAATTTCCTGAGTTCGAAACAAGGGTAGATCTCTATGTGACACCCCTAGGATTATATGATGTAATTATTGGAATGAGTTGGTTAACAAACCATCAAGCTGATGTAGATTGCTATAACAAAGTTGTTGAATGTTTGGATGATGGGGGGAAAAAGGTCAAAATCCAAGGAAAGTTTAAACCCATTAATATAGAAACCATACCAGCCATGCAATTAAAGAAGGAAAGAAGAAGAGGAGGCCAAATCTATATGGTTGAAATTGATGAAGGAAAAGAGGAGAATACACCAACCTTTGAAAATACCCCTTTCTTAAAAGAATTCAAGGATGTTTTTCCAGAAGAATTACCCGGCTTACCCCCTAAGAGGAAGTTTGACTTTTCTATCGAAGTGCTACCAGGAGCTGAACCAAAATCAAGGGCACCTTACCGAGTGAACACAACTGAATTACAAGAGCTCAAAATGCAATTAGAGGAACTCTTAGCTAAGGGATTAATAAGGCCAAGTGTATCACCATGGGGAGCACCAGTCTTATTTGTTAAGAAGGATGAAACCTTAAGACTATGCATCGACTATAGGATGTTGAACAAGGTCACAATAAAGAATAGGTATCCCTTACCTCGCATAGAGGATCTTTTTGACCAAATGAAAGGAGCAGCAATTTTCTCAAAGATAGACCTCCGGTCAGGGTACCATCAACTCAGAATTAAGGAGGAAGACATTCGGAAGACAACTTTTAGGACTAGATATGGGCATTATGAATTCACAGTAGTTCTTTTTGGATTAACCAACGCCCCAGCTGCATTTATGAACCTAATGAATAGTGTACTCCATGACTACTTGGATAAATTTGTTTTGGTAATTTTGGATGACATATTGATTACTCTAGGAATGAGGAGGAACATTTAGTACACCTACAAATTGTTTTGCAAAGGTTGAGAGAACATAAGTTATATGGAAAATTGTCAAAATGTGCCTTCTTTGAGGAAAAGATTCACTGCCTTGGGTATATAATATGAAAGGAAGGAATAGCAGTTGATCTAGATAAAATAAAGGCAATAGTAGAATGGCCGATCCCTAAAAACATTTTAGAGGTAAGAAGCTTTATGGGGCTAGTAGGTTACTATAAGAGGTTTGTGGAAGGATTTTCTAAGATAGCAAACCCCATCACCTCATTACAAAGGAAGGGTAAAAGATTTTTGTGGACAGAACAAAGTGATAAGGCATTCCAAATTTTGAAAGGGAAACTAACTTCAACACCCATTCTAAAGGTACCAGATCCGAATGGACACTTCACAGTCGTAACTGATGCTTCCATTGAAGGTTTAGGAGGAGTACTTGTCCAAGATGAAGGGGTAGTAGCTTATGAATCCAGAAAGCTAAAGACTCATGAAGTCAATTATGCACCCCACGACTTAGAGTTGGCAGCGATGGTCCGTGCCCTACAAAAATGAAGACACTTCTTACTAGGGAAGCCCTTTGAGTTAAAGTCAGATAACCAAGGACTAAAGTACATCTTTACCCAACCCCACTTAAATGCCAGACAAAGAAGGTGGTTAGAGTTTCTAAGTGAATATGATTTTGAAATTGAATATATTAAGGGGAAGGAAAATAGGGTGGCAAATGCCTTAAGTAGGAGGAGACACTTGATGACTATAGCAACATTCAAAACTTCTTTTAAAAGGCAAGTAATGGATGAACAAGGACATAAGCCATGGTATGAACAAGTCAAATTGACTTTAGAATACGATCCAACCGATCCTAAGATTCAAGGGTATACATTAGACGAAGATGGGTTGCTCAGATACAATAACAGAATCTATATTCCTAATTCAGGGAACTTAAGGGAAGTAGTCTTGTCGGAGGCTCACAATGCCCCTTATTCAGGGCACCCAGGAGTTAACAAACTTTATGCAGATCTAAAGAAGTTCTCTCAACCTTTGCAAAACAATTTGTAGGTGTACTAAATGTTCCTCCTCATTCCTAGAGTAAATCAATATGTCATCCAAAAATACCAAAACAAATTTATCCAAGTAGTCATGGAGTACACTATTCATTAGGTTCATAAATGCAGCTGGGGCATTGGTTACACCAAAAGGAACTACTGTGAATTCATAATGCCCATATCTCGTCCTGAAAGTTGTCTTCGGAATGTCTTCCTCCTTAATTCTGAGTTGATGGTACCCTGACTAGAGGTCTATCTTTGAGAAAACTGCTACTCCTTTCATTTGGTCAAAAAGATCCTCTATGCGACGTAAGGGCTACCTATTATTTATTGTGACCTTGTTCAACATCCTATAGTCGATGCATAGTCTTAAGGTTCCATCCTTCTTCTTAACAAATAAGACTGGCGCTCCCCATGGTGATACACTTGGCCTTATTAATCCCTTAGCTAAGAGTTCCTCTAATTGCATTTTGAGCTCTTGTAATTCAGTTGTGTTCACTCGGTAAGGTGCCCTTGATTTTGGTTCAGCTCCTGGTAGCACTTCGATAGAAAAGTCAAACTTCCTCTTAGGGGGTAAGCCGGGTAATTCTTCTGGAAGAACATCCTTGAATTCTTTTAAGAAAGGGGTATTTTCAAAGGTTGGTGTATTCTCCTCTTTTCCTTCATCAATTTCAACCATATAGATTTGGCCTCCTCTTCTTCTTTCCTTCTTTAATTGCATGGTTGATATGTTTTCTATATTAATGGGTTTAAACTTTCCTTGGATTTTGACCTTTTTCCCCCCATCATCCAAACATTCAACAACTTTGTTATAGCAATCTACATCAGCTTGATGGTTTGTTAACCAACTCATTCCAATAATTACATCATATAATCCTAGGGGTGTCACATAGAGATCTACCCTTGTTTCGAACTCAGGAAATTGTACCCTTGCCCTTGGCAAACACTCAGTTACTTCCCTAGTTGCCTTATCCCCATATTGAACCGTCCATGATGACTCCATTTGATTAACTTTTAATGCATGTTTGCTTACTAATTCAGGTGAGATGAAACATTCAAATGATCCAGTGTCAATTACAATTGAAATTGGCTGTTCAAATAGTGTACCTATAGTTTTCACGGGAACATTCTGGTATCTTCCTCTTCGTTTCCTAACTGCTGCATGAATCCTTTGTTGGGGCCCTTGTTGGGGTTGATTGGCCCTAATCTGTCCTTGCATCTTGGGACACTCTCTAGCAAAATGGTTTCCCCCACACATGAAGCATCCACCTGGAGGACCCCTCCTACCTTGATTCCTAGGGGGATCATTCCTTGTTTCATTGGCCCTGGGTGGATAAGTTACCCTGTTCTACTGGTCATTCCTGCTATAGTTGCCTCTGTTATTATTGCCCCTGTTATTATTATTATTTCCATTCCTCTGATATTGATTAGGAGGTGGCCTTCTTTCGGAAGAATTATTCCTTTGACCTTTGTTGAAATTAGTGTTCCCATTGAATTCCTGCTTCCTTTTAAATGAGTGGTTCCCATTATAGGTCCACCTTGCTAGTGTTTGAATCTTCCTCTCTTGCCTTAGGGACTTTTCAAGTACTTCGTTCATGTTTTTGGGTCCATGCATGTCAACTTTGCCCCTATGTTGGTATTTAGCCCCAAAATGAACTTCCTTGCTTGGCCTTCTTCATCTTTCTGGTACATAGGTACATATTTAAGCAACTTGGCGAACTTATCCCAATATTGTTGAATGGATAGGGGCCCTTGACGTAGATTATGGAATTTTGTCACCTTCTCATCAAAGAACAATTGAGGGAGCCACCTCTCTCGGAAGTGGTGAATAAATTGATCCCATGTGATTGTATCCCTGCTATACCCATTTTGTTCCTTGGTGTTGGTCCACCAACTAGCTGCCTCCCCTGTGAGTTGATAGGAACCCCATAAAGCCTTGGTTGTTTCGCTAAAATCTCTTAGTTCAAAATACTTTTCCATTTCATTTAGCCAATTCTCAGCTCCTTCACCAATTTGCCTCCCATCAAACTTAGGAGGGGTGATTTTCTTTAAGTCCTTGGAGAGTTCCAATATGTTATTTTCCTTTCTATTACCCATCATATTCCCTTGATTGCTACTAGGGTTTCCATTTTTGGTACCACTTCTATTTTAAAAGTCATTCTGCCTTTCCCTAAGGTCCTGCATTGTTTGTTCCAAGAAGTTGATTTTATCTCTTTGTTTGGTTAGAAGGTCGATTATAGTTTTGACCCCATCTTTGTTATTTCCTGGGTTGTGTCGATCCTCTTCAGGGTCTTCCTCATGGTTTTCTTCCCTTTGACTCCTAGTATGTCTTCCATTTCCCCTTCCTCTTCCTCTTACTCTTCCTCTTCCTCTAGCCATTCTAGGTTTTTACGTGAAAGTTAAATTATGTAGTTAGTTCTTGATTTAGGATTTTAAAATTTAATTTATACCATTGCAAAACATTCCCTTAGTTGAATAAATTTAAGTGAGCACAAGGCCTAGATTTGAACCTTTGCTCTGATACCACATGTAATAACCCACCATAATTAACTCAACAAAATTGACCATTCTTTTTTTTTTGTGTTTAATTTAATCATTGTGTTTGATTCAATTGCATACTCTGGGCATCCATCCATTTGGATTAGGCATTCATTCATCTGGGATGAGCATCTAACCATTTGTCCATACGGGACATAAGATTTCATCTATCCAATACGGGATAGGCATCTGCCCATATGGGGTAGGCATCTATCCAATCGGGATAGGAGGTGCTCTGGCCAGAGACTTAGACTCATCGGGACCATTTGGGTCCTGAGTCACTCACTAAGTACTACACTCTTCTAACAGAAGTGCATCGAGGTCGCCGTCCTTAGGAGTAATTGAATAACATAATACAAGCTTGAATTCCGCCTTGAAATTTGGCTTAAAGCCTCAGGAAGTCAAGCGAATCCATATGGGATTCCTTCCGAGTATGCATTGAATTACTTTTTCCAATTTTAATTATCTTATCTTTCAAATAGGATTCTTACTCAATCTTTCCTTTACCAAGCCTAGACCCCACCCACGAACGCCTGAGTATGAGGGACAACTTCGTCCCAAGACTACCTACATACCCGCTTCGGCACGGGATCAAGGCGTAAAGTATGTAGTTCTATTTTCTACTCTATGGTTTGATGTAAACTAATTAGTGGGTACGCAACCCTTTCTAGGGTCAATGTCCCAGACAGTTTCTCTGCGGTTGCTACCCACGATGGTAGCGCTTAAGCAAAGGCTCAAGATGGCCTATTGCTTGTGGCCTAAAACACTAGATCCTAAAATCTTATCATAAGCGTCATCCATAACCAATTGTCAATTGACAACAATTATTCGAGATTAAAACAATTTCATAAAAACATTTCACTCAACATCCCTATAGGGGTTTACTGTAGTTTAACTCAGTGAATGAAAGATTGTTTTAGAATTATCTTATTAAATTATCGATCCAAGGGGGATTACCCGCCCCTTGGATTTTAACTTCCAAGTGTCCCTTATTACTCCCCAACGATTTATAGGGATGATGCCACATACGTCATTGATGTAGCTTTATTAGGCATTAAGTGCAGTAGTTCAACATGATGGCATTACCTATAAGCGTGACCCAGAGGCACTGTATATACCGAACACTACTAGGTTTTGGTTTTCCAACTTCCTTTATTTAATTTTCTAACTTATGATAAACATCATGCTTGAAAAATAATTATGAATTTAGACATTGCAAGGCTCAATTAATTGAGATAACTACTTGATGAATTACATGGAATAAAAGCCATAACTAACATTATTTATTATTCAAAACTTGAAATATAACTTTGCATAATAATAACGATTGGGAAACTTGCATAATAATATTTAAACGTGAAACTTGCATGGAGATGGAGACACCAATAAAGGTAATCAATGTAAGGAATTTGCATGAGGCGAAGGTAGTGTAATTACATGCGAAAATATCGCTTATAAAGCCACTAATCCCAAAATAGAATTTAGCTTCAAATCATTTAATATGGATCAATTGCTTAAGTGGATTAAAAAAAAGTCTAATTTATAATATTTGGTATAGTTTAGTTTGCGGTTTATAAATTGCTAAAACTAATTATAAATCTAAAAAAAAATTACCTAAGTTAAAATTTTTATTAAACTAAAATTATATATATATATATATAAATAATTTAATTAAACTAAAACTTTATGTATATTAAAAAAAAAAGATTTAACACTTAACATTTAAAATTGATTTTTTTTTTCTGGGGAGTGGGAAGGGCCCACGGGTCCCATCATCACTGCGGGTCTGTGAGCGCAGACCTGTAGTGATGAGGGGACAACCGTGGTCCCCCCCACTACCCTGTGGCCAGTGTCGTAGGTTAGTGGAGGGTACCACTAGGTACCCCCTCAACTTGCGACATGACTACGTCGTCCCCTCCCTGCAGCGGCCCTCAACCCTATGCAAATCATTTCACTGTACATTTCTTCGTACTGTGTTGCATCATCATTTTGTTTTGTTTTCTTTTCTTTTGCGATAATTTAACAACTTATATATATATATATATATATATATATATATATATATATATATATATATATATATATATATATATATATATATATATATATATATATATATATATAGCGTCCTAAAATTGTGACACTTGCAATTTCGACTGCATTTGGGTCTTCACGATGGCGGCGCAACGTTGAACCTGAATGGAGACCCTGAAACCTGTTTACGACATCAAAAACTGCATCTTTCTGCACCTTGGCTTGATCCTCCTTGCACCCTGCTGTCCCGGGAGGTGGGACCATGGCGCCTAGTGCCCTGGTCCCTCGGGACCATGGCGCCCAACACCCTGGTCCCTGGCCCTATTTTGGGCCCGGTCTCTTGTTGGGCATCGGGTCTTTAAGTTTGCAATTTGGAAAATAATGTTCCTAGGTCGGCCTAAGGTTGGAAAAATCAGTCTCCTAACCCTAATTGACAAGTATATAAACTACATTTCCCTTCCCAAAAGAGGGAGGAAAAACATATGTAGGCAAGAGGCGGAAGCGATATTCAAACATTCAAACATTCAAAAATTCAAGCATTCCTTCAAGCAATTGAGCATTCTAAGTCTCCATTCAAGGCTAGGTGTTGCATTCAAGACAAGGATTCAACCATTGAAGAGGAGATCACCTACAACATACAACATACACCATCATTACACCTTCACATGTAAGAATACAAACATTCTTACAACAAGGTATCAGTACTTGATTACATTACAAACACTTACATTTACAACATTCTCATTTCTTGGTTAATTCCAAAACCGGGGTTTGACCTAAAGGCAAACCCCTAATCCCTAACCCCCCAATCGTCCTCTCTTTTCTGCGTGTAGGTTGCAGGTACGCGGCTGTAATTGAAGATCTGGAATCCTTGTGCAGAGACAAACATATCCCCCTTCGTTTCACAGATTTTTCGGAGGACCGTGTGCACTCCGGGTGCCATCATCCCATCAACTTTCGCTCAAACTTGCAGGACAGCATCGTCTCGACATTTTACTGCTAATTTCAGGTTCGTAGCTTCATCCCGTGTCCCTATCTCCGTCTACAAGCGAATCTTTCTTACTTTTACATACACTCCTAGTTCAATCCTTCTATCTACATTCTTTACAAAAGAGGGTATCCTTGCTGTCTCAACCCTTGAAACTCATTTAGAATTCAATCTTGCATTGTGTGGGATTGGATCTTGTGAGTTTCAACCCCTCTTTTGAATGTAAAGTCTCTCCTAAGTGAAAACCGTCAATCCTAGTGACCTCCTTTCTCTCTCCATGGAGTGGGGGAACACCTAGGGTTCGATTTTCCGCTTTACATTTTGGTGAACCCGACGTGAACATCCTAATTCTGATTATTCATGGTTAGATCTGAAATTTTTTTTTTGCTTCCTTAATTACATTTCCATGTTTGATCTTTTGCAAATTTTAGAAGTTAATTGCATAAAAACCCTAAATCATCTTTTTAGTAATTGAGCTTGTGAAATGTTTAATTGTTAATGCTTGTTCCAGATCTACCCTTCTATTGCAAATTGTCAAATCATATTTGTGCTTTAATTCTGAAAATTAAGTGGTTAAGTGTCAAAACCCTAATTTTTAAAACCCTCTTGATTCAACCTTTGACTGATGATTTCACTGATCAAAACACCTCCAAATCAGCTATAACTTTGGATTCCGCAACAAAATCATAATATCTCTCATCCCTGAAAATTTTGAAAAAAGTTGCGAGGACCGTGTGCAACCCGAGCGCCATCGTCCCCGACATTTTTTCTGAAATTTTGAGAGCTAGATCTTACTGTATTCTTCTGCTAGAATCTAGAATCTTGGCTGATTTCATCAATTCCAACACTTTCAAAATTAAAGTCAAAGTTGGTCTAGTAATTGCTTGGATTAAGGCTTATAATCATTCAAAAATTGTTGAAATTGAAATTTTGTGTTAAAATTGTGTTTCTTACAGTCCTAAATCTGAAAAGTGTGTTGGCATTCATTCGAAATTTCAGTGCTTTATTCAAATTCTTGCAGTTTGTGACTTTTGAAATTAAGTGTTTAATTGCAACAACTTTGATTTCTTCTTTCAAATTTGAATTTTGCATGAAATCGAGTCAACTTTTAAATTTCAAAGCTTGCATTGCTTTCAGTATTCCCTCTAAAATCATAAAATTCAAAATTTCAGTTTCCCTCTCTTTTTCAAAATTCAAATTTTGCATTTTTCAACAATCTTGGTAGGGTTCAATTTTGAGATTGCAACTTTAATTTGGCCTATCTACAGATCGTGAAATCACTCAATTTTTTCAGATTAGCTTTAAAATCATCATAACTTTCATCCTTGAAAATTTTGAAAAAAGTTGCGAGGACCGTGTGCACTCCGTTCGCCACGGTCCCTGACATTTTTTCTAAAACTTCGGGAGATTGTCATGATTGCATTTAACAGCTTAAATCTAGGAGATTGGCTGATTTTATTGAAATTTGCTACCTCTAAATTGGAAAATAAATTCAAAATTCAAGATCTCAATTTTCAAGATAACAATTAAAATTAAGTGCTACCCCCTTGGCCCTAATTTTCAATTGTGCCTACCTTTCTTGGAAGTTGTGCATGAGTTTTACAACAATAAGCCCTACTTACACTATTCCCATTAGACGAAGCCTTAGAATTAAGTCTTTCCAAGGTTTAATTACCGAGGAGATGGAACCTAATTTGAATGGCCTTTTTAACGAGGACATGGGTAATTCCTCTAATCCTCTTAATGATGAAAAAGCTCTCCATGAGGTTTCTGTAGAACAACTTTCGAAATTGGATAACCAATTTGATGATTTTCAGCAATGGATGTCTCAAGAATATCCCGATAGTCAAGCTCTTTCATTAATTGAGGGTCTAAAACGTATGGTTCAAAGTGATAAGAATGGAATTGATGTTTTGCGTAGTATTGCACACATCGTGGATTCGAATGTGATGCCTATGAAGAGTTGTGCCGAAACTTTAGGCTATACACAACCTCCTACTCAAGTCAATCATTCTACCCCTTTGACAACTTCTATTGCTAGTATACCCACTTTTACATCAAACATAATGACTACTTCAATACAAAACATTCCACCTATGATCACCAGTCATGGGGGCAATCCTTCTTCTTCAATCAACCCTCTTCCTTCATTCAATCCGACTTCTTCATTCATTCCTTCAATGAGTGTCCCTATTACATCTCCACAAATGAACATGACGCAAGGGGGCAATTCATTTAACCATTCCATTCCTCCTTGTAGTGTTCCTTCTTTCCAATCATCTCCTATGACTAACTATCATAGTGTCCTGCCACCTTACTCTCAATCAATACCTTCTTTCAATAACATAATACCTCCATCACAATCTAACATGTCTAATATGAACTCTTCGACTGAAGTGACCATTAACAATCTTGCACAAACTGTCTCTTCTTTGCAGCAACAAATGGCCTCTATGAATCAATCTAAGTTTAGTGTGCCCACATTTGATGTTGTGAGCCCACTTTCTCTTGACATTGTTCGAGCTATCCCCCCTAAGCATGTTGAAGTCCCGCAATTGGAGCTTTATAATGGTAAAGGTGATCCTCTAACAAATGTTAAGACCTTTCAAACAATATGTACCGATTTTGCTCATGACCAAAGGTTGCTTGCAAAACTGTTTACTAGAATATTAAGAGATAAGGCTCTACAATGGTGTTGCTCGTTGCCTTCCTATTCTATTACTTCTTTCCAACAACTTGCAAATGCCTTTATTCAACAATTTCAAAACAATATAAGTCCTAAAGTTACTTTGATTGATTTAATGCATTGTAAACAAGGTGTTAAAGAAAAAGTGACTGATTTCATTGGTAGATATAAGCATTTGTGTGCTCAAATTTCTTTTCTAGTACCTGACAATGATATTCAAAGAATCTTTATTTCTAATTTACAAAAAGATATTAGAGAAAAACTTCTGTTCTCTGAGTTTACTTCTTTCCAACAGTTGTGCGCAACTCTTCACAATTATCAACTGACTGTGAGTCAAATGGAACAAGCAAATCCTATGGCTCCGACTGATAAGGGTGATAGTAGTCAACAACCATTTGGGAAGTTTAAACTGAATAGAGAGTTCATTAAGTTCAATGAAAACATCATCAACAACAATGTGAATGCAGCATCAGGTGTGCCTCCTATTTCTAAGTTTTTCAAGAAAGAAAGAAAGTTTACTCCTTTGAATGAATCATTGCATAGTATTATGAATAAGTTATTGGAACAAAATGTGCTTACTCTCCCTCCTATAAAGCAAATAGATCCTGCAAAGATTAATTCACCCTATTTTGATAACAAATCTTTTTGTCAATTTCATTGTCAACCTGGGCATGATACTGAAAAATGTTTTGCTTTAAAGGGTAAAATTCAAGATTTGATCGATAATAATACTATCTCTGTTTCAGGTGTGAATGATAAAGGCAACACATCTGTAGCTCCTCCTAACCAAAATCTTAAGATTTTTACTGATCCATTACCTTCTCATACCTCTAATGTGATTGAGACTAATGATTCCTCTTTCTCACCTGATAGTCTTGTGTCTATGACTCCGAATGTGATTAACTTTGTGGAACAACAGAAAATCCCTAAAGAACCTTCTATCACATTTGATTCCAGTGAAACTATCAGGGCACCTGATGGTCCTTTATATATAGTTGCAAAAGTCAAGAATACACCTTGCCATGGAGTGCTTATTGATCCTTCTTGTATGGTTAATATCATTACTGAAGAATTTCTTTTTACTTTTCAATTGAATCAAGTAATCTATGACAAAACAAATGTGGTTGTGAAATTATTTGATGCATTTTCTTCTCTTGCAATTGGTTCTATTACATTACCTATTGAGGTCCATAACAAATCCCTTAATGTGAGCTTTGCTATTATTCCATCATCCGAACAATTTCGTGTGAAGCTAGGCTATCCTTGGCTATCTTCCATGAAAGCTATTGCTTCTCCTATTCACAAGTGCTTGAAATTTCCCCATAATGGTGAAGTTGTTACTGTCAATCATAGTCTCTTTAAACCAGCTGAAAGAACTTCTAGCATTCGTATTGATTATTTTTGGCCTAAACAATTTCAATCTCTTCCACCGCGAAGTGATCATCTTTTCAAATCTTATCAAAAGTGGAAAAAAGATATGATCCTATCTCTAAGTGAACCTAGAACACCCAAACTTGATATTCCTATCATTCTTGAGAAGGAAGTTCTTCCTTTGAAAGATAAAACTAATGTCTTTCCTCAAGAAGATTCCCAACCCATCCCTATGGATGTGACTATGTCTATGACTAATAAACTTTCTAAAGGTAGACCTATACCTCCTTGTCATGATGGACTTGGTCTCCTTCCTAAACCAGATATTCCTCCTTTATATGGAGCAGCTCCTCCGCCTTCCTCTTATAGAGAGAAGAGACCTTCCTCTTCTCCTATTATCCAACCTAAGAGACCACAACCTAAACACCCAAGTGATAAGGATGAGAACATTCCTCCTCCTCAATCTTCTCAACTTCCTACTAAGACTAGACGGAATTGTTCTGCGCGTGAACGCTGACGAAAGTGTCATCTTAGAGCTCGTGCAGCTGCTTCTCAAACTTTGCAATCCCCAAAAACACCTTCAGCTAGTATTATTCCATTTTCTCCTTGGCCGAAAATTGAGCCAAAATCTCCTAAACATAAGATGCATGATGGTTTTGATCCTGTGCGAGTTAAAGATCCTATTTTTGTAAATCTTGATGATGATATAGATGAAAATGTTATTCATGATGAAAATGTTACTCCTCTTTCTTCTGATAGTGAATATGAATATGTTGATGTTGATAACCATTTATCTAACGCATTTTCTAAAGCACTTATCCTAGCTCCTAGACAAGAACAACGTGGCTTGGAACATGAACATAGCCCTTGTTTGGATCTTGTAATAGCTCCATCTGCTGTGTTGGATGTTTCTCCTCTAGCGTGTTGCCTGCCTTCCCGAAATATTGATCAACAAGATCGGGGGGTGGATGACTTGCTAGACTAGTTTCATTAGCATAGCAGACTCTCTCCTCCTCTCTTGATCTCTTTTGTTACTTCTTCTATGTGTTATTCTCATTCTTCTATTTGTTGTCCTTAGTGTTGTCTACTTGAGGACGATGCAAAGCATTGAGATCTCTTTTGGTCTCTCTCATGTTGACTCAAAAGACACATGTGTTCCCTTCTTCTAGGTGACCTTCCTTGATTGGGGAATGAAGAACAATTATGCATACATACATATGATATACATGAATTATCATATAGCATACTGACCCCAAGGAAAGAAAAGTCACCTCGTGCTTTGTGTTTTGTGTCTATTATCCTTGGGTTTATCTCACACTTGGGGGCTAAATCTTTGTGATAACATGCTCCTTTCCCTTCTCATTTCTTATGTGTATCACTACCTTAAAGCAATCACCCCCGATGAGGCATGTGCGATCGCTTTAACGTAGGGGGCATACACTCCGTTCATATCTCTCCAAGATACTTGAAATTTTTTTGGCGAACTTAGCTTTGCCTTGAAAATTTTTGGTATTTTTCTTTCATGACTCATAGTGAGGGAACCTTACTATTGATAGTCATGGTTCTCCCTCGTGATCTTCCCTTTTACTTTGTCAATCGAAGTCGTAAGATCCTTAGTCCACTGGGGGCTTGGGGTATCTTGCCTCCTTGACGTGGTGAAAGTCTTTCAATGTTCTTTCCTTGTACTTTACCAGAAGTATGGGCGTACGCTTATACTCCCGCTAAAGTGGGGGCTAAATGTAGCGTCCTAAAATTGCGACACTTGCAATTTCGACTACATTTGGGTCTTCACGATGGCGGCGCAACGTTGAACCTGAATGGAGACCCCGAAACCTGTTTACGACATCAAAAACTGCATCTTTCTGCACCTTGGCCTAATCCTCCTTGCACCCTACTGTCCTGGGAGGTGGGACCATGGCGCCCAGCGCCCTGGTCCCTGGCCCTATTTTGGGCCCGGTCTCTTGTTGGGCATTGGGTCTTTAAGTTTGCAATTTGGAAAATAATGTTCCTAGGTCGGCCTAAGGTCGGAAAAATCAGTCTCCTAACCCTAATTGACAAGTATATAAACTACATTTCCTCTCCCAAAAGAGGGAGGAAAAACATATGTAGGCAAGAGGTGGAAGCGATATTCAAACATTCAAGCATTCAAGCATTCCTTCAAGCAATTGAGCATTCTAAGTCTCCATTCAAGGCTAGGTGTTGCATTCAAGACAAGGATTCAACCATTGAAGAGGAGATCACCTACAACATACAACATACACCATCATTACACCTTCGCATGTAAGAATACAAACATTCTTACAACAAGGTATCAGTACTTGATTACATTACAAACACTTACATTTACAGCATTCTCATTTCTTGGTTAATTCCAAAACCGGGGTTTGACCTAAAGGCAAACCCCTAATCCCTAACCCCCCAATCGTCCTCTCTTTTCTGCGTGTAGGTTGCAGGTACGCGGCTGTAATTGAAGATCTGGAATCCTTGTGCAGAGACGAACAGATCCCCCTTCGTTTCGCGGATTTTTCGGAGGACCGTGTGCACTCCGGGCGCCATCGTCCCATCAACTTTCGCTCAAACTTGCAGGACAACATCGTCTCGACATTTTACTGCTAATTTCAGGTTTGTAGCTTCATCCCATGTCCCTATCTCCGTCTACAAGCGAATCTTTCTTACTTTTACATACACTCCTAGTTCAATCCTTCTATCTACATTCTTTACAAAAGAGGGTATCCTTGTTGTCTCAACCCTTGAAACTCATTTAGAATTCAATCTTGCATTGTGTGGGATTGGATTTTGTGAGTTTCAACCCCTCTTTTGAATGTAAAGTCTCTCCTAAGTGAAAACCGTCAATCCTAGTGACCTCCTTTCTCTCTCCATGGAGTGGGGGGAACACCTAGGGTTTGATTTTCCGCTTTACAATATATATATATATATATATATATATATATATATATATATATATATATATATATGGTTTCCAGTTTTAAATTATTTAAGCACAAAGAGTATTATATAACCAGTATATGAGAGATAAATATTAATGTAAACAATAAGGATTTATTTGGAGGAGTGAATAACACAGAGGGTTATTCACAGAGAGATCTATTCCTTAGTTTCAACTATTATTTCCAGAGAGAGGCAGATAACCAGACATAAAAACATTAATGGAACCAAATGAGAATATCACAGAGAATTATTCACAGCGAAATCTATCCTTCCATTTCGACTAATTTTCACAGAGAAAATATATAACCAAACTCAAAAACATTAATGGAACCAAATGAGAATATCATAGAGAATTATTCACAGCGAAATCTATCCTTCCATTTCAACTAATTTTCACAGAGAGAATATATAACCAGATAATAGAAAAAAATATTTATGGGATCAAATGAGATCACGAATTCATTCAGAGGAGATATGTTCTTCAACTTCAACTATTCACAGAGAGATCTATTTAAAGAATGAGATTCAGATTTCTATTTGAAAAACCAGAGAGATGAATTAGAGGGAGGAAATAAGGATTGATCTAATCTAATTCTCAGCAAGGAATTGAAACAAATTCTTTTTTTTTTTTTACTAATCTAATACTCAGCAAGGAATTGAAACAAATTGATCTAATTCTCATCAAGGAATTGAAACAAGATTGATCTAATCTAATTTGCAACAAGAATAAGATGCATGATTCAAAATAAAATAAAACTGAATTAAAAGAACCTGGATACTTGAAATTGATGTAGAATCCCCTATGAATCCTTCAATTAGCCTCCCTTGATCCTTCAAGCTTGAAAAAAAAATCCTCCAAAGCAACCTTAGCTATTCTCCAAAATGAAATATGACTACCAAAACAATTACTTGAGAGAAGAATTTCTTCAAGGAATAACCAACTCCCATTTTTTAAAACTTGCATATCATTTATAAGAAAAATCCCTCTATTCCACTATCTAGAAAATTTAATTAAAAAGGAGATTCTTTCCCAATTTTGGACTTCATGCAAATTGATTAGACTTAGTGGAGGAGTTACATGCAAGGTGGTGGAGAATCCTCTAGAAGCTTCTTATTCTTCCTACAACATGTGCCATAATTGAATGTGGAAAATAAATAAATAAGAATAATGTATATTTTCCATGTGTGTGTGTGTGTTATTATTTTTCATTCTTTTTTATAACATTTATTCAATCATTTAAATAGCTTATCCAAAAAAAATATAATAGAATAGTATTCTAAAAAGGAGGGTTGTGACAAGAACTCAATCGAAATTGCAACAGAATTAAGCTTGACTGCAAACACCATTTACACAAGATCCTAATACAGACAATCTTTTCTTAAAACAACCAAAAGCATAAATAACTTGCAATTAAAGATTTTTTCAGAAAATAGAAAATACAACTATATTAATACAAGGAAATCAACATTGTCATTTGTCCAATAAAGTTAAATGAAATCACATAAAAATTAACCCCCTAATTATATGTTCATGATTAATTTACAAATAAACCCAATTAGATTATATCAATAATCTAAATTAAATTCCAAATTCCAAATTATATATAATATAATATAATTACATAAATATATATATTCTACGAATATAATATTATATAATTATATCACATTAAAATATATAATAAAAAGAATATTTAATTTTGAAATATCTTTCATTTCCAAAATAACATAATTAAAACCACATAAATAATAATAATAATAATAATAATAATAATAATAATAATAATAATATTATTATTATTATTATTATTATTTATTTTATTTTTTAACTTTTTTTTTTTTTTAAATTTTGTTTTTGTTTTTGGAGGTCCTACCGAGATACACAAATATTAAAAAGGACTGCCATAGCCAAGTATCGAAACAAAAATCAGACAGGAGGGAATATTTTATGTGGTAATCCCATTCCTCCCAAATCTTACAATTTTCATGCACAATAAAAATCTTGGCAAAATTTGCCATAATAACTTTTCTCAATCTTCTCAAAATTTTAATCTAAAAACACCCAGAAAATAACTTCTTTCCATAGACCAAAAATTAACTTCAGGAATGGACTTTAGCCACGAACAAGAAATAATCAGACAAGATTTTAGATTTGACAAACATCTTAACACACACATCATTCAGAAAGATAAAATAAATAGAAATATTTTCTTAAAAACAAACAATCAAAAGAAGCCACCCAACTTGGTATAGCTTTCTTGGAAGAAATTTGTAGAAGAGAACCAATCCTTCAACAAGCTTCCAAATAAATTTCTCTTCACCTAAATCCCTGACCTGTTTCCTGTCTCCCTAAAATAAAGATCTATTGCCCTTTTTAAACTAAAATTCTAGGTTGCATATATTTTTCCCAAAACCCTAATATTTAATTTTAGTAAATAAAAGCAATTTTCTTTTCTTTTATAATTTTCTAACAAAGGGATAAGTTGACATGCAATAATTAAAAATCATTTTCTTTCTTTTCTTTTCTCATGCAAATTAATTAATTTTCAAAATAAAGAGATTAAAGAAATACTTTAATTCTAATTAATTATTTTATTCATTCATTTATTTATTCTTTTATTCTTTTATTTATTTAAAATTCTAGGAAACGATAAATGAAATTAATTTAATTTATTTTTCACTAAAATTTAAATAAAATATATTTCCAATATCATGCAGTTTGCAACTTAATTTAATAATTTCTTTTTAATTAATTAAATTTATAATCTCAATGCATTAAATCCATAATTCAAAAATACCAGCTATGAGATAACTCCATAAACTTAATTAATTAATTAAATCTTCTAAAACACATACACTGAACAAACCTCAAGCAAATACCCATAAAAAGATCAAACAACAAAATACGAAGGCCGAACAAATTGATAGGATGACCAATTGATGACACTCACACGAGTGTAACTGAGTAAAATAGGGTCAACTACTATCTCCTCCACTTCCATCAGAAAATATAAGGCACGCTTAGACCTGTGAAGCCAGGTGGAGACAATACCCCATATCTACCCAGTACTTGTACCTGCAATATCCTGCATCACCGAACCACACATGCATATATACAATATAGAAAACATGACATACACACCGATGAAGGAAAATCGTGACGTTCCCTGTCTCACCAAAATGAGTGAAGGAAAATCGTCCCCTTGCATTCTATACACTCGCAGACACACAACATATAATTCCACATTGCATAGATAAAGTAAAGTGTCATTACATAACAATAATCCATAAAATACCATAAATAACAAGTACTGAAATACTGCAATAAATTATTCATCTCATATCCCGATAAAGCATGCAATAATGTCATATAAATTTGAATAACACATCATGGTAATGTATCCACTGCAAGTAAACAATAATAAAATATGAGTCTAATAAGTTCAAACGAGTAGGGGTACTACAAGAAACCTCCCTAGACACATGAATAGCACCCTCAGACTCATCAAAACCAACAACATAGGCAGATCCAACAACATTTGACAATTTCGAACCACCGATTGAGGAGTAGCCAACAAGCAACGAATCTCCAGTAGGCACAATAGGACTTGGGTCCGAAACACCCCTGGAAACAACAACAGGCATAGGGACCGCTCCAACAACCTCCCTAGACACATGAACAACACCCTTTGGCCTGTCAAAACCAGCAACAGGGTAGATCCAACAACATTTGACAACTCCGAACCGCCGATTGGCTTTGAACGAACCATCTCACCATTCACAAAATTGGCAGGAGGAGCATCTTCAACAACATTTTCAAGAGAAATATCAGGCCCCGTACCCATCTGAGAAGAGCCCTTTAACACCGTGTAATGGTGGGAGGAAGCCCCAATCCACCAAGATGGAGGCTTCTTTGCTCTAACTTTGTGGAAATCACATTTAGCCGCTACATGACCTGTCTTGAAGCACCTTCTGCATCTGAAGGGAATGCCTTCATAATCCAGAGGTTGGATCCAGAAACCCTTGGGAGTCAATAGTTTAATCTCCTCAGGCAACCCCTTGGAAGCATCAATGTCCACCAAGATACAAGCGTAGGTAGAATGAAGGATATCAAAAGACTCAACATCTACCATCAGAAAACCTCCCAAAGCATCCCCCACAACCTCAAGAAGTGGATCCACCCAAAGTGAAGAGGGAGGTTAGGGAGTCTAACCCAGATTGGCATCTTACAAAAGGATTCAGACAAAGGAATGAAGTCCTCATGCCATGGTTTAATCATCAAAGGGTCACAATTCTCCCAAATAAAAAAATGATCGCAAAGAATAATCTTTTTGTCAGCTGCATTTTCAAAGTTAGAAACAAAGAAACCTTTGGCCAAAGGGAAAATCTGCACTGAGTCTAAAATAAGGGGCTCCCAATGCTTAGAGACCCAATCATGAAGCCCTGGAAGACCAAACCAAAAGCCTTTAAATTGATAGATAACCGCATGAGAAGATAGATCAGAGGCCACTTGATCTATTTCATTAATCATTTCATCCTCCAAGTTAACAACAATGGAGTGACAAACAGGGAACGGTTGAGTCTCCTTACCCAATTGATTTGCATACGAACTCTTAGCAGCCCCACTAACAACACGGTTTGCATCCAATATCCCAGAAAATGCAACAACAACACCACCATCAGTTGCAAGGCAATACGACACATCACCTGGCACAGGACCAGGGACAATGCAGGCCGAAGGGCTACCTCCAGGACCAGGGACAACACAAGCCGAAGGGCCACCTCCAGGACCAGGAACAACGCAGGCCAATGGGCCTCCAGGACCAGGGAGAGCGTAGGCCGAAGGGATTCCTCCAGGCGTCCTCCCTAGAACGCAGGCCACTGGGTGGGAGTTTTTGAGCGGTAACATTGGTGCAAATGTTAAAGAACCATAAACCAAAGTTCATTGTGACTCAAAGACAATAGTTTTAGAGGGTCTCCAAAGGAAATTTCATACAAAATTTACAATGGTGTTGAAAGCTCATAGTTATTGTGTTCATTTTGTTAAATAATTTATAGGAGTTTGTGTACTTTGGAGTGCATAGTGTAGATTTGAGATTTCTATTTGTGTTGTTGTTAATAACAACATATGTAGAAGGTTATTTTCTGTACTTGAAGTGTTATTAGATGCTTTTTGATGTTGTGAATTTTGGGAGTCCATTTTATGTGAAAACATTGTAATTTCTCATGTATATTTGAGTAAAAAAAATTGACGCCTTTGTGTGAATTTCAATTGTAGGTTAGACATTATTGTTATTCTTAGATGTATTCGATAGCAAGAATGATTCCAAAATCATATTGAAATCTGCAAAAATATTCTCCTTTTGGTTGCACAAAAATGTAGCTTGAATTTGGTGTATTGTTTAATTCACTCGTTTTCTCTATTTTAAGCTTTTGGTAGAAATAAAGGGTTTCATATTTGATTTTAAATTTTATTTAGAGATATTAAAATAAATAATCATCATTGAATTATATGTTTCATTACAAGGAAGATTTTTTTTTTGCAATGTGCAATATTTTGAGTTCATGAAGAGTAGAAAAATAATAATTACGACTCAAAAATTGGAAGGAAAGAAAATTATACAACTAATTTAAACTATAATTTTGGTGCAAGGATTCAAAGTTGCCTCTTTCTCTACAATGATTTGAAATAACTGTCATATAATTAATCATCTTAACTATTATACATAGACTTGGGAAAAAAGCCTTATATTCAAAACAATAAGGGTTGTGAGATTAGAATAGAATGTTATAGTTAATTGCACAAGCATCTAAATAGGATAATTTTTTTTCTCAATCCTACTTATAATCCCTTTGCTATCAAGATGAATCCTTTTTCAAAAGCTCTAGAAGGTATTTTTGGTTCTTTATAGCATGTCTAGATCCATAATTTAGCTATTAGAAATGGGTTAATCTAGTACAAGTATGAAGGAGAAGAAATAATAAACTTGAAATTAACTCATTGCATAGCCAATTTTATCATGTTCAAAGTCTCAAATGGATAAGGAGTAAACATTTTTATTACATGAGGGTTAGTGCAGGATCATGGGGGGCCAAAAAGTAGCGATGTGAAAAAAATAGCCTGCTCCACTCACCTAAAAACGCGAAAATCCGTGTTGACTTTTTGCTTGGCCTAGGTGTCAGTACACCTTGGCATGGTAATTGCCTAAGCAAATCGGATATCAGATAAAATCGGATATCCGATAATATCAGATATCCAATTTTTATTTGTAATTATAAATTAAAAAATAAATTATATAATATATAATGTAATATTATATATTACATATAATATAATATAATAATATATTATATAATACGTATTATATAATATATAATATTATATAATATTATATATTATATAATACATAATATATAATATAATATTCGATTATAAAATATTATATTATAATATATTATATAATATATTATATAATACGTATTATATAATATATTATATAATACATATTATATAATATATTATTATATTATATATATTATATAATATATAATATAATATAATATAACATAATATAATATATAATATAATATAATATTAAATATTATTATATATATTATTATATTATATAATATAATATTAAATATTATTATATATATTATTATATTATATAATATAATATTATTTTAGAATAGTTTAAGTATAAAAATCGGATATCTGATTTTAATGTATAAATTTGTGGTCCCAAATTTTTTTGCCATTGCCGCCCTTTTTTACCGTTGCCACATTAATGGCAATGACAGAAATCAAATATCTAATATCCGATTTTATTACTCATATTTTAGTGTGAGAGAGAGAGAGAGAGGAGGAGGAGAGAGAGAGAGAGAGAGATCGGGGGAGGCGGAGAGAGAGAGATTAGGGGAGAGAGAGAGAGAGAGAAGGAGAGGGAGAGAGAGATTAGGGGAGAGAGAGAGAGCGAATATGTTGTCCTTAGGGGTCATATGGTGTCGTTAGGGGTCATACAACAACATACGACCCCTTATGACACCATATGGTGTTGTTAGGGGTCATATGGTGTCCTAAGCGGTCATTGGACACAATATGACCCCTTAGGACACCATATCACCTCTTAAGACACCAAATTGTGTCGTTAGGGGTCATATGGTGTCCTAAGGGGTCGTAGGACATAATATGACCCCTTAGGACACCATAGGACCCAACCCATAACGACCCAATATGGTGTCATAAGGAGTCGTATGTTGTCCTTAGGGGTCATATTGTGTCCTACGACCCCTTAGGACACAATATGACCCATAACGACACAATTTGGTGTCTTAAGGGGTCATATGGTGTTCCATGACCCCTTATGACCCCTTATGACACCATATGACCCCTAACAACACCATATGGTGTCATAAGGGGTCCTATGGTGTTCATAGGGGTCATATGGTGTCCTATGATCTCTTAGGACACAATATGACCCCTTAAGACACCAAATTGTGTCGTTAGGGGTCATAGGGTGTCCTAAGGGGTCGTAGGACACAATATGACCCCTAAGGACAACATACGACCCCTTATGACATCATATTGGGTCATTATGGGTCCTATGGTGTCCTAAGGGGTCATATTATGTCCTATGACCCCTTAGGACACCCTATGACCCTAATGACACAATTTGGTGTCTTAAGGGGTTGTATGGTGTCCTAAGGGGTCATATTGTGTCCTACGACCATATGACCCCTAACGACACCATATGGTGTCATAAGGGGTCGCATGTTGTCCTTAGGAGTCATATGGTGTCCCATGACCCCTTATGACCCCTTAGGACACCATATGACCCCTTAAGACACCAAATTGTGTCGTTATGGGTCATATTGTGTCCTAAGGGGTCATGGGACACCATATGACCCCTAAAGACAACATACAACCTCTTATGACACCATATTGGGTCGTTATGGGTCCTATGGTGTCTTAAGGGGCATATGGTGTCCTACGAGGAGTCATATGGTGTACCATGACCCCTTATGACCCCTTAGGACACCATATGACCCCTTAAGACACCGAATTGTATCGTTATGGGTCATATTATGTCCTAAGGGGTCATGGGAGACCATATGACCCCTAAACACAACATACGACCTCTTATGACACCATATTGGGTTGTTATGGGTCCTATGGTGTCCATAGGGGTTATATTGTGTCCTACGACCCCTTAGGACACCATATGACCCCTTAAGACACCAAATTGTGTTGTTATGGGTCATATTGTGTCCTAAGGGGTCCTATGACACCATATGACCCCTAAGGACAACATACGACCTCTTATGACACTATGTTGGGTCGTTATGGGTCCTATGGTGTCCACAGGGGTCATATTGTGTCCCTAAACCCCTTAGGACACCATATAACCCCTTAAGACACCAAATTGTGTCGTTAGGGATCATATGGTGTCCTAAGGGGTTGTAGGACACAATCTGACCCATAAGGAGAACATATGACCCCTTATGACACCATATTGGGTTGTTATGGGTCCTATGGTGTCCTAAGGGGTCATATTATGTCCTACGACCCCTTAGGACACCATATGACCCCTAACGACACAATTTGGTGTCTTAAGGGGTCATATTGTGTCCTACAACCCCTTAGGACACCATATGACCCCTAATGACATAATTTGGTGTCTTAAGGGGTCATATGGTGTCCTAAGGGGTCGTAGGACACCATATGACCCCTATGGACACCATAGGACCCCTTATGACACCATATGGTGTCGTTAGGTGTCATATGGTGTCCTAAGGGGTCATGGGACACCATATGACCCCTAAGGACAACATACGACCCCTTATGCCACCATATTGGGTCGTTATGGGTCCTATGTTGTCCTAAGGGTCATATTGTGTCCTACGACCCCTTAGGACACCATATGACCCCTGAAGACACCATATTGGGTCGTTATGGATGCTATGGTGTCCTAAGGGGTCATATTGTGTCCTACGACCCCTTAAGACACCATATGACCCCTTAAGACACCAAATTGTGTCGTTATGGGTCATATTGTGTCCTAATGGGTCATATTGTGTCATATGACTTCTTTAAGACATCATATGACCCCTTAGGACACAATATGACCCCTTATGACACCATATTGGGTCACTATGGGCCCTATGGTGTCCTAAGGGGTCATATTGTGTCCTACTATCCTTAGGACACCATATGACCCATAACAACACAATTTGGTGTCTTAATCTCTCTCTCTCTCTCTCTCTCTCTCCCCCTCCCCTAATGTCTCTCTCTCTTTCTCTCTCTCTTCGCTAATCTCTTTCTCTCTCTCCCTTCCCCCTCCATCCCTCCCTCCCTCCCCCCCTCTCTCTCCCCTAATCTCTCTCTATCTCTCTCCCTTCCCCCTCCCCATCTCTCTCTCTCTCTAATATCATATACTAATTTATTTATAAATTAATATATTAAAATATTATATATTAATATATTAATAAACAATAGATTAATTATGTGCAAATTTAGTTAGTGAGTTTACTTATTAAAATCGGATATCCAATTTGTGTTGTAAAATTTTCAAATTTGAAATTTTGGCTCAGCAATGCTTTGGGATTTGGTTTGGAAGTGACAAGCCTAGAAAGTCAACTGAAAAAATGTGTTTTTCAGTATTCCTTGATTTTCCAGACTTTACACTGGTGGCTGACAACTTTTTTTGTAGCCAAAATTGATAAAATGAAAAGGGTTTTTTAAGGACATTCTCAGCTTTCCAACAATATAAGGCTTGTGTCATTTCGACTTTAATAAATAATAATGATTTATTTTCTAATTGAATTCTGACAATAGTCCTGATTGAAAACACTCATAACTTTCAAACGATATAACATTTTTTGAATTCGAAACATGCATCACATCCTATGCTTCATCTACTATAGGGAAAAAATTTAAAAAAATAAATTTCATAAGGTTTAGACCAAGTTAAGGTGGTCAGACGTAGGAGTTTCTGAATTTCTGAAAAGTTGTAGTAAAAAATTCATAAATAATTATTTACTTGATAAAAAATTATAAACAAATATGTGTCACATCTGGACATGAGTCTAATACTTATATTATAAATATAATAAAAAAATATTATGATTTGATTGTGATTAGGGTAGTCATACACACGTCTACTTCTTATCTTTTTCCTGAAATTTTAGTACCACTGCATTGAAATTTGAAATTTTCATCAAATAGGATTTTTTTTTCCAAAAAAAAAACTAGTAGCTTAGAAACTACATTCAATTTTCTATATTTTCTCTTCTTACATATTTTTAAAATAATGTTCACAACTTATTCAAATTTTCATGTCAAGTTGCATAACTCTGATTTTTTGAAATTGCATTGCCACTTAAGGGCCTGTTTTGGCACACCATGATCCTGCACATACCCATGAGCTTACCATTACACTACAATCTAATAAAAGATTTGCAGTACACTTCTAAATAGTTATCTCCTCCATTTGATAAGCATATGGTAGTAGATTTGGTATTATTTTCGTAAAATATGGAAAATCATGATTCATGATCTTCTTCTATATAAGATATGTCTTAAATATGGTAAATATTGTAAGATATGTTTCATATAATTTCTAGAGTATTTTTGTGCTTGTTTTCATGCACTTAGTAGGGTCAAGTAGCTAGTTAAACTCAAATCAAATTGTTTGTTTTAGAGGCTTATGCTACTTAGGTAGTTTTATTATTGTCTTCTAAATCTTTATTGTTAAAATTCAATAGAATAGGAAAGATAATCTTATTTTGTATTAATTTTTTGATCATTTGAACTCTCATGTGTGGGATTTAATTATGAATCTTATATTTTGAATATTTATTTGTTATATTTCATGTTAAATATATTTCATTTTTAGTAAAAAAATGAGAATATTAAATGTTAAGAGTTATTCTTTTATTTTATTTATAATCATCGATTCTTATTCTATGGTAGTCTCAAGCTTCTCAAAGAAAGGCTTTCATTTCCACATCAATCACATTCATTGAGAGAAGCCTTAGCTTTTGGTAACACTCTTATTTTTTTCTTTTATTCTCATTATTTGTTTTGATTAGGTAAATTGAGTTAGAGCTTTAACTAGGTTACATAATAGCCATGTAGTCAGAGGAGATGGATCTCACAAGTGATGATTATACAAGAAAAGATTTTGATTAGAGAAAACAACTAGTGAGAAACAAGGGTCTCAACCCCAAATAATAACTAATCTTTCTCGACATGAGAAAGAGAGAGAGAAGAGGACACATGACCTCTCCTGCATCTGCAAACAAAATTCCAAGTGATGCTATAATCCAGGATTCCTCCAAGAGGAGAAGAGGGAATCTCCTCAAGAGGATAATTGATAGTTGAATGAGGAACAATAGGAGGCCAAGGCGACAAGCGGCCTATGTCCTCCAAAGAAGACTGAATCATAGTGATTGATAGAGAAACAAGAAGATATCTCTTTAAAGGAGGAACCACCACAACATCCATAGGGTTGGACAAGGCCACCCCAAAAGAAAGCTCTTCAAAATACTAAGAAGAGACCTTATCTAAAGAGAGGAGATCCTTGATACTAGTCAAATAATCATTGAAGTAGGATTATGCTCTCTATTTGTTGCAAGATAATCTCATTGATACAAAAGAAACTCAATTTATCATTCTTTCCACTTTGTCTTACATGCAATGGTGGTTCTCCCTATAGAGCAAGGTTAACATCATTATTGAGAACTATATTCAATTATTTTCTTTTAATCATTAATACAACTAGGATTTAAACTCTTTTATCATTTTTCTTTTAGCTATCCATTGAGGTTGAAAGACAAAAATAGGGGTTTGATTGAGGCAAACCCTTGAACAACCCCAACAATTTTTCATGTTTCTATGTGTGCAGGTCAAAAAATTATGGTAATTGAGTTGAATATTTAGCGGATTTATAGAATGGTTAGTAAAGGATGAAATGCTACATGAGGACATTCACACTACGTGTCAACATCTTAAATAGAGAGCTTCTATATTTGGAACTAAGTTCCTTTGACTTTATATTTGCACACAAACCCCTATCTTGATAGAAGTCTTCATTTTCCACCAAATCTTGGTCACAACCCACCATTGGGGAGGATTTAACACAAGGGATGCTTTCTCTTTCAAATAGCGAGGAGAACCAACACTAGCATGTGAAACATTAGTAGAGCTCATACAAATAGCATAAGGATTTGCCCCACCATTGAGAGTGGTAGCACTAGTAGGAGGCAAACAAACTCTAGGCACAAACACCATAATAGAGGAGGTGCTAGTAAAGGCTGCTATAGTAGCATGCACATCATCAATAAAGGTAATGCATCGGTAGTAGTTGAGACATTAAATCTAGAAGTAAATGTCAAATCTGCAACAAAAAGAAACAAACCCTTGATAAGTGACGCCTCAATCACAACAAATCATACACTAGTAGAAGATATAGTAGTAGTAGATGATCCCATAATAGATGGCATGCCAAGAACACCTCCAACAAATAAAATGATAGTAATAGATAACCCATAAATTAATGTCACACATGCACCATAATGCACACCAACCACCAAGGAGATTGTAATACCAAATGTAGAGGAACCATGGATCCTTGCAACATGTGACAAATGGGTGGGAATGAGAGTGGAAGGGTTCATTTCAAAATATTTTTGAATTCCTAGGTAATTTATAACTCTTTGTAATGATTTGTTATCATACTTAGAATTTTCTTAGTTTTGTTAAAGGTTTTATAATAAGTTGCAAGTATAAAATTTTCTTCTTGGTTTTTTATTTTTATTAGTGCTCATGTTCATGATTTTCTTCTAACAATATACATTCACATTGTAATCTACCAATTTGATACAACTTCTTGGACCCACATAACATTCAAATGTATATGTCATTGATGAACCTATTGACAATCCATCATCCTATTGACATTCCAAAGTTTAAACTACTGATTGAGAGTTTTCTACAAAATGGTCCCAAGGAAGTCACTTATAAATTAATGGTATAATGAATTTATTTTTCTTAAATTTTATATTTTTGTACCCCTTATACATACACCAATATAATGCATCTCTATTTTCATAAGGTATCATGTATACATATTTATATTCCCTTATTATGTATACCTTGTGCTCGAAACTAAATTTAATTTTCATTCCATACATTTAAGCCTTGAATGTTTTTGGATGACATATAAAAATAATTCATCCCATTATAAAAATATTCCATTTAAAAACAGTTAAGCATCTTCAACCCCGAACCCTTTCCATAATAACTTGAATATTAAGTCCCCCTAATAATAGATATCTTATTTTTATTATACATATTAATTTAAATTATAAATGAAGAGTTTTAGAGATGCGATAATTCTTGTAGACATACTTATGACAATAAGAAAAGTTGCCCAATAACTTATTTTAAGAAACTTAGTTAGGAATGTACTAAAGCTAGATGACATTGGTGTGATGATTGATATATTTATTACCTAGTAGAAGCAACATAATGAATGACATGTTTGACAAGGTTTGGGTGTCTCTCCCCCTCCTTGAGTGGGGTTTCAGGTTGTTGTTGGTTTGATAAGTTTTTCTCTTTGGGTCTATCCGATTGTATTTTTCAAGGGTTGCCCCCTATTTTGTTGTCTCTCTTACTACCTTCGGGATATTGTATTAAGGGTCAACACCCTTGTTCTTGCTACTTTCTTAATGAAAAACATAATGATTGACATTTTATTTGATTGATCTATGCCATAGAGAATTTAGAACACCACTTATAAACACTTCATCTCCTGTTGCACGTGTTTCCCAATCCATAATAATTATGTTTGTATCAAATTAATTAAATTATTGCCTTTTTCTTTATGATAGAGTGATATATTTGATCCCTGGGTTAAATCTAAAAACTCCACTATGTATGGATGTGATAAATCATTGTTTAAGAGGTGAATCTCGTGGAAAAATAGTCTAATGTCATGTTTAAATCTTTCAATCTTCAAATGTCACAATTACTACATATATAATATTACATTCTTGAGAATATAATTGATCTTTGAGGCAAAATAAAACTTTATAATTTATAACATAGACTATAAAAATGTCACATCATTAATTAATTTTTATTTTTAATTTTGAAAATCGTCTTATTATTGTCCCATCACTTCATATACTTACTACTTTGTTTTTTGAAAACTAATAGACAATGAAAAATTGTTTTGTTAATTGATACTGTTAAGTGATAAATACCAATAGGTACGAGACTAACTCATTTTATTGATTCTACGATTCAACTTTCAATCTCCTAGTCATCCTATTGCTATAAAATCGATTTGCTAATTGATAATGCTAAGCGATAAATATCAATATGTGTGAGACTAACTCATCCTATTGCTATAAATAGACTAACTCATCTTATTGAATATATTATTCAACTTTCTTGACTAAAAGACATAATTTCTTCGTCATTTGAATTATTCCAACATTCAATTTTGCTTAAACTAATTGTGCCTACACTCTTAATTACTACCACTCCTATACTAATTGCCACAAATCACAAGAGACCATACTCTTATGAATGTGAAATTGAAATGAATGAATGGATGAGACTTCAAATTGTGTTCACCCACTAACTATTGAAACCCTAATAAATAGACCATACCCAATTTGGGGTCAATTATTATTAGTGAGATAGCCAAACGTACAATATAGAAGATTGCAAAATAACTTCAGCCAAAAGAAACAAACAAACACATGTATACTATGCTACGACAGCACAATATCCCCATCCATCCCCGCAGCTGCCCTTGGAGGCACAGGAGATTCTGGGCACATCGGGGCAATCGGAGACATCGGAGCATGTCAAAAGAGAGCATAGCCTTTGGATTTCAGTACCACAAAATCCAACTGCATCCCCACACTGCCCGATATCCATGCACCTAAGCGACCCGTCGTACTGTGCACAAATGTCATCTCCAGTGCACAGAAAACCATCGCATTTTCCTTCGCTCATACTCACCTTAACTATTATTACAATTATCAACATTGCCCATTTCTTCGACATTTTTCCTTCCTCCAAAAACAATTTGCAATTCCACACGATATCTCTGCCCAGTGCTCAGATACATCTTATAAGTTTCACCAGGCCTGCAACTCTAATCTTATAGTACTCCGTTTGAATCGAAACTTTTGTCGTTCGTTACACACTATGCTAAATGTATTCTTCCCTTTCCTGTCCAATTGTTTTGAAACATTACGAACAAAATTTGATTGAACATTCATGTAGATCCGGCATTCTAGATGCTCATTTTACCGTAAATATCAATTAATTGAATTCAATAACTTCATATGTTTATGAATTTAAATTCATAATTATTTATGGTTAAATCCAGTATGTAATATAAACAACATATATTTAACTAGCATACTTATATTAAAAAAAATCTATGTAAAATATATAGAAATATGAAATTTTAAAGTATATAATATTCATAAATAATAATAAAGATAATACAACTCTATAATTCTATCTGATTTCCTTGTAATACTATTTATATATTAATATAATGTTCACCCAAGAAATAAAAATAATAATAAAGATTTTTTATTTTAATGAATTTGAAGCAAAATTTTTAACAATCAACATGAGATAATATCTTAATCTAAGAATATAGGCATCTCGTTTGTCAAACAATATGCACATAATAAATTTTGAAAACCGTTCTTCTCATCTCTCACGAGGCATAGTGCAACAATAAAGCATCATTTTATAACTATGTCATTTGAATTTTCCACCGCCCCAAAATTTGATGAAGAATTTTGCCATTGAATTTTTATTTTGGGGAAAGCAAAGGTGGTGATGGGCTTTTGAATTATTCACTAGGCAAAATCCTACAAGGCTCTTTTGCCTCAGCTTGAGTTTTACTATTGGTTTTTTTAACCACCCCCATTATTTATTTATGTGGTCTTACAACATTTACTGAACTTTAATTTAAGGATAAGCAGACATAAACATAAGAAAATTGTGTCTAAAAAAAAAATTTATTATTGGTTTTTTTAACCACCCCCATTATTTATTTATGTGGTCTTACAACATTTACTGAACTTTAATTTAAGGATAAGCAGACATAAACATAAGAAAATTGTGTCTAAAAATAGAACTATAATGTAAGGAAAAAACACAACTTTCCAACCACCATAAGTGCATAGATGACAACCCACTATGGCTAGAAGAAGATGAATAACAAAAAAAAATCATTGTATTTATTTTTCTAAGATTTTATTCATAATGCTCCCTTCCACTGGTCAAACTCTTCCTGATCGAGAATAGACGATATTGTCATGGTTTCATTCCTTGCTTAGTTTAAATGGAATCTTATCTAGATCTTTGATAGTATTTCTATTTAAAAAATAAATAGTGTTTGTACAAGTATTTGTTTTTAAAACAAAAAACAACATTGGGCTTACAATGAGTTTTTGTTGCACAATTGATAGATTTTCCATTTTTGTTTTTAAAACAAAAAATTATGTCCTCATAAAATGTAATAGAATTTCTATTTTTATGTTTTTAAAATAAATAGAAATTGTTATTATCAAATTAATAACAAAAATAACATCTATTTTTTTTTTGTTATTTAAAAACATTGTCTTTATAAAATGTAATAGAAATTCTATTTTTTTTTAAAATAAAAAACATTGCTTTTATAGAATTAATAAAAAAAATAGAATATGTTTTGTTTTAGTTTTGCTTTTTGTTTTTATTGACGAAGGTTTTTTCATCTATTAGTGACTATAATACAACTCTCAGTGTAATTAGTATATATTTTTGTGAACGGTGATAATCTTTATCTTCGATTAGAGAATTTCAACTCTATTCAATTTTTCTTATTTATAAAATGGAGAGAAATTACGATTGGATACTCATATTTTTTCATAGTGATTGTATCAATATACTGGTAGGAATCAATGGCTTTGTTATTGGAACAACTTCAAAAATTTGATTAAAAAATCTTTCTTCTTTTATACAAAAATTACATTAATATAAAAAACTTTGCAAGTAATATAAGAACATCATGATGAACATTAGTTTTGTTTGATCAAGTATAACTGCAAAGTACAATACAAGGACCATCATGTACATCTCAATTATTGGTTATGTAATGGGTCAAAAACTACAATTATACTACAATAGGATAATAGCCAAATCACATATAAATAAAGTGGTCATGTACAATATACATCATAATTATAATTAAAAGAATCCAAGCTTAACACTACAAGGTAATCCCTCTAAACTTACAAGCTCATATTAATGATCAAGAAGTAATTTAAGCTACCATTAGAGGAATTTTCTTTTCTCCCATCAATAAGTCAAACAAAAAGGTATCCATCTATAGTCCAAAAGTGTGGTACATTACTACACTAGCAATTATCTAGTTTAATTCATTCCTTATCATCTAATAATCATACACTAGAAATCATAGGTCCAAAAGATACAAATACAAGGAAATAAAGTTCACAAGGCACAATCACAATGATAAACACATACCAAAGACTCATTTAATATAACTAATGATACAAAAAAAATCACAAAAACAATAGATTAAACATCAAATACACATAAGAATTTAAATATATTTAAGGAGACAAAATATAACAATGAGACCAAAAGAACATAAATATATCAGATGAAAACACTGAAAAGGAACCTATTGAATCCATACCACTATAAAATACTCATATCTAAATAACCTAGTGTATGTATCTATACAAAAATCAAGAATAAGGGATTAAAGATTTACCATAACAATATATAGAGTGTGCCACCATTTGACAAATAAAGGTACTAAGTTAGTCCAAATGTCTGCCTTAAGGATCTCCTAGTTCTAGTTATGTGATAGAGAAATTTGATTTGTGTAACCACATAGCCTATAAAGCCCCTACCCAATCTAAAGCACTAGAATCTATGCGATGCAAGTATAAAGTAAGAAGAGGAATGGTGAGTCTCGTTGCCTTAACTTATAAAGAGATGATATTCAAATGTGCTAGACAATGGAGAAGAGAATGTGATGTCAGATGGAATTCCCAAAAGACGCGTAAGTCCTCTCAATCCTATCTAATTATTTTACCTTCATGTTAATATAAGAACATCATGATGAACATTAGTTTTCTTTGATCAATTATAGTTGTAAAGTACAATACAAGGTCCCTCATGTACATCTCAATGATTAGTTATATAATGGGTGAAGAACTACAATTATGCTACAATAGGCTACTAGCCAAATGACATATTAATAAAGTGGTCATGTACAATATGCATCATAATTACAATTGAAGGAATCCAAGTTTAACACTACAAGGTAATCCCACTAAACTTACAAGCTCATATTAATGATCAAAGAAGGAATTTAACCTACCATTAGAGGAATTTTATTTACTCCCATCCATTAGTCAAGTCAAAAAGGTATCCATCCATAGTCCAAAACTGTGGTGCATTACTACACAAGGAATTATCTAGTTTAATTAGTTCCTTATTGATGCATGCTAAAAAGGATGTACAAAGACACACAAGTTCAAGTGTTAGTATTGTTAGTGACAATAAAAAATGAAAGACAAATGGAACTATGATCCTAAACATGCATACCAAGAGAGATAGAAAACAGATAATGAAAATCATACAAAAATGAAGGAAGGTGATAAAACCCCCCAAGATTCTCTCCAACATGCTCACAATTGCTCCTCTCTTGTTCCTCTCCTCTCCAGGTTCCACATGAGTGTAGCCCTCAAATTTTTGCACTATCTATGGATGTCTTATGGAGATTCAAGATTATGAAAATGAAAATAACTACTTATGCAAGTGTAAACAAGCTAATATGAGAAAAGCACCTTAATTATTCTAAGTTAATTTTAGCCAAAATAACAAAACAAATGCTTCTAAAATGCTCTCTCAAAATGACTATAAATTTGATGCATAAATATTTCTGGATCCTTTTGAATAAGGAATGGACTCTATTTATAGAAAAAATGGAGAAATGGATGGTTGAGATTGAGTAATCTCAACAAGGCCCCAGATTGATGGGTTTATGATCCATGTGAGGGTTTTCAACCCAATCTCATGATGACAAATGTCAACATGAGATGGCTTGAGAGGAGAGGGAAGAAGCATTAAATTCTTGAGATGACATGAAGGCTACCTTGGGAGGTAAGGTTAGGCTTGAGTTAATGAATAAAGCTTTTATCCAATGAATAATGCCTTTATCTAATGGACAAAATCTTGTGCAAGAGTTAGTAGGGATAACCATGGTCAAAGCAATGAATTCTTGAAGAGACCCATGAGTTAAATGGGGGTTGAGTTAGAGGGAAAACCTCTAACCATGAGGGCAAGTTGAATTAACCATTAATGGTTATGTAAGAGCCATAAATGGTTATGTAAGAACCATTAATGGTTTGGAAGACTTTAAGGGTTAACTTGTTGGAGAATAAAAGCCTTTAATGCTTTTCAAAGACTTTGGAAGCTTTGAGAAGTGACTTCAAGTTGCTTAGGAATGTGACAATAATTAGGGGATGGGATTAGGCTAATTAAAAATGGTTTAGAAGAATCTAGAATGGGTTTAGGATGCAAGTGGGTTTGGTGGGTGAAAGAAAATAGGATTTTAATTAAAATAAAATTACTTTATTTCAACCAAATAGTGCAACTTGCATTTGTAGGAGAATGCAAGGTGGGGGGGGGGGGGAGTTTAGAGATTTTAAATAAATATTTATTTATTTAAGTGAGGAAAGGGGTTAATTTAAACAAATATGTTTTATTCATTTAATTGATTGTTGGAGTGTGGTTAAATGAATTTATTGAAATATAATTTATTTAGTTAATAGAAGAAGTGGTTGAGAATGAATGAATTAAATATTCATTTAATTAAGTGGACATATTTATGTGTCTATATTTTCCCCTCTTTGGGACAGTGCGGTTTATCGCATCGTTTCAAAGAAAGAAAAGTGTGAAGAAATATGCCCCATAAATTTTAATTTAGTGGGTGGTATGCCCCCTTGAGAGATGGGCCAAAAAATTTCAAAAAATTGAGCGATCTCTCGAAAAAGAGAAAGAAGTTCGGGGGAGGTAGAATAGAAGAATTTTAGAAATAATGGTGAAAGAATGAGAGAAAACAGAGTGAATACGGAGAAACGGCAAGCCGGTGAGTACCCTTAGGTCATGCTCTTACGATGCAAATGTGGTGTTTGTGCTTTTGATTGATACTATACAATTGATCAAAATTGGTTGGACAATCTGGTGCAATCAATTAAATTGCCCCGGTTGAGTCAAAGCATGACAATTGATGTCAGTTGTTCACTTGGACAGGATAAAGTTTGAGTAAGTGAATCAAAGTGACCTATTGTGACTTAGACAATTGATGTAATTGTCCGATGAAGTCAAAGTATCTGAAGTAAAAATACTCATTGAGACTTAAACAATTGATGTAATTGTCCGTGTTGATTGTGTTTGATTGGTTGATCAATTGATAGTGTTTACATTGTAGGTTGTTTGTGGTGAATCATAGAAGCCCCATTGAGACTAGGTCATTGTGATAAATGCCTATTGTAGTCTAGGTTTTCCATAATCAATTACCTATTGAGACCCGAAGATACTTGATCAAAAAGTATCTGTTGATAGTTTAGGTGTGCATGAGTCGATGTGCCTTTGTAGACAGAGTAACTAGCTTGATTAGGTTGATGGGAAACAATGAAGGGATTATGATGATGATCTAGACGGGGAGGGTGACGGGGGGATTCAATGTTAGATAGAAGGTATGGAGGACCTAAGACTGATTCCTATGGAAGAAGATCGAAAAAAGAGAGTATCCATTGTCATTACTATGTATGAATGATATGCAACAATATTGATGTATGGATGGATTGAATGCAATATATACAAATGAGATGAAATGACGATCCATAGATTATTCATAATGCTTTATTTTTATCATTGAGCATGGTAGTATCATTCTTGGCCGAGGTAGCAGGAACCAAGTTTGAGCATTTTACCTGTAAGAAAACATTGCAGACAAGGAAAGTTCCCCTCCATTTTGGTTCATGTACAAATGGTCGAGGTATACGTTGTAGTTAGTAAGCCATAGTGATGTATTTTTGCATAGGATCATGTAGCTCAGTGAACTTCCCACGTAGAAACTATTAGTACATACCCCAGAACATCATTGGAACAATCCATAGACAACAAACAAAGAAAAAGATATTAGGAACCATCCCGACTACTCTAATCACTTGTGGATATCTTGGAGTAGCGTAGGAACCTGATATGAATAAATAAATAAAAAATAACAAATCGACCAGGTACTTTTTAGCCAAACCAAATTTTATTGTCAAAGAAAATGTTATTATGTCTTGTCTATGAGGAAGGGTGCATCCTTGTGAAGATGGTTATGTGCAGATATTTTGATTGGGTGGTTGATTTGATAAGTGATCATCATTTGAGTAGCTCAAAATGTTTGTTTGGTGTCTGTTGTGATGTGTATATACAAAGAATAATATATATTGTAATGTTTTTGATTGATTTTTTGATGCTTTGTCATGTTTTTTATGGATTTTGTGAGTGTTGTGAATGTTTTTGGTATTTTCTGAGTTTTTATGAATATTCTTGGTATATTTTTGAGTTTTGAATGAGGAACTCAATAAATCACAAGTGATGTAGAATCCACTTCCATCAGTAGGTTAAGAGCATTGCCCCCAGTTAGATGTCGCTATGAAAGTAGGATGCAGGACACATGAAGTACTAACCCTGATTGGAGATCAATAACAAGCCATGGTTTGAATGTTGGATGAATGAATGCAATGGATGTGATCGCAACATGTCTAAAAGACAATGGCACCATATTCTTTTATAAATGGCACCTATTTACTAGGTTTTCACCACCGTACTTACCCAAGGTTCCACCGAAGTGGTTTTCACCATTTGGATGCATGATTTTTCTTTACTATTTTCTTGATTTTTTGGTATTTTTATTTTTTTCAGGACTGTTTTCTGAATGTTTTTGGTGTTTTTAGATATTAGAAGAGCTTGATGCTCTGCACATCTTTATGTATGAAACCTTTTTAGATGCATGCTATTGATTGGATCTGCTAGTGGTTCTCCTTCTGAAGTTGCCAACTGATATGCCCCAAACTCGAAGATGATAGTGATGACATACAGACCCAACCAATTTGATTCAAACTTTCCCTAGTGTTCTCTGTTTGGTTGGTTGCAAGGATTCTCCTCGAGAACAAGATCACCTACCTCAAATGTGCGAGGTTTGACCCGATGATTGTAGCTTCTGCTCATGCGTTGCTGATAGGCTTTTAGGTGGTTGTATGCAGCTTGTCGCCTTTCATCCAACAGTTCCAAGTCTTGAAGACGTGAGACTCGGTATGCTTCATCATCTATCAGATTGTGAAAGGAGACCCGTAGAGATGGTATTTCAACCTCAATAGGTAGGATAACTTCTGCTCCATAAACCAGTGAGTATGGGGTTGCGCCTGTAGGGGTTTGAATGCTAGTTTGATACGCCCATAGTGCTGGATTTAGTTGAATGTGATAATCACGACTAGTATCATTGACAATCCTTTTGAGGATCCTCAATATATTCTTATTGGATGATTCGGCTTGACCATTGCCTTGTGGGTAATATGGAGTGGAAAAATGGTGTTGGATATGAAACTTCTCACAGAGTTCACGAACATCCTGATTTTTGAAAGGAAGCCCGTTATATGTGATGATTGACATGGGTACACCATACTGGTAGATGATGTAATTAAGGATGAATGAGATGATCTTCTTGCTGGTGACTTGGGTAAGTGGAATGGCTTTGATCCACTTTGTGAAGTATTCTGTTGTGGTAATGATAAATTTGTGGCTGTTGGATGAAGATGGATGGATTTTACCCACAAGGTCAAGTCCCCATTGACAAAATGGCCATGGTGTTGTGATTGGTTGTAATTCATGTGTTGGTGCATGTATCAAGTCTCCATGATCTTGGCACTTCTTGCACTTTTTGACAAAGTAGGAGGAGTCTTTTTCCATGGAGGGCCAATAGTATCCAACGCGCATGATTTTATTTGCTAGTGAAGGACCGCTTGAGTGAGCCCCACAAATTCCTTCATGTACCTCTTCCAAGGCTTTTGTTACCTTATCTTGTTCCAAACATCGAAGGAGAGTACCATCAATACTTCATCTATATAGGGTTTCGACAATGATGGTGTATCAAGCGGTTTGGCAGATATAGGTTTATTGTTGGCTATTTGATTGGTTAGGGGGAAGTGTGTGATCACATAGGTAAGTGAAAAACTTATCATACCATGGGGAGTCGGCACCGGTAAGGCGACATATCATTTTAGTTTCAGGATATCATACACGGGGATCCAAAGCTATTCTACCAAGAACTCGTAGCATGTCGAGTTTTGTGGAAGATCTAGGAGAGATTAAATTGTAGCCCTTGCGTCAACAACTTGATTCTGATCTCTTGGTACTTGCTCAAATGAAATAGTTGTAAATGAGTCTTTGAAACTATCTACCATCTTTTTATACAGTATGAGATTATCATCCTTAGTTTGGTATTCATCGGTGACTTGTCGGATGACTAGCTAGGAATCTCCATATACCTGTAGCTCTTTTAGATTCCATTGTATGGTCAATCTAAGTCCTGTGATCAAGGCCGCATATTCGGCTATATTATTTGTGCATGGGAAAGTGAGCCTATAGGACTTTGAGATGCTGCCAGCTTGAGGTTTAATAAAAAGAATACTTGCCCCTGAGCCATGTTTAGTGTATGAGCCATCAAAATATAGCTTCCAGGGTTGTGTAGCTATGATCATGAAGATTTCTTCATCTGAAAAGTTGGAAACAAGAGGTTGGTCACCTTGGAGTGGTGCATCGACTAACTAATCTACAATAACCTGTCCTTTGATATCCTTGCGGTCCACATACTCTATATCAAATTCACTCAAGATCAGAACCCATTTGGGCAAGCAACCTGTCAATGCTGCCTTGCTGAGTAGGTACTTGAGTGGATCTATTTTGGCAATGAGTTATACCTTGTGCGTTAACATGTAGTGCATCAATTTGGTGGCTTCCAAGATAACTACTAGGCAAGATCACTCAATAGGTGTGTAATTGAGTTCATAGCCTACCAGTGTTCGAGATATTTAGTAGACCACACATTCTTTCCCTTCCACATTATGTTGTGCCAACAATACTCCTAATGCTATATTGTAGTTGAAATATATAGCAATAGAGGTCTACTTGGATCTTGTGGGATCAATAATGGTGTATGCATTAGGTAATCTTTAAGCATTTGGAATGCTTGTTGGCATTTTACATCCCATTGAAAGAGAATATTCTTGTGTAATAGATGGGTGAAGGGATGACATTTATCAGCCAATTGAGCAATGAACCGCTGAATTGATTGTAGCCGCCCTTGTAATGTCCTCAACTGACTGATATTCTTTGGAGGTGGCATGTCCATGATTGCCTTGACTTTTGCAGGATCTACCTCAATGCCTTTATTTGAGACAATGTATCCTAGGAATTTCCCAGAAGTTACTCCAAAGACACATTTCTTTGGATTGAGACGGACATGATATTGTTCTAATATGTCAAAGATTTTACCCAGTATTGCCAAATGACCCTCTCTTGTTAATGATTTAGCTAGTAAATCATCCACATAATATTCCATTATGGTGTGCATCATATCATGAAAGATGGTAGGCATGGCTCTCTGATATGTTGCCCCTGCATTCTTTAGACCAAATGGCATCACATTCCAATAGTAAGTTCCCCATGGACATATGAAAGCAATTTTGTGTTGATCCTCTGGAGCAATCTTAATCTAGTTGTACCCTGAAAAGCCATCCATAAGATAAAGCATTGCATGACTCATTCTTAAATGATAATCATGTCGATGTTTGGTAAGGGGAAGTCATCTTTTGGACATGCTTTGTTCAAATCTCTTAAGTCTATACAGATACAGATGCCCCCATTAGGATTGCCAACAGGTAGAATATTGGAGATCCACTCTGCATAATCAATTGTTCTAATGAAATCAACATCCAAGAGCTTTTTAAGTTTAGTCTTGACAAGAACGACAATCTGTAGGTGCATCTTTTTGAGCTATTGTTTGATAGGTTTAGCTCCTTCTGTGACAGTTAGGTGATGCATGACCAAATCTGGATCTAAGCTAGGCAAGTTTGCATAAGACCATGCGAAGTTGATTTGACGCTTCTAGAAAAATTCCACAAATTTTGGCTATTTCTCTAGAGTTAATAGAGATGCCAAATGTATTTGGTGAGGAGTCTCAGGGGTCCCCACATTGAACTCATTTGTTTCCTCTATTAGGATGGTTGATCTCTCCTGATTCATACTAAAGGGGAGGATGTCAAACCTTTCATCCTCAGGCGCCTTAGAGAGGTTTTGACCTTTGGATACACTCTTTGTTCTTACTTTTTTGCAATCAAACAGTGCCACAATGTGGTTTTCACTAGAAGATCCATGTTTTATTGTAATATTTTTGCAATTGAAAGGTTTGGCATCTACCCCAAAGTATCCTGCGCTGTTGAGTTCAATGGCGAACCCAACTTTATGATCCCCGCTTGGTATGTTATCTCGTAATTATAAAAAGTCTATGAGTGCCTCATCATTTTGGAAATGGTCAAGGCATGGGGTATTTGTTTGGTTCCATTCAATTAGTTTAGGATAGATGATAGGCATTACCTCATCGATTAAGTTGAGTTCGTATGAGGTGTTAGTGAGGGTTAATATAGAGGAGTGAAGTTCATCGATGGTACTCTCCTTGTCATATTTTGGTGTAGGATTTGACGTAGGGCCTATGGAAGTTGCTTCTTGCTCAGGAACCCAAAATTTTTTAATCCATGCCTTTCCATAAACTAGGATATCCTTACAAGGTAGTGGAGGGGACGAGTCTTCCTTGTCTGAAGTATTTAGATTCACTGAATCCCATTCCCACTCATGCGAGCCTTTCTCTGAATCACTCTCTAACATTCGATTACTGTACCAGGTTGGGATGTCTTTTGAATTGAATAATGCATTAGTTATTGGCTTATGCACTTTTGGAGGTGGGATTGCTGGTGCTGCTGATGAGGTTAT
The DNA here is from genome assembly GCF_030272615.1 of Cryptomeria japonica. Classification (NCBI taxonomy): domain Eukaryota; kingdom Viridiplantae; phylum Streptophyta; class Pinopsida; order Cupressales; family Cupressaceae; genus Cryptomeria; species Cryptomeria japonica. The sequence goes on along the minus strand of NC_081412.1, from coordinate 240,537,447 downwards.
TGGTCTTGTTGATGTTGTTGGTGCCTTTGATAGGGATTTTGGTGTTGTTGGTGTTATTGATAGGGTTTTTGGTGTTGCAGATATAATCAAGGATTGCATCCTTGGAGTAACTGGCTGATATACGAGTTTGCTGGGTTTTCCTTTGAATCAAATCTTAGGAAGAGATTCCTTTTGAAAACCTAGTCTAGTTTTATCTTTCGGTTTTAACTCAGGTTGTAAGGGCTCATGTCATCCCTTTTTGCAATGTCCCAAAGCACTATGGCCATCATATCCCATTCTTTGCATTATGGTGAAGCCTTTGCCATATTTGTCACTGGGGAGCTTAGTCTTTGGGCTCTCTTTGTTGATAGGGTCTGTGTAGATCCATTCTATCAGGTCTTCATCCATGGTTTCCTCCTCTTGACTTTTACCTGGGGTGAATTGTGCCAAAGTGCATGATCTCTTAGCCAGTTGTGTTTGAAGTAAACCTTGGGGTTTGCCATGAGTTCTAGGGGATGTGAGTAATTGCCCAACACAAAAGAGCTGGCTAAGATTATATTCCCCAGGAACTTCCTTAGCCATTTTCATTTTCAACTTCTCCTGCTTGGGTAAAGGGGCTGTTGAGCTAGAAACAGAGGCTAGATTAACATATGATGAAGAGATAACTTCTCTATTGTTAGGTATGGTAATCTCTGGCTGATGGTTATTATTATTACAACAGGCAAATGGATTAGCATCACCGAGGATTGTAATTTCTACACCGTTATGTGGAAATTTGATATATTGGTGATAGGTGAATGGAACAAATTGCATGGCATGTATCCAAGGTCTTCTTAACGAGAGATTATATGGCAAAGGCAGGTCTAGAACTTGGCAAACTATATGCTTCACCACTGGCCCAATCCTGATAGGTAATACAACAGCTCCTTTGGAAGAACGTTCTGCATCATCATATGCCTTAATGGTTATCTTTTTGCTGGCATCCACTGATTCTACTGCATAACCCAATACTATGACTAACTACAAGGTGCATATGTTCAAGCCGACTCCATTGTCAATCAAGACTCACTTGATTCTATGTTGGTTTACGAATCCTTCAATATGGAGGGAGGCGTTATGTGGCTGTTGGAAGGAAGCATTATCACTTTCAGTAAAAGTGAGACATGGTGATGACTTTAGATTACCAACCATGGCTTGAAATTGATCTATGTTGAGGTTGGCGGGGACTGATGCTTCTTGGAGAGCTTAATCCAAGATTATTTTATGTGACGGGGATAAGCACAAAATCTTTAATATGGAGATGAGGGTTGCCGTCTTATTTAATTGCTCTACAATATTATATTGGTTGGGGAGGGCTGTCATTCCTTATGGTGTTGTTCGAATAGTAATCTTGCTACAACGCATAACAATGTTGCATGCAGGATTTGGATTTTTGATGGTAAGAGTTGCAACTTGTTCATCAACATCATAAAGGTGATTCACAATATAATTATATGCAGCTTGTGTATAATTTGTTGTAGTATCTGTATTTCTCCCTGAGGTGGAAGGACCCCTTTGATCATGTGATGGAAGTAGATTCTTGAACATTAAATGATCATCATTGGATGTTTTAGGGTCATGTCCTTCTATTTCAATTTCTCCTCTATCAATAAGATCTTGAACAAGATCTTTCAGCCGATGGCAATTTCTTGTTTTATGCCCTCTTCCTTGGTGAAATGCACAATGTTCATGATCTCACCACCATGGAGGTTTGACTTGAGGCTCATAATTAGATGTTTTTGGTAGGGTCACAAGATTGGAGGATACCAATTGACGTAAGATTGTTTCGATAGGTTCCCCTAAGGGTGTAAATGTGCATTTTGGCTTGTAATTTTGTTTCTTTTGTTTTGGTTCTTCTTGTTGCATATTGTGACCTTGATTTTGTGGATGAGTGATGGTGTTATTTTTAGGAGGGGGATTTTGTCCTACAAACCTGACCATAGGTTGTGCAATTTTTATTGTTCTTGCATCCACTATCCTGTCATTGACAATGTTCTTGTTCTTGTTCCAAAATTTTGGTTTATCACTATTATAATGTGGCCGAGGACCATCTTTGAGTTCATTGTAAATTTTGATAAGTCCCTTTTTGATGAGGTCTCTTTCACATTTTAGTCCTTGAGTGATCCTCTCTTCAAAGGATTCTATACCCTTCATGTCTAAATGAAATTCCATTTCATCATTTAAGTTGGAAATGAAAATTTCCACTAGTTCTTGCTCAAGTAGATGAAGGGATCGTCTACTAGACACTTGCCTCCACCATTGTAGGAAAGTTGAGAACAACTCTCCTGGTTTTTGTTTGGTGTTACACAAATCTGCCATGGTGACATCCCATTCTATGTTATGTGCATAATGGGTGATGATTTTTGGACTAGTTCCTCAAATGTTTTAATGCCACCTGTCAATTGTGAAAACCATTGTGTGGTTGTGCCTCCCAAACTTTGAGGAAAGAGGCGCATTAGATATGTGTCCTCATAGGCCACTTCTAAACAAGCGGAGTGAAATTCTCACACATGGTCCCTATGATCTCCTTTGCCCCTATACTTTTTAAATTTTTGTGTTTCGAACCCTCGTGGAAAAGGTGGCATAAGCATGTTCCTATCAAAAGGATAGGGACAAATATCATTAAGTGAAAACCAAGTAGTCTTCACACCACTATTTAGTTGTTGAGAGAGATTTTCTACTTGTTGCCTCAACATGTCTATTTCTGAAGGAGGGGGAGGTGGAGGATTCCCTTGATGATTAAGGTCATAGCGGAAGTAGTCTCTACCTCCTCCACCATCATGATGGCTATGTTGCTCAGATGTTTGTTGTATTTGTGTTGTGTCAATTTTGGAGGGTAGTTTGACACCCTCTTGAACAAGTCTTAAGAAATGAGCATCTGTATTGTTTCTAAGGATTTTGCTAAAGAGTCTATTGAATTTGGGATTATGTTGTGCTCTTTCTATATCTTTTGGAGTTGGAGTGTTGAGATATTCATCATTAGTGCGGCCTCCAACGGCCTCATAAAAATCGTTGAGGTTTTCTTTCTCCTCTTCAATCTCTGGTTGTCAGTTTCTCATTGATCTTGTTTGAGCCATATTTTTGTGAAAGTGATTATGAGGTGGTGATGAAGTGTTTGATGAAAGACAAGTTTTGTGAAATATTTGTTTGGAAGATAGATTTCTAATATACAAGGTTGGATGTCAACAAAGTTCTTTCTTAATTGCTCTTGTATTTTTCAACAATTTTGATGTGATGAGGTATAGCAAGGTTTGATATTTGTTACAAGCCAAGCTACCTAGTGATGAGAGGATGCACTCATAAACTAGTTTTAACCTATGTAGAAATGCCTCTTAGGATGATTGATCCTCGATGTAGAGACACCCTAAAAGTGATTTGTTGGTTTGATTTAAGCAATATCTAAAAGTACTTTAAGGACAAGACCTCTTTATGTTTTGAGAGTTGAATGGTTTTGTGATGTGTGGAAGTGAAAGTGGATAGAATATGTACCTCAATAAAAAAATTTGTTACAAAGGGGGTTTCTACTTCTTCCTCTCTTACAGGGGTTGGTGGTTCCCCTCGAGCTTCGTTATATGTGATCCAGATTCAAGGAAAGAAAGTAGGATTGATCTTGCCCCCTTTGTTTTTGTGATAATCAAAACTCTATACTGAGTAAAAGCTCCATTTCTCAAAGGCTCTTTGTCAAATTCATTGGATTTGCCTTGCTGGTACAAGGGCATATGACGTAAGAATACCCTATGTGAGAGAAATAGTTGTCTATTGATATAGAAAAACTTACTTCTTTTGATAAGAGCTTTTGAACCAAGTTGTCTCTTCTTCGATGTGGTCTTTTGATGAAGATTTCGTTTTCTCAAGATATGACTGATGGTCATACAAACTGATACTTTGTTTCACTTGTTGATGTTGTCTTGTTTATCAATGTTTGATGTAGATTCGTTGGATGGATACTTGGTTTAAAATTGTTTTGAATTTCTTTGACAAGAAAAACACAACAAGCACACAAGCACAATAATTTTGCTCTTTTTCAATAAAAGGCACAATAGGTGTGGGTCTAAATCAACCCAATCATGAACTTTTTGACCCTTCTACACATTTATTTTATGTTCCCAAAGCCTAAAGTCGGCCCAAATTATTACTGGTTTGAAACAAGATGAAAACAACTCAAACACTTTTTATCCCTAAGGTCATGGCTAGTTGCGATATTTTCAGCCCACATCTTGATATTTCTTTGAATTTGGTACTACATACCTTATGAATCCTGTTGTGGCAAGTAAGGATGTGATATACTAAGTCTTGCATGAGCATAGCAGATAGATGATCCCTATTATGGGGGAGTCACCACTTTTTTCAAGCTACAAGTAGCTTTTCAAAAATCCCTATTTCTACTCAAGGAAATATGTATGGTGAGTATGTTAGGAGAAAAACCATCTATGCTCTTGCACTGAACCTTTTACAAATATTCTCAATCAAAAGAACAAGTGGGCTTGTAGAATAAAAGGTGTCTAGTAATGTTCGATGTCTTTGGACATAAGTTCATTCTGTAGTGACTCATTTAAGAGCCTTGTAACTTGTGGTGAGGCCCATATGTCCTTTCAGCAAGTTACACTGTAGGAACAACTACACCCAAGGCTACAACTTTTTCTCTCACTTGATTTCTATAGCGGCTCGAAGGATTTACCACGCAAGGTCGTTCCCAAGCGTGATGTGTCTCTTGGCAGGCCTCTCTTAAAAATAAAAAATTTAGAGCATTACTAACATTTTTCTCTTGCACCTAGGACCACTCTACAGTTTTGCACAAGTGCGCCAATCACGAAAAACACTTGTTCTTTTTAATTGTTTATCGCAATGTGAACTATTTGCTATTTGGAGATGTTGCTCCAACAAACATGATGTTGTTTTTAATTCCACAAAGCAATTTGTTTTCTAACTAGGAAAGTGAAAATCCTGGTCAACAAAATTGAAAGCACGTTTGCTTAAGGTAAAATCACTTTGTAAACAGAAATAAACAAGTTGTTTGTTCTTTTTAACTTGCAAATAAAAGATTGATTGTGAATTTTACCCTTGCAAGAAATGAAAGATTGTTGGTTTTCTTTAAGCCCAATTGAAATGTTTGTCCCTATCTTGCAAGAAAGAAAAGTTTGTTTGATTTGTGGTTCTTTTTAACTTGCAAATGAAATTCTTTTTAAGCCCAAATTAAAGATTTTGTTGATTTTTAACCCAAAATGAAAGATGAGATTCTTTTTAAAACAAAGGAAAGTGAATTCTTTTTAATCTAACTTAAAAAGGCTAGAAAGAAAATAAATTCCTAATTCTAACTCCTCGAATCTTGCAAGAGAACATTAGTAACTTGCAAAAAAAGAAAAAAAAGTAAAAAAAAATCTTTTTGGTGGGCTTGTACAAACCTAAGTTTTTAATTTTTGAGTTACACAATTTTTTTTGGAACTCTCTGTTACAAAAGTGCTACTCTGTGAGAACACTAAATGATGCACGGTAAAAAGGATGCATAAAGACACACAAGTTCAAGTGTTAGTATTGTTAGTGACAATAAAAAATGAAAGACAAATGAAACTATGATCCTAAAAATGCATACCAAGAGAGATATAAAACATATAATGAAAAGCATACAAAAACGAAGGAAGGAAATAAAACCCTCCAAGATGCTCTCCAACATGCTCATAGTTGCTCCTCTCTTGTTCCTCTCCTCTCCAAGTTCCACATGAGTGTAGCCCTCAAATTTTTGCACTATCTATGGATGTCTTATGGAGATTAAACATTATGAAAATGGAAATAACTACTTATGCAAGTGTAAACAAGCTAATATGAGAAAATCACCTTAATTATTCTAAGTTAATTTTAGCCAAAATAACAAAACAAATGCTTCTAAAATGCTCTCTCAAAATGACTATAAATTTGATGCATAAAGATTTCTAGATCCTTTTGAAGAAGGAATGGGCTCCATTTATAGAAAAAATGAAGAAATGGATGGTTGAGATTGAGTAATCTCAACAAGGGCCAGGATTGATGGGTTTATGATCCATGTGAGGGTTTTCAACCCAATCCCATGGTGACAAATGTCAACATGAAATGGCTTGAGAGGAGAGGGAAGAAGCATTAAATGCTTGAGATGACATGAAGGTTACCTTGGGAGGTAAAGTTAGGCTTGAGTTAATGAATAAAGATTTTATCCAATGAATAATGCCTTTATCCAATGGACAAACTCTTGTGCAAGAGTGAGTGGAGATAACCATGGTCAAAGCAATGAATACTTTAAGAGACCCATGAGTTAAATGGGGGTTGATTTAGAGGGAAAGCCTCTAACCATGTGGGCAAGTTGAATTAACCATTAATGGTTATGTAAGAACCATTAATGGTTTGGAAGACTTTAGGGGTTAACTTGTTGGAGAATAAAAGCCTTTAATGCTTTTCAAAGACTTTTGAGGCTTTGAGAAGTGACTTCAAGTTGCTTAGGAATGTGATAATAATTAGGAGATGGGATTAGGCTAATTATACATGACTTAGAAGAATCTAGAATGGGTTTAGGATGCAAGTGGGTTTGGTGGGTGAGAGAAAATAAGATTTTAATTAAAATAAAATTAATTTATTTCAACCAAATAGTGCAACTTGCATTTGTAGGATAATACAAGGGGGGGGGGGAAGTTTAAAGATTTCAAATAAATATTTATTTATTTATTTAAGTGAGGAAAGGGGTTAATTTAAACAAATATGTTTTATTCATTTAATTGATTGTTGGAGTGTGGTTAGATGAATTAATTTAAATAAATTGAATAATTTATTTAGTTAATAGATGAAGAGGTTGAGAATGAATTAATTAAATATTAATTTAATTAGCTGATTATTGATGGTTAAAATAATTAAATAAATATTAAATATTCATTTAATTAAGTGGGCAGATTTATGTGTCTACACTTATTATACGATAATCATACACCGAAAATCATAGGTCCAAAACATACAAACATACAAACAAATAGACATGAGGTCTACTTTGGAGTCTTATGCCATCGTCACTAGTAATTCTATGAATCAAATGAGTATATGATTGAACATCCACGTAGATCCGGCATTCTAGATGCTCATTTAACCCTAAATATCAATTAATTGAATTCAAGAACTTCATATGTTTATGAATTTAAATTCATTATTATTTATTGTTAAATCCAATATGTAATATAAACAACATATATTTAACTAGCATACTTATATTAAAAAAAATCTATGTAAAATATATAAAAATTTGAAATTTTAAAGTATATAATATTCATAAATAATAATAAAGATAATACAATTCTATAATTCTACCTAGTTTCCTTGTAATACTATTTATATATTAATATAATATTCACGCAAGAAATAAAAATAATAATAAAGATTTTTTATTTTAATGAATTTGAAGCAAAATTTTTAACAATCAATATGAGATAGTATCATAATCTAAGAATATAGACATTTCATTTGTCAAAATATATATACATAATAATAAAATTTGAAAACCATTATTCTCATCTCTTGGAGGCATAGTGCAACATTAAAGACATCATCTTATAACTATGCCATTTGAAATTTCTACAACCCCATAAATTGATGAAGAATTTTGTATTAAAGTTTTATATTGGGGAAAACAAAGCTGTTGATGGGCTTTTGAATTATTCACCAGACAACATCCTACAAGGCTTTTTTGCCTCCGCCTAAGTGTTACTATTGATATTGTTAACAAACCCCATCATTTATTTATGTGGTCTTACAACATTTATTGAACTTTAATTCAAGGATAAGAAGGCATAAACATCAAAAAATTGTGCTTGAAAAAATATCAAAATCACTCTGAGAACTAAGATCAAATAAAATATTCCATCAAACTTGTCAACCAATTCACAATCACCCAAATCAATATCACAATAATAGCACTTTTTTAAACCACCTAAATTACATGTTTTTGATTAGAAAAGACAACAAGGGAAATATCACAATAATCACCTAGATTACATGTGAACTCATATCAAGCTTAGATTAGACAATCATTGAAGTTGCATTATCACTAAAGAAATATATATAACTATAATGTAAGGGAAAAAACACAACTTTTCAATCACTATAAGTGCATAGATGACAACCCATTGTGACTAGAAGAAGATGAATAACAAAAAAACCTCATAGTATTCATTTTTCTAAGATTCTATTCATAACATCTCTTTCTGCCACTGGTCAAACTCTTCTAGATTAGGAATAGATGGTATTCTCATTAGTTCTTTCCCTATTTAGTTTAAATAAAATTTTACCTACTGGATCTTTGATAGTATTTCTATTTAAAAATAAATAAATAGTTTTTGTACAAATATTTGTTTTTAGAACAAAAAACAACATTCGGTTTACAATGAGTTTTGTTGCACAATTGATGGATTTTCTATATTTTTTTTAACAAAAAACATTGTCTTCATAAAATATAATAGAATTTTTAATTTAATATTTTAAAAATATATCAAATTAATAACAAAAATAACATTAATTTGTTTTAGTTTTTCTTTTTGTTATTTAAAAACATTGTCTTCATAAAATGTAATAGAAATTATATTTTCTTGTTTTTGTTTTTTTTAAATTACTTTTATTAAATTAATAAAAAACTAAAATCTGTTTTCTCTTTTTTTTTTGGATTCGATTATGCACACACACACACACACACACACACACACACACACACAATCGAATCCAGAAAAAAAAAATCAAGAGAATACAACATGGATTGTGGAAATCTCATAACATTTAAAAACACACACACACACACACACACACACACACACACACACACACACACACACACACACACACAATTGAATCCAGAAAAAAATCAAGAGAATACAACATGGATTGTGAAAATCTCATCACATTTAAACACACACACACACACACACACACACACACACACACACACACACACACACACACACACACACACACACACACACAATCTAATCGAGAAAAAAAATCAAGAGAATACAACATGGATTGTGGAAATCTCATAACATTTAAATCTATTTTGTTTTAGTTTTGTTTTATATTTTTATCAAAAGAGGTTTTTTCATCTGAGTGTGACTATAATACTTATCTTTAGAGGAATATAGGTAAAGTATGCCAAAAGATAAAGTATGCCAAAAGATATCATATTTTTTCATTATTCTACTTTTAAAAATATTATATTATTGTTTAATAATTAATATAATATCATTAAATTATATTATGATATTGTAATTAATATTTAATTATTATAAAGATATGATTATGTTATTAAGTTTAATATGTTCATTTTATTAAATTTCTATACTCGAATAAATCTTTTGAAAAGAAAGTTTTTTTTAGTAAAAATTTATTATTATTATTATTATATTTCTATTAAACTCTTGACAAAAGAAAAAAACCTATTAAGATTACAATATTATTATATTGGTGGATGAAAAAACAAAAAGTAAAAAATTGTTGAAGTGGAAGGATGACATCCAACAAGGATGTCAAATTTAATACATTTCTAGTTTTTGTTCATGAAGGTTTTTGCATCCATTATGTAAGTGTAATATGCCTTCGGTGTAATTAGTATAGATTTTTGTGAAAGGTGATAATATTTATGTTGGATTAGAGAATTTCAATTCTCTATATTCAATTTTTCTTATTTATAAAAAATGGAGAGAAATTACGATTGAATACTCATATTTTTCATAGTGATTATATCAATATACTATTAGGAATCATTGGCTTTGTTATTGGAACAACTTAAAAAATCTGATTAGAAAATCTTTCTTCTTTTATACAAAGATAACATTAATATACAAAACTATGCAAGTAATATAAGAACATCATGATGAACATTAGTTTTCTTTGATCAAGTATAACTGCAAAGTAGAATACAAGGACCATCATGTACTTCTCAATGATTGGTTATATAATGGGTCAAGAACTACAATTATACTAGACAATAGGATAATAACCAAATGACGTATAAATAAAGTGGTCATTTACAATATACATCAAAATTATAATTGAAGGAATCCAATCTTAACACTACAAGGTAATCCCTTTGGGCCTCTAAACTCCCAAGATCGTATTAACGATCAAAGAAGGAATTTAAACTACCTTTAGAGGAATTTTATTTCCTTCCATCCATTAGTCAAACAAAAAGAAATCCATTTATAGTCCAAAAGTGTGGTAAATTACTACACTAGCAATTATCTAGTTTTATTCATTCCTTATCATCCAATAATCATACATTGGAAATCATAGGTCCAAAAGATAAAAATACATGGAAATACAGTTCATAAGGCACAATCATAATGATATACACATGCCAAAGACTCATTTAATACAACTAATATTACACAAAAATTTACAAAAATAACCACTTAAACATCAAATGCACATAAGAATTTAAATATACTGAAGGAGACAAAATAAAACAATGAGACCAAAAGAACATAAACATACCACATAAAAATACTGAAAGGGAACCCATTGAGTCCATACCACACCACAATACTCATATTTGAATGACCTATTGTATGTATCTATAGAAAAATTAAGCATAAGTGATCAAAGATTTACCATGTAATAATATATAGAGCATGCCACCATATATATATATATATATATATATATATATATATATATATATATATATATATATATATATATATATATATATATATATATATATATATATATATATATATATATATATATATATATATATGTTGTTCTCCAGTTCGAATCCAGACATCTCTAAGTTTGTCTAGAGGCTTACCTTAAGAATCCCCTAGTTCTAGTTATGTGATATATATATTTGATTTGTGTAACCACATATCCTATAAAGCCTCTAACCAATCTAAAGAACTAGAATCTATGTGATGCAATTGTAAATAAATAAGAGGAATGGTTAGTCTCATGTTGTCTTGACTTATCTAATGAGATGATATTCAAATGTGCCACAAGGCTGGACAAGGCCACTCTAGAAGCAAGCTCATCAAAATCCTAAGAAGAGACCTTATCTAAAGAGACAAGATCTTGAATAGTCAAATAGTTATTGAAGTAGCATTCTATTATCTATTTGTTGCAAGATAATCTCATTGATACAAAAAAAAATTAATTTATCATTATTTCCACTTTTTCTTATATGCAATGTGTAGTGACCCGCCAACAACCACAGGGAAAAACATTAACCTAAGCCACTAAAAGCGGACTATTTTTTTTTTTGTTGTTCACAAAGGTTCACTTAGTGTTATTAAATACTAATTACAATTAGTTGTTTTGATTAAGGAGTTAGATGTTATCATAAAACAACCACTTGGAACAAGCGGTAACCTTACTGTGCACTCTACTCCTTTTCCCTAGGGTATATTGACGCCATTACTAGCATAGCCAAAGTTCAATCTATCATCAGATTGGTTTATGCATAAGTCTTCCAGTAGGCATATGGTAATACTGCTGCCATAGCACCTACCATATGCGAGTACAAAGTATGGTCTAAGTTTACTAATGCACTAAACCATCATTTTCACTTGTGATTTAGATGCATTAAGGTATGTATTACATAATTCCATGATGAAGGTAGGTTCCAAGTTACATAAGAGGTTCTATCATTATCTTATGTGACTGTTCACACTGCTGCCCTAGCTTAAACTATGGATAGTTAGGTCCAATTTTAATGTTTAATTTAGCATACATGGTCTAATAAGACTTACTAAGACTTCCTTGTTAATAATTTGTTCATTTAGGAGGTCTAGATTAAATCCAAGTGTTATAGTATATTGTTGTCCTTAAGAGTTTAATCCATTTGTCTCATGTTTAATGATCATTTTTTACATTGAAAGAATCCTTTAATGATTCTATACACGTGGAAGCTCATATGGAGGATAAGGGGTTTTGGTTGATATAAGTGTCGTTGCTTATTTCTAGTTTGAAGTTAATCATTTAATTCTCATAATAAAACCATATAAATGCATGCTTATGACTAACTTTAATTTTCAATAACCATACAAGGTAATACTTCTCAATTACAACTTGCTGATTTTATAACATAAAAGAGTGCAATGTAGCTAGCATTCAATCCATTGAGATACTATAATCTGTATTATCTCCTTCTAAACATCAAGTATAAATCTGGTTTCTCAAACTATTACAAGGCTCGAATATCTTTACATTAATTCATCTTCTCAACCTTCAATATGAATTACAATACTAGAATCAAATACAAGATTACATCTCATGTCCTTAGACAAAAAGATGACCATAAGGTCAATGTTCTATGTCAAATACATAAATGAATATAGTACAATGCATAATGATGCGAGGCATCCAAGAATAACTGCTCCAAGACTCCAAGAGATGAAATAAGAACTCCAAGCCATGAACAAGAAGAATGAATAACAACAAAATGGAAAAATCAATGGCAACAAAGCTCCAACCACTCGACCAAACTTGAAACCAATAAGGTTCCACCCCCTGAGCTAGGAGATGTCACTGGGTCCTCCCACATATGCTCTAAATCAGGATGACACTCAACAAGAACTGACACAAACATGCAATGTAATCAACATACTCAATCACACATAAAGTACAAATTGCAAGTCAATAGAGACTACCAGAGACCCGAATAAACGTAACCAATAAATGCAACATATGAGACTCATGTAGGAGGAGTGTCATCGCATGCCATAATAAATGAACCAAGGCATCTAGCCTGGGCATGCAGAGCCATCTCAACCCCTAAGAGTTTCGAGGGAGATTTGTCCTACTGTCTCCACGGCCTTCTCATGCTTTCTATGCACATACGCTCATAGGCTAAGTCATGAGGCATCATAAGATTTCTTATCTTATTAGTTTTCCTATCTACCCATTCCCATTAATTCATTTAGTTTCCACTTATTAATTATAGAAAACCTGCATGCATCCAAAAGTCTGCACTTCATGCATTCTTACAAGGAACCTCATGAAATCAAACTCTCATGACTTTTGGCATGTAGGAGAGCCCACTCCCCTACATGGACTCAAATACTCAAGAGGCTTAGTATGAAAACCAAAGATCATGTGCATTCAAGCATAAACATACATGCTCACAAAAATCTTACTTGGTAGTAAAAGAATAACATGACACATAAGAAAGAACGAGCCTCTTGGACAAGATACTAAAACCAATAAAAGATGGACTACTACAATTAAGATACATATCCAATAGTGTCTCCACACATACTCTCCCTCCAGCAGTCAATAGGCAATTACCTCGTGGCATGGGTCCTTACGAGGGTGCATAAGAGGACATCATTAAACAACTCAAATCATGACAAAAACACAATTTAAACTCAAAGAGAACAACAATTTACAACCAAAAAGTGCCTCCGGATAGAAAGCTCCATTATGATACTAAGTGAGACATTAAAAGAGAAAGGTCAACAAAAGTCATACTATTGCCTTATGTATAACTTGGGTTCCAGTTTAAAAACAACCACATAAATACATACAACTTGTCATGTAAGAATTGGAAATAAGAAAAAATGCAAATTATGAGAAAAGACATGTATTATAGCTGATTATGGAAGAAGAGAACAAAAATTAAAATGGACTTGAATCAACTCAAATTTATGTGCAAAACATCATTAATCCGTCTATGTCTTAACTTTCCAGTTTTGAGTTATTCTGGTTTAATCATTCGTTTTGAGTTTCTACATTTTCTACATGCTGATAGTCTTCCAAATTCTTTCTTAAAATCTATGTTTTCTTGTTTTCCAAACTTCATTTCATGTTCTTCATTATTTTCCTATATGCTGCTAGTTTTCTATTTGTCTTTAAGTCTGTAGTTTTCTGTTTCAGAATATAAAATTGTCATATTTATTACTGCTGAAATAATGTTTCTCAGTCCACATTATATTGTGGGTTCACATATACATATAAATATATATTATTGTTTTAGACTTGTCTCATCCTTACCACGCAACTGTAGATTTTTTTTTAATCATTATTTAACTATTGGCAAAACACAATTTTTAAAATTTTTTTTTGTCATATCGTATTATTTGGCTACTAGGTGCTATGAACCACCCATACCACGGGTCCCAACAATATATAAATAAAAGAATCATGCAACATAAAATGCTGCTCAAAGCAACATACAGGGTAATAAAATAATTGACATTTAAGCTTTTAAAACAACAACACTATATAAAGGAAATTTAAATGAGATTTTTATATTTATGTAAATATATAAATCTCTCTACTGAGTATAATAAAACACAAGAGAGATTTATATATATGCATATATACGTAAATCTCTTTACTAAAAAACAACATACAACCAACAATAACATATAATAAATTTATATGTATTGTTATCTACTATTGTTAGAAATTTGACAACAAATATAATAATGCATATAAATTTTCTTGTAGATGCCATTAATCCCCAAATAAAATTGGGCATAAACAGAGAATTTCTACCAAGAACTTTCAACAAGGGCACAACATACAATTTTTTTTTCATATGCACAATTTGGAAAGGAAATTTACAATAATACTAATCCGAGTAAACACATAATATCATTTAATCTTAATCAAGAATCTGGGCAAGCAAAACACACATCCAAATTGCTCATTTTAAAACCCCCAAATAAATTTTAATGAATATGATAAATCATTTCCCTTCCAACAACAAATTTCTTCATTCATTTTCAATTTCCAACCAATTTCTAAAATTCAAAAAGAAGAAATTAGGGAAGAATAAAAATTTCCCAACCTTTTCCAGTATTATGGGCAAAGTAATTGGTGCTGGAGATGCGGAAAACTCTTCCAGATCCTCTTCCATCCAACAATGCCCCTCAATCCAGCAGTGAAGAATCAACAAATAAATCCCAATGATGGAATGACAGAAATTCCTTGCTCCAAAATTCTAGCTGAAGAGAGAATTTTTTTGCCAAAAAAAAGATCCCCTTCAGAATGCATATAGGAAGAATTTTTTATTCCCCACCCTCTCGCCCAAATTGCAAAAAGGCCCTAGCCTCCATTTTCTCCAATCAGATTGGAGAATTCAATATTTTTATATTGCATTCTCCTAAGTGGGATTTTTATCCCAAACAATTCACAGGAGAATGAAATTCATTTTCATTTCCAATTTTATTTTATGCATTTAACCTTTGCACTTTATTATTTTATTTTACATATTATTATTTACAATTATTATTAAAGTCAAACTTTAATAAACTACAATATATATTTCTCATTTTATCAAATAAATTTGGGGATTATTAAATAAACTCACTAACACCTAAATTAATAATTTTTGATCAAATATCATTCAAATCAACCAAGTAACTGAAATCATAAAAATCATTAACTGATGTCGACGCAGAAATAAAATTGACTGAAATCAAATGCATAACATCAAAAGCAGAACCAAATACTCGACTCACCAAGCAAATCGCATAAACATGACATCACAAGGTGAATGGTGGTCATGCCACATTGACGACACTCAAGCGACCATGCAAACCTAGAGGGTATGAGGGGGAACCAGTAACATCTTCGACCACAGATCACCATTGGGAGAGGCACACTCACACCTGTCAAGTCAGAGGAGCTTGCACCTCGTTGCTTGAGAGGAATTGAATGCTTGTACCTATAACCAAAACAATATACATGTGCATATATATAGATATAAAAACAAAACACTGCAAGAAGATAAGTGTAGGATATCGTAACGACGTAGGGCACTCGCAAATGAGTGATACGTCATCGATCCTCCCCACAAGAAATCACACACAATGCAGAAAGTCATACATACAATCATCACATCATGACTAAATCATCTAGGGGTTAGCATTTCCATTGCATGATAAACAAGATTAGTACATCTATTAAAATACATGATAATCTAAAATACTAACATTATCTATGCATCAAATTATGACATAAGAGCATAAAGAAATTGCTCATCATAATAAGCATCTAAATCACATTAAGTCAAAATCACTAATAACATAAGCATAAATGTGAAGAATCATGGAATCATATATAACATCTATCAGTAATCATCAAATCATGAAATTTTTAGATCAAGGATCATTAATGAAGCATACATGGAAACTAGAATTTATCATTCTAGCAACATATAAATCCAATCAAGTCTTCCATGTCCATCATACGAAACAAAGGTCTGATCAAGTCTACCAAGGTGAAAAGGGGAAATCTTCTCATAGATGGACACTACTACCTCATTTCAACAATCATCAAATAACGTGAATTCACATAATGCATATCACCACGCTAAGAAACTAAAATGCCTAGCCTCCTAATCGTAATCTTCAATGTCCTTCAATGGCCTTAGCAAACCTGGCACAAGTGTCGCATCAATCCAGTCTAAGGAGGGGCATTACACAATGGTGGGTTTCCATATAGGCCAAGGTTAACACCATTATCAAGCAATATATTCTATTAATTTATTTTAATCCTTAATACAACTAGGATTTAAATTATTTTATCTATCATTTTCCTTTTGGCTATCCATCAAGGTTCAAAGACCGAAATAGGTGTTTGATTAAGGCAAACCCCTAAACAACCCCAACAACTTTTCAAGTTTCTATGTGTGTAGGTTAAAACAATTATGGTAATTGAGTTGAATATTTAGGGGAGTTCTAGAATGACTAGTAAAGGATGAAACACTACATGAGGACATTCACAATATGTGTCAACATGTCTTAAATAGAGATCTTCTATATTTGGCACTAGGTTCCTTGGACTTTATATTTGCACACAAACCCTTGTCTTGATAGAAGTCTTCATTTTTCACCAAACCTTGGTCGCAATCCACCATTGGGAAGGATTTGGCACAAGGGATGTTTTCTCCTTCAAATGGAAAGGAGTGCCAACACTAGCACAATAAATATTAGCAAAGATCCTATAACTAGCATGAGGATTTGCCCCCCCATTGAGAGTGGTAGCAGTTGCAGGAGGCTAACAAACTCTAGCTAGGCACAAGCACCATAGTAGAGGAGGTGCTAATGGAAGGTGTAATATTAGCACGCACATCATTAATAAAGGTAATGCACCAATAGTAGTTGAGACATTAAATCTAGAAGTAAATGACACACCTATAATTTAAAAAGAAATAAACCCTTGACAACTGATGCCTCAACCACAACAAACCATGCACTAGTAAAAGAAATAGTAGCAGTAGATGATCCCATAATAGATGACACACCAAGCACACATATAGAAAATAAAATGATATTGATAGATGACCCAAAGATTAATGATAGACATGCACTAGAATGCACACCAACAACCAAGAAGATTGCAACACCAAATGTAGAGGAACTATGGATCCTTACAACATATGACTTATAGGCGGGAATGAGAGTGGGAGAGCCCATTTCAAATTATTTTTCAATTCTTAGGGAATTTATTAACTCTTTGTAATGATTTGTTGTCATACATAAAATTTTCTTAGTTTTGTTAAATGGTTTATAATAAGTTGCAAGTCTAAAACTTTCTTGGTTTTTGTTTTTATTAGTGTGCATGTTCATAATTTTATTTTAAATAACAATATACATTCACATGGTAATCTACCAATTTGATACAACTTATTGGACACACATAACATTCAAATGTATATGTTGTTGATGAACCTATTAATAATTTTATAACACATTTACACACATAACCCTCAATCAATAGTATATGTTATTTTCCCCAAAATGGTCCCACGTGATTCACTTATAAATCAATTGTATAACACATTTATTCTTCTTAAATTTATATTTTTGTATCCCTTCTATATACACCAATAACATAATAATACATCTCTACTTTCATAAGGTATCATGTATGCCTATTTTTTAAGTTACATGTTTTATATTCCCTTATTAGGTCTACCCTATGCTCAAAACTGAATTTAAGTTTTATTCCATAAATTTAAACCTTTCATTTTTTTAGATGACATATGAAAACAAGTCATCCCATTATAGAAATATTTCATTTAAAAACACTTATGCATCTTCAACCCCAAACACTTTCCATAACAACTTAAATAACAAGTCCCCTTAATAATAGACATCTTAATTGTATTATACAATTAATCTAAATTATAAGTGAAGGGTTTTAGAGATATGTGATGATTCTTCTAGACATACTTATGACAATAAGAAAAGTTGCATGATGACTTATTTTAAGAAACTTGGTCAGAAATGTACTAAACCTAGATGACACTGGTGTGATGATTATTGTATTTGTTACCTTGTAGAAGCAACATAATGAATGACATTTTATTTGACTAATCTATGCTACAAAGAATTTAGAAGACCACTTATAAAAACCTCATCTCCTTTTGCACGTGCTTCCCAATTCACAATAATTATGCTTGTATCACATTAATTAAATTACTGCATTTTACTTAATGATCGAGTGATTTATTAGATCCCATTTTGGTTATTTAAAAACTTCACTATGCATGGATGTCATAAATTATTGTTTTAGAGGTGAATCTCACGGAACAAAAGTCTAAAGTCATGTCTAAATCTTTCAATCTTCAAATGTCACAATTATTACATAAATAATGTTACATTCTTGAGAATAGAATTGATTTTTGAGGCAAAAAAATTATACACAATTAGTTCCAAGAAACTTTATAGTTTATGGCATGGATTATAGAAATATCATGTCTCTAATTGATTTTGATTTTTTGATTTTTCAAAATTCTTTTATTTTCCTCGCATAACTTCATATATCTGATACTCCATTTTTTGAAAACTAATAGACAATAACAAATCTATCTCTTAATTGATTATACCAAGTGATAAATACCAATAGATGCAAGACTAAGTCATCTTTATTGATTGTAAATTACTCAGCTTTCTTAACTAAAAGACTTAAATTTTTTCATACTCAATTACATTATTCCAATCATTTTTTCTAACTACAACTCTTATACTAATTGCCTACTCACTCAAAGCTGGAAATTAGAAGGGGCCATACTCTTGTGAATGGATGAGACTTCAACTTGTATTCACCCACTAACAATTGTAGCCCTAATAAATAGACCAATCCCAATATGGCTCAATTATTATTAGTGAGATGAAGAAGATTGTAAAACAAGTTTAGCCCAAAGAAGCAAACACTAGTATACTATGCTACGACAGCACAATATCCCAATCCATCTCCACAGCTGCCCTTGGAGGCACAGGAGATTCTGGGCACATCGGGGCAATCGGAGACATCGGAACATGTAAAGAGAGAGCATAGCCTTTGGATTTCCGTACCACAAAATCCAACTCCATCCCCACACTGCTCGATATCCAGGCAACTAAGCGAGCCCTCGTACTGTGCACAAATGTCATCGCCAGTGCACAGAAAACCATCGCATTTTCCTTCGATCATACTCACCTTTACCATTATTACAATTATCAACATTGCCCATTTCTTCGACATTTTTCCTTCCTCCAAAAACAATTTGCAATTCCAAACGATATCTCTGCGCAGTGCTCAAACACATCTTATAAGTTTCGCTAGGCCTGCAAATCTTATCTTATTGTACTCCGTTTGAATCGAAACTTTTGTCGATCGTTACAGAATTTGCTAAATGTATTCTTCCCTTTCTTGTCCAATTGTTTTGAAACATTACGAAGAAAATGTTCATTAAAAACTGGTTTAAATAATCATCTCTGGAATATCATGGGTGATAGTTCTTAAACTGTGACGGCATTAATGTTAAATAGCTTATCAGAAAAGTTAATTTTATGTCGCTATAGACATGAGGCCTACTTTGAAGTCTTATGCCGTCGTCACTAGTAATTCTATGAATCGAATGAGTATTTGATTGAACATGGGCAGATACGGCATTCTAGATGCTCATTTTACCGTAAATATCATCAATTAATTGAATTCAAAAACTTGATACGTTTATAAATTTAAATTCATTATTATTTAGTCGATAAGCTATTTTATTGTGAGAAACCTTCTACTTGTTTTCACATTTTTCACGGGGGAATTCTGTTTAATGTTCATTTTCGCGAATTCTTTTCACTGCAAATTATTAACGTATCTGAATTTGTCACAAAGCATCAACTTTGCGTATATAGATTTCTCTTTTGCCAAAAATTATTCCAAGCCACTGTGAATTCATCTACAGGGAGGTGATATCAAGACTGGAGCATCTATATCAATCGATGACATCAATTGCACTCTAATCATTTTGGTGCTTATGTTTTATAGGTTTTGAGCACAAATGGCATTTATCATAAAACCTCACTATAGAAGGAAAGATTTTTTTATATGTAGTTATCCAAAATGAATATCTACATGCATTTTTGAACTCTAATATATCATGTCTAGAATTGATAGTCTCGATAGTCACTAATAACTCATATTATTATGGATAGATAATGACATTTAATGAGCATAGGTTGTTAGAAAACATATCTAAAATTGCAATTGATGCATGGACATATTGGTGTATAATATGAGGTCGAAATACAAAACAAAAGAATTAATCAAGTGAATCTATTTTTTTTACCACACTGTTACAAAAAAGTCATTTTTTGTTGTACACATACTACAAAGTTCATAGGGACACCAACCATTGTCATTGTGAATGATCATATATTTGAATAAGACATAGAAGGTTTCCCAACATAGATTTATTTTCAATTAGAGTGAGGCATTTTTTCACTAGCTTGAAACAAAAAAGTGAAAAAGTTTTTGGAGGAGAAGACAAAGGATGAGAAAAAATACATATCGTTTTAATTATTAATATAATTTTTTAAATGTTTTTTTAATAGCGACAGTTCTACAGAAAATGTCTTAGCAACCAGGAAAAAATGTACTCAATGTAATCCATCTCTCTTAAGTTAAATGTCTTCATACATTGTAAAAACACTCTATATTACAGCCTCCTTGAACTGGGCCAATAGAAGAGTTGGTAATGACCTTATTCAAGTTAGACTTGATCAGGCTCTAGTTTGTAATGATTGGGTCTATAATTACTTGTGCTCTCTTTCAGTTCTATCTAGAATTGGTTCTGATCATTACCTTATAAGTTTTGTTACTTATTCCGTGTCTAAGAAAATTAGAGGAACTTTCGCTTTAGGTTTGAAAAAATGTGGCTTTCACATCCTTCTCTTCATTATAATATCAAGCAGTGGTGGAATGCCAACATCAATGGTTCTGCCATGTTTATAGTGACAAAGAATCTTGGGGAGGTCAAGAAGAATATTAGAAAATGGAATAAGGAGTCCTTTGGGCATATTTTTGCTAATAAAGCTGCTATCCGGTTGGATTTGAAGGAAACTCAAGATAAAATTCAGGTGGAAGGTTATAAGGAGGACTACTTAGTAAGAGAAAATGAGATCTTGTCAAAATTACATGATATTATCTTGAAGGAAGAGGAATTCTGGAAGCAGAGGTCAAGAGCTACTTGGCTAGCCATTGGTGATAGGAATACTAAATTCTTCCACCTCTCAACCATGAAACATAGGGTTTTAAATAGGATCAACCACATTCTTAGGGATGACACTTTGCTTGATTTTGAGGCTGATATCAATAGTGAGGTGGTCCGCTATTTTAGTGGACTCTTATATGCTAACACGTGTCTAAGACCTGAAGCTTAATAGTGTCTCATAGATGCCATTCCAAATATTCTTAATGATGAGCACAACAAAATGCAATCGGCTATCCCTTCTAATCAAGAGATCAAAAAAGTTGTTTTTTTCCTTTGAAGGCAATAAGGCCCCTGGCCCTCATGGTTTTCCTATGTTCTTCTTTCACAACTTTTGGGAGATTGTTGCCAAAGATATTTGTAATGTAGTGAAGGAGTCTTTTGGATCTAGAAGGATACTTAAAAAAATTAATTCGACTTTCATTGTTCTTATCCCGAAAAGCCTTGGAGCTGATTCTTTTGATGCTTTTTAGCCCATTAGTCTTTGTAACTCTTTTTATAAGATCATTTTCAAAGTGCTCAAGTCTAGATTGATGACTGTTCTACCTCTTCTCATTTCTTCTAACTAGAATGTATTTATCCTGAGAAGACAAATTCTAGACTCGATAGTTACAGTGCACAAAAATATTCATTCTCTTGTTAAGTCTAAGAGATAGGGATTTCTTCTTAAGTTGGATTTGTCAAAAGCCTATGATAGGATGGATTGGGATTTTCTTCTTAAGATTTTGGAGGCTTTTGTTTTTGGAAAGAAGGTAAGGGAGCTTATATGGTAGCTTATTTCTATAGCCAAAACCTCTATTTTAGTCAATGGGTTGCCTTCTCATTTCTTTAGGTCCTTTAGGGGCATTAGATAGGGGGATCCCATCTCCCTTGTCCTTTTCACTATTATGGTGGAAAGTCTTGGAAGGTAACTTCAAAAGATGGTTAGAGAGGGAAGTCTAAGGGGCCTTCGCCCTTCCTCTGACTCTACTATTTTCTCTTATCAAAATTTTGTTGATGATACCATTCTGATGGGAACTTTTTCTATTGGAGAGGTTAAAACCTTTAAAAAGGTCCTTGTTACCTATGAAGAAGCTTCAGGAATTTTATTAATAGAGCTAAATGTTCTATTGGTGACTTCCCTTTCACTTATTTGGGGCTCCCTTTGGGATCCTCACCTCTTGAATCAAGTTCTGGGTGTCACTGGCGGAGAGATTTAATAAAAAATGCCAGTTGGAAAGGTGTCATTCTCAGTCAGGCTAGAAAAATTCAATTACTAAAGGCTACCTTGCAGAACCTTCTAATTTATGCCTTGAGCCTTTTTGGAATTCCTGCTAAATTTGTAGACACCATTGACAGTATTCAGAAGAGATTCTTATTATCTAGAGTTGAGGAAAATAAGAGGATTTTTTTGATTGCTTGGAATGAGGTGTGTAAGCCTAAGAAGCTAAGTAGGCTTGGTTTGAGGGATATAAGATCTTTTAATGAGATGTTGTTGGCGAAGTAGGTGTGGAGAATTTTCTCAAGGAGAATGGAATGGAACTCGATATTACACAATAAATACTTAAGCCAATTCACCTTGTTTAAAGAATTCATAACTTTGGAATCATCACTTCGAGGATCCTCACTTTGGAATAGTATTATTAAAGCTAGAAGCTTTGCTGCAAAAGGTGTTGATTGGAAATTAGGTAATGGGTCGAGCATCTTGTTCTGAGAGGATAATTGGATTGGTAAAGAGCCTCCAAGATCTTTAAATCTTTCAATCCCTTTAAGGATGAATGCATTAGAAGATTTGGTCATGTGGTTGAAGACTACTAGAGGAATGGTAGCTGAGTCAATCTACTTCGGGTTAGTCCAAAACTTCTCCCTTTACAAATTATGATTAATTCAATCTCTATGGTTAGGTCGGAGGACATGATGGTGTGGAAGGTTGACCCTTCAAGTAAGTATTTGGTTTCTTCTGCTTTTGCTATGATGTTTTAGGATCAAAATTCTTATAATCCTATTTGGGCTAAAGCTTGGATCAAAAATCTTATTCCAAAGGTCAATATTTTTATCTGGATTCTCCTCCAAAACAAAACTGTGACCATAGATAATTTATGTAAGAGAGGATTTCAATTGCCAAATATTTGTATTCTCTATATGGCTGAAGAAAAATCGGCTCCCCACCTCTTCACTCCATGCCCCTTTGCTCAGGAAATCTGGGGAAGAATGCTAGAATTGTGGGATATATATCAAAAAAAGGCATGTCTGCCAAGTCAATACAAGTATTACAAAAATATGGCATATGCCATGTCCAAATCAATATATAATAAAAATGTAGAATATATCTACATGTATTGGTCATTTTGTGACCATAAATAACACTATATGATCCTAAACTTGTGATGGATCATCAAAATCAAGCCTCTTCGATGCAATACACGGCTCTGTAGATGGCTGCAAAATCATAATTTAAAAGCCAAGTTAGAATTCTTTTGTAGAAAATAGCTCACAATTAACAACATAACTATGCATTTGACTATAATTCATTTGCAATTGAAATATAGATTACATCATCGACTAATCTTGGAGCTAATGTCTTTGCTCTCATCTCCTTGTCACTCTTACGAGTTTTCTTGAAGACAAACTTAAAAGGATCCATGTTATGGCCAAACTGCGAAGGGGGCTATTGTAGATTAAATGTACAATTAATGCAATGTACTAACATAAATACATCAAAAACACTTAAAAGTTATAATATAGAGAACAATGACATATCGATGCTTGAGATGCCTCTCCAATGGACTGAGGATGGCTCACCATCGATGGAGAAACTATCGCTATTACCTATACAAAAAATGATCAAAGATTAAATACAATTAATATAATGATAAGTATTGTACGTTAAAAACAATTAATTTAATATATCAAACAAAAGTGTACCAGATCCTAAGATGCTTCTCCTGTGCATGGAGGAGGGCTCACCATTGATGAAGCAGCTATGAATATTTCCTGTATGAAAAAATTATAAGATTGTAATTTATCACAAGTTCATATGTACATGTGAATATAATCATTAAATCAAGAAAATAAATTAGAGATACATACCTCCGCCCTCTCTTGATCCACGGGCGAATCAGGTGCATTTAACAAATCCACATAGCTCAATGGTCATTGTACATGTAAAATAGACAAAAAAAACACTAATAAATCTACAAACCCCAACTAAGACTTTATTTCAACATTTTCAAATAATTGTACCACTAAAAATGTGTTCAATTACCTTCTTCCCACATTTTGGTGTCTTCAAGGAATTCTTTTGTTTAGGACGAGGCCTAGATGCAGAGGGGGTACCCTAAAAAAAAAAAATTAATATGAGATATTAGTATAGATAATATATCAAACATAATTTTAAAAATCTAAAATGAAATGACTTGCATATTCCATCAAAACAATACATAAAAAAGGTTGTACAAAATATGATACCATATATCCTTGTAGGCCAAAATCGATCGTTGAGAGCATGATGTCATGAATCTGGGGCATTTGGTCCCTCGTCAACACCTACAAACCAAAAATTGGACCAAGCATTAAAGATAGTTAGTATATCTTGTAATTTTTAAAAATTCAAAGTGTACTATTCTATTTTAACATGTTACAAAATTTATACCTCAGGCATCAAAGTTGCAGCTGTAGTAATTGCGAGAGGAGTATGGGATACCGCTGTTGCATCCTAAAATGAATATTATTTATCTAAATTTAAATCAATGTATAAATGAAAATTCATTTATGTAAGTAAAACTTTAAAGTGATTGATAAATAAAATGCTATGAATTCAAAACAACACACCTATGTCTGTCGTTGATGGGGAAACAACATATGCAACAACTCCTTTGTCAATGCCACATCATTGGTTGTGCGGGTCTAACATCTACTCCCGCAAATCGTGCACGAATGAGATGTGGATTCATTCTGTAGTGGCCTTGTCATCCGTCCCTGAGCATATCCCTAAGCAACTGACACACAGATGCTGAATGGGCTCTCTATCACCACCTGGAGCAACTAATGGCTCATCATCTAGTACAAGAGGGTGTGCTAATGACGTCTCATGCAGGATGATGGCACCAATCAATGTTGTGGCCACTTGAAGAGTATGTGGCTCCATTGACTCTTCCAGCTCTACTGGAACAACTTGATGCACCTTGGGTTTGGGTGCTAGGGGGAGATGACTCTCCGGGGATACTCGCCTATGGGCTCTAGGTCTATTTTGGGCAGAGCTACCACCTCTACCATGGAACTCTCTCATGTCAAAATAGTTTCACTGCACATTAGGGACAAACTCACAGTATACTTTTCTCAAAAAATACAATGGCACCTCATAATTATTACAAGGTGGATCATCAAAGACCATCCACCACCTCTGCCAAAAAAATTCTTCATCTACACATTGGTACACCAATGTATGGGAAACCTCTTTGCATTAAGAGGTAACAACTAACCAGTTTTAGCATCAATAAAAAGGGCACACATTTGTTGTTTACTAATATTTTTGTTTTTCACTTCCTTGTATGATAACCCATCAGCATAGTATTGACGACACCTATCCCTAAAGTTTCCCCATTTTATAATTTATGTGGAAACAGCTGTGGCACCACTAGCTAATGTTTCTATTCTAGTGGCGAGGGATTTATGATGCTCAAGCTCAGATGTTTTCAATTTATTAAAATCAGTTTATTTATTTTAGACGTGTTTTTCCCTAACTGATTAATCAATTGCTTGTGTGTTTTAGGTGTACGGTCAAAAGGAGGAACCGGTGTATCTTGTCGGTTTTATTTGGGGTTTTCAAGAGGTGCATTTTGTTGTTATTGTCATGGATTATCAAAATGTGGTTTTTGAAACAAAACAAAAAAAGACCTAATCAAAATAAACGAAATTAAATTCAAAATGTAAAACAAATTGAATAAACGGGAAAGAGACAAAAATTAAGAAAAACTAACCTTGATCCATAGCATCTGGAGGAGAAATGAGGCAGCCCATTCGCGGTTTCGTGGAGGAAATGGAGGAAAAAACATTGTGGTCATGGGAAAATAAGACCCAATTTTAAAAAAACAAACTTTTTTTGACAGGTACTGCATATGCGGTTCTTTAGGGCTTATGAGCATGTACGCGCTCACTTTCTTAAAAGCAGTGCACACACACTCACTTTCCTAAAGACAATGCGTACGCACTCACTCTCCTAAAGACAGCGTGTACACGCTCAATTTCCTAAAAAACAATGCGTACGTGCTATCTTTTTTAGGCTCGAGAACAACGAACCTAAGTGCGTATGGGGTGATTTTAATTTTAGAACCGTGTATGCGTTTCTTGTTTTTTCATGTTTTTTTTGGGTGGTGTCCACTTTTTTAACCACCATATTTGTGCGCATACCCATAACTTGTAGACTGTTTGTGGGTTATAGGTGTGGTGAAATGGGGGGAGATTTGAAGAGGGTGGAGCCCATGAATCACACTATTTTGAGAAACAATCAAACTATTTGGAGGATCCTAGAGAAAGGTAGCCTTATTATCTACATTGAGGAGTTGCATGGGGTAAAAGCTAGGGTGACTAAGGACTTCGTAAAAAATTACAATAAGGGCTTTATCAAATTGTTTGGCAGAGATATTGTTGTTAATGAGGACCTCATTGCTGAGGTTACTAGTCTTTCTATAGAAGGAACTAAATTTTATAAAGATCGGATTTTTTTTGATGAGGTGGTTAAACTCCTCCCTAAGAAGGAGATGGAGAAGAGAAATTTAGTGAGAGTTGGAACAACTAGTTATAATACTTTGAAGATAAAGTCCATTTGGAGAGTTGTTCTGAAGGTTATCATGGAGTTTGTGACTCTTTATGGAAGGTATACCCATGCCTTTGCCTACAATTTCTCTCTTCTTAACCATTTCTGCCATAAGGTTAGAATCTCTTTTCCTTTTTTTCTTGTGAAATCCCTTAATGAAATCATTTTTGATCATATAAAGGATCATGTGAAAAAAATTGTTATGCATGAAGGCCTCATCCTTCTGATTTCTGATCATGTACAAGATATGTCACTTTTGGCGGCATCCATCCATGAGGTCAACTCTAAGGCGGAGGACTCTTAGTCTTTGGAGGATGATTTTAACATGGAGTCTGAGGATGAGGAATTTGTTCCCTCTTCGGCAAAAAATAAAGGGAAAGTTTATGTTGGTAAAAGCCCTAAAATTAAAAACCCTTTCACCTCTTGCACCCATCCCTCTTTTAATGTTGGTGCCTCAACTGGTAAGTCATGTAGCTAGGGTAATAGCCCTTCCCCCTCTGCTTATAGCGAGTCTCGTCCTACCCAAAACCTTGAAGGAAGACAGTCCTTCTCGATATCTCTTGCTCTGCAATTGATGTCCTCTGAGAAGGAGTCTATCACTGATGTTTTTTCTCTTGCTGGAGATGGGGCCATGGACACTTTTAAAATCTTCAAATGGGTTTTCCATGAAATTTAGGAGATTCAAATCAAATAAAGAGATGATAGCAACAACCTAGAAATTGTCAAAGACAAGGTTAAGCAGATGGATAAAGGGAAAGTGCTAGATGACGTTACCCCTAGGTCTAATAAGCATATTACCTATGTCATTGAAAGCCTCAAATCCACGATGGAGGCCTTTGACAATTTCAAAAGCAACTATGAAGCCAGGATGGAAGCTCTGGAAAATAAAAAATGCTAAAACAAAGGAATCCATCAAGAATTTTATTAAGACTAGCCATGGGGTGCTTGGTTCCATAGTGGAGAGCCTTAAAAATATGATTAGTAGCTTTAAAGAAAAAAATTAGTTGAAGAATGTGGTGGATGTGGAATCCAATGCTGAACATGCCACTTATTTGGGACCTAGCAAAAGAACCAGAGGTACATTGAAGAGGAAGGCAGTTGGACCTCATCCTGATTTTCAAAATCTCAAGAAAATTATTGATAATATGACTGAGATTGAGAAAGAGATTGAATAGGCTATGAAATTGTTGGATTAGGTCTAGCTCTCGACTACTTATGTGCTGGTCTTCTGAATGATAATCCATAATCCTATTAACATTCCAAAGTTTGAACTACTGATTGAGGGTTTTCCACAAAAGGGTCCCAAGGACGTCACTTATAAATTAATGGTACATGACACATTTATTCTCCTTACGTTATATTTTTGTACCCCTACTACATACACCAATATAATACATCTTGATACTCTCATAAGGTATTATGTATGTCAATTTTTTTAGTTACATATTTTATATTCCTTTATTAGGTCTACCCTATAGTGAAAACTAAATTTAATTTTCATTCCATACATTTACGCGTTGAATGTTTTTGGATGACATATAAAAATAAGTCATCCCATTATAGAAAAAATTCACTTAAAAACACTTATGCATCTTCAACTCCAAACCCTTTCCATAATAGCTTGAATATTAAGTCCCTCTAATAATAGATATCTTATTTGTATTATACAAATTAATGTAAATTATAATTGAAAGGTTTTAGGGATGTGATAATTCTTCTAGACATACTTATGACAATAAGAAAAGTTGCCCAATAACTTTATAAGAAACTTAGTTAGGAATGTACTAAACCTAGACCTAGATGACATTGGTGTGATTATTATTTTATTTGTTACCTAGTAGAAGGAACATAATGAATGACATTTTATTTGATTAATCTATGCTATAGAGAATTTAGAACACCACTTATAGACACTTTATCCCCTTTTGCACATGCTTCCCAATCCATAATAATTATGTTTGTACCAGATTAATTAAATTATCACCTTTTTCTTTATGATCGAGTGATATGTTAGATCCCATTTTAGTTATCCAAAAACTCCACTATGTATGGATGTGATAAATAATTGTTTTAGAGGTGAATCTCGTGGAAAAATAGTTTAATGTCATGTCTAAATCTTTCAATCTTCAAATGTCACAGTTACTACATAAATAATATTGCATTCTTGAGAATAGAATCTATTTTTGAGGCAAAAGAAAACTTTATAATTTATAACATAGACCATAGAAACATCATGCCATTAATTGATTTTTATTCTTAATTTTAAAAATTTTGTTTTTTCCTCCCATTACTTCATATACTTGCTACTTCATTTTTTGAAAACTAATAGACATTGAAAATTTGTTTTGTTAATTGATAATGCTAAATGCTAAATACCAATCTAGGTGTGAAACTAACTCATCTTATTGATTCTACTATTCAACTTTCAATCTCCAAATGTCACAATTATTACATAAATAATGTTACATTTTTTAGAATAGAGTTGATTTTTGAGGAAAAAAAATTAATCATAATTATTTTCAAGAAACTTTATAATTTTAACTTAGACTATAGAAATATGACGTCTTTAATTGATTTTTATTTTTAATTTTGAAAATTCTTTTATTTTCTTCTCATCACTTCATGTACTTACTCCATATTTTAGAAACTAATAGACAATGAAAAATTGATTTGTTAATTGATAATTCCTAGTAAAAAATATCAATAGGTGTGAAACTAACTCATCCTACTGAATACATTATTCAACTTTCTTGACTGAAAGACTTAGTTTCTTCCTCATTTGCATCATTCCAACATTCAATTTTGCTCTAACTAATAGTATCCTACACTCATAATTACTACCACTCCTATACTAATGGTCTACTCACTTAAAGCAACAAATCACGAGAGACCATACTCTTTATGAATGTGAAATTGAAATGAATGGATGAGACTACAAATTGTGTTCACCCACTAACAATTGAAACCCTAATAAATAGACCATACCCAATCTGGGGTCAATTATTATTAGTGAGATAGCCAAACATACAATGTAGAAGATTGCAAAACAACTTGAGCAAAAACAAACAAACAAACACATCCATACTATGCTACGACAGAACAATATCCCAATCCATCCCCACAGCTGCCCTTGGAGGCACAGGAGATTCTGGGCACATCGGGGCAATCGGAGACATCGGAGCATGTAAAAAGAGAGCATAGCCTTTGGATTTCAGTACCACAAAATCCAACTGCATCCCCACATTGCCCGATATCCAGGCACCTAAGCGACCCCTCGTACTGTGCACAAATGTCATCGCAAGTGCACAGAAAACCATCGCATTTTCCTTCGCTCATACTCACCTTTACCATTATTACAATTATCAACATTGCCCATTTCTTCGACATTTTTCCTTCCTCCAAAAACAATTTGCAATTCCAAACGATATCTCTGCCCAGTGCTCAAACACATCTTATAAGTTTCGCTAGGCTTGCAAATCTTATCTTATTGTACTCCGTTTGAATAGAAACTTTTGTCGATCGTTACAGAATTTGCTAAATGTATTCTTCCCTTTCTTGTCCAATTGTTTGAAACATTACGAAGAGAATGTTCATTAAAAACTGGTTTAAATAATCATCTCTGGAATATCATGGGCGATAGTTCTTAAACTGTGACGGCATTAATGTTAAATAGCTTATCAGAAAAGTTAAATTTAAGTCGCTATAGACATGAGGCCTACTTTGTAGTCTTATGCCGTCGTCACTAGTAATTCTATGAATCGAATGAGTATTTGATTGAACATGGGCAGATACGGCATTCTAGATGCTCATTTTACTGTAAATATCATCAATTAATTGAATTCAAAAACTTGATATGTTTATAAATTTAAATTCATTATTATTTAGTCGATAAGCTATTTTATTGTGAGAAACCTTCTACTTGTTTTCACGTTTCTCACGGGGGATTCTGTTTAATGTTCATTTTCGCGAATTCTTTTCACTGGAAATTATTAACGTATCTGAATTTGTCACAAAGCATCAACTTTGCTTTTATAGATTTCTCTTTTGCAAAAAATAATTCAAAGCCACTATGTGGGAGGTGATATCAAGATTGAAGCATACATATCAATCGATGACATCAATTGCACTCTAATCATTTTGGTGCTTATGTTTTATAAAAGTTTTAAACACAAATGGCATTTATCATAAAACCTCACTATGGAAGGAAAGAATTTTTTTATTTGTAGTTACCTAAAATGACTATCTACATGCATTTTTGAACTCTAATATATCATGTCTAGAAGTGATAGTCTCGATAGTCACTAATAACTCATATTATAATGGATAGATAATGACATTTAATGAGCGTAGCTTGTTAGAAAACATATCTAAAATTACAATTGATGCATGGACATATTGGTGTAATATGAGGCCAAAATACAAAACAAAAGAATTAATCAAGTTAATCCATTTTTTTACCACACTATTACAAAAAGGTCGTCTTTTGTTGTACACATACTACAAAGTTCCTAGGGACACCAACCATTGTCATTGTGAATGATCACATTCTTGAATAAGACATAGAAAGGTTTCCCAACATAGACTTATTTTCAATTAGAGTGAGGCATTTTTTCACTAGCTTGGAACAAAAAAGTGAAAAAGGTTTTCGAGGAGATGACAAAGGATGAGCAAACATACATATCATTTTAATTAATAATACAAAAAAAATAATATTTTTTTAATAGTGATAGTTCTACAGTAAATGTCTCAGCAACCAGGAAAAAATGTACTCAATGTAATCCATCTCTTAAGTTAATTGTCTTTGTACATTGTAAAAGCACTTTATATTACAAAAGCATTATGCACAACTTACAATTTATGTTCCATTCCTTCACAATGATATTTTTCACATATTTCAAAATCAATGAACTTATATGATAAATAATTACTCTTAAAAAGTCATTTTTCATTTCGTGCAATTTTCTTTGCTCTCCAACATATTACCCAAAGTATATCTTCCTATTGGTGTAGCCAATGCACCTCGTTGGGGTGCAAGTGCTAGTTATGGTTAAATCTAGCATGTAATACAAACAACACATGTTTAATCACTATATAGTTTTGTGAATGGTGATAATCTTTATGTTGGATTAGAGAATTTTGACTCTATTCGATTTTTCTTATTTATAAAAATGGAGAGAAATTATGATTGGATAGTCATATAATTATTCGTAGTGACTATCAATATGCTATTAGGAATCAATGGCTTTGTTATTGGAACAACTTCAAAAATCTGATTATACAAAGATTATATTAATATACAAAACTATGCGAATAATATAAGAACATCACGATGAACATTTTTTTCTTTGATCAAGTATAACTGCAAAGCACAATTCAAGGACCATCATGTACATCTCAATTATTAGTTATATAATGGGTCAAGAACTACAATTGTACTACAATAGGCTAATAACCAAATGACATATAAAAAAGTGATCATGTACAATATACATCAAAATTGTAATTGAAGAAATTCAAGCTTAATACTACAAGGTAATCCCTCTAAAGTTCCAAGTTCATATTAATGATTAGGGAAGGAATTTAACCTACCATTGGAGGGATTTTCTTTCCTTCCTATCCATTAGTCAAGGAAAAAAGTATCCATCCATAGTCCAAAAGTGTGGTACGTTACTATACAAGGAATTATCTAGTTTAATTCATTCCTTATTATATGGTAATCATACACTAGAAATCATAGGTCCAAAATATACAAACACATGGAAATAAAGTTCACAATGTACAATCATAATGATATACACATACCAAAGACTCATTTAATACACATGATACTAGAAAAAATTTCACAACACAACCACTTAAACATCAATTGCTCATAAGGATTTAAATATATTGAAGGAGATAAAATACAATAATGAGACCAAAAACACATAAATATATCACATAAAAACACTCAAAAGGAACCTAATGAGTCCATACCACACCAAGATACTCATAGCTCAATGGTAGTGTATGTGTCTATACCAAAATGGAGCATAAGTGAGTAAAGATTTATCATAATAATATATAAAGCATGCCACCATTTGATGAATAAAGGTAATGATTTAGTCCAAAG
Source organism: Cryptomeria japonica (assembly GCF_030272615.1). Taxonomy (NCBI): domain Eukaryota; kingdom Viridiplantae; phylum Streptophyta; class Pinopsida; order Cupressales; family Cupressaceae; genus Cryptomeria; species Cryptomeria japonica. The sequence goes on along the minus strand of NC_081412.1, from coordinate 240,504,048 downwards.
GTCTACCTTAAGGATCTCCTAGTTCTAGTTATGTGATGGAGAAATTTGATTTGTGTAACCACATAGCCTATTGTATATGGTGAAAATGGATAACAATAATAACAATATTGAAAGGCTAAATGAATTCAACCACCAAACCCTAGCCTAACAATCAACAAAGATCCACCATAACATATGAAGATTACCTAAGACAATGTAAATCAAATGAAATCATAAAGATTATACCATTACATGTCCAATAGGGTTTTGATCTCCATTCTTCCTATCTCCATTGATCTTGCTTGATATATTTGCTCTCAGATTTTATATGCACAAGAGCTCAACAAAGAACGGAATGTGGTTGCAAGTAGGATCGTAGTGTAGTAAAAAAAAGTCATTAGAATGCTTGATTAGGGTTTGATAATGAAGGAAGCATCTCCTTAAATAGAAGACACAATATGAAATGGAGGGATAAGATTGAGAGGTGTAAAAGGAGGTCGGCTATGATTAGAGGGTAGGTAAAAGAAATAATAAAATAATGAAATGGGTAGGTAGTGTAGGAATTAAGAGATGAATGACATGTGTCATGTGTAGAAAAAGATAATGAATTAATTAAATAAATAAAGATTTATTTAATTAATAGAAGAAGTGGGATAATTAAATAAATAAGAATATTTATTTAATTTAGGAAAAGGATAATTTAAATAAATAAATGTATTTATTTAAATGAGAAATAAGGCTAGAAGAGGATAAATGAATTAATTAAATAAATAAAGATTTATTTAATTAATAGAAGAATTAGGCTTAGATAATTAATTAGACATGACAATTTTGAGTGTCTACATTTTGCCCCTCTTTGAGACAATGCGGCTTGTCGCGTTGTTTCAAAGAAGATAAGATGAACTGATACAGAGTTGCCCCAAGATGGGAATGATATGCCCCCTCGAGAGATTGGATGAAAATGTCTGAAAAGATTGCAGACAATCTCTCGATAAGAAAGAAAGGCTAGAATGGACTGACCGGATAAAGTGACAAAGTCACGGGATGAGGAAGACTGACTCAGGAAATGAAGGCTAAGGCTAGGGTAGGCTATAAGATAGACCACGGGCAAAAGACATCCTCATTGTCATCTACACCTTCACGAGATCAAAGTGCAGAGCAGGAAAAGAGCAGCAGCAGTCAGTAGCGATGGCTTCCGTGCACAGATTCGACCGCGTTAGACGATTTCAAAGGCCAGCAGAGGCAGGAGAGCCGGTAAGTACCACCAAGCCTCCTTGTACTTTGATGCATTTATTGTTGTCATTAATGCATGCTAGTTAGAGCAATAAATGCGCTTAGGAATAGGGTACAAAAAAGTCTGAAAACGTGTAACCGCCTCTGTGTCGGTGCCAGGCGCGTCTGTGTCGGTGCCAGGAACGTCTGTGTCTGGAACCGCGTTTGCGTCAAATGTGGGCGCGTCTGTGATGTGCAGGGGTGTCTGCATAGTATAGTCGCGTTTATGCACAGCCTAGGCACGTCTATGTCGTACAGGCGCATCTGTGTTTTTTAGGCGCGCTTGTGCAGTCTGTAGGCGCGTTTGTGTCAGTCAAGCGCGTTTGCGTTGAAAAAATGCAAGTTTTGGTCTTCTAGGTCAAATCGGCAGTTCTGTGATGAACATACGCTGTCGATTGGATAAGCTGCTGAGAGAATACACTCAAGCAAGTCCTCTAGGAAGACTAGGATAGATCAAGGCATTTTGTGATGAACAGTGAGTACCAAGATAGAGTACTTTGTGATGAACAGGGAGTACCCCAAAGTATGAGCAGCACTTTGTGATGAACAGGGAGTACCCCAAAGTATGAGCAGCACTTTGTGATGAACAGGGAGTGCAAATGTGAGTAACACTTCGTGATGAACAGTGAGTGTCACACACATAGTACTTTGTGATGAACAGGGAGTACCACTAGGATAGAAGCAACACTTTGTGATGAACAGTGAGTGTCACTAGGATAGATAACCATATGCATTTAGGTAGCTAGTAGCATTTTGTGATAAACAGTGAATGCCACCATGACTGACATGATTGATTTGCTTGACTGCAGGAGTACTTGCCTATGCTAGAGTCACGAGAGAGATTCCCGTCGACACAGAGATTGCAACCTGAGTTGTCGTTTCAGGATAGAGCTGCCATCGAGGAGATGGGTTTGAGACATATATTGTATGTGCCTGAGTTTCGGGCAAACACGGGTTTGCTGACTGCGCTGGCGGAGAGATGGCACTCAGAGACGTGCACCTTCCATTTGCCGATGGGTGAGATGACAGTCACCCTTGAGGATGTCTACAGGATTCTGCGGATACCGATTGATGGAGAGTTGATTCCATATGATTGTGACGGAGACAGGGAGGCATTGAGACGGGTGTTCCAGGATCCCGGCCTAGAGATGAGGGCAGGACACGTGGCATGGGACACCATGACCGCCACAGGGTTAGCATTGCTGGTCGTGATCGGAGGAGCGATCAGTGGATTTCTATGCCCAGACAGGGCGACACGGGGATTGGCTGTGGGCTGGGGGGGAGCTCTGGAGACATCTGGTGACAAATCACACCAGATATGCTGGGGACCATGCATATTGGCCCACCTGTACTATGTGCTTCACCAGTTTGTATACCATGGGTCAGTGGGATTGGGCTGCGGGGTGACACTACTGCAGGTTTGGGCCTATGAGCATCTGCCAGTGACGAGGCCGATACACTTCCGAGGCAGGGGACATGGACGCAGCTTTGTTCATTTATACGACATGATCACCTCGCAGCCGCGGATTAGTAGGTTAGAGCATTAGCGACGAGTGCTGGATGATATTGATGTAGTCATCTAGAGACCGTATCTAGGATGCGAGGAGTGGGAGGATGATGCAGTGGAGCTGCCATACACCTTTCGGAGTAGGTACCTAATTGGGCGGACGCCCTATGTATTAGAGAGGTAGCTTGTGGACAGGGTATGCAGGCAGTATGGCAGGATCCAGAGGATGCCACAAGGCTCAGGTATGTATGCCCGTATAGTTAGGGATTAGGCGCAGTTTGGGCCTTTATTATCATATGATCAGGCGGTCACATAGCTAGCAGAGATGGTACCCCTACCCTGGGACATGTGGCCAGAGGTCGACGATGCTTGGATGGATGTTGAGTATTCAGCATATTGGGTGGAGCATCCATTCCCACGACTGACAGATCCAGGGGAGCTGTTGGAGGGAGATGGAGGAGGAGATGATGATGATGATGGCGGAGGTGATGGGGGTAGAGGCCAACGGAGGCGGAGGGGAGTAGTTGGGGAGAGGAGGGTTGCACCTCAGAGAGAGGGTGGAGAGGAGCGGCAGGCTCGGGTGGTGAGGGATCGCGGAGGATTACCCCTACAGGTACCAGCAACACAGGGTCCCAGGCAGAGACAGGGACAGGGACAGGTGCAGGGATAGGTGCAGGGACAGAGGCATGCACAGAGATAGGTACCTGTATAGGCACCAGTACAGGTACCGATATAGGGGTAGGCACCTGCAGAGGGAGAGCCACAGGCCGAGGCAGAGGGTGGGGATCCAGAGGAGGATGAGCTGATTGAGCTCAGGGAGATCTACCAGGGTCAGGCAGATGAGATACAGGAGTTGGAGAGGGAGAGAGATCGGCTCCGGACCAGGCTCAGGGATACTGAGCGAGAGAGAGATCAGGCGATTCAGCGCTACACAGAGGCTGAGACAGCGCTGAGGGCAGGGAGGCAGGCGGCGGAGGACACAGGGGCAGGCTATGCATATGTCCTGCGGGCAGGAGAGGAGATTGGATACTGGAGGGACCTCTACTACGATGCAGTGCCGACAGATCAGCGGGCGAGGAGCTTCCATAGACCGTCGCGTACAGCGACAACTACGGGAGGGAGTCGGAGGAGGCAGGCATCGAGTGGTGGGGTCATGGGTCCTCCACCACCACCAGATAGAGGGGGCAGGCAGGATGATCCTGGGGCGGGTCCCTCGGGGGCTCAGATTCCGTCGAGGCCAGGCGGCTCTGAGGGAGGGAGTTCGTCATAGCCTTAGAGGGCTTCCATTGTATCAGTTTTGTACCATTGTTTTGTATTGTAGACACCTGCGGGTGATTTTGTAGTCATATGTATTTTTGACATCATTGTATCATGACACTTATGATTATATATATGAGATGATTCATTTTTTTTTTGCGGCAGCTATATGCATGTGTACCTATGTGATGAGATGTTTAATGATGTATGTTTCTATGTGATGCTTATGATATGGATGCAAATATGTATATGATGCAATGCAATATATTTTTGTTCTTTTATGTTTTATATATGTGTATGCATGATGCAAATGTGAATGTATGTAATGCAGATGAATATGATAATGCAAATGTAAATTGTGCTAACAGGTGTTGTGTGTAGGATGTGATGCAATTGTGATATCTAAATGTATGTATGAAATGCTTATATGTGGAAATGCAGGTGCAACTACATGAGATGCAAATGTTTTTGGTGTGTCATTATACTCAGTCATGTGATAGCAGGCTACGCGGACTCGAGAAGGACGATGGAAGTCAATTAAGAAAGGGGGATGGACGACAGAAGATATGGAAGTGAAAGAGCTTCTTGTGCGTTATCATCATTGAGCTTTATTATGGCAAGTAGGTTATGATAATCGAGGCATATGTTCGACCCAGAAAGTCATTGTACCTGTTTGCATGGAGATAAGATAGTCACAAACAAGGAATGCCCCAGTTCACACTAGACTCACAATGTCCTCATATCCTTGGACAAGTCATAGCATTACTAAGAGACAATCCACAGACAGCAAAAGAAAATGGGTGACGATACCCCATCCTCGCCTTTCTAGTCAAAGACATCCTGGAGATAGAAGCTCTAGTCAGAGACATCCCGGAAAAGCTAAAAGACATGTCACCAAAAAAGATGAAATCAAAAGAAAACCAAGACTCGACACCAACATCCACTGTAGTCCTCAAGTTTAGTGTCTCTTGTCACTTGTATAAGTCTTATTTGATTGTGGTCACAATGTTCACTTTCACAGAAAGGATAGATAGCACTAAACCATAATGTTGTCTGAGTCTGTTGAAAGATTTGATTTGTTGAAGCCCATTGTTGCTGCTGTGTCTCATCTGAAACTGACTGAATCCATGAAACTGATACTTTATTGCGGAGAAGATGAAACTTTATTGCGGATCTGTGATGCAAATGTTTCTTTATTGCGGATTGTGCACGGATAGACTGAAGAAAGCTGGAAGAAACTTTACTCCTTGAGACATGTGATGTTCTCAGTTCCACACCCATCACTAGACGTAGGATTTTGCCTTAGCCACAGATAGGGTCTGATTTATTATGGATGGAAAGGAATGAAAAGGGAGGTTTATTATGAATGGCTAACCAATCTTAGGTAGATCAATAACAAGCCATGATGGGACTGGGTAAGTTTATTATGGATGAATAGGTTGTGAGTGTGTGCAAAGTGAAGTGATGAAAGAGAATCCTGAAGGAGGGAGGAGCAATGTCTCTACACATGGCGCTGGTGGCCCAATTTTCACCATGGTACTTGCCCAGGGCGCCACCGAAGTGGTTTTCACCATTGGACGAAATTATTTCTCTTTACTTTTTTCGATTTTTCAATTTTTTTTGTGTCACAAGGTGCCTGTTTGCCAGGTTTTCACCAAGTAACGTTTTTTTGTTTTATAATTTTTTTGTATTTTTAAATTAGGATATTCCGAAGAGCTATGTGTAGAACCTGCGAAGGTGCATGCTGTTGATAGGATCCTCCAAAGGTTCACCTTCTGTAGTTGAAAGCTGATATGCCCCAGATCCATAGGTTGATGTGATGATGTAAGGACCAAGCCAATTTGGTTCAAACTTGCCCTTCTTCTCTCTGTCTTGTTGATTCTTAGGGTTTTGTCTGAGAATCAAGTCACCTACCTCAAATGTGCGAGGCTTGACCTTGTGATTGTAGCTGCGACTCATTCGTTGTTGGTAAGCCTTGAGATGATTAAAAGCAGTTTGTCGTCGTTCATCCAGTAGTTCTAGTTCTTGTAAGCGAGAGACCCTGTAATCTTCATCAGTGATGATGTTTTGCAAAGAGACCCGTAAAGAGGGTAGCTCGACCTCAATAGGCAAGATGGCTTCAGAACCATAGACTAGGGAATAGGGTGTAGCTCCTGTAGGTGTGTGGACACTTGTGCGGTAGGCCCAAAGTGCAGGATTGAGTTGGATATGCCAATTACGGCCAGCGTCGTCGACTGTCTTCTTAAGGATTTTAAGAATTGTTTTATTAGACACCCCAGCTTGCCCATTACCTTGGGGGTAATACGGTGTGGAGAAACGATGGGAAATATGGAAGCGGTCATAGAGTTCACGAATATCCTGATTTTTGAAGGGATGCCTATTATCAGTAATAATGGAAATAGGAATACCATATCGGCATATGATATAGTTAAGGATGAAGGTAGCAATCTGTTTTCCAGTGACTTGTGTGAGAGGCACGGCTTCAATCCATTTTGTGAAATACTCTGTGGCTGTGATAATGAATTTATGACCATTAAGGAAGGAGGGTGAATCTTGCCTATGAGATCGAGTCCCCACTGACAAAAGGGCCAAGGAGACGCAAGTGGTTGTAATTCTTGTGCTGGCGCATGTATGAGGTCTCCATGAATTTGACATTGCTTACAATTCTTGGAAAACTAATATGAGTCTTTTCCCATATTGGGCCAGTAATATCCAGTCCTAATGAGTTTCTTGGCCAAGGTAGGACCACTAGCATGTGGACCACATATCCCTTCATGCACTTCACGTAACGCAATCCGAGCTTCGTCGCTTTCTAAACATCTAAGAAGAGTGCCATCTAAACCTCGTCAGTATAGGATATCAGCTAAAATGACATATCGAGAGGATTGGCGAATGAAGGTGCGACGTTGGTTATTTGATAGATCAGGTGGTAAAGTATTGTCACGTAGGTATGTGAAAATGGAACCATATAACTGGGATTCGGGACTGACAACACATATCATTTCAGTAGGAGTGATCTCATATGAAGGAACCAACAAGTTGTCCACCAAGAACTCGTAGCAGGTCTCATTTTGAGGTAGATCAATCAGTGAAGCAATTGTAGCCATGGCATCTACGGCATGATTCTGCTCTCTTGGTACTTGCTCAAAATCTATCTTTGTGAAGTGTTGTTTCAAATCATCCACCATTTGCTTGTAAGGCAGTAATTTTTCATCTTTTGTTTGGTAATCATTAGTTGCTTGACGGATGACAAGTTGAGAATCCCCAAAAACATGAAGTTCCTAGATCCTCCACTGAACTGCAATTCATAATCCAGTTGTTAATGCTTCATATTCCGCTATATTGTTAGTGCCAGGAAATGATAAGCGGTATGATTTTGGTATAGAATCGCCTTGAGGAGTTATAAAGAGAATACCAGCTCCTGCCCCATGCTGTGTGTATGAGCCGTCAAAATACAGTTGCCATGGCTTTGCATGTGATATTGTTAAAATGGATTCATCTGGAAATTCTCAATTTAGAGGAACATCATCAATCATGGGGGCATCCGCTAATTGATCCGCGATGGCTCGTCCTTTTATTGCTTTTCTGTCCACATACTCGATGTCGAATTCACTAAGCATCATTACCCATTTGGCCAGCCGCCCAGTAAGTGTTGCTTTATTGAGGAGGTATTTCAATGGATCGATCCTTGCAACTAACTCAGTCTTATGGGTAAGCATGTAGTGTCATAATTTTTGTGAAGCAAAGACCACGGCGAGACATGCACGCTCGATTGGTGTGTAGTTTAGCTCATATCCCACCAATGTGCGACTGATATAGTATACTGCTTTTTCCTTGCCGTCAGCAATTTGTTGTGCTAGGAGTGCCCCCAGTGCTGTTGGAGTAGCTGATATGTATAGTAGCAAAGGTTGAGCTGGAACTAGTGGCATCAAAACTGGTGGATTCAAAAGATAATCTTTGAGCATCTGAAAAGCTTGTTGACAGTTATCATCCCATTTGAATTTGATATTTTTATGTAGCAGGTGTTGAAAAGGATTACACTTATCTGCCAGTTGTGCTATGAATCTTCGAATGGACTGGAGTCTTCCTTGTAAGGATCGAAGTTGACTGATATTTCTGGGTGGCGGCATGTCCAAGATAGCCTTGACTTTTTCTGGATCGGCTTCGATTCCTCTTTTGGACACAATGAATCCTAGGAGCTTCTCGGAGGTTACTCCAAAGACACATTTCTTGGGGTTTAATCTTACTTTGTATTTTTCCAACCGATCAAAGACGACTGAAAGTATGTCCAAATGCGTATCTCTGTCTATTGATTTACCCAAGAGATCATCAACATAATCTTCCACAGTTATGTGCATGAGATCATGAAAGATAGTGGTCATTGCTCTTTGATATGTAGCACCTGCATTTTTTAGCCCAAAGGGCATGACGTTCCAGCAGAAAGTTCCCCAAGGACAAGTGAATGATGTTTTGTGTTGATCTTCGGGTGCGATCCTTATTTGATTATAACCAGAAAATCCATCCATTAATGATAACATTTCGTGACCTGCCGTGAGATCAACAATCAAGTCAATATTTGGTAATGGGAAGTCATCTTTCGGACAAGCTTTGTTGATGTCTCTGAAATCTGTGCAAATTCTGATACTGCGATCTGGTTTACTGACAGGTACTAAATTGGAGATCCATTCAGGATAATCAATTGGGCGTATGAATCCGACATCCAATAACTTCTCAAGTTCTGCTTTGACTAGTAATGCCACTTGTGGATGCATTTTTCTTAATTTCCATTTCACTGGCTTTGCCCCCGGTTTGACTGTCAAATGATGCATTACCAAATCTGGATCTAGTCCAGGCATATCAGCGTATGACCATGCAAAGTTGATTTGTCGTTCCTTGAAGAAACTTATGAACTGTGACCTTTCGGACTCTATCAATGATTTAGCCAGGAATATGTTGTGTGGAACCTCTTCCATACCAATGTTTGTTTTGATAGTCTCCTCTACCAGCATGGATGACTTTTCCTCATATGAGGCTGGGAGAATATCGAGCCTTCCATCTTCGGGTGCCTCAAAGAGGTTTTCGCCCTCAGATACGTCCTTTCTTTTTACTTTTTTGGGATCAGATAGTGCCACAGTGTGGTTTTCGCCATAAGATCCTTGATTTTCTCTTATTTTCACATTTTTGCGACTGGAAGGTCTGACACCCTCACCAAAATATGCCATGTTGTTGAGTTCTATAGTGTATCCTGCTTTATGGTCTCCAAGGGGAAGATCATCTCGTACGCCGAGATAGTCAATAATAGCTTCATCATTTTGGAATGTGTCAAACTGTGCTGGTCCTTCATAATCCTAGTCAATGAGTTGATGGTGAACAAGGGGAAGGCCTTTGATGTTTTCGGAGCTTGCGGGTTCAAGAGTGAAGATGTGGTTATATTCGGGTATGTCGAGGTAATTATCGAGGTCATCGATGGCACTCTCCTCATCAGTCTCGATCACGAGCAAATTCAAATTATCATCACTAGTAGCGCATTCTGGAACAGGTGTTCTCATCCTATGTGATTTCAACCTAGAACCTTGAGACAAGGACTGTGTAGACTCCTCATGGGTTGTTTCTTGACCAACTCTGAATTTGTTATAAAACTCCTCCTCTTCTGTGGGTTCATCTGGCTCTCTGAATGTCTCGGTGAGCTCGTAGTCATTGGAAGACTTGTTGGAACCCCATTCCCATTCATTGGAATTTGTGGAATAGCAATTCTCTTGTTGAATTTTGGCAGCTTTGATTTGTAAGGCTTCTTCTGTCCTTTTAGTATGGATCTTGGAAGTCAGAAAACCAAGTCCTTTCGAGCGTTCCCTTTTTACAGTCAATTCAGGTTGTAAGGGCTCCATAACGCCTTCTTTGCGTAACCCAAGAGGGTTTTTTCCATCATACCCGAATTTTTGTAGAATCTTGAAGCCTTTGCCATATTTCTCACAGGGTATATTGATTTGTTCTTGTGTATCATCTTCAATGTCTTTGTAGAGCATTTTGTATAAACCTTCCTCTTCTAGTTCGCCCCATCTTTGAAAGGTAGTAGGATCCCATTTGAATGCCATGATGGATATTTGCTTGTTAGGATGTGGCCTTCCATATTCTTTTGGAGAGCTCATGACTTGTTGTAAATACATGGTCTGATTTAAAGTGTATTCTCCCATGCCTTTGTCCTGAAATTTGCCTTTAAGTTCACCCTGTTTTGATGTTGAAGGTTTCAATGACTCAGGGTCAATGTATGCCGAAGAAGGGACAGCTTCACGATTACTGGGAATGATGGTCTCAGTATGTGATCTCAAGTTATTGCAACATATGAACGGATTAGGATCACCGTTAACTGTTACCTTGACTCCATTGTGAGGAAACTTAATGCATTGGTGATATGTCGACGGGATTGCCCTCATTTCATGAATCCAAGGACGTCCTAGCAATATATTATAAGTGAGGTCTAGATCCAGGACTTGACAAATCACATCCTTTGTAACTGGCCCAATTCTTAGAGGTAAGGTGATTGTGCCCTTGGATGAGCACTCTTCATCATCATATGCCTTGATGGTAATTTGATTTGTTGAATTCACAGCTTTATCAAAATATCCCAATCGTTTAATGGTGCTCAATGTATAAATGTTTAGACCAGCTCCTCCATCTATCAAGACTCGCTTTATTCGATGTTTGTGTATGAAGGCTTCAATATGTAATGGTGCATTATGTGGCTGACTTACGGAGGCGTCATCAGCTTCTGTGAATGTGAGGGAATGTGGAATGGAAAGGTATCCCACCATGGCTTGAAACTGGTCCACGTTCAGATCAGTAGGAACGGCGGTGTCTCTCAAGATTTTGTCCAAAATAGCTTTATGAGCGGGGGATATGCGTAAGAGTTCAAGTATGGAGATGAGTGCGGGTGTCTTCCCGAACTGTTCTACAAGGTCATACTCAGGTTTGGTTGATGAAGAAGCGGTGTTTTTAGTTGAAGCACCTGGCAAAGTAATTTTACCTCAATGGGTTGTAACATGACACTCAGAGGTAGGTTCGGAAGAAGATCCAACACCTCTTAGGACAATCTTGGGTCGCTGAGGAGGATTCTCAGGGTTTTTGTTCTTGATGGTAATAGTAGAGATATGATTGTCCATCGAGATATGATTGATAGTTGAATCATAGTTGTAAGGTGCTCTAGTATAGTTGGCTTGATCATCTGTGACTTTAGCTTTTCCATTGTCGTGCTTTGGGAATGGTTCCTTAAACATCTCATGTTCTTGATTGGATGAGTGTCCCTCAATCTCAATGTCACCTCTATCAATGAGATCTTGTACGATGTTCTTCAGTCAATGACAATTTCCCGTCTTATGACCCTTTCTCTTATGAAATTCACAATACTCATCATCATTCCACCAATTCGGCTTAACCTTTGGTTCATATGGAGGAAAATCTGGAACTGTGATTACCTTGTTTGCCACAAGCTTCTTGAAAACTGACTCAAGTGGTTCTCCCAATGGGGTGTACTTCCTTCATGATCTGGAAGTTGTTTGAGTATTCACTTGATTGTTTGTAGAACTTGATCCTAGAAAGATGAATTTGGGTCGAACTGTGTTGGCATCAACAACACCATCATTGACTGTGTTCTTGTTTTTATTCCAAAATCTTGGCTTGTCTTTCCCTTTAAAGTCATCTTTGTTTTCCTTGAATATCTTGATGACTCCTTGTTCAATTAGGACCTTTTCTATCGCTAAGCCCTTTTCAATGATGTCCTTGAAGGTGGACAAACAAGCTTTCCTTAAGTCATAGCCAATGTCTTTGTTAACATTTTGTGTGAACATCTCTACCATTTGTTTTTGTGGAATTTCACAAGAGCATCTGCTAGCTATATTTCTCCATCTTTGCAAAAATGATGCAAAGGACTCTCCTTCTTTTTGCTTAGTGTTGCACAAAGTAGTGACTGATATGTCTGTCTCTATATTGTAGGAGAAATGTTGAATAAATGCTTCTGCTAGGTCACCCCATGACTTAATACCAGGTGGAAGTTGGGAGAACCATTCCATAGCTTGATCACCTAAGCTTTGTGGGAATAATCTCATCAAATATGTCTCTTCTGCTGCTACCTCAATGCAAGCTGTGAAAAATTGTCTTATGTGTGCCTTAGGATCCCCTTTAACTCTATACTTATCAAATTTAGGCGTCACAAAGTGTGTAGGAAAAGGAGGCATTGGAATGCTCTTGTCAAATGGATAAGGACATATGTCTCTCATTGTGTATGTTGGCTTCGGTGTATTTATGTCCTCCATTTTCTTTTGTAAGTCCCTGATTTGTTGCTCCAAATTGCTCTTAGGTGGAGATCGACTTCTTGGACCATATCCTATGTTTGAGGTACCCATTGGAGGAGGTGCATGTTGCATATATGGATGATATTGATCATACACATGTTCATATGGAGGAGGTCTGTAATGATGTTGCATATATGGACCACTTGGTATAGATTCATGTTGAGGAACACCATATCTATTTTGTGCATGTATACCATATTCTACAGGCATGTCATGTTCCATTGTGTTGCCCCCAAATTTGACATGAGGTTTCCTTGTGTCCAAATTTTGAGCATGCCTTGGAATATCCCATTGCTTTGGTGGTTGATCCTTAGCATTGATATGTGATTGAGCATATTTTTCTCCATAAGACTTCCATAATGGTCTGCGAAGGTGAGTATCATATGTTTGACCATGTGTATGTGGGACCTCTGGTTTTTGAAGCAAAGTTGATGGTGATTCAGGTACCATATGTGGTCCTCTATTTCCTCCATTATTAGGTCTCCTTTGATCCATGTTGGAGTGAGTTTGTTGCAAAGGTCGATTTTCCATTATTTGAGACATGTCAAAATCATGAGGTATCTTGGCGCCACTTTGTGCCATCATGTGTAAGAAGTATTGTCTATCTCTCCTCATTATTTCCTCAACCAATCGATTGAAATGGGGATCCATAATGGATTCTTCCACATCTGCTGAATGTATTGAAAAGCTGTCCATATTGTCATTTTGTGTAGCATTGTTGTTTATAGTGTCCATGTTCTCAACATTTGGAATGTTTCTATAGACATCCATGTCCGGCAATGTAGTGTGATCAGTATTGAAAAATAAATCATTGTCATACTCATAAGAACTCATGTTTGCGGACTCTTGAGCCTCTTTAGTTTCTCTCCTAGATTTTGAAGATGGGTTTCAACCATGAACTAGGTATTGACCAAGATGTGTAAGACTAGATGAAAGATGGAAAGAGTATGGAAGACCAAGAGTTGAATGGAATGTAAATGAATCTGAAGTGTACTTGCAATGTCCAAAGTGTAAGACCAAGTATGTATGTAGTAGAGTAGGTGTGACTTCCAAAGAGAGGATAGTTTCTCTTGATGAGGTAAGCTGACCTTGACTCTAAGTAAGACCAAATGAGACCCAAAGGTAAGAAACCTTGATGAGGGACCACTTAGCAAAGTGTTGTTGTATGTAGTGTGTTGACAAAGTATGATGAGGACAAGCAAGTGACCTTTTGACTCAAGTTTAGACAAGTATGAATGTAATGAGATGTGAAGCAATGATGGACCATGTGAGACCCAAAGACAGGTTGAATGCTAGATGGAACCTAGAGAAACAACCTAGGAAGCTCAAGTATTTCCGAAACTGATTTCTTTTGTTTGCTGGACTGTGAAATTTTCTTGCAATTTTTTGAACACAGACGCGCTATATACTGCACAGACGCAGTTATCTGACGCAGACGTGTTTCTATTCAACACAGACGTTGTTATAAACACAAACGCTATTCTTCCCTTCACAGACGCATTTATATGACCCAGACGTGGTTAAAACAGACACAGACGCGTTTCTGTAAAATTTGTGCAATTTTTCCAATATGTGAAGTTGTGACCAAATCTGACTGTTTGACTGTTTTTCGTGACAAGAGGACACAATGTTGATGAGGACTCAATGTTTGCAAGTGTTTAGACTTCAAAATGACTCCAAGAAAGTGTGTTGTTTGATGTAAAATTGTTTTGCATACACTTGAAGACACAAAAGACACAATGTTTTACTGTTTGGTCCTTGAATGTTTGAATGTTTAAAATAAGTCAAGCACAATTCTTATGGCTGGCCAAGACAATAGTTGTTGATCCCACATGGGGTTTTACCCCCAAGGCTACGCTATTCAAAGCGGATACTTAGATGCTTGACCTCACTGGCTCCACCCTCGGCACTCACTTCTCGGGTCAGCCAAGCATCAGTCCCCATGAAAACTCCCCATGGCGAACTTTGTATCTCTACTAAGAACTGTATGTGTGTGGGTCGCTACCAGAGGTCCGACCTCCTGCCCCAACAACTAGAAGGATTTGGGCCTCTAAAACAAAATGGTGCTAGTAAGGGCATCCGCTCGTGTGGCCATACATGCGGCACTTTCAGCTTTGTAAATACAGAAGGCTCCCAGCCGGTAGGGGTTGCGCCCTACAAATGATCAAATAAATTTGATCAAATAGGTTTATGGTGAGACATAGTGTCGGTATGAACTAATCAGCACACGTTATTCATAGTTTTCACCATGAATACATTTGATTATAGTGGTTCGGATGAGGTGGGTTTTCCTCGCTACCACTTGGGTCGTTCTCTTCTCACTAGTAGTCCTAATGACCACACGGGAAGACAGGCCCTCTAAAGATTAAACAAAAAGAGCCTATTGCTCAAGACACAAAAGACAATGATTCAGTTTTAGTGCACCAATGGAAGTGTTTGCTATTCTATGAAAACAAAGTACACAACAAAAATTAAAAACCCTAGCCAAGGACCTGCAACAAAAGTTGTTAGTAGTTTGGGTTGTTTGACATAATCACCCCTTCCTGCAAACACACAAGTTAGGTACATTTTAAGAACCCAAAAGGCTTTGTGACATAGGGGCCTTCAACAAAACATTTTGCTTCCAAGACAAGCTGCACCAATTTAGTTAGCTAGATCTGAAAGTGTTAGTCCAAAAATAAACTAGATCTGAAACCCTAAGTACTAAATCCGAAAAATTGAATCAATGAAAACTTCAAAATTTCGAAGCAATAAAAACACAGATGCTGTTACCCTCAACACAGACGTGTCTGGAGAACACAGACGCGATTCTGTGATGCACAGACGCACCTAAAAATCACAGACGCCCCTTTACGACACAGACGCGGGTATAAATAACGCAGACGCGTTTCTGAAACACAGACGCTCCTTTCTGAAACCATGCAAAATAAAATTTGTCAAAAACACAGACGGGATTCCAGATCCCGCAAACGCGCCAGAAAATCAAAGACGCGTTCCGAAAGTTACAGACGCGAAAAAAAAACTAAAATGCTGTCGAAAAATGTCTGATCTGCAACTTCAAAATGCAAAATCTGCAACAAGGAGGTTAGATGCAAAGGGACAAGAGTCCCACTGGGCGTGCCAAAATGTATATGGTGAAAATGGATAACAATAATAACAATATTGAAAGGCTAAATGAATTCAACCACCAAACCCTAGCCTAACAATCAACAAAGATCCACCATAACATATGAAGATTACCTAAGACAATGTAAATCAAATGAAATCATAAAGATTATACCATTACATGTCCAATAGGGTTTTGATCTCCATTCTTCCTATCTCCATTGATCTTGCTTGATATATTTGCTCTCAAATTTTATATGCACAAGAGCTCAACAAAGAACGGAATTTGGTTGCAAGTAGGATCGTAGTGTAGTCAAAAAAAGTCATTAGAATGCTTGATTAGGGTTTGATAATGAAGGAAGCATCTCCTTAAATAGAAGACACAATATGAAATGGAGGGATAAGATTGAGAGGTGTAAAAGGAGGTCGGCTATGATTAGAGGGTAGGTAAAAGAAATAATAAAATAATGAAATGGGTAGGTAGTGTAGGAATTAAGAGATGAATGACATGTGTCATGTGTAGAAAAAGATAATGAATTAATTAAATAAATAAAGATTTATTTAATTAATAGAAGAAGTGGGATAATTAAATAAATAAGAATATTTATTTAATTTAGGAAAAGGATAATTTAAATAAATAAATGTATTTATTTAAATGAGAAATAAGGCTAGAAGAGGATAAATGAATTAATTAAATAAATAAGGATTTATTTAATTAATAGAAGAATTAGGCTTAGATAATTAAATAAATAAAATATTTATTTAATTAGACATGACAATTTTGAGTGTCTACACCTATAAATCCCTTGCCCAATCTAAAGCACTATAATCATTGTGATGCAAGTGGAAAGAAAGAAGGTAAATTGTTGGTCTAATGTTGTTTTAACTTATAATGAGATGATATTAAAATTTGTTGGACAATGGAGAAGAGAAATTGATGTCAGATGGAATTCCCATACAACACCTAGGCCCTATCAATCCAATCTAATTATTTTAACTTAATGGTAATCAAGTTTTCAGTCTTCTATTAATACCTCTATATTTAGTGAAGAATGAAGTATAGTTCTAATTAATATTAATCACATACCACCACAAAACATATTAATTTTAATTTATAATTAGAGATAGTACAATTCCAAAAATCACTATAATTACATGTAATAGAAGAAGATAACCATGCTAGTGTCTCTATATAAGAAAGTAAAGCATATTTTGACAAACTAGTTTTTAGCTTTTCACATTATATACATTTAAACATGAGCATATATACAAGAACTATTTAAAACACTAACTCAACTAATTTAGCCTACAAATATGCAACATTGATATCAAGACAAAAGTATGACAAAACATAATGAAATACCCTCACCAAAGTCTCCTTAATGTACTAAACACATAGTAGTTATGTCCAATGATAGAAGTTTCAAAAGCCAAGTGGAATTTTGAATTATATAGATTTTAGGGACCTGAATAAACCTTGTTCAAAGGATGACTAAATTCACCACCTAATTTATCATCAATATCGTTAATATCATGATAGATCATGAGATGTACTTTCTCATGGCTGAGTTTTTTTGGGTACAACCAAATTTGAATTACCATGTCTGAAAATTAGAATAAGATAGCATTCACCAAACCATGGGGAACCTTCTATTAGTAGGGAATTTTCATTTTGGGATAGAAAATGTATGAGCCAATGCACCATGATGGTTATATTCCACAACATGCTATATGATATCATGGAAGAGTATGTAGATGATATTTTAGGAAAGTAAAAATGAGAAAAAGGAACTTGTACATCCTTGAGAAATCCTTGATCACATAAGAGAATATAAGGTACACTTAAATTCCAATAAATATGGTATTAACATCAATTAGAAAATATTATTAGATTCATTTATTATCATGTGAAATTGAAGTAGACCATGGAAAATTCATAGCCATCATAAATTACTCTCCCTTAAGCATTTAAAACATACTTGTAGTCTCTAGAGCAAATTCCAGGCATTAAGAAGATGGACAATATTAAGACTTTCTAAGGTACAACTAATAGGTCCATAGTATTAAGATATGTGGTCTTTTAATGTCTTGATGTAGTAGCAAAAAATTGGACCTAATAAACTATTAATCACTTTTGGTTGTCTTTATTTAGTGTTTGTGTCTTATTTCAATAGCTCTTATATTCTCCCATCCTACCCACAATTAGGTTCACCTCTAGGGTACAATTTAGATCTATTTTTAATTGTTTATCTTATATATCCTACCTTATTAATTCTTTCATTGGTTGTTACATTCTTTTTATTGATACATTCATATTCAGTTCTAGATACACTACTTGATTTTTTATGCAGCATGCACTCACCCTTTTCTACTTCATTTACACACCCTTTATCATCAGTTATCATAGTCTATATGCCTTAGAATCTATACATGCATATGTTATAGATCTTGAATGTTCCTACTATTTATTACATATGATTATTACATCCTAAGGATTTTATTATCTTGCTACTTGAATAATGGAGGTTTTACCTCTATTGATGTATATTTTTCACATGCATGTGATAATATATTCCTCATAGAGATTGTAATTTCTTATCATTATATCTTAGATACACTTAATTCACTTGTTCTTCCCTTGATTATTGTTGTGGATGTGCATGCACAGGGTGACCTATTACCTTTGAACACGTCTCCTTCCTATGTTGATGACACTTTCTCTATAACCTCTCATGATGCATCTAGATATTTTCCTTCATTTGATGTTCCTATACATATTCAACCCATCACTTATAAATCTCAAATATTGTGAAGTTTGTTTCTTTTAAGATATTTTATGGACTTTGTAGACCTAATATGGATTGTTTCCTAACAAGTTCATGAAATTATGATTTAGAATTATACACTTGTAAGGATCATGAGAGAACTTGATGGAGCTTTATGAGTGCGTCTCAATGAAAGTTTTTGTCACATTTATTCCTCAGAGCTACAACATTTTGAGTGTCACAAAGTAGCTTGATGGAGTTCCACTTGATTCAATATTTTTTTCTTCAAAGAAAGATCTTTCAAGAATCTGCATTTATTATATATAATTGTAGACACATAAAAATTTTCATTAAAATGTCCTCTTAAATCAATCTCATTTTTTTTTTCCATTAATCAAGTGGATCCATTATTTAATAATCTTATTTTCCATTATAGTCATCCATAATATAATATTCTATCATTCATCCATTTAATAACAAATATTCCATTTTATTTATTTTAAATAAAACCATTTTCCAAATCTCTTTCATATCTATTTCATCCCTTATTTATCTTATTTCACCTCTATCAATTGCATTCACTTAATACATGTGGGATAAACACTCTTCATTTATGCCCTAATCTATTATCCCACATTTGTCTTAAAACTTGGATTCCACTCTAAGGACATCCATAAATAACTTGCTCCTCTTCATTTATAAGCTTGACAAAACTCTCTATCATTTGCATGTTTGCATTTTAAAATCCTTTTTCTTGCATTCTAGTTCATCATCTCTTTGATTTTAATAGCTTTGATTTCTTTGCTTCACAAAATATCCTTTCATCATAGCTTTTTGAGCAAATTCTTTTACTGAGAGCATCTAGAATTCAAGCATGAAGTCTTGATTGATAGGAGTCCATTAGAGTTAAAATTCTTGTAGATTTGCATGTTTGGTTTGTTTTATTGTTGCATGTGTTTGTGCTTGTAGGTACTCTATTGAGGATGTTGGAATAAATCTGGATCTTAATTCAATGAGATCTGAGACATTTCCCTCATTCTACAATAATCAACATCTTTTGTTATGTTAGCCATAAAGTCAGTTCCTTGGCATAGTAAAATTTGTGATTTCAGAGGTATTTTCATAAGAATGGTGTAATAAGGGGTGGAATGCTAGCATAAATGTGTTGGATTATATTATTTTGTGTGGCTACGTAGTTAGCAATTTACTTCATAAATTGATAATTGTTTCTTCACTGTATAAACTCACCTTAATACATTGAATAATATATACAAAGAATTTTATATTTCGACAAGGAAGAAAATATGTAATTGATTGAACTAACAATGCAATATAATTGTTGTTCTAACATTACACCCTATTACATTAATTTTGTAAATGTACTATTGAGACCTCAGTTCCTAACTTTTGAAGTGATACTCCTTAAGACTAACATTTGACACACCAAAACATATTGATTATTTAAAACAAATATATTCATTCTGGAGAAGATCTTTCTTTGAAGAAAAAAAATCTTCAACTAGGGAGAACTTCACCAAGGTAGCTTGTAGCCCTTGAAAGGGTGTATCTTCAAGATTAATTTTTGAATTCTTGGACCACCATTTGGGTATGTGAAGGATCATGAGGGGCCAAACTAGGTCCTTAAGTGGCAATGAAAATTAAAAAAAGTAGAGTTAGACAACTCGACATGAAAATTTGAAAAGGTTATCACCATAATTTTAAAAATATGTAAAATAAATTAATTTGTAGCAAAGTGAATGTAGTTTCTAAGCTACTAGTTGTTTTCTAAAAAAATTAAATCCATTTGGTGAAAAATTAAAATTTTAATGCAATAGTACTAAAATGTTTAGCAAAAAGATAAAAAGCAGGTGTATGTCTAACCAACTTCTTTTTGTTTGTTTTTAGACTGCAGGAATTGGGTATAGCAACCCCTAATAAACTATAGTGCGTCAGGTAAACTTTTTAACACGACCCGTCCTCTGGTACCACATGGTATGTCTAACCAACCTAAGTACAAACAAAATATAATATTTTTATGCCACTATAAATATAAGTAGAGGACACATGCCCATATGTGACACATAGTTTTAAATAATTTTTTAATAAGTAAATAATTAGTTATGAATTTTTAATCAGAACTTTTTAAAAATAAAAAAACTTGTATGTTAGACCACCATAACTTGGTCAAAAGTTTATGAAATTCATTTTTTTAATCCTATAGTATGTGAAGCATAGAATGTGATGCATCTTTTAGATTTGAAAAATGTGAAACTGTCTAAGAATTATAGATGTTTTTCAATTAGATTATCAATTGGGACTTTAGTCCAAATGTATGTTAAAAATTAATAATTATTATTTATTATATTAATAAATAAGGACAAATTTATATTCGTGGAAAGATGATATTTTCTTAAAAAACTCTTTTTGTTTCATCAATTTTGGGTCAATAAAAATTGTCGGTCACATGGGTGAAGTCTGTGGTGCAGGAGCACCTAATGGTTGTCATGCCTCCATGAGGCTTGTTGAAGTTATTTTTATGTTTCATGTCATGTTTTGGTATAATAAGGTCCTATGGACTATTTTTAATGATTTTAAATTCACTTGAGTGGTCATGTTGGCTAATAAGCCTATATGAGCAAATGTTGCTATGTTTTTGTCAAATGTTGTTAAAGCATCATCTAGGGTGATCGTTGATGTAATAAGGATTATTTAGCCTATTTAGGAGTGTTTAGGTTGAATTTCATTCATTTGGGGTCATTTGACCAAGTTTGGATTATGTTGAAGGAATCTTGCAAAAGTTATTTTGCAACTCTGCAAGTTTAATGCAAAAAAAGATGTAAGAGTGTAACCCAATGGTCACCCATTTGAAAATTGGTTGGGGACCATTGGAAAATATTTGATCATGTTTAAAAGACTCCCTTTTTGTTGAGTCGAGGTTGTTGTAAAACTGGGGAAGCAATCAAAACAAATAAAATCTAATTTTCTATCATTTTCCACTGTTTTCACGCCTTTCTCAGAACTATATTGTTTCGTACGTGATCATTATGTATTGAGACCTACATGGTATCAAAGAGGGTTGAGACTAGTTTATTCTGGCTTCTATTTTATAAAATTCTATTGAGAAATAAGGGAGATATCTATATTTTCTAAAAATGGGTTTGAAACCCTCCTAAAAATGCAGTTAATTCTCCATTCCATCACGGAAATATTTCTAAAACTTGGTGGAATAGAATTTATTATATGTATTTTCAATGTTCCAAGTGGTTAGAGGGTGGAAGATCATGTCTGGTGCAAGTTTGAAGTGAATTTAGCCTGGCATCTCTATGTGACAGGCTTGTAAAGAGGCGTAAATTAAAGGTATGAGTGAACCTGTTGCGAACCTAAGAGTTTGGGTGCTAAATTTTTTTTGATTTGTTGGTTTGGTGATGTATGAAACCTTTTGGATCCATTTTTTGAAGATTTGTGTGCACTTGAGAGGTACTTGCTTTGGAAAAGAGGGTTGATTAGAGCCTTAGTGTGGAGATAGAAACCATCTTTTGATAGACATGCTCCAAAACAACCCATAGTCAGTTTGAGATTTGATTTAGGGCTCTGAAAAGGGTATTTGTTTCTAGTTTTAGATTTTGGATAAGGGGGATAAATAGGGAGTTCTTTTCACCAGTCCTGAAAAGGAGGGCTACTAGGAGTTTGGGTGGTTGTGAAGTGGGCATCATCCTACATGTTAGAGACCCTTGCCGATGCATGAAATGTGTTTGTTTGGATGATTTAAGATGTTTGGTAAGCCTATCCTTGAGGTCCTAAGATATTTGAAAGCCTACACCAAATTGAATCCATTTGTTTATGTCTAAGAGACCTAGTGGGAAAGATAGGTTGGGAGAAAGATCTCCCTACAAGATTTTCTACCTTGGTAATTTGAAACATGTTTATAGAATATCCTAAGAATCCTCTCGCCTCTGCATCAAAGCGGTATCAGAGAAAAGGTTCTGATTGGGTAGAAGAAAGTTGAAAGTGTGAAGAGAAGCGGGTTGAACTTGTGAATAGAAGATGTCACCAACAGTTGGATCAATAGTTACTAGGGAGTTGAAAGCCCCAATGGAGGAGTTAGAAGCATTAAAAGCCAAAGAGAAAAGGAGCACGGGGAGTGAAGAAGAAAGTGACTTTGAAGAAGAAGAAGAAGAAGAAGAAGAAGAAGAGGGTTAAAGTGGGAACCCTCCTGAAAGACCTCAAGAAGAGAAGATGTCTCTTGAATAGAGAAGGTTTATTAATGCTTTGAAGACTATGAGAGGAGAGACATATGATGTGAAGATGGACCTACCAATGTATGGGGGAAAGATGGATGTTGAAGAGGTGCTAGTGTGGGACAATTACTTTGAATACAAGGAGGTGGCAGAAGACAAGAAAGTCAAGTTCGTTGAAACCAAGTTGAAGGGATCTACTTTGACCTGGTGGAATTGCATCCAAGTAGAGAGGGTGAAGAATAACAAATCAATGATAAACTCATGGGATTAGATGGTGTCCAAGTTGAATGAACAATTCTTACTTGCGAACTATGAAATACAAGTGTTTAGGAAGTTATAGAATTTGAAGAAAAGGGATTTGGATGTTGCAACCTATACTGAGGAGTTTCATAGGCTTAGTATCAGGTCTGTTCATGTGGAGAATGAGAGGGAAAAGGTGGCTAGGAACTTGAATGGCCTAAGATTTAACATCTAAGATGAGATAAGAACAATCACTCCTAGGACGGTTGAGGAGTGCTTCCAAATGACATGTAGGGTAGAGGAGAGGATAAAAAGAAGGCAAGAAAGAAAAGGAAGAGGGAGAGGTAGCACTAGTAGAGGAAGAGGAACAAAACAATGCTTTGCAGACCAATAAGAGACAAACAAAAGAAAGGACCAAGGTGTAGATTCAAGAGGTGGTTTTAGAGGCACTCGAGGAAGATTTGGTGGAGGTAGATATTCAAATACATTTTCAGGAAGATGCTACAATTGTAATGAGTTTGGTCATCCAACATTCAAGTGCCTTGAAAAACAAGGTTCTACTTCAAGTGGAGGTGAAAGGAGAAGTGAAAAGAGAGTGCAATTGGTGCAAGAGATGAAGATTAAAGTGTCAACTCTCCTAGCCATCTTGCTGCTTTAGAAGTGGGAGAGTCATTAATGGTGAGATGACAAATCCTAAAGGCATCCAAGGGGAAGGAGATGACCCAAAGAAGAGCATTGTTCAAGACCACCTGCAAATGTAAAGGCAAGGTATGTAAGGTTGTTATAGAATCAGGAAGTACTGATAATATAGTGTCTAATAAGATGGTTGACAAATTAAATTTAGAAATAATACCTCATGGAATACCATATAAAGTGTCTTGGTTGAATGATGATCAGTCCATTTTGGTGAATGAACAAGATTAGTTGAGTTTCAGATTGGTGGGTATAAGGACAAGGTACTTTGTGATGTTTTACCAATGGATTGTTTCTATTTACTCCTTGGAAGACCATGGCAATTTGATAGGCAAACATTATATGATGGAAGGGCTAACACTTATACTATTGATAAGGATCGACATTATTTTATACTAACACCATTGTAGGGAGATGACAAGGAGAAGTCCAAGGTAGAAAAAGTCATCATGTTTGACAAAAAGGAGTTTGTGAAGATTGAGGAAGACAAAAAGGAAGAGTGTGCAACCACTTGAAGGCTTGAGGATTTGAAGGGTGATGCAATGTGGAATTAAAGAGCTGATAAGTTGGTGTCCAAGTTTGAAACAGAGGAGGTAAAGGATAAATTCCTTGTGAAGACTCAAAATGAGTTAGGGGTAAAAGCACAATGTTGTGTCACACTTTTATAAAGGCACCGACCAACAGAACTAAAACTATTTAATTTTGACCACAGAAAAAAGACATTTCTAAATTGAATTTTGAAATGATGTAAATTGGCTGGAAATGTATAAATATTGATGAAATTTATTTATGTTATTTTTTTAATTTTTTAGAAAACAATTGATATTTTTTTTATAATTTCAAAGATAGATTTTTTATGCTGAAAATTAGTGGTTTTAGTCGGCGCCACACAAGAAAATGAAAATGGACTTATTTTTTTCTGATTTTTTTTTCCAAGTAGAGAATATATATCCAGTGTTAAATAAAAAAAATTTAAAATTTTGATTTATATTTTTCTCATTATAATATTTTGAAGTCCAACATAGCTAAATTTGACAGTTTTTTACCGGGGCCACCTCTTGAGTAGTAAATTTATCATTAACCCCCCAAAAAAATACCCTTTTTGAGAAGATTCTCTCATCTAGTGAAAAAATATTTTTTTAATTTTATTCAATATTTATTTTTTAATTTTGAATCAACCTCTTTTTTTACTTTAAAAAGCTACTCACAATGTTTAATTAATAAAAAATATTCAAATTATCAAAATAGTTAAAAAGTTATATGATCAGATTTGTGACTTCCAGATCTGCAAAAGGGTATTTTTTGTTTTTTGAAAAAAAAATTCAAATTGATGAAAAATTAGCCAAAAGTTGAATTTGGCAAAAATTTACAAAAGTGGCCTTTTTGGTGCCGCATGGCAGGCCACATAGGATAGTTCAGCCAGAACTACCCTCAGTTTCAACATTTAAAAAAAAATTGATTTTTTT
Organism: Cryptomeria japonica; assembly: GCF_030272615.1. Taxonomy (NCBI): domain Eukaryota; kingdom Viridiplantae; phylum Streptophyta; class Pinopsida; order Cupressales; family Cupressaceae; genus Cryptomeria; species Cryptomeria japonica. Next base: position 240,479,181 of record NC_081412.1, on the reverse strand, counting down.
TTATGGTGGCTTTTCAACTAAGGGAGTTTGGCCGAATTGAGTCGGCCAAACTCCTAGTGCCATTTCGATGCCACAGAAGGACCATGTGGCACCACACAACCGAGGAGTAGTCCAGCTGAACTAAGTTTGGCCAAACTCAGTTTGGCTGGACTACCCTCCGTTGACCCAAAGTGTAGTACCCCTACTCGTTTGAACTCATTGGACTCATATTTTATTGGTTGTTTTCAGTGGATACATTACCATGATTTGTTATTCAGACTTATATGACATTATTTCATGCTTTATCTGGATATGAGATGCATAATTTATTTTCAGTATATCAGTACTTGTGATTTATGGCATTTTATGGATTATTGCTATGTACTGACACTTTACTTTATCTATGCAATGTGGAATTATATGTTGTGTGTGTGAGTGTATTGGATGCAAGGGGATGATTTTACTTCACTCAATTCGGTGAGACAAGGAACGGCGTGATTCTCCTTCATCAGTGTGTATGCTGTGTTTTCTGTATTGTATATATGCATGTGTGGTTTGGTGATGCAGGATATTGCCTGGGTACAAGTACCGGGTAGGTACGGGGTATCATCTCCACCTAGCTTCACAGGTTTGAGCATGCCTTATATTTTCCAATGGAAGTGGAGGAGATAGTAGTTGACCCTATTTTATTCAGTTACACTCGTGTGAGTGTCATCAGTTGGTTGTCCTATCAGTTTGTTCGACTTTCGTATTTTGTTGTTTGATCTTTTATGAGCATTTGCTTGAGGTTTGCTCAGTTCATGTGTTTAGTGAATCTATGATTTAATGTCCTTCATGTAGAAGTAGGTGAATTATCGAAACTATATTCAATGTTTGGTTTTCAAAATTATACTATAGTTATATGTATTTTATTTGTATATTCAGACTCGATCATATACATATATATACATGTAGGTAATTATGATTCATGTTTATTTATATTGATTATGCTTAATATGATTATTTATAAGTTGGATTTTACGACCTAACGTACTATATATCGAATGGTTATTGTCTTTCGTACTAAAAGAAATGCATCTTTATTAAGGATCATTTTGTTTACAATAATACAAATTTTATATAAATATTAGTTAGATAACTTTGAATTCGATCGTATATATATTATATATATATATACAATTATCGTCAAATTTGTTTACGTCAGGAATTTTATTTATATCTACGTAATCATTTGAGATTAAAATAAATATATATACATATTATATATATGTATATGAATCGACCATATACAAGTATATACATATGTAATTATGATATATAAAAACATATTTTTTAAATTATAAATATTGTTTTAATGAAAAGCCAAAATATATATTTACATATATATTTAATTATAGAAAATGGTTATTAAAGAATTTGTTAACAAGATTAATGTTTAAATATATATATATATATATATATATATATATATATATATTAATGAAAATTCATTAACTATATATTAAAAATATAATTAAAATTAAAATTAAAATAAAACCAAATTATAAATGGAAGTGGCGGGTTAAAGTTTAAAGTTATTAAAACAATAACTAGGGTGGCCGATAGTAATATCAACCACCCCCCTTAATTAAAGGGAGGGGTTGGTATTACCACCGACTACCCCTCTCCCTTTAAATAAAACCATACTTCACATAGGCCAAATGCGGTGGGAGGTAAACTTAAGGTAAGGGAAACACCATTTAAATAAGCCGCACCACGTTGCAGTGAACACCGATCAATTTGCAGCCATGTCTAATAAGATATGTGGTGGTAGGGATTAATGTAGGGGTAGGAGTTAATGTAGGGATTAACATGGAAAGTAACATGGTTCACCAACCCACGTAAACCCACCCATATCCACCATGATCAACATGTATAAGATAGTTATTTAGCTTGCATGTTTTAAGGAAGTCATTTTTAGTTAAGTCGACTTAGTATTGGAGTCAAAAGCCACATGTATCATCAATAATTATGAATTTAACAACTTTACTGGTGTGGTGTCATGAAATAGATAATAAATAATTTGCATGGTGAACACATAGGTGTTCAAATATGATAAGGACTGTTATGATGCAATTAGATCTTGAGTGGTGTCACTTAGAATCAATCCACCTCTAGTAGAGATAGCCCAAAAGTAGGAAAGAGGGTAGACGAATACACTATATATAAACCATTGAGTTGGAAGAGAAGAGAGAGGAGATGCAACTAAGGTATAGAGAATGAAATAGGAGGATAGCAAGTTAGAGGATAGATTGGTTTGAGATTGGCAAGCAAGGCATAGTGCTATTTGGCGAAAGATTGTCAGAAGTCTCACAAATCAGATTCAAGCTTGCAAAGAGGTCAGAGTTTCTTTTGATTTTGGTTATTATTTAAGGAAGTGTGAAATTTGTAGTTTTTGATATAGGTTACGATTATTTATATGATTTTGCTTATTTTGTTGTTTATTGAAAATGTAATTATTAATCATTTGAAATAGAGGAATGGAAATCATAGTGAAATAGATGATAACTACTTTAATTGCTATAGTAGTGAATAGGTATATTTAATCTCTTAGTTATATTATAAGGTTAGTTGATAGGGAGCATGATAGAAGTTATGGAAGACGTAACATTGCAAATATGTTTCTTTTTCGCTAAGAAATATCGACATTTCTTATGGATTAAAATTCTAAGTTTATATCGCCTAAGCTCTCTATATTCCCATGTGTCCTGATTCATTTACCTCTTTTCTCAACAAATGACAACATTGATTTATTTGTATTAATATAGTTGTAATTCTTATTTTCTGGAAATCTTAAATTGCAAGCTATTATGCATTTGGTTGTTTTAAGAAAAGATTGTTTGTATTAGGATCTTGTGTAAAAGGTGTTTGCAGTCAAGTTTAAATTTCGTTGTAATTCTGGTTGAGATGTCATTGTGTGCAATGTTGTTATATTTCCTTGGTTAGGTGTTCATGTGAGCCATTGTGTGTTTTGTTGAAATGGTCAATCTTGGCTTAGTGATTGTGTATCCTTCATCTATGGTTTTTTAGGATTAGGTATGGCTTTCTATTTCGCCATAGAGTTCTCGTAGAGAGACCTTTCCTGTAGTGTCCTATGAGAGAGAGTGTCTTTCGAGCGGGGGCTATGCCTGAAGTGGATGACAGGATAACTTGTCGAAAGTCAGATAAAAAGTGATAACCTAATAATTGATTAGGTAGTGGTTAGAATAAATATTAATTAAGATAATGTGCCTCGTGCATAGGTGTAGTGCTTGTATAGGGCTCATAATGTTACGAGAAGGCCTGGAATGGCAAAGTTACCACCTTGTCTTCATGAAGGGATTGGTAGGGTCCGCATGAGACTTAGTTAGAGCCAAAAGCCGAGAGAGGTTACCAGGATAGAGAGCCATGACCTAGGAGGTTGTACCATGCTATCCATCTTAAGCTATGCGATGACACTCTCTCCTTAGAGTCACTAGTGTTTGTGAGTTGAGTTACATGGATGTTTGCGGAGTCTTGTATTTATTTCGTACTTGTTTTACTTTGCTTGCTTGAGGGTTTTCTACTATCTCCTAGCACGGTTGGGTGGTTTCATTTCAGGATCACATGGTCAGGTGGTAGTGTCACTTCCCATCGGGTGTTCTGGAATGTATCTTCAGGTGAAGAAGGGCTTCGCCGATGTTCTTAGTTCATGGTTCATGTACCAGCTCATGTTCGTGATCATTGTTCAGTTGAGACCTTGAGGTCATTGCATCAAACTTTTACGTAACCTTCATATTGTAACGTTGTAATTCAAGGTATTTTTGTAAACACATATTTATGGATATTGAAAAAGGGAGTCATTGTAATGTTTGTTAATTCAGTTGCTTTAAATCTTTTGTATATATGAACTATGAGAAATAAATGCATTGGAGTACTCTGAATTCTTTCATTATGGAATTTAGATGTATGTGTAGATTTTATCTTAAGTATTTAATTTTCCTAATTAGTTGAACAATAGGATTCTCCGTGGTGTTCTTATAATCTACGAAGTAATCTTCCTTGGTAACCCTTAGGGAATTAGGTGTTAGACTTTCGTTGTGTTATTAAACGTGCAAGTGATATAATTAATGCACTTGTTCTTTTAAAAAAATTATTACACCCTTTTAGTTGCCTAGTTGTATTGTTTTCCGTTAGGGTTTCTAGCGGGGCATTAAATTTGGTATCAAAGCATAAGTTTCAACACTGGGTACTCTGGGTTTGTAGTGTGCCTATTCAACTTGACCTTTTTGATTAGGTCTTAATGTTTGTGTTTCCTTTGTTTATCCTTGCCATAGATCTGAACCATTTTCTCTTTTGTACTGCTAGGTCATGGCTAAGAAAACTAGGGGAGGAGGCTAGTTGAGTTGGCTACAGGTGTCTGTGTTTCCATAGAAGCCTTTGTTCCCAGTTGTGAGTTGGACCTAGGAACCATAGTTACTTCAGTTGACCTTCGAGTCATTCCTTTGGGTGCTTATGGAATTGTGTTAGGAATGGATTGGATATCTTCCCACAGTGCTCAAGTAGATTGTCATACGAAGACAGTGGAGTGTTTAGATGACCTTGGTAAGAAAGTGGAGATTGTTGGAGTTAAGAGACCGATATCCCTATGTATGATCTCCGCCATGAAACTTAAATGTTGCATGCGTAGAGGGTGCCCGCTTTTTGCAGTTACTCTTGAGGATGTGGAGTCGAGAAATTGCTCTTGATAGTCACCCTATTCTTTGAGAGGATGCTGATATGTTTCTGTTGGATATTCTTGGTATGCCTCCGAAGCAAGACATAGAATTTCACATTGATTTGGTTCCTGGTGCAGAAGCTATTTTGAGAGCCCCATATCTGATGACTACTCAGGAGTTGAGTGAATTGAAGTTGTAGCTAGAGGAATTGTTAGCCAAGGGATTCATTCATCCTAGTGTCTCTCCTTGGGGTGCGCCTGTTATCCTCATTAAGAGGAAGGATGGTTCTCTTTGGTTATGCATTGATTATCGATAGCTGAATAAGGTAACCATCTGGAATCGATATCCATTGCCTCGTATAGATGATCTTTTCGATCAAGTAAAGGGAGCCAAGGTGTGTTTTTAAGATTGACCTGAAATCTGGATATCATCACTTGCGCATTCAGGATGCAACGAAGATAAGAGAGCTGTATTTTTACTTATTTTAGGCTTCCAGGAGTAAGCCTAGTTTTGGAGGGGAGAATGTAGTACCCCTACTTGTTTGAACTCATTGGACTCATATTTTATTGGTTGTTTTCAGTGGATACATTACCATGATTTATTATTCAAACTTATATGACATTATTTCATGCTTTATCTAGATATGAGATGCATAATTTATTTGCAGTATATCAGTACTTGTGATTTATGGCATTTTATGGATTATTGCTATGTACTGACACTTTACTTTATCTATGCAATGTGGAATTATATGTTGTGTGTGTGCGAGTGTATTGGATGCAAGGGGATGATTTTCCTTCACTCAGTTCGGTGAGACAGGGAATGTCGTGATTCTCCTTCATTGGTGTGTATGTCGTGTTTTCTATATTGTATATATGCATGTGTGGTTTGGTGATGCAGGATATTGTAGGTACAAGTACCGGGTAGGTACGGGGTATCGTCTCCACCTGGCTTCATAGGTCTGAGTGTGCCTTATATTTTTCGATGGAAGTGGAGGAGATAGTAGTTGACCCTATTTTATTCAGTTACACTCATGTGAGTGTCGTTAGTTGGTCATCCCGTCAATTTGTTCGACTTTCGTATTTTGTTGTTTGATCTTTTATGAGTATTTACTTGAGGTTTGCTCAATTTGTGTGTTTAGTGATTCAAATTATTGCATGTTACATTTTATTTGTCTATGAAGGGTGAAAAATTGTTAATAATGTGAATTAAGTAGTGACTCTATGATTTAACGTCCTTCATGTAGAAGTAGGTGAATTATCGAAACTATATTCAATGTTTGGTTTTCAAAATCATACTATAGTTATACATATTTTATTTGTATATTCAGACTCGATCATATACATATATGTACGTGTAGGTTATTATGATTAATGTTTATTTATGTTGATTATTCTTAATATGATTATTTATAATTTGGATTTTACGACCTAACATACTATGTATCGAATGGTTATTGTCTTTCGTACTAAAAGAAATGCATCTTTATTAAGGATCATTTTGTTTACAATAATACAAATTTTATATAAATATTAGTTATATAACTTTGAATTCGATCGTGTATATATATTATATATATATACAATTATCATGAAATTTGTTTACGTCAAAAATTTTGTTTATATCTACGTAATCATTTGAGATTAAAATAAATATATATACATATTATATATATGTATATGAATCAACCATATACTTATATGAATCGACCATATACAAGAATATACATATGTAATTATGATATATAAAAACATTTTTTAAAATTATAAATATTGTTTTAATGAAAAGCCAAAATATATATTTAATTATAGAAAATGGTTACAAAAGAATTTGTTAACAAGATTAATGTTTATATATACATATATATATATATATATTAATGAAAATTCATTAACTATATATTAAAAATATAATAAAAATGAAAATGAAAATAAAACAAAATTATAAATGGAAGTGGCAGGTTTAAGTTTAAAGTTATTAAAACAATAACTAGGGTGGCCAATAGTAATATCAACCACCCCCCTTAATTAAAGGAAGGGTTTGGTATTACCACAGACTACCCCTCTCCCTTTCAATAAAACCATACTTCATGTAGGCCGAATGCGGTGGGAGGTAAACTTAAGGTAAGGAAAACACCATTTAAATAAGTCGCACCACGTTGCAATGAACACCGATCAATTTGCAGCCATGTCTAATAAGATATGTGGTGGTAGGGATTAAAGTAGGGGTAGGAATTAATGTAGGGATTAACTTGGAAAGTAACGTGGTTCACCAACCCACATAAACCCACCCATATCCACCATGATCAACATGTATAAGATAGTTATTTAACTTGCATGTTTTAAGGAATTCATTTTTAGTTAAGTTGACTTAGTATTGGAGTCAAAAGCCACATGTATCATCAATAATTATGAATTTAACAACTTTAGTGGTGTGGTGTCATGAAAAAGATAATAAATAATTTGCATGGTGAACACATAGGTGTTCAAATACGATTAGGATTGTTATGATGCACTTAGATCTTGAGTGGTGTCACTTAGAATCAATCCACCTCTAGTAGAGATAGCCCGAAAGTAGGAAAGAGGGTAGACGAATACACTATATATAAACCATTGAGTTGGAAGAGAAGAGAGAGGAGATGCAACTAAGGTATAGAGAATGAAATAGGAGGATAGCAAGTTAGAGGATAGATTGGTTTGAGATTGGCAAGCAAGGCATAGTGCTATTTGGTGGAAGATCATCAGAAGTCTCACAAATAAGATCCAAGCTTGCAAAGAGGTCGGAGTTTCTTTTGATTTTGGTTATTATTTAAGGAAGTGTGAAATTTGTAGTTTTAGATATAGGTTATGATTATTTATATGATTTTGCTTATTTTGTTGTTTATTGAAAATGTAATTATTAATCGTTTGAAATAGAGGAATGGAAATCATAGCGAAATAGATGATAACTAATTTAATTCCTATAGTAGTGAATAGGGATATTTAATCTCTTAGTTATATTATAAGGTTAGGAGATAGGGAGCATGATAGAAGTTACGGAAGACATAACATTGCAAATATGTTTCTTTTTCACTAAGAAATATCAACATTTCTTATGGATTAAAATTCTAAGTTTATATCGCCTAAGCTCTCTATATTCCCATGTGTCCCGATTCATTTACCTCTTTTCTCAACAAATGACAACATTGATTTATTTGTATAAATATAGTTGTAATTCTTATTTTCTGGAAATCTTAAATTGCAAGCTATTATGCATTTGGTTGTTTTAAGAAAAGATTGTTTGTATTAGGATCTTGTGTGAAAGGTGTTTGCAGTCAAGTTTAAATTTCATTCTAATTTTGGTTGAGATGTCATTGTGTCCAATGTTATTATATTTCCTTGGTCAGCTATTGATGTGATCCATTGTGTGTTTTGTCCAAATGGTCAATCTTGGGTTAGTGATTGTGTATCCTTCACCTGTGGTTTGTCAGGATTAGGTATGGTTGTCTATTTCACCATAGAGTTCTCATAGAGAGACCTTTCCTATAGTGTCCTATGAGAGAGAGTGGCTTTCGAGTGGGGGTCGTGCCCAAAGTTGATGACAAAATAACCCATCGAAAGTCAAATAAAAAGTGATAACCTAATAATTGATTAGGGGGTGGTTAGAATAAATATTAATTAAGATAATGTGCCCCATACATAGGTGTAGTGCTTATACAGGGCTCATAATGTTACGAGAAGGCCTGGAATGGCAATGTTACCACCTTGTCTTCATGAAGGGATTGATAGGGTCCACATGAGACTTAGTTGGAGTTGGAAGCCGAGAGAGGTTACCAGGATAGAGAGTCAGGACCTAAGAGGTTGTACCATGGTATCCATCTTAAGCTATGCGATGACACTCTCTCCTTAGAGTCACTAGTGTTTGTGAGTTGAGTTACATGGATGTTTGTAGAGTCTTGTAGTTCTTTCGTACTTATTTTACTTTGCTTGCTTGAGGGTTTTCTACTATCTCCTAGCACGGTGGGGTGGTTCCATTTCGGGATCTCATGGTCGAGTGGTAGTGTCACTTCCCATTGGATGTTCTGGAATGTATCTTCAGGCGAGGAAGGGCCTCGTTGATGTTCTTGGTTCGTGGTTCATGTACTAGCTCATGTTCATGATCATTATTCAGTTGAGATGTTGAGGTCATTGTATCAAACTTTTACGTAACCTTCATATTGTAACGTTGTAATTCAAGGTATTTTTGTAAACATGTATTTATGGATATTGAAAAAGGGAGTCATTGTAATGTTTGTTAATTCAGTTGCTTTAAATCTTTTGTATATATGAACTATGAGAAAAAAATGCATTGGAGTACTTTGAATTCTTTAATTATGGAATTTAGATGCATGTGTAGATTTTATCTTAAGCATTTAACTTTCCTAATTAGCTGAACAATAGGATTCTTCGTGGTGTTATTATAATCTACGAAGTAATATTCATTGGTAACCCTTAGGGAATTAGGTGTTAGACTTCCATTGTGTTATTAAACATGCAAGTTATATAATTAATGCACTTGTTCTTTTAAAAAAAATTATTACGCCCTTTTAGTTGCCTAGTTGTATTGTTTTCCTTTAGGGTTTCTAGCGGGGCATTACATTTGGTATCAGAGCATAAGTTTCAACACTAGGTACTCTGGGTTTGTAGTGTACCTATTCAACTTGACCTTTTTTATTAGGTCTTAATGTTTGTGTTTCCTTTGTTTATCCTTGCCATATATCTGAACCGTTTTCTCTTTTGTAGTGCTAGGTCATGGCTAAGAAAACTAGGGGAGGAGGCCAGTAGAGTTGGCTACAGGTGTCTATGTTTCCATAGATTCCTTTGTTCCTAGTTGTGAGTTGGACCTAGGATCCATAGTTACTTCAGTTGACCTTCGAGTCATTCCTTTGAGTGCTTATGGAATTGTGTTGGGAATGGATTGGATATCTTCCCATAGTGCTTGCATAGACTGTCGCAAGAAGACAGTGGATTGTTTAGATGACCTTGGTAAGAAAGTGGAGATTGTTGGAGTTAAGAGACTGATATCCTTATGTATGATCTTTGCCATGAAACTTAAGCGGTGCATGCGTAGAGGGTGTCCTTTTTTTGGAGTTACTCTTGAGGACCTGGAGTCAAGAAATTGCTCTTGATAGTCACCCTATTCTTCAAGAAAATGCTGTTGTGTTTCCATTGGATATTCCTGGTATGCCTCCGAAGTGAGACATAGACTTTCACATTGATTTGGTTCCTGGTGCAGAACCTATTTCGAGAGCCCCATATCGGATGACTACTCAAGAGTTGAGTGAATTGAAGTTGCAGCTAGAGGAATTGTTAGCCAAGGGATTCATTCATCCTAGTGTCTCTCCTTGGGGTGCGCTTGTTATCCTTGTTAAGAGGAAGGATGGTTCTCTTCAGTTATGCATTGATTATCGATAGCTGAATAAGGTAACAATCTGGAATCGATATCCATTGCCTCATATAGATGATCTTTTCGATCAGGTAAAGGGAACCAAGGTGTGTTTTTAAGATTGACCTAAAATCTGGATATCATCAGTTGTGCATTTAGGATGCAATGAAGATAAGAGAGTTGTATTTTTACTTATTTTAGGCTTCCAGGAGTAAGCCTAGTTTTGGGGGGGAGAATGTAGTAGCCCTACTCGTTTGAACTCATTGGACTCATATTTTATTGGTTGTTTTTAGTGGATACATTACCATGATTTGTTATTCAGACTTATATGACATTATTTCATGCTTCATCTGGATATGAGATGCATAATTTATTTGCAATATATCAGTACTTGTGATTTATGGCATTTTATGGATTATTGCTATGTACTAACACTTTACTTTATCTATGCAATGTGGAATTATATGTTGTGTGTGTGCAAGTGTATTGGATACAAGGGGACGATTTTCCTTCACTCAATTCGGTGAGATAGGGAACATCGTGATTCTCCTTCATCGGTGTGTATCTCGTGTTTTCTGTATTGTATATATGCATGTGTGGTTTGGTGATGCAGGATATTGCAGGTACAAGTATCGGGTAGGTACGGGGTATCGTCTCCACCTGGATTCACAAGTCTGAGCGTGCCTTATATTTTTGGATGGAAGTGGAGGAGATAGTAGTTGACCCTATTTTATTCAATTACACTCGTGTGAGTGTCGTCAGTTGGTCATCCTGTCAATTTGTTCGGCTTTCGTATTTTGTTGTTTGATCTTTTATGAGTATTCGCTTGAGGTTTGCTCAGTTTGTTTGTTTAGTGATTTAAATTATTGCATGTTACATTTTATTTGTCTATGAAGGGTGAAAAATTGTTAATAATGTGAATTAAGCAGTGACTCTATGATTTAACGTCCTTCATGTAGAAGTAGGTGAATTATCGAAACTATATTCAATGTTTGGTTTTTAAAATTATACTATAGTTATACATATGTTATTTGTATATTCAGACTCGATCATATACATATATATACGTGTAGGTAATTATGATTCATGTTTATTTATGTTGATTATTCTTAATATGATTATTTATAAGTTGGATTTTACGACCTAACTTACTATATATCTAATGGTTATTGTTTTTTGTAGTAAAAGAAATGCATCTTTATTAATGATCATTTTGTTTACAATAATACAAATTTTATATAAATATTAGTTAGATAACTTTGAATTCGATCGTATATATATATTATATATATATACAATTATCGTGAAATTTGTTTACATTAGGAATTTTGTTTATATCTACGTAATCATTTGAGATTAAAATAAATATATGTATATACGTATTATATATATGTATATGAATCGATCATATACTTGTATGAATTGACCATATACAAGTATATACATATGTAATTATGATATATAAAAACATATTTTTAAAATTATAAATATTGTTTTAATGAAAAGCCAAAATATATATTTACATATATATTTAATTATAGAAAATGGTTATTAAAAACTTTGTTAACAAGATTAATGTGTAAATATATATATATATATATATATATATATATATATGAAAGAAAATTCAATAACTATATATTAAAAATATAATAAAAATGAAAATTAAAATCAAACAAAATTATAAATGGAAGTGGTGGGTTTAAGTTTAAAGTTATTAAAACAATAACTAGGGTGGCCGATAGTAATATCGACTACCCCCCTTAATTAAAGGGAGAGGTCAGTATTACCACCGACTACCCCTCTCCCTTTCAATAAAACCATACTTCACGTAGGCCAAATGTAGTGGGAGGTAAACTTAAGGTAAGGGAAACACCATTTAAATAAGCCACACCACGTTGCAATGAACACCGATCAATTTGCAGCCATGTGTAATAAGATATGTGGTGGTAGGTATTAATGTAGGGATTAACTTGGAAAGTAACATAGTTCACCAACCCATGTGAACCCACCCATATCCACCATGATCAACATGTATAATATAGTTATTTAACTTGCATGTTTTAAGGAAGTCATTTTTAGTTAATCCGACTTAGTATTAGAGTCAAAAGCCACATGTATCATCAATAATTATGAATTTAACAACTTTAGTGGTTGCTGTCATGAAATAGATAATAAATAACTTGCATGGTGAACACATAGGTGTTCAAATACGATTAGGACTGTTATGATGCAATTAGATCTTGAGTGGTGTCACTTAGAATCAATCCACCTCTAGTAGAGATAGCCCGAAAGTAGGAAAGAGGGTAGATGACTACACTATATATAAACCATTGAGTTGGAAGAGAAGAGAGAGGAGATGCAACTAAGGTATAGAGAATGAAATAGGAGGATAGCAAGTTAGAGGATAGATTGGTTTGAGATTGGCAAGCAAGGCATTGTGCTATTTGGCGGAAGATCGTCAGAAGTCTCACAAATCAGATTCAAGCTTGCAAAGAGGTCAAAGTTTCTTTTGATTCTGGTTATTATTTAAGGAAGTGTGAAATTTGTAGTTTTAGATATAGGTTATGATTATTTATATGATTTTTCTTATTTCATTGTTTATTGAAAATGTAATTATTAATCATTTGAAATAGAGGAATGGAAATCATAGTGAAATAGATGATAACTAATTTAATTGCTATAGTAGTGAATAGGGATATTTAATCTCTTAGTTATATTATAAGATTAGTTGATAGGGAGAATGATAGAAGTTACGGAAGACATAACATTGCAAATATGTTTCTTTTTCGCTAAGAAATATCGACATTTCTTATGGATTAAAATTCTAAGTTTATATCGCCTAAGCTCTCTATATTCCCATGTGTCCTGATTCATTTACCTTTTTTTCTCAACAAATGACAACATTGATTTAGTTGTATTAATATAGTTGTAATTCTTATTTTCTGGAAATCTTAAATTGCAAGCTATTATGCATTTGGTTGTTTTAAGAAAAGATTGTCTGTATTAGGATCTTGTGTAAAAGGTGTTTGCAGTCAAGTTTAAATTTCGTTGTAATTCTAGTTGAGATGTCATTGTGTGCAATGTTATTATATTTCCTTGGTTAGGTGTTGATGTGAGCCATTGTGTGTTTTGCCCAAATAGACAATCTTGGGTTAGTGATTGTGTATCCTTCACCTTTGGTTTTTCAGGATTAGGTATGACTGTCTGTTTTGCCATAGAGTTCTCGTAGAGAGACCTTTCCTGTAGTGTCCTATGAGAGAGAGTGGCTTTCGAGCGGGGGCTGTGCCCAAAGTGGATGATAGGATAACTCGTCGAAAGTGAGATAAAAAGTGATAACCTAATAATTGATTAGGGGGTGGTTAGAATAAATATTAATTAAGATAATGTGCCTTGTGCATAGGTGTAGTGCTTGTACAGGGCTCATAATGTTACGAGAAGGCCTGGAATGGCAAACTTACCACCTTGTCTTCATGGAGGGATTGGTAGGGTCCGCATGAGACTTAGTTGGAGCTAGAAGCCGGGAGAGGTTACCAGGATAGAGAGTTGGGACCTAGGAGGTTGTAGCATGGTATCCATCTTAAGCTATGCAATGACACTCTCTCCTTAGAGTCACTAGTGTTTGTGATTTGAGTTACATGGATGTTTGTGGAGTGTTGTAGTTCTTTCATACTTGTTTTACTTTGCTTGCTTGAGGGTTTTCTACTATCTCCTAGCACAGTGGGGTGGTTCCATTTCGGGATCACATGGTCGGGTGGTAGTGTCACTTCCCATTGGATGTTCTGGAATGTATCTTCAGGCGAGGAAGGGATTCACTGATGTTCTTGGTTCGTGGTTCATGTACCAACTCATGTTCTTGATCATTGTTTAGTTGAGACCTTGAGGTCATTGTATCAAACTTTTACATAACCTTCATATTGTAACGTTGTAATTTAAGCTACTTTTGTAAACACGTATTTATGGATATTGAAAAAGGGAGCCATTGTAATGTTTGTTAATTCGGTTGCTTTAAATCTTATGTATATATGAACTATGAGAAATAAATGCATTGGAGTACTTTTAATTCTTTCATTATGGAATTTAGATGTATTTGAAGATTTTATCTTAAGCATTTAATTTTCCTAATTAGCTGAACAATAGGATTCTTCGTGGTGTTATTATAATCTAGGAAGTAATCTTCATTGGTAACCCTTAGGGAATCAGGTGTTAGACTTCTGTTGTGTTATTAAATGTGCAAGTGATATAATTAATGCACTTGTTCTTTTAAAAAAAATTATTATGCCCTTTTAGTTTCCTAGTTGTATTGTTTTCCTTTAGGGTTTTTGGCGGGGCATTACACAAAGTGTGACACAACTCCATGTTTTTGCCCTTAGAGAAACAAGATGTAATTGTGATAGGGACAATGATTTGTTCGCTAACAACAAAAGAGGCTTGTAAGTGTATAGTATGTAGGTGTAGAGACAAGTTGTACAATAGTGGGAGAAGAAGGAAAGATTAGAGAGCATATCTCAAGACAGTTTGCAAAGTTGAAGCAATGTATAGGTGGCACCAAGGTCACTAGTGCAAAGAATGATGGAAGAATTCAACATCTGATCCAATGGACATGATCACCAGATGGAAAGACCCTTGGAGGACAAATCAAAGATGTGATCAAGCCTAATTTTGTGTTACAACATGGTACTCAAGGGACTTGAGTTCTTTTCTAGCCCGGGTGTATGGTGCAGGAGCACCTAATGGTTGTTATGCCTTCATGAGGCTTGTTGAATCTTTTTTCATGTTACATGTCATGTTTTGGTGTAATAAGGTCCTATGGACCATTTGTAATGAGTTTAAATTCACTTGAGTGGTCATGTTGGCTAATAGGCCTATATGAGAAAATGTTGCTATGTTTTTGTCAAATGTTGTCAAAGTGTCACCTAGGGTGACTATTGGTGTAATAATATTGTTCAAGGCCACCTACAAATGCAAAGGCAAGGTATGTAAGGTTGTTATAGATTCAGGAAGTACTAATAATATAGTGTTTAATAAGATGGTTTACAAACTAAATTTAGAAATAATGACTCATGGAATACCATATAAAGTGTCTTGGTTGAATGATGATTAGTCCATTTTGGTGAATGAACAAGATTTAGTTGAGTTTCAGATTGGTGGGTATAAGGACAAGGTACTTTGTGATTTTTACCAATGGATTGTTTCCACATACTCCTTGGAAGGCCATGGAAATTTGATAGGCAAGCATTATATGATGGAAGGGCTAACACTTACACTATTGATAAGGATGGACATTCTTTTATACTAACACCATTGTAGGGAGATGACAAGGAGTAGTCCAAGGTAGCGAAAGTCATCATGTTTGACAAGAAGGAGTTTGTGAAGATTGAGGAAGTCTAAAGGAAGAGTGTGAAACCACTTCAAGGCTTGAGGATTTGAAGGGTGATGCAATGTGGAATTAAAGAGTTGATAAGTTGGTGTTCAAGTCTGAAATAGAGGAGGTCAAGGATAAATTCCTTGTGAAGACTCAAAATGAGTTAGAAAAATGAGATGTAATTATGATAGAGACAGTGATTTGTCCACTAACAACAAAAGAGGCTGAAGGGTAGTGATTTTTCTACTAACAACAAAAGAGGCTTGTAAGTGTATAGTATGACAAATACATGGTTGTAGGTGTAGAGACAAGTTCTACAATAGTTGCAGAAGAAGGAAAGGTTAGAGAGCATATCTCGAGACAGTTTGCAAAGTTGGAGCAATGTATAGGTGGCACCAAGGTCACTAGTGAAAAGAATGGTGGAAGAATTCAACATCGGATCCAATGGACATGATCACCAGATGGAAAGACCCTTGGAGGACAAATCAAAGATGTGATCAAGCCTGCTTTTGTGTTGCAACATGGTACTCAAAGGACTTGAGTTCGTTTCCAGCCCAAGTGTATGGTGCAGGAGCACCTAATGGTTGTCATTCCTCCATGAGGCTTGTTAAAGTTGTTTTCATGTTTTGGAGCAATAAGGTCCTATGGACAATTTGTAATGAGTTTAAATTCACTTGAGTGGTCATGTTGGCTAATAGGCCTATATGAGCAAATCTTGCTATGTTTTTTGTCAACTGTTGTCAAAGTGTCACCTAGGGTAACTATTGGTGTAATAATGCTTATTTATCCTCTTTAGGAGTATTTAGGTTGTATTGAATTCATTTGGGTCATTTGACCAAGTTTGGATGAAGTTGAAGGAATCTTGCAAAAGTTGCTTTGCAACTTTGCAAGTTTAATGAAAAAAAGATGTAAGAGTGTAACCCAACAGTCACCCATTTGAAAATTGGTTGGGGACCATTGGGAAATGTTTTAAAATGTTTAAAATCCTCACTTTTGGTTGAGGCAAGGTTGTTGGAAAACTAGGGAAGCAATCAAAACAAATAAAATTTGATTTTCTATCAATTTTCATTTGGTTTCACGCCTTTTGTCAACACTATATTATTTCGTACGTGATAATTATTCCTTGAGACCTACCTGGTATCAAAGAGAGTTGAGTCTAGTTTATTTTGGATTTGATTTGATCAAATTCCATTGAGAAATAAGGGAGATATTTGTAGTTTTCTATAAACGGGTTTGAAACCCTCCTAACCTAGGGTTTTGGCACAAAAATGCAGTTAGCTCTCCATTCCACCATGGAAAAATGATAAAACTTGGTGGAATGGAATTTTTGTATGTCTTCAATGTTCCAAGTGGCTAGAGGGTGGAAGATTAGGTCTAGTTCAAGTTTGAAGTGAATTTAGCCTGACATCTCTATGTGACAGGCTTGTAAAGAGGGGTAAATTGAAGTTATGAGTGAACTTGTTGCAAACCTGAGATTTTGGATTCTCAAAACTAGTTTATTTGGTGGTTTGGTGATTTATGAAACCTATTGAATCCATTGGTTGATAATTTGTGTGCACTTGAGAGGTACTTGCTTTTGAAAAGAGGGCCAATTGGAGCCCTAGTGCAATGATAGAAACCATCTTTTGATAGACATGCTCCAAAAAAAACCATAGTCAATTTGAGATATGATTTAGGGCTCTAAAAAGATTATTTGTTTATAGTTTTATATTTTGGAGAAGGGGGCTAAATAGGGAGTTCTTTTCATGAGTCCTGAAAAGGAAGGCTATTAGGAGTTTGGGTGGTTGTGAAGTGGCCATCATCCTACATGTTAGAGACCCTTTCCAATGCATGGAATATGTTTGTTTGGATTCCTTAAGATGTTTGGAAAGCCTTCCCTTGAGGTCCTAATCCATTTGAAATGCTACACCAAATTGAGTCCATTTGTCTATGTCTAGGAGACCTAGTGGGAAAGGTTGGTGAGTTGGGAGAAAGATATCCCTATATGATTGTCTACCTTGGTAATTTGAAACATGTTTGTAGAAGATACTAAGCATCCTCCCACCTCTGAATTAGTCTATAAAAACAAGGAAATCTTCCAAACATGTTCTTTGTGTTGACTTTCCAGGTTTGGCATGTCCAAGCCAAATCCCAAGGAAAATCCCAAAGTTGTACGTTTTGTTAGAGAAAATGGATATTGGTTATTATATCCACACTAATACATTTGGACTAGATTTCTGACTGAGGTTGCTGATGGAGAAGGTATATTGTGGCCAAATTTGATTTTTTTTTTGAAAAAATGCTCGCATTCATCGTAATTCCAATGAAATTTTCCCATTTGGTTTCGATGAAGAAGGCATTAGCAATGAGAATTTTCTTTTTTCCAAAAAAGTGCTCGAGTTCATCGTAATTCCGATGACAACGGCCATTATAAGTTAAAAAAGAAGAAGAGGGGAATTCATTTGTATTGCAAATTTCCAGCGTAGGCGTCTATGGCGACTTCAACCCCCAAGAACATCAAACCCATGTCAAAGGAATTTGTGGCATTGCTTGCAATCCCATGCAGGAGGTAGATTCAAATTGCCCAATTTTTTAATTTCATGTTGCAAAAAATATACATGTGGTGGTTAATTGTACTAGTTTAATCTCGTAAAACCATAGAACTGTGATTGAGGAGTGAGTGTTCAATTTCATAGCAGCAATCCCTTCCTCCTGTATACGTGCATGTTGATTGTTCACATGAGATAACATCTCTTTGTGGCATCGTATCAAACAATTCATGAGCCTTGTCCATGTTTCCACATTTTGCATTCATGTCAAGCAGGGCATTTGCAAGTACAACACCTAACAAAATTCCTCTATCCATTATTCTTTGATGGATGTCCATACCCTGTTCCAAAGCTCCCATTTTTGCACACGCAAGGAGGATGCTGGCAAAGGTTGTGGAATTTGGCTTTATGCCTTCCAATTTCATTTGCTTGAAAGTGTCTAAAGCCTTTTCGACAAAACCATTTTGTGCATATCCAGCAATCGTTGCAGTCCACGAGAAAACATTTCTTTTAGGCATTCTATCAAATAGTTCATGTGCCTTGTCTATGCTTCCACATTTTGCATACATGTCTACCAGGATAGTTGCAATTACAACATCTGACAAAATTCCTCTATCCTTTATGCTTTGATGAATGTCCATACCCTATTCCAAATCTCCCATTTTGGCACAGGCAAGGAGGATAGTAGCAAAGGTCATGGAATTTGTCTTTACACCTGCTGATTGCATTTGCTTGAAAGTTTCTAAAGCCTTCTCAACAAATCCATTTTGTGCATATCCGGCAATCATTACAGTCCAGGAAACCACATTTCTTTGAGGCATACAAATAAGTGAATTTGATATTCAAAACTATCTACAATGAATTCAATTCTTGTCCATTAGTCATTTATGTTTGCAATAAGCATCTTTCTTTGTTTTTCTTAATCTTTATTCATAGTTATGTGCATATTTCACATTCTATAATTAGGATATCAATTGCTATGGCTGAACACTAGCATGATGTTTGCGTTGTGGTATATATGCGTGGAAACATAATTATGGGATTGTTATAATATAGAGATCATAAATCTAGATATCGCATATTAGTTATAGTTGTTCTTGGATTGAGTCTTAAGTTGACAATGGACATACAGTCATAAAGCCATTATTAGCCGATCTATCCATTTCTAGTAAAGACAATTGAGAAAGTCATTTTGATATTGAGAGTTTCTTATCTGTTTACCTATTGATCATTATTAAGCCATAATATTTAGGTCTATTTATCTCTCTTGCAAAACCTTTGTAAGTGTCCTAGATTGTCCCTACTACTCACTCTTCAATGAAATAGTGGAGTTCTAAATATTTTTTGCACAAGATGGTGTTGAACATATCAACAAGGCTAGCATGGAAGGCATGTTCAAGCTTCCACTTGTACAACTTACAACAAATGATTTATTGATAGAAGAAATTCTTGAAATAGGGATACAATCGAAAGACAAGTAAGTACATACAAACCTCCTCAGTTGAAAGTAAAATCTGTGTATAAAAAGAGTACAATGAATCCCAATCCATAAACACAATAGAGATATTGATGGAGACTTAATTGGATGTAGCATGTCACACCAAAGTTGTTAGAGTATGCTAAGCTAGTACATAATGTTTCCTAAAGCCACAATAGTATTTTACCCAGATCATTATCTACCAAAACTAACTATAGTAATCCTTTTGAGGATTCATTTCATGGTGCTAGATCTTCATTTAGTTCCAATTCTTGTTGGAGAAAAGAACAGTTATTTCTTGAGGTAGATGAATATCCCATCAACAAAGGACAAGACCCTTTCTAGAATATAACAAATTCTACTCCAACAAAAGATCATGGGGGTTTCACTAGAGATATTGAATAAGAGATAGACTTCTACTGCTGCATTAAAAGCATTGGCATGTTCTTCATTTATTGATGTAAACTCTCTGTGATGCCACCACAACCAACAAAGGTGTAAAAAGTTGTTTGCAATGCATGGATTTTTAGGATTGTCCTTTGAGAAAATAGAATTAAAGTATGGAAGCAGGATCTGCCAGCTCTTGAGGGAATCTTGATGAAAAATAACTATAAAATATTTGGGCGAGCTTATATGCAAAAACTTATGCTTCCTGATGGGTTTATGTACAGAAATAAGCACAAATTAAGTGGTAAAGGGGATTCTGGAATCAAGAGGGACAGAGAGGTAGTGGAAGTGAAAACTTCTGGTGTTGTGTCTGCTCCATCTCAGAATGGGAATGGTGAAGGTGTTGTAAGAGGAGCTAAGAAGGGTGTTGGAAGAAGTGGAAGTGTTTACATTCCCCCATTTAAGCTGGCTCAAATGATGAAAGATGTGGAAGACAAGAGCAGTGTGGAATACTAGCGCATGACATGGGATGCCCTTCAGAAGAGTATCAATGGGTTAGTAAACAAGGTAAATGCATCTAACATCAAGAACATCATTCCAGAGTTGTTTGCAAAGAATCTCATCCGTGGGAGGGGTCTATTTTGTAGGTCTTATATGAAATCCCAAATGGCATCCCCTAGATTTACATATGTTTTTGCTGCATTGGTTGCTGTGGTAAATACAAAATTTCCTGAAGTTGGCAATCTGCTTTTGCAAAGAATTATTTTGCAGCTTAAGAGGGCATACAAACGCAATGACAAGCACATGTTGATAGCAGCAGCCAAATTCATAGCTCATTTAGTGAATCAACAAGTTGCACATGAGATCATTGCTTTGGAACTTCTCACCCTTTTACTAGAGAACCCCATAGATGATAGTGTAGAGGTTGCTATTGGGTTCATGAAAGAATGTGGTTCTTTGTTGCAAGACCTTTCACCCAAAGGTCTCTATGGGATTTTTGAAAGATTTAGAGGTATTCTCCATGAGGGGGAAATTGACAAATGAGTACAGTTTTTAATCATAGGCCTTTTTGCATTTCGCAAAGCTAAGTTCGAGGGTCATCCAACTGTGCATCTAGATCAGTTAACACATGAAGTTTTCCTAGAAGATGAACTTGATCAAGAGGCCGGTTTGGATGTTTTCAAGCCAGGTCCCTATTTCTTAGAGTATGAGGCAACCTATGAAAAATAGAAGAAAGATATCCTTGGAGATGCTTCTTCAGATGAAGTAGAAGGGGAGAATGATTCAGGTGATTATTTAGATGATGATGATGAAGAGGAAGGTGAGGAAGCACTGAGAATATAGGATGAGACAAAGACAAACTTGGTCAGTTTAAGACATACAATTTATTTGACAATCATGTCAAGTGTTGATTTTGAGGAAGTTGGTCATAAGATACTAAAGATCAAGCTTGAACCTGGTCAAGAGAGAACATACCTTGGTTATTATGGTATTCTTGGGCAAAGATTTTGTATGATCAATAAAATATATGAGGAATTTTTTCATAAGTGTTTTGTACAATAGTATTCTATGATACATAGACTGGAAACAAATAAACTACGTAATGTTGCAAAGTTTTTTGCCCACTTACTTGGCACAAATGCTCTTCCATGGCATTGTCTTGCTTATATACGTGATACAGAGGAAGATACCACTTCCTCTTCCCGTATATTTATAAATATTCTCTTGCAGGAGCTGGCAGAGTAGCTTGGTATATTGTTGCTTAATGAAAGGTTGAATGATCCAATAATGTAGGAGTCTTTTGATTCAATTTCTCCAAAGGACAATCCCAAAAATTCATGGTTTGCTATCAATTTCTTTACTTCTATTGGTCTTGGTGGTATCACTGAGAGTTTACATGAGTATTTGAAGAATATGCCAAGGCTTTTAATGTAGTAGCAAAAGTCTATTCCTGAGTCAGATGAATCTACCTCTAATGACGATTTGTCTAGTTCATAAGGTTCGTCAGATTCTGATACATCAGACTTAGATTCTGAGAGTGAAACTGACAGTGAGAGCAGTAAGGAGTCACCAAGAAAGAAAAATAATTCAAAGCATGACAATGAGTATGAAAAAACAAGAAGAAAGAAAAGGGCAAGGGCATCTGACTCGAAGGATGGAAGTGACAGTGAAAAAATCAGAAGGAAAAAGAAAAGGAATTAAAAATCTTTCTAGTCAGTTATTCAAGTCTCCAGTAGACACCATTTTCCTGGATTGTGACAAACAAAAGAATCACTCCCAAGTGCTTTGGTTTTATAACAGATGATTATAAGATGCTACAATATTGTCTTATGTATTTTAATAATTTCTATTTTCTTGCCTATGAAGAAAGACCATGTCAGACAATATCAATGAACAACAAAATAAGGAGACAATTGCTAGATTGTGGTCTAACTTGAAAAGAAAAGGTGATGGAAAATGTTATTGTCCGTGCAAAATTTGTAAGGGGTTAAAGACTAGAAGACTTCTAATCAAAATAGCAAAGAAACGTTGTAGGATGCATGGTCACATTGAAGGTGGACATGATTATCATCCATTGGTAAGTTTTTCAATATATCGTTTTGACAATTTATATACATAATAAATCACGTGATGATGAGATCATGATCATGGTTTATTTATGTATATCAATTTTATATAGGATGATCACCCTAGAGCACATGGTATAGATCAACACAACCCTGAGAATATGGTTTTTGAAGTGGACGAACATGGAGGTGTGAATATCGAAGCTGAAGATAATGATCCCATGGAAGATGACGATCATGAGCCAGAAAACACAATTGAAGATGATGGTACAAATACATTGATCTATGACTCATTTAGTACTCGCGTAGCTGATCATGATGATGAAGATGCCCTTGATGTTGTTCATGATGTTCCTCTACTTGAGAAGGCATCTAAGGCCCATTATGAAGGCTCGCAGGGAACTCTTCTCTCCGCTGTATTGTTGTTGGTGAACTTGAAGGTTATGAATGGTTTATCCAGCATAACAATGTCACGTATGTTAAGGCATGTCATATATGTCATAATAAACTATGAATCATGTTGTACCATTAATATTCTTTATTATAACAAATTATATTTTGTTGTTGTAGATTGATAGGTGATTTTTTGTTACCACCATCAAATATTCGACCTCACTCATACCGAGAATTATTTGTCATTATGAAAGATATTGGAATGGAGTATCAATCAATAGATGCTTGTCCCAATGATCATATTATATATCACAAACAACATGAATTTCGAACTGAATGCCCTGAATGTCATATCAATAGATATCTAATAGATCAAATAACAAAAAGGGTTCCTCACAAGGTTCTTCACTATATTCCCATTATTCCATGTATGAAACGATTATTCAAGTGCACTAGCTTGGCACAATTTATGGATTACCATGCATGCAATAGAAGTCAAGAGGACATTATTTGAATGTCTGTGAATGGTTCAAAATTTATGGACATAGAGGAAAAGTGGCCACACTTTAAAGAAGAACCTCGTAATCTCAGGCTTTCATTGGCAGCAAACGATGTCAATCCATTTGGAGAGATGAGATTTGTTTACTCAGTGTGGCCTGTTTTTGTTATCAACAATAACATTCCTCCATGGATGTCAATAAAGAGGGAGCCCATAATGTTGGCAATGATTGTTCCAGGTATTTTATCATTTAAATATAGTCGTCCAAATTTAATTATAAATATTGCAGTAAAATGGTCATAATAATTATGTAATGTTTTTGTTCATTCAATTAGGTAAGTACCAAGTTAAAGATATGAATGTGTATATCAAGCCTCTTATCGATGAGTTGCTGGAATTATGGAATGGTATCACTATGTATGATGTCTCTAGACCAATAGGACAAAGACAATTTCAATTCCATGTGATGCTTCTATGGACAATACACGATGCCCCAGGGCTAACACATTTTTGTGGTATGTTATAGTGTTTAAGTTGTGCATGAACATTATAATTCAAAAAATTATCATATTTAATCCAATTATACATTATCTTGTAGGTCTTCAAACAAAGGGAAAATTTGCATGTCCTGTTTGTGATCCAAAGATGAAATCTCGTCATTCAAAAAGTTTAGGAAAGCAGGTGCTTGATGAGTACAGGCACTTTCTCCACAAAAATCATAAGTATCGAAATACTGAAAAACATCTTTTCAATGGGAAAGAAGAGAATACATCAAAGCAATGAAGAATGACACCTCACCTGTGGAAGTTGGAATATAATAGAATTAATCATCAAGGTAATGCCATTCCATCTATTGGTTTGTCATAAAACATCTTTTCTATTTTGTTTTGTTTAGTGATGATGTGATTGATGATCATGAAGGTTGTGAAGGCATAAATGACCACCTTCCTAAGGGAATAAAAAGTTATCCTCGACAATTTAGTAGGTTGTCCTACTACAAGAAGTTACAAATTGTTCATTTGTTTGACAGTATGCATATTGGAAATAATATAATAGAGACATTATGGAAAATATTGGATGGAAGGTGTGACAAAGAAAAAAATGTCAAAATATGTAGTGACATTCAAGATTCCAATCATGCAATGATAAATGTCATTCAATCAAATAGCCATGGAGACCAGATTAATATAAGTGAGCTTCCTTGGTTATTAACGGACCAACAAAGCAATGCTATAAAAGAAGTCATACGAAAAATTTGATTTCCCATAGGATTTGCTGCAAACATAAACAATCTCATATCAAAGAAAAGTGAATTTGGGCCAGGGATGAAAATGCATGATTGGCATACCTTCATTAAGGTAATTCATGTTCTTGTGTTTTTAGTATGTATTTAAGTACTACGCGTATGTGTACTTTTCATTATGTTACAAAAAAATGAAAAGATAATTTTATAATTGTTGCAGTACATTCTACCTCTATCTCTCCCAGATGACTTCGACAATAATGTCAAGCAAGTCATATATGATCTTGGAAAAGTCATATATAATGTCAAGCAAGTCATATATAGATATTATATTTGCAATTTGTTTTACTTCTTATGTAATATATTTTTTTGCGTCTTGAATACCTTGTAGGTGGTTGTCATGTAAAGAAATCTATAAAGACAATATAAAATATTGGAAAAGGAAATTCCTCATTTAATGTGTGAAATGCAAAAGTGTCTACCTCCAACTTTTTTCAATGCACAAGAACACTACTTCATACACCAAGTTGAGGAGATTGAATTGTGTGGACCTGTACACACTAGGTCAATGTGGATGGTTGAGAGGAACTTGAAATTTTTGAAGGCTTTGGTTCGACAAAGAGCACATCCTGAGGGTTCTATGGTGGAGGGATATATGGTATACCAGACTATGGTGTACATTTCTAAATATCTTCCTAAGTTTGCAGCAAAGATCCATGTGGATTGCATTTGGGATCCCAACACCATTAACAAATTCAAAGGGGAGTACTTGACGAGGAAAGGTAGATTGAGGAAAGTGAGAGGTAATTATAAGATGTTATTGTAGTTAATTAATTCTTAATCTTCAAAATAAATCGATTGTAAGACGTCTATTTATTTTTTGTACAGTTGGTCGAGAGTGGGATGCACTACATTTGTATATTGCAAACAATCTTGATTGGATGACAGTATGGATTGTATGTTGTGAACATTTTGGATGCACGTTAACATGGGAAGGTGTGGCTTCATTGGTTAAAGAAGCACATCGTAATGGAGATTCCAATGTTACGCAAAGGGAAATTGATTTAGCATATGGTTTAAGAGATAAACAGGTACATATAAATTTATTAATCACCCATATGTTTATCAACTCACAATGCAATAAATTTTACATGTTTGACATATCGCAGGTCAAACACCACAATGCTATGTGCTGCAATAGTCATAAATTTCGCATAAAAAAGTTGGATGACACAAAGAAAACTTGTGATTCTGGCATCACTGCAGTCTTTGAGGTGACAAATATTTCATCAAGAAATGACATTCATCCTCAATAGTCTCAAAATCGATACTATGGCATTTTGGATGATATACTTGAGCTTGACTTTAATTCCTTCAAATTCATTTTGTTCGTCGTCAAATGGTACAAGCTACGATTGAATAAAAATGATCTTGATAGAACTGTTATTGAACATGATAATGGTTTTATAATGCTAAATACAAGGTCATTTGAACCATTTGGGGATGAGCCCTATGTTCTTCCAAGCCAATGTGAGCAAGTATTTTACTCAGAGGTTCCACATAAACCGGGTTGGTCATTTGTTGTTAGACATGATCCAAGAGGAAGGCCGATAAAGTATAATGTGATGGAAGAAGAAGATATCAAAGAAGAAGATATCGAAGAAGTAGAAGATGAAGTGGATGATGATCACGATCGACAGTTTCACAATGACGATGAAGAAGAAGAAGAAGAAGAAGAAGAAGAAGAAGAAGAAGATGATGATGATGATGATGATGATGATGATGATGATGATGATGATGGTGATGATGATGGTGAAGACGTTGATGATGATGATGATGATGATGATGATGATGATGATGATGATGATGATGATGATGATGATGATGATGATGATGATGATGATGATGATGATGATGATGGGGATGATGACCTTGATGTTCATGATGATGAGGAATGAAATGTATGAGGAATGTGATTAGTATATTATCTATTTAATATTGACTTCTTGATAGATTTTTTTAACATAATTAATTCATTCTATTTTGAATTCTAATGCCATTACATAATTAATTCATGATGCACCTTTTAATATGGAGATGGAGATAGGGGGTGTGACTATTTATGTGACAATTTTTAAAATGTGTTTATTTATGGAAATTGGATTGTTTATTAGCTATGTGACTATTTATGTGACCATTTAGTTGAGGATCCTGAATAGTCTACATAAAGTAAAGGTAAGGAATTACAAAATTTACAATGATTTTGATGACAACATCTTTTTATTATTTAATACTCTTTTGTCTACAAAGTTCATGTTGTTCATGTTGTGTATGATGTAATTTCGCTAACGTTTTTTATATTTTTTCTTTGTCATAGGCCAACATGGATCCATCACATATCGCAGATAGAGATGTACCTTGCAACACTTCTACTGAGCAGGTAAACCTCATTGTAATTGTACAAATTAGGTAGAAGCAAACTGTTACATTATTATGTTCTTTCTTTTAGTGATTTATACTAATTTTGTAATTGTTAATGATATTCTTGACACAGATGGATGTTCATGGAAAGGGAAAGGGAGTTGAAGTACCTGAGCACCTTTCTATGGATGTGGAATCATTAGGGTTAAGCAATGATGACCCTGAAGATCCCATAGACCTTGTGAAATTCTTTTAAATTCCTCTTATAAAAATTAGAAAAGAGATTGTTGCTTTGGCAGCCGTGCATCCTACTACTGATGAGATACAACAGAGGGTGGAATTATTGTATAAGACAGCAAAAAACTTGCAAGTAAGCAGTAATGAAAGCTTTAATTATAACAAAAGTTCAATAATGGTTTATATTTTATTCTCTTTTTATGTCATTAACTAAAATATGTACGTATTGTTTTTACAGCAATTTATCCACCCTCATGAAAGTCATTCCTATGATCAGGGTGTTGCAGGATTAGGTGATGACGATTTTCTTGTATTATCACTTGCTTGGCTTATCACTCTGAGTACCCAAAACACATCATACTTGATACTGTCAATTTTCAAAATAAAGGTTCATCCTTGTTTACAATTATTGCACTTTTCATATATTTAATATTTGATATATTTAATGTATTATTCTTTAGGTGTTGTCAATGTTACTGTGCAAATGCCGACGTCGCCTCATCAGAGGTCACCCTCACCTGTATTGCTGACTGCAATGTCGGCAACACGTAGCATGCAGACATCCTCTAGTGCATGTCATATTGGCCCACCCACTATTGGTAGATCCCTCTTTTGCTCTATCTTCTGTCATGTGTTTATTTCCCTTCAAGCATTCTTTCTTGAATTCTAATGCCATTTCATAGTGGATTCATTTTTTGCAGGAGGAGATGCACATGAGGATGTGCCACAGGTGACTACTACTGATAACATAGCATCGTTTCTTGGATCTTCTTGTATTGCTAGTACGGGAACATTGCAAGCCACATTTGTGGTGAGCGACGAAGAAATACTTCCCTTAAAGATATGAAAGGTTCTAGGTACTTTAAAATTATTATTATATATACTCTAATTATAATTTACTTTATGATCACTCGTTTTGGATTAATGATCCCATGAATTTTTTGCAAGCAATGATATTTTCTATAAACATCTTAGTGACATTGCATTGTAGATATTTGGGCCCACCATACATAAAAGGTGGTACATCATATGTGAACTAACCCTTATCCACTTTTGATTTCATATCATCGCTAGAATACGTTTCCTTTGATCCATTTCTTGAAGTGTAATAAATGTAGCTTTAGTTCATTTCTGAATCTAACAGGTTTGTTTTTTCTTTAAAAGGTGGAATGACCAAGAAAAAAGGTTAAAAGATGAATTGACAAACCAAATGGTTGAGTGGTTTGGAAATGACACCTTTGACAAAACCAAGCTCCTTGAAAAAGCTGGCACATATATAAAGTATGTGAGGGACCAATATAGGACCCATTTGGAGAGGAACCTAAAGTACGAGCATCCCCCCATGATTCTAGAGAGGGAGTGGAAGGACCTGATTTTGGATGCCAAAGAGAGAATTGAAAGGAAAAAAGGAAATACACTAGTAGACGCTAGAAGAAGGTACGGGATACTATTAAGAATGTAATTATGTACTAATTAATTACTCTTTATATTTATATAATCTAACATATTTCAAACTTTTTATAGACTGAGTGACATGTCAAAGGCAACCAAGGCAAGGCAAGAAAAGCACGAGCAACACAAAGTCGGCTCTGGTGGTTACATGAAACTTGTTGCATGAATTGTAAGTATCTCATGTAAAATCCCATATTGTCTCAAAATATTAATAAATTGCAAACGTTTTTTTTTATCAAACAATGCAAGCAAAATTCATAGTACCAAGCAAAAATGCAGGGCTCTGAATTTAATAGAGCGCCCACAGAAGATGACAAGAGAATTGCCTACTAGCAAGGCTATTCAGCCGTGGCTAATCGGCTATGAGAATTGAGTGGGCATACACAACATTCGAGTGCATCTGTCACACAGGTAAATATGCTAAATGGAAGTTGTTTCAAATTGAATACTTTACCAATAATCTAATTGATGTTGAGTTCCAACATAAAGTGACTATATTTGTTTTAAATAAGCAAGCAATGATAACAATGTGCATGTCATTGGAATGCAGCTTGCTAATTGTGAAACACCACCTGCACATGAAGGTTTGGATGTGCATCCCAGTAGTGGAGGTATTCATTTTCTATTCAAATTTATTCATTTAGCTATTAATAAAATTAAACATCTTAATTTGTAATTAGAGTAGTAATTAATGTAACCTTTCTTGTTAATATTTTAGAGCATGTAGTCGGTGGTGAGCAAGTGGAGCATGATCTAGGTACACAACCTCAAGAACGTGATGTTCCCCACTCAGGTAAAGAGGACCATGGTGTTCAGCATGTTGAGGTTGAGGCTACACAAAATGATGTGGCCCCATCAGATAAAGAGCACAACAATTATGTTCTCTAAATTAATGAAATACTTTTAACAATAATATTTTTTTTTTTTTGAATTTAACCCATTTCTTTGTTATTGCAGAGGACCCCCCTTCACTTCAGTGTCCTCATCCTCAGTATAGGACTAGGCATACATTGAGATCACGAGCAGTTGGCAAAACATCTACAGAGGGGGGAAATGATGAAGACACTGACGTTCCACTTAGTCTTTTCATAGCTTCAAAGAAAAAATAAAGAAAGAAATGATTGTAATCTAACTTATTTGATAATGACTGATTTTTATGTGTTAGTGAATGTAATTATGTGCTAATTAATGGTTATGGATGATATGTGTTAATTAATATTGATGAATGTTGCGTGTTATTTAATGTTAATCAATGTTATGTGTTAATGAATGTTATGTGATATTAATGAATGAATGCTATATTTTATTAATGGTAGAAAGAATGAATGAATGAATGTTATAAGATGTGAACGGGGAATTTAGAGTGATGTTGGGGGGGGGGGGGAGGGGCCAAATGAGCTTCCACCTTCACGTGGTTGGCCTTGTTAAGTAGAGAATATTAAACTATTCTTGAAACCAAGCGAAGCTCAACAAGGTAACACACTTTTCAATATTTCATTATGTTGCACAGTTAATCTTATTGAATAATATATATTGAATCTTAATTGCAGGGTCTAACAGAGCCAACATGAACAACAACACCACGAGTTGTTGGGTATAATGAACTCCCATATTATCTTGTCTATACACGAACAATATGAGTTGCTTCTAGTGTTGATATCCAAGGTGGGACTGCAAAAGTTATGAATATGCCTCATCCTTGTAAGTTTTTTAATTACAACTCCTAATTCTTGAGACTAAACTTTTTGTTCTTGATGTTTTTCACTAGTTGTCATAACCTCTGACTTTGATGCTTGTGCCTTAATAGAACTAGATGTTTCTTGTATGCATACTTGGTCAAGGACTGCATTATGATGCTATAGGGATACAAACTAAGATTATTTATTGTGTTGAGTTGCACATTTGACATGAGTTGCCCTATGACTGCTATGCCTCTTGAGGTAATAAGGTGTTGTTCTTGTCAAGTTTTGACAATGTTGCAACAATAACGTGTTATTTGTTGTTAAGGTTTGAAAAGACCTTTTAGAAACTTATACCTTGCTCTTTTTCACTCAATAGACTTGATTACTGTCATTTTATTTGGTACTAGGTATGACTACCTATTGGCTTTACTGTAGACTACAATCTCTCTAGACTGTATTTTCTGAGTGTTGTTGTTCTATACTTGACCGTCTAATAGGAAAACATAGCTTGAAATGTCCAAAACAATTAATGAATGTGTTGGGTCACAAATCAACAGATTGGATGGGTTCTAAGGAAATGCCAACTCCTATGATCAAACCCTTCAATTGACTTGGCCAACTTATAGATTGAACCTACTTGGTTGCTAACTCTCTCACTTTAGGCTCTACAAGACCTAGGCAGGTATACCTACTCACTAGTTGTTTTCAATGACTAATGCTTTTTATAGCAGATTAAGTATCTTGATCTGATTTCCTCCTATCTCAGAATTGCATAAATTCCTAGGATGGAGATATAGCAGATGAGTTCGATATTGTTGTTGTAGAAATTATTCAATTTTTGTGCTTGAAATTTATGTATATACACTATTTCTAGTCTGTATATTGATATTAATTTTGAGAAAATATTACAAAACTCAGAGTATTCTCCATAAGACTAGAAAAAAGCTCAGATAAATTTCTGCAACATTTTCTTACAATTACTTGCGATCATTTTTTTAGGAGTCTTGGTATCCATTTATAATAGTATGGATGCATACAAGCTTTGGACCCTTCAAAAGAAAGTTTGTTACAAACAACCGGTTGTTTTCAAGAAGCAGTTATAAGTCCTTTTCAGCATCTGTGGCTTCCTCTACTTGTTATTCTATTGCAACCTCTTGTAACTGCTCTTGAGCATCTTCTTTCTATCCCATATACTTATCTTTCCACTCCTGATACACATCATCACTAGGCCAAGTAAAACTAGCAATCTTCTGTTTCATATCTTCTAGCCACTTCCAAGTGACTCGTACAT
This sequence comes from Cryptomeria japonica, assembly GCF_030272615.1. Taxonomy (NCBI): domain Eukaryota; kingdom Viridiplantae; phylum Streptophyta; class Pinopsida; order Cupressales; family Cupressaceae; genus Cryptomeria; species Cryptomeria japonica. The sequence goes on along the minus strand of NC_081412.1, from coordinate 240,447,542 downwards.
GCCCAATCTCTGTTTCTATGAAACCATAATGAGATTTCACTTTTTCAATTTCCTCAATTGTTTGGACAAATAAGGATGTGTCGTCAGTACTAATAATCTGATTGATCCTTAGGGACAAATTGTGGTCCACCTCCTTTAACCAAGTCTTCTCTTCCTTTTGCTGGACAGGACCAATGAAACCTCCTGGAAACATTTCAAATTTATGATTTGAATATTCTTTCCTATAAAGTTGGGCTTTTCTTTTTATACCTGCTCCTTCCACTGAAAGAATATTCATCTCTTTTATAAACTTACATGTGGACCTTAGATTGTCATTCTCTTCTGCATCTGCATGGGAAGAACACATGAGCTCTAACTCTTTACCTCTAGGCACCCACTTATTCAGGATTGTTTCCAAAGTGGCTTCTTCTTCTCACAATTTGATCAAAATCTCAAGAATCCTCTTCATATTTATATATACATTGGAGGTTTTGACTGAGTCAGCAAACTTCAAGATGGTGGCTTTCACCTTCTCCGCATATTTGTTTGCATACAATGTCTGAGCTTGTTTCAATTTTTCCAACTCATGTTGGACATTTTTCAGGTAATTGGGAACTAGAAGGCATATGAGAAGGGGGATATTCAATGATGGGACTAGTAGGAGGGGGTCTTGCTAGAGAGGAGGCTATCATGAGTGTAGAAGATTCACCAGGATGATATTGACCTGCCAGTTGACTCTGGAGTCTAGCGATTATGTTGTCTCTGTTGGTTATTCCTTCTTTAGCATCATTGTAAGCTTTTTAAATAGTCTCCAACTTCAATTGGAGATTAGCCTTTTCTTATGCCTCTTTCTCTACCACCACAACACTGAATTTTGTAGTCTCTAGGACTGTGCTTGCAGCTTCCACTACCCCTGTGTCTTTGACTCTTTTAACTATCATGCCTCCTAAGAGGCTAGAATCTAATGCATCCTTCCTTCTTTTGTTTTCATCCTTCTTTAAAGACCACATGACAAGAGCAACATTATCTTTGCTGAATGTCACTCCTTCCATAGGCTTTGTTTCTTTCCTCACTGCATCAAGCACTAAGGTATTAGCTATATCCCATTCAGGGAGAATCAACACACCAACCTTTGCTACCATTTCTCTTCCTTTCTCAGGGGTGATTGCTTTGAACTCCTCCATCATTTCTTGCTTAACCTCTTCTTCTACCTGAGTTGTATTTTTAAGAGGCTTTTCACTTTTCCTCTGTTCACATCTAGTCTTGAATTGATCAATATTTTGCTTCCATAGAAACTGTATAAAAGCTCATGATGTGACAAAATTAGTGTCAGCTAGGAATTCTTCACTAGCTTGCTTAACAGTAAGGTCCATTTCTTGGCCCTTTAACTCACCATCAGTCAAATCCATTTCAGCATTAGGTGGCTCTTCGGGCACCCCCTCTTGGGTCTCCTCATAGGTATAGGCAATCTCACCGAGACTCCCTAACTGCAATAATTGTTCAACCACAACTTGTTCATCTCCAATGTGGATAGGAGACTAAGATGGAGAATATTGAGGCTCATCAGTTTCAATTTCCTTTCCCACTCTCTGATTCTTAGGGGAATCCTGGATGTCAATGACATCTTCAATTTTCCTCTTCCCTTTTGAAGTGGAAGGCTCACCTGTCACTGGCATTATCACAGTGTACTTTGACCTTTTGTGCATTATATAGTCACCACGTGGGATATCTCTAGCAAATGCAGGCTTAGCCAATACCATCTTAGCCTTATCAAGCTCATTTTGCATTATGGCCTCCCTCTTTTCTTGTAAGGTCTACATGAGATCTTCAAAATAAAGAATCGGGAATTTTTTTTTCTCCTCAAATGGATTGAAGCTAGAAAGGGGGTCATAGCTAGTGTCAAATTGATGGATAAAATCAAGGGCTTTCTTATATACCACCCACTTCTCCTTCCTCAATTCTTGCTCATCTAAGCTGAATTCATTTCTAATCAGATCTTCAAGGAACTGAAATTGATGTGGCCTACCTCTACACACTACTCTTTTTCTGAACATGCCATTGAAAAAATCCTCGAGGTCTGCACATATTGACACTGTAGTAGACAACCTATATGGCTTAAAGAATTCTTCAAAAAAATCTCCGTCCACCCTTAGTGATCACAAAATGATGAGCCATGGTAATAGTTGGGAAAATAGTCCCTTTACCTCTATTGGTTAGCTTTGCTTCTTGTACTCCCCCAATTTGTCTCAGGACTTCTGCAATCCCTATCTTCAATGGGACCTAATAGGGTAGTAAAAAGGGGGTGCCTCTAAATCCAAACACTCTAAAAATAGTATACACAGGGTACAAATATATGTCTCCCCAATTGTGAACAATCTTGATATCCTCTGCAAACTCCTTTGGTCTGAGAAGCTCCAAAAGAGCCTTAGGAATTCTAGGGTTTTCTCTGCATGGAAGAATCCTAATTTTAGATGCAAAGCATCTATCAAACTTTAAATAACTTGCATCTTCTCTATCCCAAGATAGAACAATACTCCACAATTGCACTGGCATCTCCTCTTTATCCTTGACCTTAATCAGGTCCATCTCCTTTCCAAAATAATTAGCCCCTTTGAACAGAAACATATGCATTAACATGGAGTACCATCCAAATGGCCTATCCACCTTACCATTTTTTATTCCTACTAGCCTTTTATGAATTGCATCAGCAAGGTATGATGCATAATCAAATGTTATTGCTAGGGAGGGGTTTAGAATTTGTGCAATCATTAACATATAATGGGTTGGCATATTCTTTTCAGCATCCTCTCCAAAAATCTCGCATAATGCCCAATACATACCCTTAGCTCTCAGAGTGAATAGGTTAAGAGAGAATGGTTCCATTGTGCTATGGCCTACAACTATTAACCCCCCTATCTTTACAAAGAATTCTTTCAATGGGACACTTCTAAGATGATCCCTTTGTGTGTTGTAAACCTGGGCTAATGACTCAAAGTCAATAGGTTCTAACAAATTGGAGGACTCATTGAGTTTAAACACTTTCTTGAATTCATCTTCATTTATCTCAATCAAGACTGATCCCTTTATGTTCCTGATGCATCTTGCCACAGAGTCATAATTCTGTGCAATCAGGGCTAATAGATCAACATCCATAAAAACACCTGGGACCACAAGCTTTCCTACATCCTGCTCCCATATGCCATTCAAAGGAGCTTGGGAATTCCTCTGCCCAAAACTGACTTTGAAGAGTCCTAAGCTTGACTATCCTATTTCAGGGTCCCTCAACCAATTACCCTTATCATAAAGGCCATCTCCAATTTTTAGACGAGGGTTCTTAGGTACTAGCTCTTTGGCCTTAGCCCCAGCATTGGTAGACAAGGTTAATTGCTCTAAAAAATCATCACAGATATTTCGGTCCTGGTAATTCACTTTCCCTGTTAATTCTCTTCTAGGTGCCATTCTAGTCAAACAATAATACCACTAGAAGCTAGCATAGACCTCTAATGAAGTAATTCACACAATAGTATTTGAGAACAAACCAGGAGTTATCAAGAAAAGCACAAGAAACATGATTATTTGCCTGAAGAAAATCGCTCTACAACAATTCGCTCTGCAACAAACTTCGATGAAACAATACTTAGCAATCAAGTTGATGCAGACTCAAAAGGGCAAGTTGGCATTTAAGTTTTTAGAAGTTAACTCCACATGCTTCGGCTTTCTTTTCAGAATTGAATTCGCCAAATCGAATTCAAAACTGGCTCCAACAAATCATAATTTCTCTAAGTCTTTCCTTTGTTTCGCTCTTTCACTACTTCGCAGAACATAAAACCCGTGCTCTTTTCTTTCACAAAACAACGCTGGCCATTGGATCTTGAGAACTTACATTGCCTTTATCTCCGTTTAATCTCTTTTCTTTAGTGTCGGGCCCTACCTCCTTTTCGCCACTTCACGGAGTTTAATAGTCATTCACTTTTCCTTCGCGAGGCTGTGCCAAGTGTTAGATCAAACTCAAATCACCCAACCTTTAACTCCAACCAGGACCGTCAATCCTTTTAACTAACTGCGCCTCATCTTGACGGCTAACGGTTTTTGCCATTTCACTGAGGTTAAACTGCAGGCAGCTTTGGGTCATGAAACAACGAGAAGCGTTGGATCAATCTTGAGGTGAATGCCTTTTAAGTGGGCCCTTTATCTGGGAATTACTTACCCCACTTGTTCTTCGGTTAATAAACACCACATGGCAGTCAGCCATTAGCCCTGGAAACTCCTTTTGGTTCCACCCTTAATCTGCCACATGTTCCCTTTTACTATTCCCACATAACTATCGGTTACACCTAGGTGGGCCCTCAACCACTTTTTTAAACCACGTGTCACTCAACACATTACTATCAAGCTCTACAAAAAGTGGCAGCTGTTATGCCACGTCACTCCTCTGTGTGATTTCCACCTGTCTTTCGCGACTTCGTGAACATTATTTTTCATTTGGCTTGCAACCAGGAAACCACAAGAACTGTTAGATCAAAATAGACCTGATCTACTTTTAACTTCATGCCATGCCTATCCCTTGGGCCCATCGGCCTTTTCGCTACTTCGCAATGACTAACTTGCTAGCATCTTATCTTCGTGAATTCATGCGAGCCATTAGATCTCAAGAACTTACTCGTTGTTTACTCTTTTTATGACAACCTTGCCCGGACCCACTGCATACCGCCAACTGAGTGCCTTGTCACCACCATGTCATCACCAACTGGGGTTACCACATTTACTACCACTCTTAGTGGGACCCTCCACCTTTTCGCTATTTCACTTAAGGTATAGCTCGTGCATCTCCCGACCACAAAACAATGAGAAGCCATTGATCTTTTTCCAACCCGATCATTCTTTAACCAAAGAAGACTGCTTATCTCTAGGACCTGCCAAACCCTTTCGCCACTTCGTGAAGGTTAAAACACGTTCATCTTGATCTCACGAAACCACGTTGTCCGTCCGATCAAATGAAACTTGATCGGTGTTTAGCTTTGGTCCAAACCTATATGCTGGGTCCATCTTCGCCTTTCGCTACTTCGCAGGAACTAATTTTCAAGCACTTTTTGGTCGCGAATCAACACGGGCCGTCAGATCAACACAAAATCGTATGATACTTATAAGGCCTGATGGACATTAGAAAATGCAGATTAAAAGCAAACAAGAATAAAATATTTAAAGGGACCACCTAGGTAAATGACAAGGGGAGAACACTTTTATGATAAATGGACCCATTGCTTAAGTGAATAAAGTAACGCCAAATTAGAAACCGAAAGGGCTTTTCTCAAGTATTGAAGTGACTTAAAACCTAAACCCTGAACCCCTTAGGATTTAAAACAAATTGAAAGAACTTCCTTCCTTCGATGGCTCTTTTATATATATTTTTTTAATAAAAATGATCATCGTCGGAATTACAATGAATACCAAGCTTTCGACCGACGACTTCTTTAACCATTGGCAAAGTCCATTGGATTGTCGAATTTTTGACGGGCATGGCATCATTGACCAATCTGATGCCAAGTTTTCGACGGTGGATTTTGTCGACACTCCGACGAAAATTCATCGAAAATCCAACAAACGATCGTCGTAAATCAGCTCCGAAAGTACTAGTGCCAATATTTGATATTTATTAATAATTGATATCTATCATGTAATCCAATATCCATTCATTATGTGTTAGTTTAATTGTTGGTTAGTTTATTTATTATAAATAATTTGTGTATTTAAACTTTTAAATTTTACCACACAATTTTCCAAAAGTCTCCCATGCATCCTTAGGTGTTTTATATGATTCAATATGAAACTGCAAATCAAATGAGACTAATTAGCATATACATCCAAGTGTTTTCTCCATTTCAATATCTAGTTGAGTTAATGCTTGGTTGAGAAAATTGTTTCCTTTAGACAACTAAGATAACCCTTTCCCATGAGATAATTCGATACTAATTTCTTTCACTTTGATGCATAATTATGTGATGGTAGGAGTTCAATTCAAGATTTTTCAATCATTCAAACACAAAAACATGCAAGAGAATTCTATCAACCTCTCTAAGATTACCAAATTACTCAATTGAGAATCCCCCTAATAGAATATGATTTGGCACTTTATGATTAGTGTGTTTGCATGTGCTTGATGCCAAAAAGTAATGACTAGACTTCATCTTAGTACATACAAATGCTAAAGACAATTTTTACACACAATAGGGTCAATCTAATCACGCCATTACAAAGTATAAATGAATGATGTACTTAAAAAGAAAAAAACCAAAAAAATTGCTATATGAGCACAAACAAAGCCTCAAAAGGTTCAAAAATGAAGATTTCTCAACAACACATGATAATATGCAATTTATGGAAAAAGTAGGCACCAATATTAAAAACTGATTACATCATTGCAAAGAGAATGAATTTTTACTCCAAATAAAAAAAATTCTCAAACAAAGAAGGTCGTAACATTAACAATATTCAAGGATGGTGGACTTTGCAGGAGGAGGTGAGCAGCGAGTGGGAAATTCAAATTTTAAATAGGGTGATGGTGGACCTTCTGTGCCTAGTGCTGGTGATCATGCAGGTTCCCAGGGTCTTGTGGGGGACAAGGCGACAAACAAATCAGTTGAAGATAAAGATTCCAAAGTAGGGGATCCACATGATAGAGGTAAAGTAAAGAAATGGACGGCTCTATTTGGAGTCAGGCCTTCCATGCATTCTAGACTTCCAGAAGTTAAAAATATTTCTGATCCAGTGATAGGGGTTTTTGCTATATCTGTGCCAAATAAGCTGGTTGATTTCTCTGTCTCTGGTCTAGCTATGACTTTGGTTGGTCAATTTGCTAGTTTTAGACCTAACATTGATGTTGTTAGGAACTTTATAAGGAGAAAATGGTTTCTCAAAGGCCAAGTGGATGTGGCAGGTTTGCCTAGAGGGTTTTTCTCCTTTACTTTTAAGAATGAAGAAGATTTGAATAAAGTGCTCTATGAAGGTCTATGGATGTTCGACAAGTCAACTTTGGCTTTACAGAAATGGGCTCCTAACTTACCATTGGATGATTCCTTCTTCGTGTCGACTCCTGTGTAGACACGTTAGAGATCATAAACCAGATGTAGTTCTTATTCAGGAAACTAAGATGTGTAAGGATAAAGTGGAAAAAATTAGAATTTTCAAAAATAATGGGGTGATTGGTACTATCTCAGAGGGTGCCTCAAGAGGCACAACTATCTTTTGGAATCAGAATTCCATTAAAGGTAAGGAAATTGCTTCAGGGGTTAACAAGACCTTAGTTTTGCTTGAGCATATTAGGGATAACTTTGTTTGGGTTATCTCTAATATCTATGCGCCTAATACTAAAGCTGGAAGAGCTAAATTTTGGAGGAGTCTGGCATAAGAGAGACAAAGGCTTTCAGGTAAAAGCTGGATGATTATGGGAGATTTCAATACTCCCTTAAAAGAGGATGAAAATATGGGAGGTCTTCCTTTGCAATTAGATGGAAGACAAGATCTCATGGAATTTATCAATGATCAAGCTTTGATGGATGTGGATCTCAGAGGGATTAATTATACCTTGACCAACAGAAGAATTGGCCCTGATCTCATTCAAGTTAGGTTGGATAGATCTCTGATCTCCCCTGATTGGCTCTTTAAGTATAATTGTTCTCTGGCGTCTATCATTAAGATTGTTTCTGATCATTATCCTATCTCTTTCACTGCCAATCCTACTTCCTCAAAACACAATTTTTCATTTAGATTTGAAAAAGAATGGTTATTCCACCTGTCTTTGGAAAACTTTGTTTTTGAGTGGTAGAATTCGAAAGTTGAGGGTACTACTTTATTCAGATTGGCCAAAAAGCTTAATATTATCAAAGCCAAAGTCAAGATCTAGAATAAAGAGACTTTTGGAGATATTTTCAAAATGAAAGCCAATATTAAGATAGCTATTAAAGAATTTCAGGATAAAATTCAAGTGGAAGGCCTTTCTGAGGATTTGAGGAATTCTAAAAACAGGTTGCTTTCCAAATACCATGAAATTATCTCTAATGAAGAAACCTTTTGGAGACAAAGATCAAGAGTGTTATATTTGAAGGAAGGTGATAAAAATACCCATTTTTTCTATGTGACTGCTCTTAAGCATAGGGTGGCCAACAAAATCTCCAGTTTATCTAGTAATAGGGTATTTTGTCGGATGAAGATGAAATTAGAAAGGAGGTTGTGGATTTTTTTAGTAATCTTTTGGGTGGTGAGGATTCTCTGGATATCAGAAATCAAGACCTTCTTGCTCAAGCTATCCCTACCATTTTAAATGAGGATGACAACAAAAATCTTTCTAGGATCCCTTCAAATCAATAGATCAAAAAGGCAGTTTTTTCCTTTCTTGGAGACAAGTCTCCTGGTCCAGACGGATTCCCTATGTTCTTCTTTAAAATTTTTTGGAATATTATGGAGAATGACATGTAATGGTGTTAAAGAATTCTTTGGGTCTAGACGGCTTCTTAAAGAACTCAATGCTACCTTTATTGTCCTCATCCCTAAGATCCCTAGAGCTGATTCTCTCAATAAGTTTAGACCTATTAGTCTTTGTAATTCTCTTTACAAGATAATATCTAAGGTGCTCACTTCTAGAATGTTGGATATCCTTCCTCGCATAATTTCTGCCCAGCAAAATGGTTTTGTCCCTGGTAGACAAATTCTGGATTCCATCATTTCGGTTCATGAGAACATTCATTCTGTAACTGTCGCTAAAAATAGGGCTTTTTTCTGAAGCTGGATATGTCCAAGGTGAATTGGCAATTCCTTTTCAAAATTATGAAGGCTTTTGGGTTTGGGGAAAAGGTGATTCAACTATGTTCTTAGTTGACTAGTACGACCTTTTCTGTTATTATTATTAACGGATCTCCCTCTAGTTTTTTCAAAAGTTCTAGAGGCCTAAGACAGGGGGATCCCATCTCTCCTATCTTGTTTACTATTTTGACAGGATGTTTGGGCAAATTTATTATGAGAAGTGTGGAGGAAGGGAAACTCAAAGGCCTTAATCCTTCCTCATCCAACTTAACCTGTACTCATGAATAGTTCGTTGATGACTCTATTACCATGGGAGAAGCTACCATAAGAGAAGCTAGAAATATGAAGATTGTCATGGATTCCTATGAAGCTGCTTCTGGGCAAAAAATAAACTGGGATAAGAGTTCTTTGTTCTTCATCAACACCCCTATGGATAAACAAAGAAGGATTGAAAGGATCCTTGGATGTAAAATTGCAGAGTTTCCTTCTACTTATCTGGGTCTCCCTCTATGCTTAAAGCCTTTAGAGAATTTCTGAATGAAGCTAGTTGATAGATTTAATTCCAAACTGGCTGGGTGGAAGGGAGCTCTCCTTAGCCAAGCAAGTAAGGTGACGATGCTTAAGGCTACTCTTCAAAATATTCCTATCTATGCCCTTAGTCTATTTAAGATCCCCAGGAAGTTTGTTGAGGCCATTGAAAAAATACAAAAAAAATTCTTATGGTCGGGAGTGGAAGATAAAAATAGAATCCCCCTTATTGCCTGGAATAATATTTGCACTCCTAAGGCTATTGGGCACCTGGGAATAAGGAACATTATGACTATGAACAATGCCATGTTAGCTAAACAAATTTGGAGAATGAAAGGGGAGGAAAGGGAATGGAATTCCATTTGGAAAAATAAATACCTTCATATGGAACCATCTGATGAAGAATTTATGGATAATTCCTTCCTTATGGATGGCTCTGCTATTTGGAATGTTGTTCAAATAGCTTAAGTCTGGGTTGTTGCTGGAAGAAAGAGGAAATTGGGTAATGGGAGAAGTATCAAGTTCTGGGAGGATAGATGGGTAATGGATAAACTGTTGGAGGAAATCCCCATTCTTAATGAATGGACAGACTAGTTTAAAAGCAGGTATGGAGACCTTGGAGAAATGGTAAGTGGATTGAGTTTAGTCAGGTTTATCCGGGCCTAAGATTTTTGGAGACATTGCTCTCTTCCAAAATCTTCATGGAGCATTTTGAGGATTGTATGATTTGGAAGGAAATTTATGATGGGTGATATTTTGTTTCTTTAGCTGTCTCTATACATTACAAAGTTCCAGATGAGATTCCTCTGTGGGCAAAAGTGTGGATGAAGAATTTGACTCCCAAAATTAATATCTTCTTTTGGATCTTTATCCAAAATAAGGTGCTAACCCTTGATAATCTCCATTTAAGTGTGGATTTGTTTTTCGTTACAGGTGCTCTCTTTTCTATAGGGAGGAGGAGTTTGCCTACCATATCCTCTACCAATGCACTTTCAGTCAGGATATTTGGAATATAATTCTTAATAAGTGGAAGTTGAGATGGGTTTTCCCGAACTCGCTGGAAGAGTTCTGGCAACAATGGTTTTTCCCTAGCTCTAATTCTAAGAATGTTGAGCTTTGGAAACTTATTCTCCCCATTTTCACTTGGAACATCTGGAAGGAGCGTAACAATGAGATTTTTAGGGGAAAAAGGGTGAACCCTGAAGTGGTGGTGGATAAAATTTATAGAGGGATCCATGATTGCTTATATGGCATTAATACTAGATTATCTGATAAAGAAGATTTTAATGAAAGATGGAACCTTTCCAATAGCAGAAATAGCAAGGATAAAGGCAAAGGTCTTTTCTGGAGCTTTCCTCCCCAGGGATGGATCAAGGCCAATTTCTATGGGGCATCTAAGGGAAATCCTGGCAATGTTGGATATGGGGGAATTGTCAAGAATTTTGTTGGAGGTTGTCTTGTGGCTATTTTTGGTCCTTTGGGTAGCCAAACAAGTCATTATGCTGAAGCTTCGACTACCCTTAATACTCTGATTATTGCTAAAACTCTCAATCATGAAAAATTATGGTTGGAGGGAGATTGTCTTAATATTATTAAATGCCTAAAGGGTGAAGCTGAGCCTTTGCGGTCCATCGAAAATATCATTTTTAAGGCTAGAGAAATTATTACTAGTTTTAAATCTATTATTATTGAGCATTCCTTTAGATAAAAGAATGTCGTCAGGGACAGTCTTGCTAACCTTGGCATTACATCCGAAAAATAAAGCATATGGAATGGTGAAGATAATATTGAGTTCAATATTAAAGACCTCATTAGAAAGGACAAAATTATGGGGAAAAAAAGATTGCATTTTAATCATGGTTGTATTAATGATTAAACATCAAAACTTTAAAAAGGAGATGATAACTCGTTAGAAGGGCAGAGTTTTAAATAAGAATATTAAAAATTCACATGCTTTGTGGGTGCTTATTTTCAAGTGTCCGAGTTGTTAGGGTTTCTAGCAGATCCGAAGCAAATATGAACTAACAATTATATGCAGATTTAAATACAAAAGATAAAGGAATAAAATAGGACATAGATAACACATAGATTTAATGTGGTTCACCCAGAATGGGTTACGTCCACCATACACCATCGTCCAATCTTTCTTATTATCCAGAAAAATAGTACATCAACCTTACAATGCCTAAAGCATCCTAGCCACTTATAACATGCATTTTTAGGGAAACAAACAAAGTCGGCCCTTTTAGGGTTTTATTACAATGTCAGTTTTCATCAACAAAAAATGACAAAAAAAAATTTATCGGGGCCTGCCACCCCCGAACCTGCACAACAGGCTTTGCCCACTTTCCTGGGGCCCAGCTTGGTTCGGCCCTGGACCCCGGTGAGGATACATGTTGAGTGTACAGTACTTTGCTAATCAGTCACCACATATCAACACGAGTGTCATCTAGAAGCTCGCTTTGAATTTGTTGAAGCAGAAAAATTGCAGAACGAATTCAAGAATGGGAGGTGACCTTAGAAGAGAGGAACTCGATAACCTTTCTAGATAGCAAGAGATGCCCAAGGTTTGGATGAAGCTGGAGAAGGGTTTTATGATGTCGTTCATGGAAAAACTAGTGGATTATGACAAAAGCAGAGTTAACTTGGCGATTACTAGAGTGACTGAAAATTGGAAAATTGGCACTTTCAAAATCCATGGTGTCAAATTCAAGCTGGATGCGGACCTCATCTCTATGGTCACAGGTATGCCCCATACTGGTCTCAATTTCTTTAGGGACCTAAAAGTCTCCAATAATGTTGTGAAGCTCTTTCCGCACAAAGATAAGGAGAGAGCTAAATTAGGAAAAGCGTCTAGGGGGTATTATGATGCGTCTAACATTAAAAAAATTTGGGGTTTTGTGCTTAATTCCATTATGGAGTATATCATTGTGGAGGGCCGCTTCACTAGGGTCCATACCTATCACTTTGTACTTCTAAACCACTTTAGGCATGATAAAAGGGTGTCTCTTCTTTATTACCTTTTCAGGTCCCTGTCGCGCTCATTGAACAAGCATAGTAAGAATCCCTCTTCTTTTGTGCTACATTATGGTCTTATTTTGCTCATTTATGAGCATTGCAAGATTTTGGCAATTCAAGAAAACAAAAGGCTATCAGTGTCCTCGGGCAAAGGCAAGAGGAAAAGTAAGGATTTTGGGCCCAGTAAGGATGAGCAAAAACAGAGTAAAAAGGCTAAAAAAGGCTCTGCGGAGAAAAATGTGGAGGACATGGATTTGAGCCATAAACATAAGGATGTGGAGGTTGACCCTGAGTATACGGGAAAAGAATATGGAGACTGATGATACTGATAGGGTGGAGAGCTGGAAAGATGAGGAAGTGGGGGAAGAGGAAGGAGGAGAAGAGGAAGATTCTGATAAAAAAAGCTCAGTCAAGGAAACATCCAGAATGGATAGTGTTAATGAGAAAGAAAATCAGGAAGAGGATGAGGGTAATAAGGAGGAACCTACCCATAGTGTGAGCCCTGGTCATCTCAACAACCAGCCCATGGAGGAGTCAGATAACTAGAAAAAATAGGAGGACAAGGAAATGGAAATAGAGTTGAACAAGGATAAGGAGGATATGAGCATGGAAAAGGATAGAGCTGGTGATGAGATGAATACTGGTACGCTTATCCTAGATAAGCTTAAGAACCAGTCTGATGCTTGTCTGGGTTTCAATAGATGGGTTTATGAAAGAATTAATAAAATGGAAAAAAAGGCTAAACATCAGGAAGAGCAGGGACAGAAAGGTGAAAGCAACCTGGAGAAATGGAAAAAGGAAATGAACGAAAAGGTGGAGAAGCTGGAAGTTCAGATCAACAAGCTGGAGGAAGGGAAAGCTGCCATGAAGAACTTCTTGATTTTGATTCTGGAGATCCTCAACTCTGTGACCAAGAACATGGAGTAAATTGCCAAATACCTTGATGGTCCCAACCCTACCAAGTCTATTGTGGACATTGATGCTGAAGAGGTTGCTACTAAGGCTGGGAATGTGGATAGTGCTCCTGGAGGTGCAGCTAAAAGGACCAGGGTGAGCTTGAAAAAGGCTGTCTTGGCTTCTTCAATGGAAATCCCAATTCTCGGGGAGAATATCAAAGAAATGCAAGGGATTAGCGAGAAATTGTCTAATGCACTTAAAAACATAATGGAATTTATCTTTTTTCTGTTTTTACTGGTTGTTGTTGGTAGTGTTCAACTTTTGTGTTGGCTTTTGTCCAGTACTTTGTTGGTTTTTTCGCTGTCTGTCATGTTTAGTTTCTTAATGCTTTTATCTTTTATGGTTCCTTTGTAAAGGGTTTCGGGGTCACTTCAAAACCTGATTTTCTCGTAATAAAAAACATTGACATATGATCATTCATATTTTTCTTATCAAACTTAGAAGCTCATTGGAGCAGTAATAACTACTATGCTAACAATATGGGGTTGAGAAAGGGTGTGAGTATAAATGAATAAATGTGTTGAATTTTCATAGTATGATGTAAAAGTATTAAACAAAAGAATTACTAGTTGTTATGGCTATATGGAGAGGGGTTATTTTATTTAATTGTTTGAAACCCTTGTAGTTTGGATCCATCTTCCCCTTTGTATCATTTCCTAAAAACAAAATCTATTGTGTATTATTTTAATCTTTGTTATAGTTTACTACTATAAAATAATATACAATAATTATATCTTACATCTTATTTTTCCTAGTTGATTCTCATGGCTCAAAATATTTGTTAAATGGAAGAGTATGATTGAGAAGTGAGTACCTTTTATTGACCATCATTAGTTTTAGAGAGAATTTACATATTTAAATATTTATATATATTATATATAATTAAAACTTAAATTTATTTTATTTCTAAAATTAAGAATTTACATTATTGATGGTTATGTTTCTTAAGTTGTAATTTAATAATTTCTTTTAAAAAAACACTTTAATAAGTTGTAGATGTTTTTGTACATTCTTTGTAATGAAATATCATGTAGATTCATTTGTTAAAATTCTATCACTAATTGTATAATTTGATTCATGCAAAGTGTCAAAAAATATATTTTTTCATTGTTGCATAAACCTATCTGTATGAAAATACTAAAATTATGAACATAGATAACTTTTCAAATATGAATATATATATGTGTGTGTGTGTGTGTGTGTGTGTGAGAGAGAGAGAGAGAGAGAGACTACAATTCATCAAGATATTTATCATATTATATGTTGTGAGGTTCTAAAACTATTCAATTTATAAATAAAAGATTTATGCATTGAGCACATCCATGTGAAAGTGTAACATAAATATATAATTTTACAATATATATAATGACATTTATTTTTCTCAAATACAAGGAACATGCATTTTTGTAACCATGAATATATGTCTACATGTATGTTTGCATACATGCATATATCTACATATACGTATATATCTACATATACATACTGTATATGGTGAAAATGGATAACAATAATAACAATATTGAAAGGCTAAATGAATTCAACCACAAAACCCTAGCCTAACAACAACAAAGATCCACCATAACATATGAAGATTACCTAAGACAATGAAAATCACATGAAATCACAAAGATTATACCATCACATGTCCAATAGGGTTTGGATCTCCATTCTTCCTATCTCCATTGATCTTGCTTGATATATTTGCTCTCGGATTTTATATGCACCAGAGCTCAACAAAGAACGGAATGTGGTTGCAAGTAGGATCGTAGTGTAGTCAAGTCCTTAAGATGATTCATTAGAATGAATGATTAGGGTTTGATAATGAAGGAAGCATCTCCTTATATAAAAGACACTATATGAAATGGAGGGATAAGATTGAGAGGTGTAAAAGGAGGTCAGCTATGATTAGAGGGTAGGTAGAAGAAATAATAAAATAATGAAAGGGGTAGGTAGTGTATGAATTAAGAGATGAATGACATGTGTCATGGGTAGAAAAGGTTAATGAATTAATTAAATAAATAAAGATTTATTTAATTAATAGAAGAAGTGGGATAATTAAATAAATAAGACATTTATTTAATTTAGGAAACAGGATAATTTAAATAAATAAATGTATTTATTTAAATGAGAAATAAGTCTAGAAGAGGATTAATTAATTAATTAAATAAATAAAGATTTATTTAATTAATAGAAGAATTAAGCTTAGATAATTAAATAAATAAAATATTTATTTAATTAGACATGACAATTTTAGGTGTCTACATTTTGCCCCTCTTTGAGACAATGCGGCTTGTCGCGTTGTTTCAAAGAAGATAATATGAACTGATATAGAGTTGCCCCAAGATGGGAATGATATGCCCCCTCGAGAGATTGGATGAAAATGTCTGAAAAGATTGCAAACAATCTCTCGATAAGAAAGAGAGGCTAGAATGGACTGACCGGATAAAGTGACAGAGTCACGGGATAAGGAAGACTGACTCGGGAAACGAGGGTGAGGGCTAGGGTAGTTTATAAGATAGACCATGAGGGAAATACATCCTCATTGTCATCTACACATCCATGAGAGCAGATTGCAAAGAGAAATAGAGCAGCAGCAGTCAGTAGCGATGGCCTTCATTCATAGATTTGACCGTGTTCATCGATTTCAGAGGCCAGTAGAGGTAGGAGAGCCGGTAAGTACCACCAAACCTCCTCGTACTTTGACGCATTTAATTTTGTCATTAATGCATGGTAGATAGAGCAATAAATGTGCTTAGAATAGGGTCCCAAAAATGTCAAAAACATTTAAGCGCGTCTGCGTTGGTGCCAAGCGCGTCTATGTTTGTGCCAGGTGCGTCTACGTTTGAAACTACGTCTGTGTCAAATGCAGCCACGTTTGTGATGGTCAAGTGCATCTGTGCCAAGAAGTCACGTTTGTGTTGCCCAGGCGCGTCTATGCAGAGCATAGGCACGTCTATGTTTGTCAGGCGCGTTTGTGTTTTTCAGGCGCGTCTGTGCAATCTTTAAGCACGTTTATGTTAGGTAAGCGCGTTTGTGTTTTAAAAAGTGTGAAGTTTTGCATCTTCTAGGTCAAATCGGCAATTCTGTGATGAACATACGCTGTCGATTGGATAAGCTGCTGAGAGGATACACTCAAGCAAGTCCTCTAGGGAAGATTAGGATAACAAATAGGGCTAGGATTGACAATTCTGTGATAGAACATACGTTGCCAATTAGGAAACTACTCAAGAGGATTCACTCAAGAAGAGGCCCTAAGATAGGATAGATCAAGGCACTTTGTGATGAATAGTGAGTACCAAGATATAGTACTTTGTGATGAACAGGGAGTACTAAAATATGAGCAGCACTTTGTGATGAACAGTGAGTGCAAATGTGAGCAGCACTTTGTGATGAGCAGTGAGTGTCACACACGTAGTACTTTGTGATGAATAGGGAGTACCACTAGGATAGAAGCAACACTTTGTGATGAACAGTGAGTGTCACTAGGGTAGATAGCAATATCCATTTAGATAAAAAAGTAGCATTTTGTGATAAACAGGGAATGCCACTATGACTGACATGAGTGATTTGCTTGATTGCAGGAGTATTTGCCGATGCTGGAGTCACGGGAGAGATTCCCATTGACTCAGAGGTTGCGACCTGAGTTGACAGTCGAGGACCGAGCTGCGATTGAGGAGATGGGATTGAGACATGTTCTATATGTGCCTGAGTTTCGGGTGAACATGGGACTGTTAACTGCGCTAGCGGAGAGATGGCACTCCGAGACCTGTACTTTTCATTTGTCGATGGATGAGATGACAGTCACCCTTGAGGATGTATATAGGATACTGAGGATACCGATCGATGGGGAGCTGATCCCATATGATCAAGATGGAGATAGGGAGGCCCTGAGATGAGTATTCCAGGACCCAGGACTGGAGATGAGGGCAGGACATGTGGCGTGGGACACTATGACAGCCACAGGGCTAGCGCTGCCAGCAGTGGTAGGAGGAGCGATCAGTGGGTTCCCGTGTCCAGATAGGGTGACACGGGGGTTGGATGTGGGTTGGGGAGGAGCACTGGAGACACTGGTGATGCAGCACACCAGATATGCTTGGGGATCATGTGTGCTGGCACACCTCTACTATGAGCTGCATCAGTTCGTATACCATGGATCAGTGGGATTGGGCTGCAGGGTGACATTATTGTAGGTGTGGGCTTATGAGAATCTACCTGTGACAAGGCCGATACACTTCAGAGGCAGGGATCATGGACGTAGTTTTGTGCACTTATATGATATGATCACATCGCAGCCATGGATTGGCAGGTTGGAGCACTGGCGACAGGTGATAGATGATACTGATGTGGTCATATGGAGGGGATATCTAGGATGCGAGCAGTGGGAGGATGATGTAGTTGAGCTTCCTTACACCTTCCAAAGTAGGTATCTGATTGGGCGGATTCCCTATGTGCTGGAGAGGTAGCTAGTGGACAGGGTTGGCTGGCAGTTTGGCAGGATCCAGAGGATGCCACGGGGCTCAGGCATATATGCATGGACTGTCAGAGATCAAGCACAGTTTGGGCCCCTATTGTCATATGATCAGGTAGTTACACAGCTGGTAGAGATGATGCCACTACCCTGGGACATGTGGCCAAAGATTGAGGATGCTGGCATGGATGTCGAGTACACAACATACTAGGCAGAGCATCCCTTCCCATGCTTGACGGATCCGAGAGAGCCATTGGATGGAGATGGGGGTGGGGATGACGATGATAGTGGACATGATGGGGGAAGAGGCTAACAGAGGAGGAGGGGAGTAATTGGAGAGAGGAGGGTTGCACCTCGGAGGGAGGGTGGAGAGGAGAGACAGGTTCGGGTGGTGAGGGGTCGTGGTGGATTGCTGCTACAGGTGCCAGCAGCATAGGGTCCCAGGCAGGTGCAGGTACAGGGACAGGGACAAATACAGGGATGGGTACCAGTACAGGGACAGGCACAGGGGCAGGCACCCATACAGGGGGAGCCACAGGTAGAGGTGGAGGGGGCTGACACAAAGGAGGATGAGCTGATAGAGCTGAGGGAGATCTGCCAAGGACAGACAAATGAGATCTAGGAGTTGGAGAGGGAGAGGGATCGGCTCAGGAGGAGGCTCAGAGATACTGAGCGGGAGCAGGATCATGCTATTCAACGTTATACAGAGGCTGAGACAGCACTGAGGGTGGGGAGATAGGTAGCGGAGGACATAGGGGTAGGATATACTTATGTCCTGCGAGTAGAGGAGGAGATTTCCTACTGGCGGGATCTCTATTATGGTGCAGTGCCAGCGGATCAGCGGGCGAGGAGCTTCCATAGACCATCGCATACAGCGACAGCTATGGGAGGGAGTCGGAGGAGGCAGGCATCGAGTGGTGGGGTTATGGGTCCTCCACCACCACTAGATAGAGGAGACAGGAGGGATGATCCTGGGGTGGGTCCTTCAGGGGCTCAGATTCCATCAAGGCCAGGTAGCTCCGAGGGAGGGAGTTCATCATAGCCATAGAGGGCTCCCTATGTATCAATATTGTACCATTTTTGTATGATGATGTAGACACCTGCGGGTGCTTTTGTAGCTATATGATTTTGACATCATTGTATCATGACACTTTTATGATTATATATATGAGATGATTCATCTTTGTGGTAGCTATATGCATGTGTACCTATGTGATGAGATGTTTCTATGTGATGTTTGTTTTATGATATGGATGCAAATATGTATATGATGCAATGCAATATTTGTTCTTTTATGTTTTATATGTGTATGCATGATGCAAATGTGAATGTATGTAATGCAGATGAATATGATAATGCAAAATGTAAATTGTGCTAATAGGTGTTGTGTGCAGGATGTGATGTAGTTGTGATATTTATATGTATGTATGAAATGCTTATATGTGGTAATGTAGGTGCAACTACATGAAATGTAAATGTTTTTGGTGTGTCATTATACTCAGTCATGTGATAGAAGGCTACGTAGACTCGAGAAGGACAATGGAAGTCAATCAAGAAAGGGGGATGAAAGACAGAAGATATGAAAGTGAAAGAGCTTCTTGTGCATTATCATCATTGAGCTTTTATTATGGCAAGTAGGCTATGACAATCGAGGCATATGTTTGACCCAGAAAGTCATTGTACCTGTTTGCATGGAGATAAGACAGTCACAAACAAGGAATGCCCCAGTTCACACTAGACTCATAGTGTCTTCATATCCTTGGACAAGTCATAGCATTACTAAGAAACAATCTACAGACAACAAATACAAATAGGTGACGATACCCCATCCTCGCCTTTCTAGTCAAAGACATCCTGGAGATAGAATCTCTAGTCAAAGACATCTCGGAAAAGCTAAAAGACATGTCACCAAAAAAAAAAAGATGAAATCAAAAGAAAACCAAGACTCGACACCAACATTGACTGTAGTCCTCAGGTTTAGTGTCTCTTGTCACTTGTATAAGTCTTATTTGATTGTGGTCACAATGTTTACTTTCACAAAAAGGATAGATCACACTGAACCATAATGTTGTCTGAGTCTGTTGAAAGATTTCATTTGTTGAAGACCATTGTTCTTGCTGTGTCTCATCTGAAACTGATTGAATCCATGAAACTGATACTTTATTGCGGAGAAGATGAAACTTTATTGCGGATCTATGATGCAAATGTTGCTTTATTGCGAATTGTGTGTGGATAGACTGAAGGAAGCTGGAAGAAACTGTACTCCTCGAAACATGTGATGTTCTCAGTTCCACTCCCATCACTAGACGTAGGATTTGTCTTAGCCACAGATAGGATCTGATTTATTATGAATGGAAAGGGGTGAAAAGGGAGGTTTATTATGAATGGCTAACCAATCTTGGGTAGATCAATAACAAGCCATGATGGGAATGGGTAAGTTTATTATGAACGAATAGGTCGTGAGTGTGTGCAAAGTGAAAGGATGAAAGTGAATCTTGAAGGAGGGAGGAGCAATGTCTCTACGCATGGCGCTGGTGACCCAGTTTTCACCATGGTACTTGCCTAGGGCACCACCGAAGTGGTTTTCACCGTTGGACAAAATTATTTCTCTTTACTTTTTTGATTTTTCAATGTTTTTTGTGTCACAAGGCGCCTGTTTGCCAGGTTTTCACCAAGTAACGATTTTTTTTGTTTTATAATTTTTTGTATTTTTGAATTTTTTTAATTTTTTTTTTGTATTTTTGAAATTAGGATACTCTGAAGGGCTATGTGTAAAACCTGCGAAGGTGCATGTTGTTGATAGGATCCTCCAAAGGTTCACCTTCTATAGTTGAGAGCTGATATGCACCAGATCCATATGCTGCTGTTGTAATGTAGGGACCAAGCCAGTTTGGTTCGAACTTGCCCTTCTTCTCTCTGTCTTGTTGATTTTTAGGATTTTCTCTGAGAACTAAGTCACCCACCTCAAATGTGCGAGGCTTGACCTTGTGATTGTAGCTGCGACTCATTCATTGTGGGTAAGCTTTGAGATGATTAAAAGTAGTTTGTCTTCATTCATCCAATAGTTCCAGCTCTTGTAAGCGAGAGACCCTATAGTCTTCATCACTGATGATGTTTTGCAAAGAAACCCGTAAAGAGGGTAGTTCGACCTCAATAGGCAAGATGGCTTCAGTGCCATAGACAAGTGAATAGGGTGTAGCTCCTATAGGTGTGTGGACACTTGTGCGGTAGGCCCAAAGTGCAGGATTAAGTTGGATATGCCAATTACGACCAGCATCGTCGACTCTCTTCTTTAGGATTTTAAGGATTGTTTTATTAGACGCCTTAGCTTGGCCATTACCTTGGGGGTAATATGGTGTGGAGAAATGATGGAAAATATGGAAGCGGTCACAGAGTTCACGAACATCCTAATTTTTTAAGGGACTCCCGTTATCAGTGATAATGGAAATAGGAATACCGTATCGACAAATGATATAGTTGAGGATGAATGTAGCAATCTGTTTTCCTATGACTTGTATGAGAGGCACGGCTTCAATCCATTTTGTAAAATATTTTGTGGCAGTGATAATGAATTTATGACCATTGGAAGGAGGGTGAATCTTGCCTTTGAGATCGAGTCCCCACTAACAGAAGGGCCAAGGAGACGCAATTGGTTGAAGTTCTTGTGCTGGCACATGTATGAGGTCTCCATGAATTTGGCATTGCTTACATTTCTTGACAAACTGATATGAGTCTTTCTCCATATTGGGCCAATAATATCCAGTCCTGATGAGTTTCTTGGCCAAGGTAGGACCACTAGCATGTGGACCACATATCCCTTCGTGCACTTCACGTAACGCAATCTGAGCTTCGTCACTTTCTACACATCTAAGAAGAGTGCCATCTAAACCTCGCCGATATAGGATATCAGCTAAAATGACATATCGAGAGGATTGGTGAATGAAAGTGTGATGTTGGTTATTTGATAGATCAGGAGGTAGAGTATTGTCACGTAGGTATGTGAAAATAGAACCATATAACTGGGATTCAGGACCGACAACACATATCATCTCAGTAGGCATGATCTCATATAAAGGAACCAAAAGGTTATCCACCAAGAACTCATAGCGGGTCTCGTTTGGAGGTAAATCAATCAGGGAAGCAATTGTAGCCATGGCATCTGCGGTGCAATTCTGCTCTCTTGGTATCTGCTCAAAGTCTATCTTTGTGAAGTGTTGTTTCAGGTCATCCACCATTTGTTTATAAGGCATTAATTTTTCATCTTTTGTTTGGTAATCATCAGTTGCTTGACGGATGACAAGTTGGGAGTCCCCAAAAACACGAAGTTCTTGGATCTTCCATTGACCTGCAATTCGTAATCCTGTTGTTAATGCCTCATATTCCGCTATATTGTTAGTGAAAGGAAATGATAAGGGCAAGTGCAAGGTAATGAGTCACAAATTCGCGGAAGTCCACGCATTGGAAAATGCACTCTTATAAACGGGGGCCCGTTTTCAAAAAACGGGGGCCCGTTTGTGCTTCGGACTCCCGAGCCGAAAGGTAACGGGGGCCCGTTTTGTTTAAAAACGGGGGCCCATTTTTTAGAAACGGGGGCCCGTTTTAAAAAACGGGGGCCCGTTTCTAAAAACGGGCCCCCGTTTTGTTTTAAAGCGGGCCCCCGTTTTGTTTTAAAGCGGGCCCCCGTTTCTAAATGGCATTTTTCCTTTTTTTCCACAATCCGCCCTTGTTTGAAAACGGGGGCCCGTTTTGTGGAAGTTGATTCCACAACCCGCCACTTGGCTCGGGATTAGGCCCGGGATAGGCCTGGGATGGCCACACCTGAGACATGGACCTGCAAATTCAAATCTCCATGAATGAAAGCACAAATATGAACTTCAGAAATAGTTTACACGCCTCTAATTAGAGAATTTTTATACGAAATTAAAACCCATTTCAGATTATACTGTCTAGATTCTAAATATGTAAATTTATTTAAAAATTGATTATTTTAACTATTTTTCATTTAATTTATACTAAATCAGGTCCATAAATTTGAAATATTAACTAATTTTGTTAATTTAATAACTTTTTTATTTTAAAGAATTTTGGAAAAAAAATTATATGTCATCAATCTACACAAAATTCTTTTGTATTTAAAAAAAAAAAAAATCAAAAAATGTTAAGTTTACATCAAATTATGTGGGTCGTACACGTCAAATTTTTAAAAAGATAATTACGGCAATTAAAAAATTAATTAAAAAAAAAATATTAGAAAAAAAAATACAAAAAAATATGCTCATCAATCTTCAGTGTGTTACAAACCATTTCCCAAAACGGTTTGAGAAAATAATTTTAATTGTGTCAAAAAGTGTGGGTCGTACACATGCATGGTATGGTTCTGAAACAGGCATTTTTAAAACATAGTTTTCAGAACTCCATTTAAAAAGTTATTTTTTATTATGTGGGTATTAAAATAAATTATATATTTGGAAACTAAACTCAGAGGGCTATCTTTTATATTACTGACTTTTTCCAAGATTCAATCTCTAAGTGTTTCAAAATTTAAGCTCAAATGAGACAAAATCTGAAAATCAGGGAAAACACTTCCACTTTTTGGCCAAAAAGTGGACTCATCTTCTTGCACTGACCCATAAGCGGTATGATTTTGGTATAGAATCCCCTTGAGGAGTTATAAAGAGGATGCCAGCTCATGCCCCATGCTGTGTGTATGAGTCGTTGAAGTACAGTTGCCATGGTTTTGCATGTGACATTGTCAAAATGGATTCATCTGGAAATTCTGAACTTAGAGAAACATCATCTATCATGGGAGCATCTGCTAATTGATCTGCGATGGCTTGTCCTTTTATTGCTTTTCTGTCCACATACTTGATGTCGAATTCACTCAAGATCATTACCCATTTGGCTAGTCGCCCAGTAAGTGTGGCTTTATTGAGAAGGTATTTCAATGGGTCTATCCTTGCAACTAACTTAGTATTATGAGTAAGCATGTAATTTCGTAATTTCTGTGAAGTAAAGACCACGGCGAGACATGCACGCTCACTTGGTGTGTAGTTTAGCTCATATCCTACCAATGTGCGACTAATATAGTATACTGCTTTTTCTTTGCCCTCAGCAATTTGTTGTGCTAAGAGTGCCCCCAGTGCTATTGGAGTAGCTGATATGTATAGTAACAATGGTTGATCTGGAACTGGTGGCATCAGAACTGGCGGATTTAGAAGATAATCTTTGAGCGTCTCGAAAGCCTGTTGACAGTTATCATCCCATTTGAATTTGATGTTTTTATGTAGCAGGTGCTGAAAAGGATTACACTTATCTGCAAGTTGTGCTATGAATCTTCAAATGGACTGGAGTTTGCCTTGTAAGGATTGAAGTTGACTAATATTTCTTGGTGGTTGCATCTCCAAGATGGCCTTGACTTTTATTGGATCAGCATCAATTCCTCTTTTGGATACAATGAATCCTAGGAGCTTCCCGGAGGTTACTCCAAAGACACATTTCTTGGGGTTTAATCTTATTTTGTATTTTTCCAACCGATCAAAGATGACTGAAAGTATATCCAAATGTGTATTTCTATCTATTGATTTGCCCAAGAGGTCATCAACATAATCTTCCATGGTTGCGTGCATGAGATCATGAAAGATAGTAGTCATGGCTCTTTGATATGTAGCACCTGCATTCTTTAGCCCGAAAGGCATGACATTCTAGCAAAAAGTTCCCCATGGACAAGTAAATGATGTTTTGTGTTGATCCTCGAGCGTGATCCTTATTTGATTATAACCAGAGAACCCTTCCATCAATGATAACATTTCATGACCTACGGTGAGATCAACAATCAAGTCAATATTTGGTAATGGGAAGTCATCCTTTGGACAAGCTTTGTTGATGTCTCTGAAATCTATGCAAATTCTGATGCTGCGATCTGGTTTACTGACAGGTACTAAATTGGAGATCCATTCGGGATAATCGATTGGGCGTATGAATCCGACATCCAATAACTTCTCAAGTTCTGCTTTGACTAGTAATGCCACTTGGGGATGCATTTTTCTTAATTTCTGTTTTACTGGTTTTGCCCCGAGTTTGACTGTCAAATGATGCATTATCAAATCTGGATCCAATCTAGGCATATCAGCGTATGACCAGGCGAAGTTGATTTGTTGTTCTTTGAAGAAACTTATGAATTTTGACCTTTTGGACTCTATCAATGATTGAGCTAGGAATATGTTGTGTGGAACCTCTTCTGTACCAATGTTTGTTTTGATAGTCTCCTCTACCAACATAGATGACTTTTCCTCATATGATGCTAGGAGAATGTCGAGCCTTCCATCTTCGGGTGCCTCAGAGAGGTTTTCACCCTCAGATACGTCCTTTCTTTTTACTTTTTTGGGGTCAGACAGCGCCACAATGTGGTTTTCACCATAAGACCCTTGATTTGTTCTTATTTTCACATTTTTGCGACTAGAAGGTCCGACACCCTCACCAAAATATGTCACGCTATTGAGTTCTATAGTGTATCCCACTTTATGGTCTCCAGGAGGAAGATCATCTCGTATGCCCAGATAGTCAATAAAAGCTTCATCATTTTGGAATGTGTCAAACTGTGCAGGTCCTTCATGATCCTAGTCAATGAGTTGGTGGTGAACAAGGGGAAGGCCGTTAATGTCTTCGAAGTTAGTGGGGCTAAGAGTGAAGATGCAGTTATATTCGGGTATGTCAAGGTAATTATCGAGGTCATCAATGGCACTCTCCTCATCAGTCTTGATTGCGAGCGAATCCAAATTATCATCACTAGTAGCGCATTCTGGGACAGGTGTTCTCATCCTATGTGATTTCAACCTAGAACCTTGAGACAAGGACTGTGTGGAATCCTCACGGGTTGTTTCTTGACCAACTCTAAACTTGTTATAAAATTCCTCTTCTTCTGTTGGTTCATCTGGCTCTCTGAATATCTTGGTGAGCTCATAGTCACTGGAAGACTTGTCAGAACCCCATTCCCATTTGTTGGAATCTGTGGAATAGCGATCCTCTTGTTGAATTTTGGCAGCTTTGATTTGTAAGGCTTCTTCTGTCCTTTGGGTGTGGACCTTGGAAATTAAGAAACCAAGTCCTTTCGAGTGTTCCTTTTTGAAAGTCAATTCAGGTTGTAAAGGTTCAATGATGCCTTCCTTTCGTAACCCAAGAGGGATTTTTCCATCATACCCGAATTTTTGTAGAATTTTGAAGCCTTTGCCATATTTCTCACATGGTAGACTAATGTGATCTTGTGTTTCATCTTCATTGTCTCTAAAAAGCATTTTGTATAAATCTTCCTCTTCTAGTTCACCCCATCTTTGAAAGGTAGTAGGGTCCCATTTGAGTATCATGATGGATACTTGCTTGTTAGGATGTGGTCTTCCATATTCTTTTGGGGAACTCATGACTTGTCATAAGTACATGGTCTGATTTAAAGTATATTCCCCCATGCCCTTGTCTTGAAACTTGCCTTTAAGCTCGCCTTGTTTTGATGTCGAAGGTTTTAACGACTCAGGATCAATGTATGCCGACGAAGGAACAGCCTCACGATTACTGGGAATGTTGGTCACAGTCTTTGATTTCAGGTTATTGCAGTATATGAATGGATTAGGATCACCGTTAACTGTTACTTCCACTCCATTATGAGGAAACTTAATGCATTGGTGATATGTGGATGAGACTGCCCTCATTTCATGAATCCAAGGGTGTCCTAGCAATATGTTGTAAGTGAGATTTAAATCTAGGACTTGACAAACCATATCCTTTGTAACTGGCCCAACTCTAAGAGGTAAGGTGACTGTGCCCTTGGATGAATTCTCTTTATCATCATATGCCTTAATGGTGATTTGATTTGTAGAATTCACAGCTTTATCAGAATATCCCAATTGTGTAATAGTGTTCAATGTGCAAATGTTTAGACCTGCTCCTCCATCTATCAGGACTCTTTTTATTCAATGTTTGTGTATGAAGGCTTCAATGTGTAATGGTGCATTATGTGGCTGACTTACGGAGGCGTCATCAGCTTCTGTGAAAGTAAGGGAATGTGGAACGGAAAGGTATCCCACTATGGCTTGAAACTAGTCCATGTTCAGATCAGTAGGAACAATAGTATCTCTCAAGATTTTGTCAAGAATGGCTTTATGTGCAGGTGATATGCATAATAACTCAAGGATTGAAATGAGTGCGGGTGTCTTCCCTAATTGTTCTACAAGGTCATACTCAGGTTTGGTTGATGAAGAAGTGGTGTTTTTAGTTGGAGCACCTTGCAAAGTAATTTTACCTCGGCGGGTTGTAACATGACACTCAGAGGTAGGTTCAGAAGAAGATCCAACACCTTTTAGGACAATCCTGGGTCTCCGAGTAGAATTCTCAGATGCTTTGTCCTTGATGATAATGGTAGAGACATAATTGTCTATTGAGATGTGATTGATGGTTGAATCATAGTTGTAAGATGCTCTGGTATAGTTGGTTTGATCCTCTGTGGCTTTAGCTTTTCCCTTGTCATGTTTTGGGAATGGTTCCTTAAACATCTCATGTTCTTGATTAGACGAATGTCCCTCAATCTCAATGTCACCTCTATCAATGAGATCTTGTATGATGTTCTTCAGTCGATGACAATTTCCTGTCTTATGACCCTTGCTCTTATGAAATTCACAATACTCATCATCGTTCCACCAATTTGGTTTAACCTTTGGTTCATATGGAGGAAAATCTGGAATAGTGACTACCTTGTTTGCCACTAGCTTCTTGAAGACTGACTCAAGTGGTTCTCCCAATGGGGTGTACTTCCTTCGTGATCTGGAAGTTGTTTGAGTATTCACTTGATTGTTTGTAGAACTTGATCCCGAAAAAATGAATTTGGGTCGCACTGTGTTGGCATCAACAACACCATCATTGACTATGTTCTTGTTTTTATTCCAAAATCTTGGCTTATCTTTTCCTTTAAAGTCATCTTTGTTTTCCTTGAATATCTTAATGACTCCTTGTTCAATTAGGACCTTCTCTATTGCTAAGCCTTTTTCAATAACGTCCTTGAAGGTGGACAAACAAGCTTTCCTTAGATCATAGCCAATGTCTTTGTTAACATTTTGGGTGAACATTTCTACCATTTGTTTTTGTGAAATTTCACAAGAGCATCTGCTGGCTAGATTTCTCCATCTTTGTAAGAATGATGCAAAAGATTCTCCCTCTTTTTGCTTGGTGTTGCACAAAGTAGTGACTGATATGTCTGTCTCTATGTTGTAGGAGAAATGTTGGTTGAATGCCTCTGCTAAGTCACCCCATGACTTAATTCCAGGTGGAAGTTGGGAGAACCATTTCATAGCTTGATCACCTAAGCTCTGTGGGAATAATCTCATCAAATATGTCTCTTCTACTACTATCTCAATGCAAGCTATGAAAAACTGTCTTATGTGTGCCTTAGGATCCCCTTTTCCTCTATACTTATCAAATTTAGGCGTCACAAAGTGTGTAGGAAAAGGAGGCATTGGAATGCTCTTGTCAAATGGATAAGGACATATGTCTCTCATTGTGTATGTTGGCTTTGGTGTATTTATGTCCTCCATTTTCTTTTGTAAGTCCCTGATTTGTTGTTCCAAATTTCTCTTAGGTGGAGATCTACTTCTTGGACCATACCCCATGCTTGAGGCACCAATTGGAGGAGGAGCATGTTGCATATATGGATGATATTGATCATACACATGTTCATATGGAGGAGGTCTATAGTAATGCTGTGTATATGAACCACTAGGTATAGATTCATGTTGAGGAACACCATATCTATTTTGTGCATGTATACCATACTCTATAGGCATGTCATGTTCTAATGTGTTGCCCCCAAATTTGACGTGGGGTTTCCTTGTGTCCAAATTTTGAGCATGCTTTTGAATATCCAATTGCTTTGGTGGTTGATCCTTAGCATTGGTATATGATTGAGCATATCTGTTTGCATAAGACTTCCATAATGGTCTACGAAGGTGAGTATCATATGCTTGACCATGTGTATGTGGGACCTTTGGTTTTTGAAGCAAAGCTGATGGTGATTCAGGTACCATATGTGGTCCTCTATTTCCTCCACTATTAGGCCTTCTTTGATCCATGTTGGAGTGAGGTTGTTGCAAAGGTCGATTTTTCATTATTTGAGACATGTCAAAATCATGAGGTATCTTGGCTCCACTTTGTGCCATCATTTGTAAGAAGTATTGTTTATCCCTCCTCATTATTTCCTTAACCAATCGATTGAAATGGGGATTCATAATGGATTCTTTCACATCTGCTGAATGTATGGAAAAGTTGTCCATATTGTCATTGTGTGTAGCATTATTGTTTGTAGTGTCCATGTTCTCAACATTTGGAATGTTTCTATAGGCATCCATGTCAGGTAATGTAGTATGATCGGAATTGAAAAAGATATCATTCTCAAACTCATAAGAACTCATGTTTGCAGACTCTTGAGCCTCTTTAGTTTCTCTCCTAGATTTTTGAAGACGGGTTTCAACCATGAACTAGGTATTGACCAAGATGTGTGAGACTAGATGAAAATGGAAAGAGGTATGGAAGACCAAGAGTTGGATGGAATGTAAATGAATCTGAAGTGTACTTGTAATGTCCAAAATGTAAGACCAAGTATGTATGTAGTAGAGTAGGTGTGACTTCCAAAGAGAGGATAGTTTCTCTTGATGAGGTAAGTTGACCTTGACTCTAAGTAAGACCAAATGAGACCCAAAGGTAAGAAACCTTGATGAGGGACCACTTAGCAAAGTGTTGTTGTATGTAATGTGTTGACAAAGTATGATGAGGACAAGCAAGTGACCTTTTGACTCAAGTTTAGACAAATGTGAATGTAATGTAAGGTGTGAAGCAATGATGGACTTTGTGAGACCCAAGATAGGTTGACTGCTAAATGAAGTCCTGGAGAAATGACCTAAGAAGCTCAAGAATTCCGAAATTGACTGTGTTTGTTTGCTGGACTATAACAATTTTTCAATTCTGAACGCAGACGCGCCTATATACTTCACAGACGCGATTTCCTAACGCAGACGCGGCTCTGTTTAACACAGACGCGTTTCTGAGATTTTTTTGCAAAGTGTAATGTTGGTTTTGTAAACACAGACGCGTTCCTGCCCTTCACAGACGCAGTTATACAACACAGACGCTATTATGTCTGACACAGACGCGTTTCTGTAAAATTTGTGCAATTTTTTCCAATCTATGAAGTCATTTTGTTGTGACCAAATCTGACTGTTTGACTATTTTTTGTGACAAGAGGACACAGTGTTGATGAAGACCCAATGTTTGCAAGTGTCTAGACTAAAAAATGACTCCAAAAAAAAAGTGTTGTTTGATGTAAAATGTTTTGCATACACTTGAAGACACAAAAGACACAATGTTTTGCTGTTTGGTCTTGAATGTTTTGAATGTTTAAAATAAGTCAAGCACAATTCTTATGGCTGGCCAAGACAATAGTTGTTGATCCCACATGGGGTTTTACCTCCGAGGCTACGCTATTCAGAGTGGATACTTAGATGCTTGACCTCATTGGCTCCACCCTCGACACTCACTTCTCAGGTCAGCCAAACATCAGTCCCCACGAAAACTCCCCGTGGCGAACTTTGTATCTCTACTAAGAACCGTATGTGTGTGGGCCGCTACCAGAGGTCCGACCTCCTACCCCAAAAACTAGAAGGATTTGGGCTTCTAAAACAAAAAGGTGCTAGTAAGGGCATCCGCTCGTGTGGCCATACATGCGGCACTTTCAGCTCTATAAATATAGAAGGCTCCCAGTCGGTAGGGGTTATGCCCTACAAATGATCAAATAAATTTGATCAAACAGGTTTATGGGGAGACATAGTGTCGATATGAACTAATCAACACACGTTATCCATAGTTTTCACCATTAATACATTTGTTTATAGTGGTTCGGAAGAGGTGGGTTTTCCTCGCTACCACTTGAGTCATTCTCTTCTCACTAGTAGTCCTAATGACCACACGGGAAGACAGGCCCTCTAAAGATTAAACAAGAGGAGCCTATTGCTCAAGACACAAAAGACAATGATTGAATTATAGTGCACCAATTGAAGTGTTTGCTAGTCTATGAAAACAAGGCACATAATAAAAATCCAAAAACCCTTGCCAAGGACCTACAACAAAGAGTTGTTAGTAGTTTGGATTGTTTCAAATGATTACTCCTTCCTGCAAGCACACAAGTTAGATAAATTTTAAACCCAAAAGACTTTGTGAAAATAGGGGCCTTCAACCAAATGATTTAACTTTCAAGACAAGCTACACCAATTTCATTAGCTAGATCTGAAAATGTTAGCTCAAAATAAACCAGATCTGAAACCCTAAATGCAAAATCCGAAAACTGAATCAATAAAGACCCAAAATTTGAAACTGGTGAACGCAGACGTGATTACCCTCAACACAGATGCGACTGGGTGACATAGACGCGGTTATGTGAGACACAGACGCGACTACAGAACGCAGACGCGTCTTCTGGACATAGACGCGACTAAAAATAGTGCAGACGCGATTTTATAACACAAATGCGCTTTCCTGGAACCTGCAAAATAGAATATTGTCAATAACACAGACACGACTCCAGATGTCACAGACGCGCCAAAAAATCAAAAACACGATCCGAAAGTGCACAGATGCGAAAATATCAAAATGCTGTCGAAAACGTCAGATCTGCAACTTCAAAATACACAATCTGCAACAAGGATGTTAAATGCAAAAGGGACAAGAGTCCCACCGGGCATGCCAAAATGTATATGGTGAAAATGGATAACAATAATAACAATATTGAAAGGCTAAATGAATTCAACCACAAAACATAGCCTAACAACAACAAAGATCCACCATAACATATGAAGATTACCTAAGACAATGCAAATCACACGAAATCACAAAGATTATACCATCACATGTCCAATAGGGTTTGGATCTCCATTCTTCCTATCTCCATTGATCTTGCTTGATATATTTGCTCTCAGATTTTATATGCACAAGAGCTCAACAAAGAACGGAATGTGGTTGCAAGTAGGATCGTAGTGTAGTCAAGTCCTTAAGATGATTCATTAGAACGAATGATTAGGGTTTGATAATGAAGGAAGCATCTCCTTATATAGAAGACACTATATGAAATGGAGGGATAAGATTGAGAGGTGTAAAAGGAGGTCGGCTATGACTAAAGGGTAGGTAGAAGAAATAATAAAATAATGAAAGGGGTAGGTAGTGTATGAATTAAGAGATGAATGACATGTGTTATGGGTAGAAAAGGTTAATGAATTAATTAAATAAATAAAGATTTATTTAATTA
Source organism: Cryptomeria japonica (assembly GCF_030272615.1). Classification (NCBI taxonomy): domain Eukaryota; kingdom Viridiplantae; phylum Streptophyta; class Pinopsida; order Cupressales; family Cupressaceae; genus Cryptomeria; species Cryptomeria japonica. The sequence goes on along the minus strand of NC_081412.1, from coordinate 240,415,464 downwards.
ATAGAAGAAGTGGGATAATTAAATAAATAAGATATTTATTTAATTTAGGAAAAAGGATAATTTAAATAAATAAATGTATTTATTTAAATGAGAAATAAGGCTAGAAGAGGATAAATGAATTAATTAAATATATAAAGATTTATTTAATTAATAGAAAAATTAAGCTTAGATAATTAAATAAATAAATTAGACATGACAATTTTAGGTGTCTACACATACATATGTAAATATATACATATGCGTATGCACACACATACGTACATGCATACATGTGTGTATGTGTATGTGTGTGTATATAATGACATGAATCATAAGTAGACCTCATAAATACAACCCATGAAAAGGGATTACAGCTCTTAGCTACATCCTACAATGGGTCATCCCTATAATGGCTAGCATACCCAATGAACACAATTGTCCCTTTAGACACACATTCATATTTTTAAATTTTATTCTTAACTATATGTTACCAATATAGCTCACTTGATAACAGCAAAGGAGAGATAATATCTATAGAAGAGAGGAAGAAAGTAAGACTGAAGAAACCTACTAGAGTAACAGTGACAGTAGAGATAGGATAGGATGGAGATGATGTACATATTCATTGAAAGAGTGCTACCCTAGGACTTTTCACAACATGACCATTCTTATCAATCCAACTCAAACATCCGTATAGCACAAATTCATCTCCCACACCTTTTTCGCCTCCACCTCCACCGTGACAATAAACTTCAGCACTTTGGGGCCGTTGGGCACCTTTGCAATCTTGGTGTGGTTGTCCAAATTCAACACAAATTTGTAAAGTTTTCGTAAAATTGTTTCAATATTTGTAAATTCTTGTATAGTTGTAGGAAATATTTTTTTGAAATTTAAGAAATATTTACAGTTTCGTTTATTTAAAAAAAAATGCTTAAATATTAAAAAAATTGTCAATATTTGTAGTATTTGTGAAAATCTACCTTTATTTGGCAAAATTTGGAATTTGCAATGAAGTTTTGACATAAAAATTGCAGAAATTCCAAGTTTATTTGCAAAGGAGTTTGTAAATTTGCAGAAGTTTGTCATCAATCTGCAAGATAAGTGTGTTTAATGTCATTGTTTGCACTCTGCAGCAATATTTTGGTCTGATTTGTGAGTTATTTGCATCGACTTGCTCATGTTTTGCTTCAATTTACGAATTGAATCATCCTTTAGTGTTAAATCGGCAAATAAAGATACATTTGGCATGAAATGTTCATGTGATCTGCATCAAATTGTTGTTTTCTAGTTCGATCTGCAAGCATTTTCCTTTCATTTTGGCGTGAACATTGGTTCTTGCTCTGGTGATATGCTTTGGCGTGAGAATTTGCAAATGTTTTGACTCATTTTGCCTCGGCCTGCTCATATGAATCCTTTTGCTGTGAAACTTCTACTCCTCTTTGGCATTGGAATGGCTGTCTTGGATCCTTGTGGTATCCTTTGCCTCTGAAAATCGATGTATGACTCCAGATCAACAGCTAGGCGCAGACGGACTTCCATATTTGGAGATAAAGCTGTTATCATTTGGCAAGAAATGAAAGGCCTTCAGTAAATTTCGAAGCATTGATGAATGTGGGAGACGATGTATCATCGTCTAACGCAGTTGTTGAGGTGATGGTTCCTGATATGCAATTTAAACGCAATTTAAACACAGTAAACATGAGCACCTCAAATTTCTGTTTAAATTGTAGAACATCAACATCACACCACCTGCACTTTGAATCCTTTGCACCTCAACAACTTCCTTATAAAACGATACATCTCTCCAAATTCAAACTCTACTTAATTTGTTTTTGAATGCTGATTAAGAATAATGAATTTATAAATTGGTCTTTAATTACTAATTAAGAATAGTCGTCAGTTTGTTCCAAAAGCAATTTTGCTTGTCACACATTATGTATTCCACCGATAACAGTCGTTTAAGGAAGTACATTGCCTGCGTTCTTTTCGTTTTTAGCTTTTTCTGGGTCGCCTAATAACATGCAAGTGTTCCTTATACCTTAAAAAGAAAACATGATATTTGCATGGTATTCCCTATTCCTACTATTTTCACGGGCGGGTTTAAACAGCATATGCTTAGTGTGGCCCCTCTTGATTGAAATCGTGTTCCAAAAGGGATTTGTAGAAAAAGCTTCAGAAACTTTCAAGCAAATGCGATTGGCATGGATAAAGTAGACTTCGCAACATTTGCGAGCATCCTGTTGGGATAAAAATCCCAACAGTCACGATCATTTGTTTTCTGAAGACTCTTCGCTTGAAGGCTCTATATGAGTATAAATATATGAGTACAATCCATGCTTGATGTAGTGTTGTATTTGCATTATTGATTAATAGAAGAACTCCCTGCGTTTCTGGTGGACGTAGCCACTTAATGGTGAACCACGTTAAACTTGTGTTTTGTGTTTATGTTATTAGCTTTCTGCTGTTTTGTATTAATTATATATCTTTCTTTGCTCGTTTGTAACTAACAATTGGTATCAGAGCTACGGTGAAATGTTGAGTAGAGATGGGATCCGATTGGGTAGTTGATCCTAGATATGGGTGCCCTTAGTTTATGTTTGATCCCGGAGCTGGGTGCTTTTATGTTATCAACAAACAGGCTAAAGATTCAGATGATGAGGCCGAATCAGATGATAAAGTCAAATTAGTCATCAAAAAATTTAATGGCAGTCTAGACTCGATAGAGAGTGATGTCCAAGTGGAGGTTGAAACCAAACGACATTGGTGGGATGGCTAGGAAAAGGAGGAGACTTCGGCTGAAGAAGAAGAGGGTTGTTGTATTCGTTGTTTGAAGAAGAAGAGACTGGTTTGTTTGCCTTCCAAGATGAGGAAGATGCCTCTCAGGGTGAGGAGGATGCAGTCTCGGAACTGGTGAATGAACATGACCCTGAAGAAGTTGAGACCTACAGCTTGAAAGATTACCTATACGAGTGAGTTGAGAAACTGCGGGAGGAAAATTTTATTCTCGCAGAGCGAATATGCCATATGGAAGATGAAATGGCAGAATTGAGAGAGCAATTTACAAAAGAGTGGGAGTTTTTTGTAGAAAAAAGAAATGAAGAGCTGAAAAAGGAATTGGCTGCCCCTCAATACAATTTTTGTAGAGACGATTTTGCCCATGTCATAGACAAATATGTACAAGCCTGGGGAGCTCGTTCTATTGAATGATGAGAGGCTGGGATGCTGGTGGCACGAGGGGATACCCGCGGATGGCCCATAACAAGAAGAATTTTCTGCAAAGGCCACTAATGACATGTCACTATTTGAAGGGATTCCTTGGTTGAAGGAGGACCAAGAGGGGAGTCCAAACGACAACATCGTGGAAACCATGTTGGGCATTAATAATTGCCTATTCACTTTAAGGGAGCCCATAGGGCTTGCAAATATGGATTCGAGAGAGTCCATTCTGGCCAAAGTGGATAGAGACGTCTCCAGAAGTTTTCCTTGTTTGGAATCTAATTACTATGTTTTGCCTTACTTGAATTTTCCATCCCTGCGTAGAGAGTAGGGGGATACCGATTTGGTTTCTCAGGAATATGATAAGTCTTTGTACATGTTTGTGTTTATGGTGAAAATGGATAACAACAATAACGATATTGAAAGGCTAAATGAATTCAACCACAAAACCCTAGCCTAACAACAACAAAGATCCACCATAACATATGAAGATTACCTAAGACAATGCAAATCAAATGAAATCACAAAGATTATACCATCACATGTTCAATAGGGTTTGGATCTCCATTCTTCCTATCTCCATTGATCTTGCTTGATATATTTGCTCTCAGATTTTATGTGCACAAGAGCTCAACAAAGAACGGAATGTGGTTGCAAGTAGGATTGCATATGCAAAGTAGTCAATTGATCAAGTGGTTAGAATGATTGATTAGGTAGGGTTTGATAATGAAGGAAGCATCTCCTTAAATAGAAGACACTATAAGAAATGGAGGGATAAGATTGAGAGGTGTAAAAGGAGGTCGACTATGATTAGAGGGTAGGTAGAGAAAATAATAAAATAATGAAAGGGGTAGGTAGTGTATGAATTAAGAGATGAATGACATGTGTCATGGATAGAAAAGGCTAATGAATTAATTAAATAAATAAAGATTTATTTAATTAATAGAAGAAGTGGGATAATTAAATAAATAAGATATTTATTTAATTTAGGAAAAAGGAAAATTTAAATAAATAAATGTATTTATTTAAATGAGAAATAAGGCTAGAAGAGGATAAATGAATTAATTAAATAAATAAAGATTTATTTAATTAATAGAAGAATTAAGCTTAGATAATTAAATAAATAAAATATTTATTTAATTAAACTGGACAATTTTGGGTGTCTGCAGTTTGAAATGGAGAACGTGGAGGTTACCGATTTCATGTTAGATGAAAAATTGCAAGGGGCATAGATGGAGCCCTTATCTCCGATTGTTGTTGATGCCATTGTCAGACTTGGCTGGAAAAGTGAAGACTTAGCTTTGCATGGGTTTGAGCATATTTTCGATGACTTGCCCTATTTCCGTGGTAAAACATCTTTGCGAGTGTTGTCTTCTAGTCAAAACCAATTTTTTTCAAACACGGGAGAATCCTCAAGCAAATTGGTAGGGGTAGATATTACTCTCAATGTGAAGTGTTCAAGCAAAGTCTCCCTAATTCCAGCAACTAAAGTGGAATTAGTTGCCGAAGAAAGGACAGAAGCACCAAAGGAAAGAAATGGAGGAATCCATGGAAAATTAAATAAAGTGATTCTAGCCTATAGTGATTTACTAGACATGTCTATGATTCTTCCTTGGCTGAGGAAAAACTCTGGCTATGATGTCATCTATTTTACTGGAGATATTGGCCAGGGGCTTGGTGAGAATGAATGGACTTGTAATGGAGAAATTTTTTTCTCTAAAAATTTGAAAAATTGTGGAGAGTTTGTGAATATTTTTAGAAGAGTGAGCAAAGATTTAATCTCTGGTCTCCTTGGTGACATCAAGTCTACTATTAGAGACACCACCTCTTTGATACGTTGTGTTCAGTTGAGTCCTCATGAGTTCAACAATCTATATGTCTCCATAGATGATCATGGTTGTATGTGGTGTGATAATAACTGATGCCTCTTTGCCTTCGGATATCTGGCTATCATTTTAGAGTATCTCACCGCTGAGGTTCTCCAGTTGGCTATTAGAAATGATGAAGAGTTGCCACATATGGGTGGGTTGGACACCAATCCCACGGAGGATGTTCCTAGATATGGATTACCGTTGTGTGAAGTAGTTCGAGTAGATGTTTTGACAAGAGAATTATTAACTCCAATTTGAGTTGGAAAAGGCTTATCCGCAGTGTCTATGAGAAAAATTTGGTAAATTAAAGTCTTTGATGCACTTGATTGCGAGGTGAAGAATTAGAAATGCAGGGAATGTTGAGGCATGGCTGTGCTGGTTGAGCTTCAAGTGGGAAATTGTTGGGATGTGAAGCCCAACAGTCACGACCATTTATCTTCTGGAGACTCTTTGCTTGAAGGCTCTATATGAGTATAAATATATGAGTACAGTCCATGCTTAATGTAGTGTTGTATTTGCATTATTGATTAATAGAAGAACTCCCTACATTTCTAGTGGACGTAGCCACTTAGTGGTGAACCACATTAAACTTGTGTTTTGTGTATATGTTATTATCTTTCTGTTGTTTTGTATTAATTATATATCTTTCTTTGCTCATTTATAACTAACAGATCCTCCCTGCCTATGCCAAAATGGAAGCTTTGGAACATGATATGGACATTGGACAACCATCAAACCATAAAGGATAGAGTAGTTTTGTCAGATGCATGGGCATCCATCAAAGCATAATAAAAGGGGGGTTTTGTCAGATATTATCATTGGAAATTCTCTAGTAGACAAATATGGAAAATGTGGAAACATAAACAAGGCATGTAAACTGTTTGACAAAATACCTCAAAGAAATGTGGTCTCAGGGAATGCATTGTTTGTGTTACATGTACATGCATCGATGAAGGTTTGTGAGTTGTACATACTGAAATCACATGGTTAACCCTTACTGCATTACACCTACAACTGATATTATTTGTGCATGCTTGACCTACTTTCTCATGTTGACATTATCATCAAGATGCCAGTTTCCTTGTTGCCTACAAATCACATTTTTACAGCTATGTTACTTTTTATTTGGATCGTTTTCAAACATCTATGCAAAAGTGGGTAGGTGTTGTAAGCAAATGGTAAGAAGATTTATGAAAGATAAGGAATTAAAAAACCCCTAGGAGACAGATGACATTCACAAGAACAGTAAATCTATGCAGAGTTGGAGAAATTGGCTTGGGAGATGAATGCAGTAGGATATTTTTCAGATATAAGACATTTAGTGGTGTGGAAGGGGGGGGGGGAATTATCTCTCTATCACCATAATGAAAAAGTTGTCACCAAAACAATTATTACACTTCTAAAGAACTATAGAATATGTGTTAATTGTTACATTGCAAGGAACTATGGAATATGTGTTAATTGTCACATTCCAATGAAATTTATTTTCAAGATTGTTGTAATTCTTACTTCAGCTCAAGTGTAGGGGCACCTTCAGGGGTGTATTCACTAATTTTTCCTTTTTCATGAGAGGATATCTAGGGGCCTCTAGGACTGGAAGAATGACCCCATCACCCTCTCCCCAGAAAGCTACAAGTAACTTATGCTATGCCAAGGATTTCTACATCATCTCATAAGAACCTTATGGTGAGTATCTTGGGGGGAAAACCGACTATCCCCTTGCATTCAAGTTATCACAATGTTCGATAAAAAAAGGGTGGGCCACTACTCTAAGGTGTCTAGTGGGGGAACTTCAATGGTCCTTGGTGCCTATCAATGTGGCATTGATCCACTTAAGAATATATCTCAGTCCTCATAAAGAGGATTTTTACGCATCTTAGACAAGTGTGGATACTAAGGGAACCATCGGATAGGCCAAATTCACCAAGTCATCGTGGCTTTCGCCTAATGTATTAATTTATATAGCGGGCTGAAGAAGTACCGCTTGGGTCATTCCCCTCTCACCTGGCCTTATGGGCTTCTCAAGAGGGCAAGCCCTTCTACCTAAAAACAAGATGATAACAATTTCTCTTACACCCAACGCCCAATGGAAGATGAGGGAAGTTCAGATACTTTTGTATCATCTTTAGTGTTCTATCTAAATACCAAGCATGTCAAAGGAACGAGACACTTCAAACAAGTTAATTAACCCCAAAATGAAATAAAGATGTGAGCCTAATTAAACTAGAAAGGAAAAACAAACAAACATGTAGACAAATTTTCTAACATTATTTAAAAGAAGAAGATGGGTAAAAACTCAATGCTGTCACTTTTATTCAATTTAATATTTTGCTATCAAATTACACACATAATATAAATATTAAAATATCATTATTATTAATAGGATTCTCTCCCTCAATGGATGGGTAAGCCTAAGATTAGAGGATGAGAACTCCTCGAAGATTCAATCAGCCCTCCCTAACTTAATCGGATCGGAATTCTCCCCGGGGCTTGATTGGACCCTTCCTACTAAATCTTGTCTTGTTTTCCTTTGATCCTTTATTTCATAATCCTTCCATATTGAAATTAACATAAAAAAATATTAAATTAAATAAAAAATACCTTTTAAAAGTCATCAACAAAAATACATCCAAATGGCCTTCAAATTAACCCTGATAACCTAGTCGATTGATTTTGTAAATAAGACAAAAAAAAACACAAAAAAGTCACTTTTTGTCCCTTGGTCAAGTGGGGGACCAAACTTGGCGCCAATTAGTTCGGTTGGACTTAGTATGACTGAACTAGTCGAGGTGTCATGTGATGTGGCACCAAAATGTCAGAAAACTACGCATTTCAACAAATTTGAACTTCTACCCTATTTTTTTCAGCCATAATTTTTTTTTACAAAAATAGAAAAATACCCATTTGCAAAGCTCGAAATCACAAATCTGGTCATATAATTTTTTAAGTATTTTGATTATTTTTAATATTTTTTATTAATTAAACATTGCGAGTAGCTTTTTAAAGTTAAAGAAGAGGTTGATTAAATTTTTTTTTAAAATACTAAATGTTATTTAAAAAAATATTTTTCATTAAATGAGAGAATCTTCTCTAAAAAGGTTTTTTTTTTTTTTTGGTGAATGATAAATTTAGTAGTCAAAAGGTGATGTCGAATGAAAACTGTCAAATTTAGCTATGTTGGACTTCAAAATATTATAACGAGAAAAATATACATCAAAATTATTATTATTATTTTTAACACTGCATATATATATTCTCTATTTGGAAAAAAAAATTTAAAAATAAGTCCGTTTTCATATTTTTTGGTGACACTAACTAGAACCCCTGATTTTTTAGCATTTATTAGCAATGAAAAATCTGTCTTTGGATTTATAAAAAAAATATCAATTTTTTTCCAAAAAAATTTAAAAAATAATAGACATAAATTTCATTAATATTTCTACATTTGATCAGTTTACATTATTTCAAAATTCAATTTATAAATGTCACTTTTATGCGGTCGAAGTTAAACATTTTTAGATGTGTTGGCCGGTTCCATTATAAAAGTGTGACACAGGTTTATGCGTTAACCCAGTTCCATTGTATGAATATTTCAGACATTGGTGATAGGTTGAAGGAACCGCTTTCATTGCATGAATCCGTGGATGACCTAGAATCATAGTGTAGGGGAGATTCAGATCTAGCACTTACAGCAAAGTGTTCCTTGTTGTTGGACCTACTATGATAGGCAAGGCAATCACTTCTTTAGATGGTCGTTCAACTTCAAGATATGCTTTTATTGTTATCTTCCTTGAAGGATCTATGTCATTTTTAGAGTAACCAAGGCCAATTATGACTCTCATAGTGCATATATTTAGGCCTACTCCACCGTCATCAAAACTCGTTTGATTTTGCAATTATGGACGAACACTTCGAGATAGAGGGGATCATTATGATGGGTTTTATCGCAAGGTATATCTTTGTCTGAAAAGGCAACATGTTGGGAAGTCGCAAGATGTCCTATCCTATCTTGAAATTGGTCAACAACAATATCAGTAGGTACCATTGACTCGGTCAGGGATTTGTCTAGGACAACATGATGCATGGGAGACATTTTTAACAACACAAGGATCGAAATTTGTGCATGTGTTTTTCCCAAATGGTCAAGGATATTGTATTGGCTTGGTGAGGTTGGTTTAAAAGGATTGGAAGGTGTTCCTTTTAAGACTATTTTGGACCGGTGAATGGTTAGTACTACACATGAGGAATCTTGTTCTTTTATTCTTATGGTTGACACACACTCATCTTACGAACTAAAGAAATTAATGACATTGTTGTGACTTGTGTTGGAGTAATTCAGATTGCCTTTTTTATTTGAATTTGAAGAGAAGGCCTTTCCCTTGTCATGATCAAGTAAGGGAGTCTTGAAAATTGTATAATCAGCATTAGAAGTTCCAATAGATGAATCTACCTCAATCACACCCTCATCGAGCAAATCTTGAATAAGATGTTTCAATTGAAAACATGTCGCAGTTTTATGTCCCTTAGACCAATGATATTCGCAATATGCATTATCATTCCACCAATGTGGTTTTGTTGGTGGCTCCTCTTTGATATCCAAAAACTTAATGAAATTAGCCTGAACAATTATTTCATGACTGATTCAATCGGCTCTCTCAATGGCGTAAACTATCAGGGAGACCCATCTCTTGATCTGAAAGGTCTATGTTGTTGACCTTGTTGTTGACCTTGCTATTGTTGATTATGCTATTGATTTTGTGGTTGTTGGATAATGTTACTTGTTTGATTATGCATCTATTGAGTCTGTTGGGAAGCTTGAGTATTAAAATAACTTGATCTTTTTATAAAAAACTTAGGATGATTCATGCTTATTGTCCTTGCATCGACCACACCGTCATTGGTGGCATTCTTGTTCTTGGACCAAAATTTATTCTTGTCACTTGAGTTGTTTGAATTGTTATTGTCTTTGTTGATCTTGATTACTCCCTTGGTGACAAGAGCGTTCTCAATGTTCATTCTATTTTTAATGAGATTCTCAATGGTACTTGGACTTTTTAATTTTAGCCCATACATCATTTCCAGTACCAAATTTTGAATGAACAAGTTAGCTTGTTGTTTCTCAAGTGTGTCAAGAGAACATCGACTGACCAGGCTTCACCATCTTTATAGGAAAGTTATCAAAGGTTCCCTTGGCTTTTGCTTTGTGTTACATAAATTTGACATGGTTATCTCATTGTCGATGTTGAATGTGTAATGAAAAATGAATTTCTCATACAATTCATTCCAAGATTTTATATTCCCCGACAAATGTGCATACCAATCTATAGCTTGTCCCATGAGATTGCGCAGGAAAAGACACATCAAATATGTCTCATCATAAGTCACTTCAGTGCATGCTGCATAAAAATCTCAAATATGATCTTTTGGATTACCCTTTCTCTTGTATTTCTCAAAATTTGGTGCTTCAAAGTGCTTAGGGAAGGGAGGCATGTATAAACTTTTATAAAATGGATTAGGACATAAGTCCTGCTCTGTATATAACTTCTTTGTACTTTTGGTTTGTAATACCTCTATTTGTCATTGCATCTTTTCAATTTGTTGCGCCAATACATTTGATTGCAAAGGCTTTTTAGGGTCATCATTCATCCCTAGATATCCTTGTTTTCGATATATAGTACTTCCAAATGGTTGTTGATGTTCAGAAATCATTGTCTTTGGCGTCTCTGGCATATATTCATTTTTATATTGCTCGTATTGTTGAGGCACTACCATGCTTTGGTACTGAGTATTTTGTTGTGCCGATTGAGATGGAGTTTCCATCTGCATCTATGGTTGATATTGCACTTAAAGTTGTTGAAATTGCATTTGTGGTTGGTAATGCACATTTTCCTGTTGTTGTTGTTGTTGTTGTTGTTGTTGTTGTTGTTGTTGTTGTTGTTGTTGTTGTTGTTGTTGGGGCATATAATAGCTCACTTTCCCTTGTTGCACATATTGAGGTACATACTATTATTAATACTGATGTTGTTGACTTTGGTTCAGAATTTGTTGATTTTGTGTCATTTGTTGTTGTCTTGATGCAAACCCCATTAATTTCAAAAATCTTTGCTTATGCACTATAAGTTTTTTCACTTTTACATGTGGAATGGCACTTGCATTTACTTGCTGTGAAGTTTGTCCAAACGATTTTTGTTGTTGCAAGTTTGTATTTACTTGTAGTGGCACAAAAGGCACTATTGTTTTTTTTTAAGTATAATATTGTCGTTGTGCATTACACGTTTGCATATTCGATGGCACTTGTTGTGCATTTTTTAATTGTTTCAATATTTGTTGTGGTTGTGTGACACTATTTGTTCTTTTTGTTGTCATAATGTAAGATCTTGTTGACAAATTTTATCATTTGTGAATGCATATTTGTCACATGTACTGAACTTGATTGCACATAAGTCTTTTGTTGCATCATTGAATTGGTTTATACATCAGTAATGTTTGGCATTCCAGACGTAAAATGCTCTTGCTTTTGTGATTGTGACCCACTTTGAAGAACTTGTGATGTCTTTGGATATGTCACATTTGCCAATGTTTTTTCCATTACCATTTGACCTTGTGGAAATGATGTGGTGTCATATAACGTATTATTAACCGCCTCAAACATTGATTTTAGTGGAACACTCACACTCAAGGATTTAGAGACACTCTTCTCAAGTAGTGTGGTTGGTAATTCCTATTGTGCATTCATTTCATCTAGATAAAGTTCAAAGCTCAAAAGATTATCAACATCATGTTGTATTTGTAGATTAGTTTGATCATTCGAGGTGGTGGCAGTATCAATCATACTTCTATACTTGTTGGGAAATAATATATACACTGTTCAAGAAAATTTTCACTTTCTTTTCCATTTTTGGATTTCTAGCAAACATTTTGACATCATCTACATCAACAAAATCTAATGAGGAATCTGATGGATTATTTGGATCCATTTCTTGTTGAAGTCTTGGTTTGACCCAATTCCTTGTATAAGGTTTTATTTCTCATATGACATTGGAGGTTGCATGTCATGTTGCAAGTTTAATTGATTGAAATTGAATGGATAACTCCCTGATGGTGTTGGTGGAACACTTCCAAATCCTGGTTTCATTGGCACAAATATGGGTTCATAATATGGAGGTGGTCCTAATTGTACTATCTCATATTATGGTGTTGTGCTACTTGATGAACCCACATTTGGATCAAGTGATTGAGTATGATATTGTTGTATTTTCATGTTTTGTGTTTTATCCATTGGGAAGGACACAAGTTGATACATTGATTCATGTGATTTCTTGGACTTAGACCCTGTTTCAACAGGCATTTCACTATGCAATGTATGTAACTAAGGCAGCCTAGATGATTGACAATGCAACTTATGCTTTTTGGTCTTTTTGAATTTTTGGAATGACAATGAGATGCAACTAAATGCAATTTTAAGAAAATGCAAATGTGACCTTGCTTTGAGCTTTTGAATTTTTGGGGTTTGATAATGTTATGCAACTGAATGCAAGTTTGGGATATTATTAATGCAATCTATGTTTTGGACTTTTTGAAATTAGGATTTTTGGGAATGATATGCAACTAAATGCAACCTTAGAAAATGATAATGGAACCTAGGGTAAAAGTGCAACCTATTTTTTTGTTATTTATTAATTTTGGACAAATCTTTGAAATGCAACTCTAAAGATGTGACCCTTGGGAAATTGAAATTAATCCTAGACCTTAAAAGGACAAAGGACCAAATGATGATAGGACAAATTAACAATGTCTCACCTATACACTTGGATACTAAACTAGGTTTGACAAATGATGTTGATGACAAAAGGATAAAATGTTGATCAAGGTCAAGACTTTCTAACAACAACTTAGGGTATGATGTAAATTTTTGATTTTTCAAGTTTTACAAAACCTAACTTTGAGACTAATATGCAAGAGGACAAATGATAATGAAAAGACCTAAGGATATGATATGATATCAAGATATAATATGATCTAAGGATATGATATGTTATGACAAAATGATACCAACCAAGGACATGAATACAAATGTTTGACAATGTCAACCTAAGACAAGACCTAGGTTTGAAGTATGCAATGATAAAGCCAATGTGATATGGATATGTGAGGACCAATGAATTTGGAATATGCAAAATGCAACCTAAGCCAAGACCTAATTTTGGGAGAACAATGATAATGCAATGAATAATTGGCAAAATGACTCTAAACCTAAGTGCAAGAGAGGATAAATGACTAAGCAATGGACCTAATATGAAAAGGAGATTAATGTATGCCTTAAGACCTAAGTTTGGATTATGAAAAACCTAACTCTAACTGACATGAATTTTGAAACAAGGATATGGAATGTTTTGACAAGCCATGTTCATAAAATGTTTTTTGAATGTTGGATGGATACTTTGAAATGTTTTGGACCAAGTTTGACTTTGTTTGGACACTTGTTTGTTTTGAGAACCAAAGTTGATTATGACCGCTTGTGAAGATTGTTTTGTTTGCCACTGTTTGATGTGTTGATTATGTCCTTTGTTTATGAATCACTTTAACAAGCACAAAAGACAAAAATTTTGTTTGACTTTTGAAAGAAGACACTCATGCACATTCAACAACAAATCTTAAGGCTTGCCAGGACAATACTTGTTGAATCCCCTTACCTAGAATACCACATTCAACTAGATAGTTAGAAGCTTGGTAGCACTGGCTCCCCTCCATGACACTCACTTCTTCGAGCATACCAAGATTCAAATTCCTTGGGTCATCACTTCCCAAGAAATTTACTATCTCTAATTGAAGGGCGCATGAGGGGTTTCTTTGTCATGCATGTATCACAATTCCTAAGTCAACAAATAGAAAGGTTTTGGGTCTCTAAGAACAAGGGGTTGTAGTCAAGGCATTCGTTCGAGTAGCCATAATTAGCAGTATTTTCCACTCTGTTAAAGGAAGCCTCCTAGCCTATAGAGGTTACACTCTAAAGGTTTTTACGTGTCACACGGGCACTAAGGAAGACATAAAGTCGTTATGGAAGCATGCAAAACTTGTCACTTGCAACTTTCATCACAAATGAATTTGTTTATATTGGTTCGAAAGGGCTTGGCTTCAACCTGTTGCCACTTCGGTCGTTCCCTCTCACCTGGCCTTATGGGCTCCTTGGGAGGCATTCCCTCTAAAGGTTAACACACACACAAAATGAAATAAGAAATAGAAAACATGGTGTTCTTTATCCTTTAGGAAATTGAAGTGTGCACTAATCTAGAAAACACAAATACTCTATTTTTTATAAGATTCTTTGGTCACACCTTGCAATCAATTAGTAGATTCAAGGGATTATGGTCTTCGACACATGGAAATAGATGCCCTAACAAGGGAACCTTCCCAAATATGACATTCAAGTTGTCTTTTACCTGCATATTGAACCTACAAAAATAAAGTTTCTTTAAATGTATATAAGCTGCAACATATGGGGGAAAATTACTCATGCTAGAAAAATATTTCTCATGGTAAACAACGGATTTTGTTATTCTTAATGCAGGATATGTTCATGTTAGGTACATAGGAGTGTAATACCCTAAAATTGGTCATCTAAACCATGGGCCCCTAATCTCAACAACATCACCAAGGTCCTAGCCAAAGGCAATTAAATTAATCTTGAGCACATTATTAATTCTTTAATTATCAAAAATCACATGGCAAATCAACTACTCAATATTAATTAAATATTTATTTAATTAATTGAATCATTTCCAATAATATCATTTTGATCAATTATCCCATTTCAATTTATTAAATATCCCTGCATATTTAATTAATTAATAAATTTGCCATTCAATCATGCAAAAAGGATTAATTTATTACAAAAGAAGGATTAATTTATTACAAAGAGTTGAATTGAAAATAAAACAAAAAAAAAGAATTGAATTGAGAGAGAAATCAAACTTGAGATATTTTTTTTTTTTCTAAATTTAAAACTTGAAATCAGAAAATCAATTTAATTGAATTATGGAATTATTCTCTAAAATTGGAAGTCAGCTTTTCAGAAAAAGAAGTTCAGTTGCATTGAAAAGACTCTTTTCTTTAATAAATTAAAGAATTATCTATTTTTATTCTATATGCATGGAATTAATTTATTATTATTTCCCAATGCAACTTGGACTTCTAATTTGAATGCATTTCAATTAAATAATAATTGGAATCTATCTCAAGGTTAACTAAACATGATTTCTCAATTATTTTCAATTAATCCTAAATTGAGTTTTTTCTCTTGTGATTCTCTATAAATTTAGTTTTCAACTCTCATTCCAATTCATCCTAGAGATTTTTGAGAACACGCTTGGAGATTATTATCATGCTAATTTCGCCCTGGAGTCATTGAAGATTATTGTGCTTTTTAGATTATTTGCATCCATTTTCAACTCATTATTGCTTGCATCCATTGTTCCTTGAATTGATTATTATTGCTTGAATTATTCATCCATCTTGCATCCATATAGCTTAATATCATATAGATTAAATCCTTCGTCTTGGTGTAGTCTAGTCACTGGTATTGCTTATAAAAATCTGAGAGCAATCTTATACTCGCATCTTTTAGAAGGCAATTGGTCGCTTTGCTATGGTTTATTTCTTATTCATTATTGATTACTAACCATGCATATAATGGCTTAATTGAAGTGTTGTGCTTGCAGCTACAGGTTCATTTTTTCACACACACATCTCTGGTGCCCATCGTGGGGCCCAAAGGACTACATTTTTTCGGCCTCCAAGACTGATTGCTTTTTTTTTTCTTATTTTCCAGGTTTCAGATTTTTTGATTTTTCGTCCGTACATCTCGTACGATAATTTTTACAGGCTAAAATGACAAACTACAGGTGTCGCACGAATTACAAATATCCTATCATACGAGCAGATCCTCTATCGTACGAGCAAACCCTCTGTCGTATGAGCAGAAATCCTTTGTTGTATGAGCAGAAATCATTAGCAATCTTATTTCATACGATACTGCATCATGTCTCATATGAGTCAAGTGTCTGTCGTACAATTCTGTATTTTCTGGTAAAAGAGGCAAATTTCATAATTTTCTCATTTCTGATTAATTATTCTGATGACTAACCCTGACTATTTATCTGTCTATCTCAGAATTTTTCATAGCCTAACTAATTTTTGCAAGACGCTTGTCGAAGAATATGATTGTCACACAAAGACAATATGACTATTGATTCGTTGTCTTTGCAGGTTGCCTAAGGAGAATCGACTAAACATCGTGTACTCTTTAAATTCATTTTTAGGAACCTAACTTGCTATCTGGTTAAAGAACAAATTTGTCTTTCATGCTTTTAGAAGATTCTGAGAGGTAGGAGAGTATTCTCTTGTCTTTTTCTAGACAATCAGAAATCCAGACCCTTGAAGCTTTTTCTTTGTTTGAGATTTGTACATATTTAGCAGGCCTGCCCTCCCGAGGGGTTGAAAAACTCTTAAAGTGGTTATGACCGGTGTGAGGGGAACGATCTAAGTGGGAACGACTAGATGCCAAGTACTCCAACCCACTATAAAATAAACATGGTTTGATGAAAATCAAGTCAACGTCAGTGCTCGGGAATAGCTCTCCTTCATACCTTTGAGTATATTAAACCTTGGTTTTCAAGGCTGGGAAACCTCTTAATTGATTTTATATCTCAACACACTGAACGGATCCCTAACTAAATCCAATTTAAAATTAGAAGCTACCTGTTTCATCTCCGAAAGGGGGATAATCTTTGTGCAAGAGAGATAGTAACTCTCCCAAGATACTTGTCATTTCGTGCCCCCATTAGCATTTGGAGTCAGATAATACGGCGTTGAGAATCCATTGTGTGAGACTCCACAGCCGTATTCTGATTAGCTATTGGGTGTGTACTTGAGTCTACAAGCAAAGGTTTTCTTTCCTCACCAAATTCCTTAGGGATTGCATGTTGTGATTGGAGTCACTTTACATACTACTTGTTTTCTATGTTTTCATCCCTGAAACAAAAATTGAAATACCAAAAATTAGTGAAGACCAGAAACAAACTCAGTGAGTCAAAACTCTGTCCGTGTCAGAAACTAGTTCATTCACGAGTCGAAACTCTATCCGTTTTAGAAACTAGTTCATTCATAAGTCAAAACTCTGTCTGTGTCAGAAACTAGTCCATTCCTAAGTCAAAACTTTGTCCATGTTAGAAACTAGTCCATTCCTAAGTCGAAACTCTGTCCGTGTCAGAAACTAGTCCATCCTAAGTCAAAGCTCTTTCCATGTCAGAAAACTAGTCCATTTTAAGTCGAAACTCTGTCCGAGTCAAAAACTAGTCTATCCTGGTCAAAAATCAGTCCATCTCGGAATTGGTCATACTCAGTTATCATACTCAGCAATAAGAAAAACTCAAAATTCCTAGGCTCTGTCCTATGAACAGCCATACAAGTCTGATAATTCATCGTCCTATAACACATCCTGTGTAATACGATTTTTCTAGTTTGTCATCCTAGATATAATCTTGTGTCGTACGAGTTATTTTATTCTATCATCTAGCTCTGTATCTTGTCTCATATGAGACAAAATTGCCCTCAGTCTTTTGTCATCCTGCACATACCCATTTGTCGTACAGTACAAGGAAGCAACCCATATGAAATAGAACTATTGTCGTCCTATAGCTGCTAAATTGTCATTCGGTCCAAAAAATACTATCGTATGAGTCTCTGGTTTTGTCAGAACAGAATAGTCAAACTTGCCTAAAAATATCTTATAGCAAACATAATACTGGTTATCATTTTCCTGAGCATAAATAGATCAAGACAGTGTACCTCTGCCATTTGCATTGCATGATTTGGTCGATCACCTTTCAGCTAGTCCAATCAAACTACCTATCAAATTTTAGTCACTTAGATAACGTCTTATACAGGATAGATCATTCTTGAAACCAGACTGAATCTTACACTACGCTTAGAATCAACTTAGATAATGTCTTAGACAGGATAGATCATTCTTGAAATCAGACTAGATCTCGGTTGTTTCTCCTAAACAATACTCTAAATAGAACAACTATCTCTGAAATTGATCTTGACCTCTGCATCACAAAATGACTTTAGGTCACACTAATCCATAAAAATGCCTATTCAAACTAGGAGTTCTTGTAAGAAACAAGCCAAAGGCAAAGAACAAACCTTCACCTATCAAGATAATCCATTCTACGTGAAGGATCCACTCACCAACATGCCGTCGTCATCGGGCGGACCAATTTTTGATGAACCGAAATCTCCCACTATACATGAGACAGAATACAATGATGGAAACAAAAATGACTGTAATATTCTTGAAAATCATAATGACTCCTCATCATCAAGTGAGATTGACGAAGACACTGAACCTCCAAAAAAAGAAATCCTTGACTGTCAGAAAGATAAAGACTTTAGAAAAATGATGAAAACAATCATGACCCGAGAGAAGGAAGACTATTTCTTAGAACTAGTAAAACAAGGTGCCAAACTTCCTATTGGATATTATGTTCAGACACTTGTTACTAAAAGGGAAGATTCACCTATAATCATAGTACACAAATAGTTACTAGCTTTGCAGATGGAGGTCACAAAACTGAAGAATAAGGACAAGTCCCCGAAACAATATTCGCTGGAAACAATATGTCCCTTTCCATTTGACAAGAATCTACACATGCCTCCATTTCCTTCATGAGTGGAAATCCCAAAATTTGACAAATATGACGGTACTTTAGATCCTCAAGATCATGTTAGGGAATTTAGGGCTGCTTGTATGGAATTCATGCACAATCAAACGTACCTCATGTGTCTCTTCCCAAGGAGTTTAGGGGGTCAAGCAATGGAATGGTTCTCAAGTCTACCCAAAGGAATAAAAACATTTGAAGAACTAATCCAACTATTTTTACAACAATACTCATACAACATTCAACATTTTGTTACTATGATCAATCTTTGTAATACTCAACAGAAAACAAGGGAACCTCTTCTTACTTTTCTCCAATGCTAGAGAAAGATGTTCTCTATGTACCCATGACCTATTCCAGACTTTGAAAAAATGGATATATTTGTCAATAACTTAGTCCCTGAACTAAAATATAGCATACTAATGCAAGTACACCCATCATTTAACAAAATGGTAGATAATGCCATTCGAATGGAGGATGTGCTCATAAAGAAGGGAGATATCACACCTTGGAAAGAAACACAAACAGGATCTAGCTCTAAAGAGAAGAACAAGTATTGGAAATTTTCCAAAGATAACAATAAGAATGTTGTTGATGATGGAGTAGTAGACACTGTCAAAACCAACTCAAAATCCACAATATTCAACTTGGCTAGTGGTACACAAGCACTTAAAGCTGTTGAGATTGCAGTAGAGAATCCGCCAAAGAAAACAAAGGAATGGTTCAAAGAAAAGCCTTGGCTTTCCAAACCTAAGCGTGATTTTACTCCTCTTGAAGAATCATATGAATCTGCTTTCAAAACTCTATTGGCAAACAGCTTGATAACACTACCAGATAACTCCAGACCATATGATCCAGATGTCAAACCAAGATGGTGGAGAGAAAATGAATATTGTGACTTCCATCGAAATAAGGGTCATAACATAAACAATTGCATGAAGCTAAAAAATGAGATTCAGGATCTCATAGACGCTGGTAAAGTTGTTGTTGGGAATCATCCAACCAATCCTGATCATAAAGCATTTAAAGACCCTTTGCCTGCTTACGAACAAGGTGATTCCCAAAGACCAAAGGAGGTGCCAAGGTAAATTATACTTATGCCAGCCAGGACAACGTTATCAACATGATTGAACCTTCACACTCGGAATATTGCAATGTGATTATAGTTCAAGATAAACCAAATGAATCATGATATGCAAGAGCTCTGACCCGATCTCAAAAGAAAGTTACCCTCCAAGGAGCTAGTTCTTCCAACCTGGCTCAAGAAACGTCAAATCCAACAGCCTTGCCAAACAAACAAAAGGAATCAACCTTGGACAAATTTAAAAGATTAACCTCATCATCATCCTCTGGATACAGCGTGGTTGAACAGTTAAAAAGGACAAATGCTCAAATTTCAATTTTTGAATTGCTACAGCTCTCATCTACTCACAAGGAAATCCTAGACAAAGCATTGCTCACTACCAATGTTCCAAAAGATTTAGACATTGATCGGTTTCAGTCTATGGTGGGTCATCTGACTTCACCTCACTATTTGACCTTCTCTGAAGAAGATGAAAATTCATTAAATCATCCACATAACCAGCCATTGCATATTGAAGCCATGATCCACAAACATAGAGTTAAACGTGTTTTGATAAATGGAGGCGCGGGGTTGAATATCTGTACTTATCATCTGCTTACACAACTAGGATTCTCTGAAAATGTCATTGATCCAGGCAAGAAAATAACAATTAAAGCCTATGATGAAGAAGAGAGGACCTCCAAAGGTCTAGTATCATTACCAATCAGAGTGGGACCAGTAGAGAGAGATGTCCTTTTCTAGGTTCTCGATATTCCATTGTCATACAATATATTACTGGGCAAGTCATGGATTCATGAAATGAAGGCAGTACCATCAACATATCACCAATGCTTAAAGTTTCCTTATAATGGAGATGAAGTCAGTATTCTTGCTGATCCAAATGTCATCTGTAATGCATTGACAAAAGGTGTAGATACTTTTGTGCCTCATAATAGGGCAGCCTCTCCAAATGAAGATCCGGAAACATTGATGAAAGACTTAGAAAAGAGATTGAAGATTACAGATACCAGCATGGATGGCTACAAGATAGAACCTGTACTATCATTAGTTTCTCTCCCTCCATCACCAAAATAGTTGGGCAAGCCATCAGAGGCTATGAGAACACAAACTTCAACTCCGAATACTATATATGATGGTCTCTTTATATAGTCTTCTACCTCCTTGGTGGATGAAATAGAAGAGGATGTTGTGCTTAACTGGCTTTTTAAGGAAGATAGTCCAAATGAGGAGGTACGACATTGTGAGGTTTCCTCAAACCAATATGGTCATGGTTACAAAATGATTCAGCACATGGGGTACTTAGGTACTGGTCCTTTGGGCAAACAAAAAGAAGGTATTACCAAACCAATTCAGCTACAAACCAAATCCACACATGATAAGGCTGGACTGGGATATAATCCAAAAAAGACATCGGACCAAAAACATGTTTCTAAGTCTAAGTGCTCGAAAAAGATATCTCCTTTAACATTACATGAAGCAGACACTAAACAAACAAAAGTAGAGTGTAGACAAGAGAAAGAGGAATTAGCAGTCAAGAAAGAAGAAATAGTTAGTGCTCAAGCTTCGATGATATTAGCTACAATAATACAAGAAGTTGAGGTTCCTGAGGATATAAGAGATGAAGTCGTAAGAATCAGAGAATTGTTTGCACCATTAAAAGTTCCAGTCACCTATACTAGCAGGCAACAAGTAGATGATTCGAAGACTGATTCAAACGAGTATGAATGGGGTCCTGACTATCTTTCAGACACATCCACTATAGAAACTCCAGAAGAATCTAGTGGTGTGATAGATGATACTCAAGAGTTGAAGCGCATAAAACTAGAGAGGGAAATACAAGAAATTAGACAAAAGAGGCAAGCAAATTATGAACAAGGATTGAAAGAAGGAACAATACCAGAAAGCTTCTCATCTATGTGTCCTTATCCTAAAACAGAACAAATCAGTTATGGAACTACACAGGAAGATTTAGAAGCTACAGAACAAGAACCAGTCATCAGTCCAAAAGAAGCTGAATGGAGTAGACGACAAAAAATCACAGAAACTATGAGATCATGTCAACAAGTGTGTCAGATACAAATGACAAATGAACCACAACATGAAAGAACTTGTAGCATTAAAGATGTTAGTATTGATACCATACATATGCTTACTAAATCACCTGAAAGAGACTTGGAAACTTCATCCGATGACTCTGATGACTCTGATGACTCTGATGATAGTCCTATTCATGATGATACCCACTCAACCTCAAATTCTGAATCATCTGATGTAAACAATAAAAAGTTGTCTACTAGTCTTATTGTTGTTAAACCACGATATGATGTCCAGTCCGACGTAGTAAATGACGTTACAAGTATGTCTATTGGATTAGATCGATTAAATATTAATGTGAACTTTAATAATCATGATCTGACTCTTCCTGGTCTTGAGACACTTACGCAAGGTATTGTTCTGGAACTCGACTTTTTGATCCGCAGTTGTGATAACAATACCGTGAATTCTCTTGAACCTATCCAAAATTTGTCCTTAGTACATCCCGAATTGATTGACTGTACTTTACAGAATCAACCCATGGATATACCTACTTTTGTCAATGACTATACATTATCCTATTATCTCAATGCAGTTGAACCTATAAACTCTTCCACCAGTGAACAAAGTGAAAATATGACTGAAGCGGATATCAAGTATCTTAGTCGCAAAAACAAGAAAAATAAAAATAAAAGATCTGATGGTGAAAACCATATTGTGGCGGTGTCAGAATCTAAGAAAGAGAAAATAAAGGACGTACCTAAAGGTGAAAACCTCTTTGAGGTGCCTGAAGGTGAGATACTTGGTATACTACCCAGTCATTTTTAGGAGCGGTCTTCCATATTGATCGAGCCAACTCAACCAGTGAATATTAGGAATCAAGAGACACCACAAATCATTCACGTAGCTCAATCACTATCAGTAAAAGAATTGAAGGAGTTCACTCAGCTATTCCTAGAAAAGAAAATAAACTTTGCATGGACGTACTCTGATATGCCAGGCTTGGATCCTGATCTCATTATGCACCATCTCTCAATCACACCAGGAGTAAACCAGTTAAACAAAAACTCCGTAAGATGCACCTGCATGTCGCACTATTGGTCAAAGTTGAACTAGAGAAACTGCTCAAAGCTGGATTTATCAGAGCAATAGATTATGCTGAATGGATTTCCAACATAGTGCCTGTGTCGAAGGCAGATAAATCTATCAGATTTTGTACAGATTTTAGAGATCTCAACAAAGCATGTCCAAAAGATGACTTTCCATTGCCAAATATTGATATGATAGTCGACATGACGGCTGGGTATGAGATGTACTCACTAATGGATGGATTTTTCAGTTACAATCAGATTAAAATTGCTCATGGAGATCAAGAAAAGACAGCTTTCACTTGTGCATGGGGAACCTTTTGTTGGAACGTTATGCCATTTGGGTTAAAGAATGCAGGGGCAACCTATCAAAGAGCAGTTACAACTATCTTTCATGACATGATGCATAAGAATATGGAATATTATGTTGATGACACCTTAGTGAAGACTATGAAAAGATAAACACATAATGAAGAGTTAGGTCCTATACTTGACAGAATGGAAAAGTTTAAGCTCCGATTAAATCCAAAGAAGTGTGCATTCGGAGTGACATCTGGTAAACTACTTGGCTACATCATTTCAAAGAAGGGAATAGAGGTTGATCCTGAGAAGATCCAAGCTATAATGGAAATGCCACCTCCAAAGAACATCAGTCAAATGAGAAGTCTATAGGGATGTCTCCAATCCATTAGAAGATTCATTTCTCAACTAGCAGACAAAGCTCAACCTTTTACAAAAGTATTGAGAAAAGGAATAATATACAACTGGGATCAGCAGTGTGAACAACATCTTCAACAGATAAAAGAGTGCCTATCTAATCCACCGATATTGATGCCACCTATTTAGGGTGAGCCACTAATCTTATATATATCAACAACTAATTCATCACTGGGGGCACTTCTGGCACAACAGGATGACAACAAAAAGGAAAAAGCTATTTATTACATTAGCAGGACATTAGTGTCTTATGAAATGAGCTACAGTATAATAGAAAAAGCATGCTTGGCATTAGTCTTTGCATCACAGAAACTGAGGCACTATATGCTAGTGCATTCCGTCAAGTTGGTGGCCAAAATCGATCCACTCAAGTATCTTCTTAATAAAGAAACACTCACCGGAAGATTGGAAAAGTGGGTAATGAACCTTACAGAGTTTGACATTGAATATGTGGAATGCAAAGCCATAAAAGGATAGGTAATTGCTGATCAACTTGTTGAAGCTCCACTTGAGGATACGCAACCACTACACATCAAGTTCCCAGATGAATCAATAATGCATCTTACTCAACAACCCTGGAAGATTTTCTTCGATGGTTCCTTTACTCAAAATGGTTCAGGTGTTGGCATACTATTCATTACTCCTCATAAGTATTCAATTCCAAAGTCTTATAAGATTTTGTTTCCCTGTACAAACAACATCGCAGAATATGAAGCTTTGGTGAATGGAATAAAACTAGCCATTGAATGGAAGGTTGTTGAATTACATGTTTATGGAGATTCTCAGCTGGTCATCAATCAGATCAATGATAGATATCAGACTCAAGATGAGAAATTGATGCCTTACAAGAGGATGGTGGATGATATCAAGAAGTGCTTTGCTTTTGTATCATTCCAACAGATTCCTAGATCAATGAATAGCGCAGCAGATGCTATGGCTACCTTGGCATCTATACCAGAGCTACAGAAGTCCAATTTTTGCTTTAATTTCCTAGTGGAAGAGTTATATTACCCTGCTTATGATTCTCCCGAGACCCAAATAGTCTGTTCTATTATTGGACATGACTCATCCTGATACAACCACATCTATTCCTATCTATGCGATCAAATTATCCCTGAAAACCTTACTCATAATGAGAAAAGAAACCTAACTCAAAATGCTTCGCGGTATGTTATATAGCTAACGATTTATTTAGACAAGGTTTGGATGATACATTGCTTAGATGTCTAGAAACTGAATAATCTAAACGTGCATTATCAAAAGTCAATGAAGGTATTTGTGGATCTCATTTGAATGGTTTTACTTTAGCTCAGAAACTATTACGAGATGGCTACTACTGGCCAGACATGGAAAAAGATGCCATAAAATTTGCTAAGACTTGTGAGAAATGTCAGCTTCATGGAAATATCATACATGCCCCGGCAAGGGACCTCATACCATTTATAACACACTAACCTTTTCAGCAATGGGCCTTTGATCTCTTTGGTTAGATATATCCAGCTTCATCCAATGGACATAAATTCATTATAACTGCCACTAAGTATTTCACCAAGTGGGTAGAGGCAATTTCGCTCATCAAAGCAACTGGTAAACAAGTCGCCTTGTTCATCCTAAACTATATAATTTGCAAGTATGGGATACCTTTGTTCATCGTGACTGATGGGACAATTCAAGAATAAAGATTTGGATGAGCTTTGTGAGAAATTCAAAATAAAGAAACACTGGTCATCAGTATATTACCCTCAAGGTAATGGACAAGCCGAGGTGTCTAACAAAAACCTACTGACTATCTTGCACAGAACAGTGAACAAGTCTGGGAAGGATTGGCATCTGTAGCTCAATCCTGCACTATGGGCTTACAGAACTAGTATCAGAACACCTACTAGGGCTACACCTTTTTCTTTGGTGTACAGGTCTGAAGCAGTATTACCTATTGAAGTAGAAATACCATCTCTAAGAGTTTCATTGCGAGGTCTTGTTACTGATGAAGATTATAGAATATCTAGATTGCAAGAACTTGAATTGCTGGATGAGCGTCGACAAGTGGCATTTGATCATCTCAGAGTGTATCAGAAGAGAATGTCTAGAGGATATAACAAGAAAGTTCGACAAAAAAAACTTCAAGTTGGTGACCTAGTCCTGAGAGAGAATCCAAAAAATCAACAATTTCACGACAATAAAGGGAAGTTTGAACCCAACTGGCTAGGTCCCTACATTGTTACTGCAATATTCGGCTCTGGTGCCTATCAACTCTCAAACTTGGAAGGAGAACAGCTCCGTGAACTGATTAACACCATCCACTTGAAGAAATTCTTCGCTTAGCACTCTCTACTCCAGCAAACTTGTACAGTTGGAAAAAGTCCTGAAAAAAATCAAAAAAATGGAAAAAGTCTTGAAAAAAAATCCTAAAAATCAGAAAAAGTCCTGAAGAAATCCAAAAAAAAAAAAGAAAAAAGAGAAAAGAAAGAAAAAAATATAAAAAAGAGAGAAATTGCCCTAGTGAAAACCTAGTAAACAGGCACCTTGGTAAAAAAAAAAAAAGAATCTCTACCAAGCAGGTGAAAACCTGGCAAACAGGCGCCTCTTGTACTCAAGTGCTCCATCTATCAACGCAATGTTGGCATTTACCGCTTTCAAGCATCTTTTGCTTTCGCTTGTACATATTTTTAGTCACTTTTGTGACATCATGGTTCGTTGGAACCCTCATGACTTGAAATTGATCAACGTCCTAGTCTTAGGTTACTCGACAGAGCACATTACATATCCTAAGTAGTGTCAACCAAGTCATTCTTCTGTCAGTGAAACCTGGTCGTCCACCTTGAGTCAGTTACCTGTCTCCTAACTACCAAAGAGTTTATCACTAAGTTCACAAGCAAAACAACATAACGGAAAACAATCACTAAACAGTTTGAGCTATGAATGAAAATTTTCTTTGTATGTTGTCTTTTATATTGATTTTCGATTATTGTCCCTTTGAGTAACTCGAGGAAGTCTATTGTGACTAAGAGAAGCAAGGATTGGAGGCATAATATTTTCTTTGTTTTCTGCTTGTAGGAATGATCTCAATGATCTAGAAACATATAAATTACCTAGGTGTCTGTGATAAGAGCCTTCACATTAAGGTGAAATCGCCTCACATACCTTGACTCCACTTATTTGTATGCTACAGGGAGGTCCATATCATTTCTTTGTTTGTTTTGTGGGAATTTCTTTATGATGCAATTCGAGTCCCTGCGGAATATGTCTAAGGATATGAACAAAAAAAGGGTCATTGCGGACAAGATAATTAAAATTGCACATTGAAAAAGAAAGGAACTCTAACCTGCCTATTGTGTTTGTTATGCTCAGTGATGAATCTTAAGTATTTTAAATCCAGTGACTAGGTTTAGGTTTCATTTCACATATCATTTTGCATTTCATTTTGCATTTTTGTGAATCTAGAGTGATTTCGGTATGGTAATAATCTCTTTATCTTCTGAATGAGAGCTGAAACCATCATCATTTCTTACGCTAAGTGGTCTATTTATCATTATTTCTTTGATCGAGTACTTGTGTTTTGAGATGTTTAGCTGCATACATAACATTCATATAGATTCATTCATTTCATTATTATTCATTTACATTGATCTTATTGCATAGAAAAACAAAAAATTGCATTACTCATTACTCATTTTTCATTCATTTATTTGCATATAAAAAGAAACCAAAACATAGACATCCATATTCATTTGCATTACATACATTCATGCTGAAATAAATGCATACATATAGAATAAAGCATATAGAAACATCTCATAGTCGATTGACACAAGTACAATGAAGTCAAAACAGATCTCGTACATATATCATATCAAGTATAAGGGTACAAAATGATGTCCAATGACATGTACAAACACCCATCGGAGCAAGAATCATATCGACTACAAAAAAGGGGCATGTCTACAAAAATATCCCAACTACAAAAAGAATCATCTAGCTAGCGCCCTCTCCCTCATCACTTGGTGGAGGAGGAGGAGCCTGATGCCCTAGATCCTGTCAAGGTGCTCATGCTCCCTTTGATCTAGCCATATACTATGAATAGGGTTGCACCTATTGTGCAATAGGAACTGCGACACTATATGTTGCCACATAATATGCAGCCCTACTGCTCTGGAGAAGCACCTCCTTTCGTAGAGACTCTATCTCTGCTCTTGACTCGGCTCTCAATGCTGTGATCTGGTGATCACGCTTGACCCTAACCTCGACTAGCTGTTGATCTCGCTTTGCTAGCTGAGTCTGAGACACTGTCAATTGTGACTGCAGCTCTGCAAGGCGTTCTCTCATTGACCATCTCATGTCAGCCCCCTGCTCTCTCGCAGGCTCTCCGCCACCATCTCCACCGCCATCTCCACCTGTGGCTCCACCCTGCTCATCCTATCACTGTCGGACCTGCCTCAGAGCTGCTCGCTCCTCCTCTCCACCACCCAACCTCACTCCTACTCTCCCAAGGGATCCACCCTCACCCCTCTACTGTCCAACATTAGCTCGCACTCCGCTGCTGCTAGCACCAGGATCACCACCAGTCCATTGTGGAGCATCTGGTCTCTGGCCCTATCCTTGCCTATGGCCCTATCTCTGTGCCTGTCCCTATGTTGGTATGGGGGCATCATCCTCCACATCCTCAATATGAGGAGCATGCTCTCCTAGATCTGTAAACCGAGGGAATGGATGCTACTAAAAGTAATCCTTGTACTGGGGCAATACCCCTGCATCTGCTATATCATCCAGGTAATCCCACCTCAGATGGTGTAAACCTGTCATCTCCTGCATTGCTAAAGCATAGGATAGCCTAGGTGACCATCCCTGTCTCTCCTCATCGGCGTATTGAGCATACACTGTATACTCCTGAGAGATCCCCTAAGGCTGGTCGTACTGCCTCATCACTCGTGAAACGATGAATCGCTCCACAACAGTCTGTGATCTCCTAATCAATGGGCATGTAGCAAATAGGTCTCTCTGAACCGCCCACCAGTCATCCCATGACTCCAACCCTCTGTACGGTCTCCATATGACAGCTATCAGATCATCGAGCTATCGTCGCTAGAAGTCTGTCTTGTCCAGATGGGGCTATGTAATATATCCGACATACCTATAAATAATCAGCTGCCCTGGCTCTCTACTATCATCAACTATTGGCTGACAAACGGGAAGGTGCTCCCAAGCCCACACCTGTAAAATGTACACCCCTGCAGCCATGCTCCGCCCATCTCTGTAAACAATCTCATGCATCTCCCGATACATGTGGGCCAACAAAAAAGAGCCCCAACCAAGTCTCTAAGGGGTCTCTATCAACCTCTCCAACATCCATCCCCATCCACTCTGGAAACCCTGTTGCCCTCTGTCTGGCATCAAAAAGCAACCAATGAAACCTGCTAGGACACATGTCAGTGGATACTCCTCACTATACCTGCCCATCAATATATCCCAACTCATGGAATGAATCAAGATATCAGGATCCCTAAATATGTTCCTAAGAGCCTGTAGTCCAGCTAACAATGCAGTATCATAATCCACCTTATCCCCAGCAAAAGGGATACGAAGGATCCTATACACATCGTCGGGAGTGATAGTCAACTCCCCAACTAGAAAATGAAAGGTATTATGCTCTGAATGAAACCACTCTACCAATGTTGTGAGCATTCTGTGGTTAACACAGATATCACGTAACCTCATCAGATGAGTCAAGCCACACATATCAACATGAGCCTGCTCAACCTCAGACAAATCATGAACTAAAGCCATAGTGGGAGGATATACGCATCTAAAGAGCACAGGAGGTAAGCACACCTACAAAAAAACCCAACAACGATCATCAAAAAACATTCCAAATGAGCCTACAAGAGAATTTAAACATCACGCAAATCCAAATAAGTCAAATACAAAAGCAAAATTTCATGTTTACACTTTCAAAAATGATCATTGTCTTGTGAACGACAAAACATAGTCAAGCAGCATATCGTACGAGTCAGGAATGGCTCTCATACAAGAAAATAGCTTTGAACGACAAACTTTTACACATCGCACAACAAAATGGTCTTTTAACAGACCTGTCATACAACACAAGGGTGAATCCCGTATGACAAATATAATGGCTTCAAACAATAAAAGAAAATTTGGCAGTTTCTCATACGAGATAGGATCTTGTCTCACACGATAAACCGCGACACCTGACCCAAAACCCTTGAAAAACGTGAAAAATAAACAAAAAAAATCAAAATTGGAAACATAAAGAGGCTAAAGATCAATCACTTACCGCTGGCTCGTAGTTTCGGGGTCGATTGTGACGTCTCTGGTGCTCAAATCGATGCTGACGAGTAGGGACCACCATTTTTCTTCGCAAAAGGCTTTTTGAATTTTCAAACTTGGAGGGTTAAAATGATTTGAAATTGACACTTTCATCCTATATATAGCGTAAAACCTAATTTTTCAACTTGCTCCAATGGTTATGAAAATTGTACCCTTAGCTAATGTGCCTGCTCTGATTCCATTTTTGGGATCGAAATCAAAATTCGAGATCATCTTGCTGGTCAATTTTAGAATTTGGACCACTTAGCGCTCTTTTCATCAAATGCTCATTTTTTCTTCTATTTGCGCTGAATTTCTCAATTTCAACATTGAATCTCAATTTCAAATTTACAAATCAATTTCGCAATCAATTCAATCTTCAAAATTCTTCAAAATCAATTTGTGCTCACATTACTTATCATTGATCAAAATTGCCTAAAATCAAACACTCTCCCTATCTTTCGATTTCGCTCCCGAGGGGGCATACTCATGACCTTATGACTTCACATCTCACAAGTCGAGAAAAAATTTCTTAAAGAAAAAAATCCTTATTGCTAAGGGGCATCTCAGCTTCATTGCTTCACATCAAGTTGAGATCTCTCGATCATCTGAATCAAATCAATCGCTAGGGGCATATCAGTTTCATCACTTCAAATCAAGCTGATATTTGTCTTTCATCTGAATTAATCTCTTAACATTAATCAGTTTCATCGCTTCAAATCAAACTGATTATTCATTTAAACTCAATCAAAATTTTAAAGAGTTTCTTTGATCACACTCAATCTAAGCAGGTGTTCAGTATTCGTTTCTTGATCAAGCTAAATGGTTCATTCTTCGTTCATCGTGTCTTGATCAATCAAGTTCAAGATCAATTTTTATCATCACTCACTGCATCTAAGATCAATCAAGTTCTAGATCAGTAAGATCCGCTTCTTGATCAATCAAGTTCAAGTTCAGTATCTTTGTTTTCTATCGTTCCTTAGTTCAATCAAGTTCGAGATCGGTATCGCTTTAATCAAACTTCATTCAGCTTTGTCACTTCGAGTTAAGCTAAACACCTTGCTTTTCATCTAGTTCATGATCAATCAAGTTCAGAACTCGCATCTCCTAGACATCACGCATTCTTTGAATCAACGCGTTGTTCGCACATTAATTCAAAGAGGAGCAAATGTAATACCCTAAAATTGATCATCTAAACCATGGGCCCCTAATCTCGACAACATCACCAAGATCCTAACCAAAGGCAATTAAATTAATCTTGAGCACATTATTAATTCTTTAATTATCGAAAATCACATGGTAAATCAACTACTCAATATTAATTAAATATTTATTTAATTAATTGAATCATTTCCAATAATATCATTTTGATCAATTATCCCATTTTAATTTATTAAATATCCTTGCATGTTTAATTAATTAATAAATTTTCCATTCAATCATGCAAAAAGGATTAATTTATTACAAAAAGTTGAATTGAAAATAAAACAAAAAAAAGAATTGAATTGAGAGAGAAATCAAACTTGAGATATTATTTCTTTTTCTAAATTTAGAACTTGAAATCAGAAAAGCAATTTAATTGAATTATTGAATTATTCTCTAAAATCAGAATTCAAAGCTTTTCAAAATAGAAAAAGAAGTTCAGTTACATTGAAAAGACCTTTTTCTTGAATAAATTAAAGAATTATCTATTTTTATCCTATATGCATGAAATTAATTTATTATTATTTTCCAATGCAACTTGGACTTCTAATTTGAATGCATTTCAATTAAATTATAATTGGAATCTATCTCAAGGTGAACTAAACATGATTTCTCAATTATTTTCAATTAATCCTAAATTGAGCTTTTTCTCTTGTGATTCTCTATAAATTCAGTCTTCAACTCTCATTCCAATACACCCCAGAGATTTTTTAGAACACGCTTGGAGATTATTATCATGCTAATTTCGCTCTGGAGTCATTGAAGATTATTGTGCTTTTTAGATTATTTGCATCCATTTTCCATTCATTATTGCTTGCATCCATTGTTACTTGAATTGATTATTATTGCTTGAATTATTCATCCATCTTGCATCCATATAGCTTAATATCATATAGATTAAATCCTTCATCTTGGTCTAATCTAGTCACTAGTATTGCTTATAAAAATCTAAGAGCAATCTTATACTCGCATCTTTTAGAAGGCAATTGGTCACTTTGCTACGGTTTATTTCTTATTGATTATTGATTACTAACCATGCATATAATGACTTAATTGAAGTGTTGTGCTTGCAGCTACAGGTTCACTTTTTCACACACACAAGGAGCAGTTACATCAAGTGCATAATTGGAAAACACAAATAATGGTTACACCCACTGAATGCAAAATACAGATGACGTGGAAAACAAAATGAATTTATGCAACAAATGCACAAATACTAGCACGTAGATGATAATGAAGATGAAAAAATCTGATATGAGATCTTATGGGAGAAGATTCAAATAGATTTTACATCAAACAATGAAGTACCTGCAAGAAAAAACACATGCAGAACAAATATTTTCACATCAGGTTCACCAAGAAATGTGGCTCAGAAATTCAAAATAAAAATCAAAAGCACAAAATTAGGCAACCACAAACCTAAAATGCTAATGAAAATATCCTAATACATTTAATAGAGGTATGAAGATATAAGATAATTAAAATAAACACAAACCATCACAAACACAAATGTCTCCTCCATAATTCTCCATTGTTTTTATTTCTCCTTCAAATAGATGTATGTGGATCTCACCTACAAGATGCAAGTGTGATACAAGCAAGATGATAGTAGAATAGAATGAAATCAACAACATAAGGATACTCGAAATGTGGTTGTTGAAAATGAGCAATGAGACCTTAATTTATAGAAAAGAGGATTTTGAATCAACGAACAAGATTAATCTAGAGACAAGAAGAATCAACGGCTAGGATCAAACACATAGAAGAGTTTCCATTAGGAGATAGAAAACAACTAGAAGACATCTAGAATCAAATCGAGGAAGATGGAATCAAATCGAGGAAGATGATATGGGGATTTAATAAATAAATAAATTGGTTATCCTCATATTTTTCCAACTTAGCAGGTTGAAAAGATAAATATGGAATATTTAATAAATAAAATTTATTAATTATCTACATATGAGAATATAAATATGAAATTAATAAGTTAAATTTATTAATTTACTATTCATATTTAAAAATTAGTTAATCAAATAAATTGAAAATATTTTTAATTATTGAGGGGAAATATTAGAATATGGGGCAAATAATTAATTTTTTATTGTCTTAGGATGCATTATGAAAATTTAGTGGCCTAACCAGAATTAGGTGTCATATTATTGAGAAGTTTGCTGGAACAGTGTTTTGTCATTGATGTCAACATATTCCTCTATGTGTTTCACTGTTGCACACAGATTAAGTAAGTTGGTTTGGCCAGTGTGTTTTAGATGAGTTGTTCTGGTTTAAAGGGTTTTGAGATAAGTATCTCTAGTTGATTCACCAGAAGTTTTAGTTGTTCGCATGATGATTTGATCAAGTTGTATGGTTCGGTATTACGTTTGGTCTTTCGGTTGTTTGTGTTATTCGGTATTATAGATTTTTCTCATCATTGCTCTGGGATTACAAAATATTTGTTTGTAGATTTGGCAGAGTGTTTGGGATGTTCTAGTGCATCCTCAATCTAGATGGTTCATGATTTGGATTCTCGCAAGCGTATCTTTTAGTTTGACAGTCAGTTGAGTTAGTGTTCTTGAGGTTCAGTATAATGATGATAAAGATTCTATTAAGTGGTGATGTTGTGGTTGTTTCTATGGTAATTCATGATGCTTGTGGATGTTTCTAGATCATGTTTTATCCATGTTGTTGGTCCGCATTGATCGTTATGCGCGATATTGATCATTTTCTTGATCTGGTGGTGTTCTTTGTTTTATGCGATATTTATGGTGACTGTAGCATGTTGTGGATGATCGAGGCATAATTCTTGTTGGTGTTTCTTGTTCAAGGAGTTTATTTTGGTCTAGACCATGTCTTAGCCGATATTTTTATGGTCCGCATGTGCATTGGAGTTTGGATTGAGCCAACTTGGTATTACACGTTTTATTTGTGTGTTATGTGTTTTTGGGGCGACATGTAGAAGACACAATTTGATGTTGCGGATATATAAGAGTAATTGATCTATTGTCATTTTTTGTATGGATGAGGATTGATGATCGTGTCAAAAGTATTGTACGCAATTTCTTGTGCGTGAGTGGAAGATTGGTGCTTTGGATTGCAATAAAACAACATATCAGAGCAGAGTGTGCAGTTTGATATATGAGCTTAATCGGAACTATTTCCAGGCATTTGTAGATGCTATTTATCAGTTCAACCATTTCAGTTATCTATTGTAGTAGATTTCTAAGGCAATGAGTCTTTTGGGGTTGAAGCCCTTTTTATAATTTGAGCAGTGTGCTTGAATGCATGTGCATTACCCATTGTAATATTTCTATACTTCTAACACAGTATAAATTAATATTGTGGGTCTCAATCCCACCGTGGTTTTTCCCTTAACCAAGTTTGCATGTAAAAATCTTGGTGTTGTGGTGTTATGTGTACTTGCTTTATGTTTATGCACCTTTCCTTTCTTCATATGTGCTATGTGGTTAAGTGATCAGTTTAATAAAGTTAAATATTGCGGAACAGTAATTCACCCCCCCCCCCCCTCTTAGTGTTCCTTGATTCCAACAGTAACATCCCAACAACCACCTTTAGTTGCAGATATTTGCAGGAGGAATGCACAGTATGAGAAATCTCAAGGAAGTTTGATGGAATGAAAGTTTGATTATTGTCTTTTATTTAACTAAAATAGAGACCTGTGTGACATAAAATTTTATGGGGTGCAATTTATGACATTACACTCTCAGTTTCTTTCTTGCACTCACTTTTCTATCATTTGGTGACAATAAACGTACCATTTCACATCCAAACCCTAGCTACACTTTCCCTTTCATTACTAGACTCTAATAACTACCAACATGGTTGCACCTATCCTCATGGATTCTTTACAAAAATCCCACCCTAAATATTAGAAGTTCCTCTATAAAATAACATGGATGTCCTTTATAATAAGTTGTTAATAAATTATTGATTCATTTAATTTGGTTTTTATTTTGATGAAGGTATTGATTAATGATTAGATGTTGATTAGATAGATGATTGGTAGAAATGATTTATAAAGATATTATGATTAAGGATTGGAGATTATAGGAATATGATTTGATTAGATAGAGGATAGCTGAGGTGTTTGGATTAGAAGAAAAATTAAGAGGGATCTAAGGTCCTTAAAAAGATTAAATAATTGGATTGTTTAAGATAATTTGAAAATGAATTAGAGAAAAATAGATAAGGTTCATTTATTAGATTTGATATCTTAAGATTAGGTGATTATTGTTGGGATTGATTATATTTGAGTAAGAGTAAATGGTTAGAGGCAAAGGGAGATAGGAGAATTAATTGATAGGTATTTAAAAGTGCTTAGGTGGATACATCAAAACAAGGCACACAATTCTTTACATAAGAATATATTTTCCAAAATAATGTTTGGAAAAAGTTGGCTTACGTGAAGTACAACTACTAATCTATGTTTCAAAAATGTTAATTTAGGATTTACATTCCCTGATTTAGATTTGAGGAACTTAAACTATTTAATCTCAAGAATTTAATTTAGTAGATCTACTAATTTATGGCTCAACTAATTAAATTTAGATCTATTGTATACATTGATTTAGAGTTGGACTATTTAGGATGTTAGATTAGGTGGATTTGGGGAAGATTAGGTTGGGTTGGATAAAATTGGAAATTTTGGTCTTTGTGTGAAATCTTGACCATTTTCAACATTTGAAAATTAATAATTGAAAAAAATTCAAATTTGTGCAAATAATTTTGGATTTGTGGAATTTTAGGTATAAGGGGTTGCATAGGTTTTGATAATGAATACAAACTAATCACATTACAACTTAGATTCTCAAGGTGTGTGTATTGATCCTTATAGGTCCATTGATCTATATATGTTTTATCAAGTCATTGGTAGCAAGGTAGTGTTAAATTAAATAGGATCCCTTATCATTGGAGGCCAAAGGCATTTTCCAAAGGGGAACTCTACCTCTCACCACTTGAAATACATTATGACCAACTTATTGAGAATAATTTCTTATTAATGCACTACAATAAAGGATGGCCAATTGGTCTTAGACTAGGATGCACAAGGTTGCTAGATGCATCCTTGATATACCTCCAAGTGTATGTGAGGTCAAACCATAGATGAAAGGTACATAAATTCAAATAAACTATAAAAGGAGGTAACCTACCCTTAAGCTTCTCTTTCCCAACCTGTAAAATGGTTTTGGGGTCTTAGCTTGAGTGATAATATTATGCTTTCAAAAGGTATGTATTTAAATTCACCACTAAATTTTTAGACCTTTCCAAATAGTAGAGTTGGGGTCATCCCGTAGGGTGATAAATTACCTAGGTAGACCTTTTCAAAGGATGATCCAATCATTTTTTATCACACAATATCACATAAAATTAAAGGGGGGAGCATACACTATTTAAGTCCTTGGGATAAAATGATAAAAATAAAAGAGACCAAATAGATATTTTAATCTCTAAGATCATCCAAGGGTGCAAGGATAGAGAATACACTTGATTAGGTCTCACAAACACAACACACAAAGGTTAATTTCACTTACAAATTGAAATATTCCTCAAATACTAATAAATTCTTTTGAGGATCATAGCTAGAAATAATATGTTAGTAGTTTAGGTTTTGGTCTTTGAAAAGTGATTGTAAGCGACATACATGAAGGGTTGGAAAAAAAAACAATTTAAAAATGATTACAAAATAGTAATAATGAGCTGAAAAATAGAAGAAATGATTACACGCATAATGCATATGCTAAAATAAAGACACATATGCAAGAAAGAGATCTAAAAATGCAAAAAAATATAATTTTGCACATGAAATTACTAAAATATGTGTCACCTACACTTAATCATGAATAGATATGTCAAAATATAGAGTAATAACGTTTACCACACCCATTTAACACAACTTCCAAAACATATATGGATACACCATTTTGTGTTAGTGACATTAAAATATTTAGAACCTACAAAAATCATTGATTAGACCTGCAAGAGAAAAGTGGTGATTATATGAACAACATGATGGATTATACAAGTGAACTCATGGCACATTAAAAATGGGTGCTAAGTAGATACACCCAATAGGTAGCTAGAAACATAAATTATAACCAACCTAAACCTTGTTTTTGCTTAAAATACTGTTTGATTGGTCATATTTGAGTGCTTTATCCTACAATATATCTTTCCATTTTGTGGAGCTTTATCTATAGATTTTTACGTTAGAGGATGGATAATTAGGATTGGATTTAAGGAACTAACCACATTAAGGGTTTTTTAGGTTAGAGGATGGATAATTAGGATTGGATTTAAGGAACTAACCACATTAAGGGTATTAAAATAATGACATTTTTCAATAGTGAATTTTTTAAATTAAATATAATTCATAAGGGTATAAAAATTGGATAAGAAATTAGATTGATAGAGATTTATTTAGTCAATTATAGATAAAAAGGTTTGATAATTAGATAAATGACGACAAATCAAGTTTAAGTATCTAGAATTTATATTTGTTAAACTAACCACACATTGTTACTATAAAAATGCATTATTTTTTTATAGTAAGAAATAATTTTAATTTATTAAAACAATGCAAATACATTATCATAAAATGATCCATAATGCATATGAAGATGATCAATAAATGCATATTGAATGACTTTAAATAATAAGAAGTGTCAATTTAATGAAGTATAAACATGATTAATTATATGTCTGAAATATGGAAAAAACAATATCTATATAAGAATGAATCTTAAAGAACAATTGAAAACAATAGATATAAGAAATGTGGAACCTATAGAGATATATGAAAATATAAATGACATAAAATCATACACATGAAAATAAATATAATATTGACAAATAAATTTGACTTGATACATGATTATATCATAATTTGTTAATATAAAATTATATTAATTTTTTAAAAATAAAATAAACATAGATATTACTAATACAATAAAAAAGCTCAATAAATATTTATGATTGTTTGTAAATAGCGACTGAACAATTCTAATGACTCTTAAGAAGATGAACGATCAAGCTTAAACTCCCTGATCGATCCTGATTATAAATTCATTATTCTTAATCAACATTCAAAATCAAATTAAGAAAGTGGAGTTTCAATGGATAGGAAATTCTATAAATTTTATTGGGTTAGAGTGATTGAAATGCATTTAGAGTTGGAGTGAGATGTATGTAGAGTTACATGCATTTAAAGTTAAGAGTAAGCCATTAATTTGTGTAGAGATGAAGTTAGGATTGCTGCTTTTATCCTCGTTCATTGGTTAAAAGCAGCAAACATACAGCCCTAATTTTCATCTGGACACAGATTAATTACTTATTCCACCTCTAAATGCATACAAGACGAACTCAAAAAAGAATAGTGTTTAGGTGTTGTAAATGTTAATGCAGTTATTAGTAGAAATTAAGGAAAAGTGTTGGAAAGATCTCAACTGTAATTTATTTAATTTTTTTTGGGGGGTTTTAGTTATTGATGTCCACCCTGCATAACTGTTTCTAAAAGCAATGATTTTTAACTCAAATCAGCCTAAACTTGTCTTTCAATAAAATTATGTTTTGTGCAGCAGCACATCATATTATTTTTGTCTTTTTATTTGCCTCTCTCCACTAACATGGTTATTTTCTGAGTGCAGACAACAATATATTTAGTCCATATGGATAAGTCTGTAATTTCCATAAAAATCATAGTATGCATTTAGTATTTTCCATAAAACTCATCAGCATGTTGTAATGCAACAAACTTTATTGTTTTAGAATTATTTCCTTTTTTTTTTTTGGTTGAGTTTGTGAACTTGTATCATGTCTTTATGTTATAAAAAGCTTTGTATTGAAAGTTGTTTTGAAGTTGCTCCTTGTTTTTTTTTTAAATTGTCTTTGTTATAAGTGTTTAGGGTTTTCTTGTTTTTGTTGATATCTATCATATTTTACACACAAATAATATATTCTTTAAAAGAGGATAATTTTTATTTAATTTGATTAAAAAAATATTTCTTTTATAAGAATTTTGTCTTCAAATCATAAATATTTTGTAATTTTAATGTTTATTATTTTTATTTATATTTAATATTTTAATTTACTATCAAAACTTCAAAATTCAAATACTGTCAAATAAATTTTCAACCATTCCCATCTTATATATTTTGTTGCTCCCTCATAATTGTCTCACACAATTGCTATCACTTGTTGATACCCAAAACTTGATTTATATGTAATAACTCAAATTATTGATAACGAACAATCTTGATTTCTCTCAAGGTTCTCCCTCTATTAATCCAATCAAGCAAATGGTGATCTACATATATTAATTTAGATTTATCCATGAGGATTTTCAAGAAATAAGTAAAGCATCTATACACATGATTAATATGGTTGACCAACTTTGATACCATGTCGAAAATTAGAATCTTAAAAATTACTAATAATTACAAATAAACATAAAATAGATAAAAGCAAAGTTACATGATATACATATTAAACACATTACATCATATCTACATGAGAAAAACTCTCCTAAGTAAAAACTAAAAAATGCCATAAAGCATCATTTCATTATAAAATAATTATAGAAGGGTCTATTAAAACATATACCAAACCTTTGGATATGGTTTCTTCTCAATTCTTCATGATCAATAATGCATCTTGTGCATAGTG
This sequence comes from Cryptomeria japonica, assembly GCF_030272615.1. Classification (NCBI taxonomy): domain Eukaryota; kingdom Viridiplantae; phylum Streptophyta; class Pinopsida; order Cupressales; family Cupressaceae; genus Cryptomeria; species Cryptomeria japonica. Next base: position 240,375,551 of record NC_081412.1, on the reverse strand, counting down.
ATATTATTGCCTATATATCTATTGGTATTATGGATGTGTTGCATTGGTTTTGTCATTGATGTCAACACTTGTCAACACTTATCAGCACTGGAGATCTTTGGTTATGTTCATCGGCATGTTCAGTGACTTATGCACAGTCACTGGTATTTGGTTCACCGATAGGTTATATTGTTCACCGGCACTGAGGATGATCTGTTATCATCTAGAGACTACTTGATTATGTCGAAGGCATGGTTTGAACACTTGGTTCTGGTGATTTGATTATTGGCCTAATCAAGTTTGCATATTTGTTGTTACCAGCAAATAGGTCTAGGTTATGGACCGGCAAGCGTTATCTATTCCAGATCAGCATGACATGTTATGGAGATGATTTATTGATTGGTCATTATTGTAAATGCATTGAGCCGACATAATGATTCATTTGTAATTGATTGAATTATAATATTCTTAGTGAGCCGACCTACACATTTGGTCTTAGGTTTTGGTATATATGCAAGATCTCATTTGTGAGATTATATAGAAGGTGTGGAAAAGGATTGTAATAAGGTATATGTGAATATCAGTAGAGCTATACATGCAGACATCATTTGAAGATTCAAGGAAGGTATGAAGAAGACAACCAGAGCTTCACCGGTACTGAATCCAGCATATGAAGATGTTATTCTTAGTAGTACATTATCATTGGATTTAACCATCCAATTGTAGTCAGTGTGACTCATTTTGTGATTGAGCAGTGAGCTCTAGGCAGTTGGCCTTTTGTGCATGTCCAGACCCCATTTGTACACACATACTATCTGCAGTAGTATCATCTGATTGTGGGTAAGGTTTCCCACCATGTTTTTTCCCCTTACAGGGTTTCCACGTACAAATATTTGTGTTATGTGTTGTGGATGTTATTTGTCTTTCTGTTTCATGCATTAAACTTTACCAGTATTGTTGTTAACTGTTAAACTGTCAACCGACATTAAGTTTGGTTTACCAGTAGTATGCATTAAGTTTGATTAAGTTATATTTGGTTGAAATTAATAGACAACTGATTCACCCCCCCCCCTCTCAGTTACCTCCGGGTCCTAACAATATCACCGAATTTCCATACACTCAATGAGAGAGAAAGCCCTTAAATATAGGAGAATATTTGGAAAAATATCTAAAAGAGTATTAATCACATTTATTCAAAATTTTATTTATAATAATTTATTAAATTAATAACTCAAATGGTATATCTTTATAAGCCATATAATATTATAAAAAAATTGACCCTCAATAATATTGTGTTCTAACAATCATCAATCCATCCATCCATTATTGTTATACAAAGAAGGTTTGTAAAAGAGTGGGAATGTCTAAAAGTTTGTGTTGAAGTGGATTAGTTGGTAATATAAAATGTCTTTTATAACGGTAAAAACAGGTTTTGAAGGGACCTGAAACCCTTTACAACTAGTCAAGACCAAGATAGAGCATGAAAATCATAACAAAACAAAACAACTAATAGTTGCCAAAGGAGAAAAGCAAAGAACTAGGTAGCCCACCACCAGCAAAAAACCCATAGAAACTCAGACAGGGATCAAAGTAGATTATGCCAAAGTCTTTAAGGGTAAAAGAAAAAAACTGCAGAAAACCAAACAGGGATCAAAGTAGATTATGCCAAAGTCTTTAAAAATTCTCAGTGACCTTTGCCTCTAGTTGGCTCATGTTTTGAGCAACTTTTTGAAGTCCTGAAGATCCTATAGGGGTCTTTCCGCCTTCCTCTTCAAATTTTCTCGAGTTCTCTTGCTAGGCCCAATGATTTTTCTTTGTCTTTTTCCTTCTCAAGATCCAGGTCCACCACCAAACTACCCTTATAACCTTTTTCCATATTCATGACCATGGTGTTCATGCTCCCAGTAGTGGTCTTTATGATGCTATGACTATGAGACATAATCAAATGAAGAGAGTCTCTCATATTTTTTATTTTCTTATCAAAGGCAGCCACCTTGTTCTCATAGTCTTTTCTCAATGAATCTAGTGCTTTGATAGTTTTGGTGAGGCACTCAATAACAAAAAGTTTTTCTTCCTTCGTTCAGAGATCATTGCCTTTAGTGCTTTGTCTTCCATGTGAACCAAACTTGCCATTCTCCAACATTTCCACCTTGTTTTTTATGGCTCTCTATTTAATGTTGAGATTCTTTATCTCATGAAAATCCCATTTCGTGATGTGAAAGGTATCCATCGCCCCATTTCTTGCAATAGCAAGAATTTCATTAGGGAATTCCTTGTCTAGGATCAAATGGGGGGAATTGGGGTTGGGATGAAGGGGAAACCGAGACCTATTCTCCCTATTCGTGGAAGGGTAGGAATTGACAGAATGCAGGGGAGACTGGGAAATTCGGTTAGCATGGTCCAGCAAGGGGCCTTAGACCCAATAGTTTGACCTTTTGATAGAGGGTGACCCTTAGGTTTCTTACTAGCATATTTAGTGACAAGGCTAGAGGGAAGTACAATTCCCATATCTTTACCTTTCCCCTTCCCAGCATGAGAGGGATTAGCAGACTTAGCTTTAGATTTCTTATCCTCCAGAGGGACAAAAGAATCATCCTCCATGTCAGTATACCAATCAGCATCTTTGGAGCTATGGGTATCCGACTCCACATCCTTCGAGATGGAAATGAGAGGGGAGTTGGTCTTAGCGTAACTTTGGCCTTAAAATGCTCATGAATTAAAACAAGTAAACCCTCATGAATAACTGGGTTAATTGAGGGATTATCTTTATGCTCAGAAATACTTACATTCAGGGAGGACAAGAGATAGAAGGGGAAGGAAATCCTAATCTGGTGTGTGAAGTGGTTTATTAGGACAAAATGGTGTCCAAAAACCCTTGAAAAATGACCGTCCATCATGACGTACTCCATGATCACCTTCAGCACCTCCCTGCAAATAGGTTTGATCATATTCGCATCATAATAACTTATTTTCTTCACCAACAATTTCCTTTCTTTGTTAGACTTGGGTAATATAACATGTTAATAATGATGTCGATGAAGTTTAAATAAAAGAGATAGTCATGGGTGATTTTATTCATTTTGTGAGGATCTCCTTGTTGTAATTCATGGACTATTCTATCATTATTCAAGCTAAAAATGAATGCTAGCATTGAAAATCCATCTCGACTATCAATCATGAATTAGTTGCTAAGATAGGAAGAGTCAAGAAGATCATGTTCTATTGTATATTCACAACTATTTGTTTGGAATCTAACTTATTTTCCTAAGATTCCCAATTCTTATTTAAGTTCTTAAAACTATAGTATAAGGCTCGACAATACATGGAAAACAGAGCATTCCACTTATGTTTTCACTAGTCATTCACTACCTTGATGTTTTTCCCCTTTATGATCCTTGTGCTTGCATTATATTGGTTTACAATATAATCCTTAATCAATTCAAGTCATGTTAGACATGAATTATTATATGTTGGGCAATGGGAATTTGAAACTCTATATTTTTCTCATGTTGGAGCTTTTTAATGATTTGAGTTTGGGATCCTTCCTAAAAAAAGCTCTCTAATTGGTTAGCACAAGATCAATGATATTGTTTACATAATTAAACACTAGGAAAGAGTCTACACACTTACCATCATATGTACCTCACTTAGCTACACCATATGATATTGTGCCTTCTATATCTTACGACAATCTATCTACTTTATAGTATGACAATCTCCTTGCTACATCGTATAGTACCTTATTTGTTGCACATACAACACTTTCCAACACACCTTAAAATTTTGGCAAAGTCACTTCGTGTAAGAGTTCCTCTTGATATCATATGTCAACTCACTACCAATATGTGACTCCTCTTGTTTGTCGTACAACATCATTGGAAGAAGAAAAATTCCCTCACCACTTGTGAAGAAGAGCCAGGCAACAAACTAGGTGATAACCTTCTCTCACCCACAACTACTATGTCCAAATCAAGTTGTTTTGTTTGTTCAAGGTGTCAACCAACACACCTACCAAGTTCTCAACTCACACAACAATTTGTGTGATCGGATCCATAAAGGATTAGTATCTTCTGAAACCGGTGGGATGAAAACACTCTACCCTTGTGTGAATGACAGACAATCTTCTGGTACCAGTGGGATGGAAACCTATTGTATTTTGTCTATTCGTGGTCCAACCAACACAAAACATTCATAAGATCTGACCGTCAAATATGTTAGGGGGTGCTAGTCTCACAAATGTCATATTTGTCTAGTAGCCCTATCGATTGAGTTCTCCACACACAACTTAATAAAATTTCAAAGGAAAAGAAAAACTAAGGGAAAATTCAGATACCCTTTATCAAATTACACAATTCCCTAAAATCTTAGACCATAAGCCCAAGTTTGAAAGGTCTATATCCTTACTATCCTTTCAGACCTAATTAAGCCAATCAGGCCTAATTTACAAAGCAAGTACCCCTTCTATTAGTCCCTCGACTAAACAAACTCTTCTACAAGGTGGGGTAAGGTGTCAAATCACCAAATCCAAGGTTTTGGGACTTGATCCCATCTTCTTTGTCTACTCCAAGTGATTTTCACTTCTTTAATTCAGGCAGTCACATAGAGATGCCTGCCTAGGGTCAATTCAATCTCTTCGGGATTGGAGCCTCCCTACAAAAAAACACCAAAATATTATGCTACAATATCCCCTCTAACATTTTCCCATAGGTTTTTTGGTCCTCTAATGAAAATTTCAGATTAAGGGCATTTTTACAGTGAAACCCTAGGTGCTGACAAGGTTTGTGACCAGTCCGAATAGGGTTTGATGGATATCTACAACCTGATTGTTACAAGACCTCAAACTTGATTCAAATGAAAGGTAAGAGACTTCCCTAACTCATCCAATTGGTTTCAGGTTTCCACCAATCCGTATCGATAAAAAATGAACATCAAACACACAGAATTTCAGGAAACTCCAAGTATATTGTATTGCTCCAAAACTCCAAAACATCACCAATTTCAACCACTTCAACAATAAAAACCTTGGAATTGACCCAAGTGGGCCTAATATAGCCTCCCTAATGTTTTCCAACCACTTTTCAAACTTTGGAATCATTGAAGATTAGTTACCCCTTTTTACAACATTTTGCAATGACAACAAAAGTTGTCAACTTGTACTTTTCAAATTTGGCGACTCCAAGGTGCATTCGGCCTATTCCAGAGATTAGTCTAATGTTTCTAAGACCAATATTTATTGCCTAACTCATTCCTAGACTGCTACTAACCCACATGGTCATTTTTCCATGGTCACTTATAAAATGCAACCATGATAATGCCTTACATCAATTGGGTCTTATTGACTCACAAACCTATCAACCTACTACATATGATGTCAATGTGACAAGGTCATTACTCATGGGTGATATTAGAATATTTAGGATTTATTTGTGTCTTTGGGTGCTCCTGCACCATACTCCTTGGGTGGTTGAATGTCAAGTCCACTTGAGATGATTTCCTGCAATGTAGTCCCATGTTTCTTCATCTGGTCTTCATCCATCCATACTGCATCTTCCTCAGGGAGTCCTTGCCACTTGACAAGGTATTGATTATAGACCTTGTTCCTAGTTTTCTTCACAATCTTGGTGTCCAAGATCCTCTCAAGTTTGGGTGGCCCTTGACTTGGAAAGTCTTTCAGTATGTTTGCATCATCTTCCACCAAGAATGTACCATCTTCCTGCCATGTACCTTTGAATGGTGTCAGATCTGAAACATTGAAGATTGGGGATATACCTATATCTGAAGGTAATTAGATTTTATATGCAATGTTCCCAAACTTCTTGAGTATTTGACAAGGTCCAACCTTCCTCATCATGAGCTTTGTGTGATTCCCTTTTGGCAATCTCTCCTTTTTTAGATTTGCCCATGTCATGTCTTCAACTTGGAACTGCACATCTCTCTTTCTTCTATCAGCCTGCTCCTTGAACTTATCTGTACTTCTCTACAATTGCATCTTGACTTGGTCATGAATCTCCTTTGTCCCTTCAGCAAATTCTTCTCCACAAGAACTGATATGTTTAGTTGAGGGTAGGTTTCTCAATTCCAGCACACCTCTTGGATTCAACCCATAGACAATTTGGAAAGGGCATCTTCCTATACTCTTATTAATAGAGTCATTGTAGGAATATTCTTCTTGGGAGATGATGGAATCCCACTTTTCACCATGCGGCTTGGTAAGGCACCTTAACAAGTTTTTGAGTGACCTATTGACCACTTCTGTTTGGCCATTTGTTTGGGGATGATAAGCTGAACTAAAAGACAAGTTTGTGCCTAACTTCCTCCATAAATTCCTCCAAAAATGTCCTACAAATTTCACATCTCTGTCTAACACAATGTTCAAGGGTAAACCATGTATTCTACCAACCTCATTAAAGAAAAGGTTTGCAACATATGTAGCATCACTTGTGCTCTTGCATGGCAAGAAATGTGTCATCTTGCTAAACCTATCAACAACCACAAAAACACTATCAAAACCTTTTTGAGTTCTTGGAAAACCCATCACAAAGTCCATGCTCGCACTTTCCCAAGGTCTTGAAGGAATGGGCAATGGCTGGTATAGTCTTGCATTTGTTGTTGTCCCTTTGGCCTTTTGACACACAACACATGAATCCACAAACTTTCTAACATTTGTCTACAATTTAGGCCAGTGATAAAATCTTCTCACCAACTTAAGAGTTTTATCTAGTCCAAAGTGTCCTCCCAGGCAACCACTATGCTTCTCCTTAGTTATGTTATTCCTCATTGAACATTTAGGAATGCATAACTGTCATCCTTTGAAAAGAAGACCATCTTGAATCAAATAATCAGAATACTCTAAATGATACCTGCTACCAAACTCAATGCATACCTTGTAGATGTCTTTGAAATCTTCATCTGCAACATACATACCCTTGAGGGAATCAACTCCTACACTCTCCAAATGGATTTCTGAAACTATTACTGCCCTCCTACTAAGAGCATCTGCAACTTTGTTTGAGACACCTTTCTTGTGTTTGATTGTAAAGGTGTAGGCCTGAATGGACTCAACCCACTTCATATGTTTATGGCTCAATTTCTCCTGACTATTTGGGAAGCTTAGTGTCTGATTATATGTATACATAACAAACTCTTTGGGAAGCAAATAGTGCCTCCAATTATTTAGTGCTTGAACTAATGTATACATCTCCAAATCATAAGAAGAATAATTCTTTTTAGCATCATTCAACTTTTCACTAAAAAATGCAATTAGTCTACCTTCCTGGCTGAGTACTGCACCTATTGCCAAATGACTTGCATCACATTCAATCTGAAAGATTTTGTCAAAATCAGGTAAGGTAAGAACCGGTTGTTGGGATACCTTTTTCTTCAACATTTCAAATGCTTCATCTGCCTCCTTGGTCCATGAAACTTTCCACTTTTGTCCACCCCTGATGGTCTCTAACATGGGAGCACAAATCTGGCTAAAATTCCTAATAAACTTCCTATAAAAGGTAGAAATGCCATGAAAACTCCTTACATCACCAATTGTTCTAGGAGTTGGCCAAGTGAGAATGACATTCACTTTATCAACATCCATTTTTAGATTTCCTCTAGAAATCACAAACCCAAGGTAAGTCAGTTTTTCCTGCAAAAACACACACTTTTCCATGTTTATCATTAGTTTCTCTTTATTCAACCTTCTTAAGATCATATCCAAATGTTTTAGGTGCTCCTCCTTTGTCTTTCTAAGCACTAGGATTTCATCTAGATATACTATGACAAAATTACCAATGAACTCCTTCAACACCACATTCATGAGTCTCATGAAAGTGCTAGGGGCATTTGACAATCCAAATGGCATCACCCTCCATTCATACAATCCTTCATTTGTTTTGAAAGTAGTTTTCCACTCATCACCTTCTCTAATCCTTATTTGGTGATAACCACTTTTTAAATCAATCTTGGAATAATAACTTGCACCTCCTAAACAATCAAGCAAATCTTCTATTCTAGGCATAGGGAATCTATACCCGATGGTTATCTTGTTAATGGCCTGGGAATTAGTGCATAATCTTTATGTTCCCTCCTTCTTTGGTGCTAAGACAACCAAGATTGCACAAGGGATCAAGCTCTTCCCTATCAAACCTTTATCAAGAAGCTCTTGGATCTTCCTTGCAACTTCCTCATTTTGTTGGGGAGTCATTTTGTAGGCTGGCTTGTTTCGTAAGGTGGCACCGGGAATGAAGTCAATGCAATGGCTTATCTCTCTTATTGGTGGTGGGGTCCTTGGCGACTCTTCTGCAACTATGTCCTTGTATTTTCTCAACATTTCCTTCACCTCCTCAAGGACTCACCCTATTCTTTTCTACCTTGCCATCTGCAGTGGGTTCTTCTTCTTTCCTTGGTACTGACATCATTTCAAAACAAGGTGTTCCTTCTTCCTTGATTACCTTGAGGAACACATTTCCTTCCATGATGATGATATTGGCCTCCTTCTCCTTTTGATTCTCGATGTTATTAGGCAGGGGTATCAGTTCAATCACCTTTTCATCTTTGGTGATGGAGTAGGTGTTCTTGTGGCCATCATGATGGGCCTTGAGGTCATATTGCCATGGCCTTCCAAAAAGAAGATGGCAGGCATCCATCTCAACAATATCAAACATATTTTTGTCTTTGTATGCTCCTATCTGAAATTCAACCCATGATTGATTCCTCTACCAAGGTTTGTTTTCCTTTAGTAATACAAGAAACTTTATATGGAAATGGATGAGGAATTATTCTCAATTTTAGTTTCTCTACCATTTCTAAGGATACTAAATTTTTAGTTGAACCTAAATCTATTATAACCTTACATACCTTGCCTCCTTCTTTGCATGTGGTTCGGAAGTGTGTCTTCCTTTGTGGAGGTTCAGTATTGCTTGGTACCTTCAACAATGTTCTCCTCATCATCAAGGATTCTCCTCTCTCTAGAAGTCCATAGGAATCAAGTGAATTGACACTCTGACGATTAGTGTCTTGAACCAAATGTGTTCTCCTCTCTCCTTGGGAGAATGATCTGGTCTTCTCAGGGCACTTGGATGCGGTATGAACTACTTGATTGTAGTTGCAGCATTTGAAAGGCTCTGAGCTTCTTCCACCAAATCTACCTCTACTATTGGGTCTTCTTCCTCTAAAGCCCCCTCTCGTGTTACCATCTCCATGTTGACTTTCTTGATTAGCATCTTCTTGTGGGCTAGGAATCTATCCTTTACCATTTATATGGCCTCTTCCTCTAATGTTCCTACCCCCTCTACCTCTGTTATTCTGATCATTTTTTCTCCTTAGCTTCTCCACTGCCCTTAGTGCTAGTTGAAAGCACTTGTTTACTGTCTCTGGTGCTAGTATGTTGATCTCATCTTGGATACTATATTTCAATCCACTAAGATATCTTTCCACTTTCTCTAGTTCCTCCTCATGGTGTTTGGTCCTTAGACTCAACCTATGGAACTCCTTGATATATGTACTCACATCAAGGTATTTTTGTCTCAAACCTTGTAACTTCTTGTAGACTTGGACTTCATAGTCTAGTGGGATGAATTGCACCTTCACTTTTTCCAACATTCTATCCCATGAGGTTATCATACCTCTACCTTCCTTCACCCTCTCGCCTTGGAGGTAATTACACCAAGTGAGCATTGCTCCTTTCTTCTTGGACTTAGCAAAGATAACCTTCTTATTAGAAGGGGTCTCCTTGCATTCAAAATGCTTGTTCAATGCCTCAATCCAATCCATCACTTCTTCTGCATTCATTTTCCCACTAAATATAGTGATGTCATCTTTACTTGATGAGGATTCTCTACCAATGGACTTTAGGACCTCAACAAATGCTCTCTAATTTGCAGGTAACTCAATTTCCTGCCTTGGGGTTTCTTCTTCTCCCCTTGTTCTTCTCCATCAGAGTCACATTCACCCTCCTTTCCTTTGCCCTTAGCCTTCTCTAACTCTATCACTTTGTTTTCAAACATCTCCTCAAACAACTTCTTGATGGCATGTTTCTAGCCTCTCCCTCACTTCCTTTCGTGGACATACACCAAAAATCACTTTCCCCAAGTGATCCAACTCGCACTCTGATACCAATATGATGCAGAGCCAGGCAACAAACTAGGCGATAATCTTCTCTCACCCCCAAATACTATGTCCAAATCAAGTTGTTTTGTTTGTTCAAGGTATCAAACAACACACCCACCAAGTTCTCAACTCACACAACAATTTTTGTGACCGGATCCATAAAGGATTAGTATCTTTCAATACTGATGGGATGAAAACACTCTACCCTTGTGTGAATGGCAGACAATCTTTTGATATCGATGGGATGGAAACCTATTTGATTTTATCTATTGGTGGTCTAACCAACACAAAACATCCATAATATTTGGTTGTCAAATGTGTTAGGGGGTACTAGTCTCACAACTGTCCTATTTGTCTAGTAGCCCTACCGGTTGACTAGTAGCTCTATCAGTTGAGTTCTCCACACACAACTTAATAAAATTTCAAAGAAAAAGACAAAATAAGGGCAGATTCAGATACCCTCTATCAAGTTACATAACTCCCCAAAATCTTAGACCCTAAGCCCAAGTTTTAAAGGTTTATATCCTTACTGTCCTTCCAGGCCTAATTAAGCTAATTAGGCCTAATTTACAAAGAAAGTACCCCTTGTATTAGTCCCCCGACTAAAACAACTCTTCTGAAGGGTGAGGTAATTTGTCAAACCACAAAATCCAAGGTTTTAGGACTTGATCCCATCTTCTTTTCCTACTACAAGTGATTTTCACTTCTTCAGTTCAGGCAGTCACATAGAGATGCCCGCCTATGGTCAATTCAATCTCTTTGGGCTTGGAACCTCCCTACAAACCAACACAAAAATATTATGGTACAATTTCCCCTCTAAAATTCTCCCATAGGTTATTTGGTCCTCTAGTGAAAATTTCAGATTAAGGGCATTTTTACAGTGAAACCCTAGATACTGGCAGGGTTTGTGACCAGTTTGGATAGGGTTTGATGGATCTCTACAACCCAATTGTTACAAGACCTCAAAATTTATTCAAATGAAAGGTAAGATAATTCCCTAAATCCTCCAATTGGTTTCAGGCATCCACCAATCCATACCAGTCAAAAATGAACATCAAACATGCAGAATTTCAGGAAACTCGAAGTATATTGTATTGCTCCAAAACTCTAAAACATCACCAATTTCAACCACTTCAAAAAAAAAAACCTTGGAATCAATCTAAGTGGGCCTAATATAGCCTCCTTAATGGTTTCTAACCACTTTTCAAACTTTGGAACCGTTGGAGGATTAGTTACCCCTTTTTACAACATTTTGCAATGACAACAAAAGTTGTCAACTTGCACTTTTCAAATTTGGCGACTCCAAGGTGCATTTGGCCTATTCCAAGGATTGGTATGATGTTTCTAAGACCAATAATTATTGTCTGACTCATGCCTAGACTTCTACTGACCCACATGGTCATTTGTCCATGGTGTCTTATAAAATGCAACCATGACAATGCCTTACATCAATTGGGTCTTATTGAGTCACAAACCTATCAACCTAATACATATGATGTCAATGTGATAAGGTCGTTTCATTTTCACCTTATGGGTGATATTAGACTCTTTAGGCTTCATTTGTGTCTTTGGGTGCTCCTGCACCAACGTGACTACATCTTGTTGCAAATATGAGTTTGTGTTCTCATTGATGTCAAACTTGTTTCCATTGATAACTTTTCTTCAGAAGGTGGAGCAGTTGTGTTCCACAATAATGCAATACTAGAGGATAGTAATACAATATCAAGGGATTTGTTATGGATTCATTCAGACGTGTTGAGATTGATTGTAGTTGCTTTAGATAGTATATTTGATTGTTTGGTGAATTTTTCAAAACTGTGAAGATGTATTTTGTGGTCCACAGTTGAAGTTGGTTAAAGGTAACTATCTTGGTGAACAATTTGGCAAACTAAGTATAGTTTTATGGTCCACATTGTGGAAAAATTATTTATCATTACTTGTGGTTGTAGTATGATGTTAGTGGATGATAATTCTTAATATATCTTAGTTTTCGTTTTCTCATTTGATATATAATCTGAGTTGTGATGGTTTGTGTATCAGCTCGTATTGTGATAGTGTGACAATTTGTAGGAATTCATTGCAATCATCCACCTTAAATATTTTTGGTGGTGTGGCTCAATAATCTAGCTATGTTAGTGTCAGGTGATGTTATGTTGGTCATCTGCAAGAGTCTTGGTGGTCTCCATCATGTTTTGAGCAAGTTTGGTTGGTGTGCTTTAACGGTTCTATCCTTTAGAGCTGACCTATGTAATTTTGGTATGTGTGGTAGCATGTAGAGTTGTAGGAGGTGTTTTAGGATGGATATGAAGGTGTGTTAACATTGTGTGACCCTTCACATGTTTCATTCTTCCTTCTGCATCACCTTGGAGATTGTTTTTGGGCTAACTACTCGTATCCTACATGTTACATCTAATTAGGCCAACCTCATCAATGTTTCTTTGGTTGTGAATGGTATATAAATATGGTATCCATTTGGATGAAGATATAGGTAGTAGATGTGAGATGTGAATTTGTGCATGGTGATTTTGTGAGTGTGAACATTTTCAAGTGTATTTGAGTAGTAATGAAGTCAATTTCATATGTATAATAACAATGAACAATAATCAACATTTCACATGATGTATTTTTCTGCAATTCAACTATATTGATTCATTGCATCAAAATCTATTGTATTCTGCCCTGAATAAGTGATCTTTATTGTTTGCAAGTCCATTGCATATTTCCCTAAGGTTTTGCACCTTAGTCTTGCAAGTCAAAATTAGGAGCAGTGAGCTTCCTTGGCCTTGATCCTAAAACTTTGTAACCTATTTTTATATAGTAGGATAGTTCTCACCGTGGTTTATTCTCTTATTGGGTTTTCAATGTAAAATCTTGGTGTTCATGTGTGATTTCTCCTTTGTTTTTAAATTCTTTACTTTTGTACGTATGGTAATTGGAATGGTAACTAAAAGGTTAAATCAATTAAGTATTAATATATGTTAATTCATCCCGCCCCTCACAGCATCTGAAAGTGTTCAAGAATTGGCATCAAAGAAAGGTTCCTGAAGAAATAGTCTAACAATTGAGGCAAATTCAAGATTTGAACATAATGTTTGAATTAGAAGATTTGGATGCTATGGAACAACATGAATGCGATATTGATGTAGTAGTAGATGTTGAAGGAGAATCAAGAGTTGCTCTGTCTAATCTGGAGGTTTATCAAAAAAAGGTCCAAGTAAGAAAAAGAACATGTTGTTTATCTAAAAAGACAAATTGATGAAGGGAAAATGACCATTGGTAATCTTCAAAGAAAGCTACATAATAAATCTACAGAATGTACCAAGCTTGAAGAAGAAGTGTTCATGTTGAGGAAAGAGTTAAATGAGGCAAAGGAACAAATTGATAAGAACTTGGAGCTCAAAGGTGACAATGATATACTTAATGAGATGCTAAGTGCTCAGAGACCATCTAATTACAAAGGCGGACTTGGATTTGACAAAGGAGAATGTTATAAAATACCCAACAAAGATGAGAAATAAAAGGAAAAGGTAAAGGATGAATATAAAAAGACAAATGAAGATCAAAAGGGTTTCACTCAAGTCTAGAACAAGAAAAACTTTAGGAACCCTCATCTTGCTCAAACCAGGTACTCTCCATATTTTAATGGTAAATATTTTACATGCAATAAATTTGGCCATAGAGATAGTGAATGTAGAGGACACATTATATCTCAACCATTTAATGGTTAAATCTATGCTTGTAATAAGTTTGTGCATAAAGAAAATGAATGAAAAATTAGAATGATGTATGAATATGCAAATACAAACTATGGTAAAAATATTCAGTATTTATAAGGATATTGTTATGCATGCAACAAATATGGGAACAAGATTCTTGAGTGCAAACCTAATTTTAGAAGGAATAAAAGTGTTATGTGACAAGGTCCTACTTGTTATTACTACATAAAATCAAGACACATTTCTAGGTTCTTTAGAGGAAAGAATTAGAAGACCTCTACTCCGTAATAGAAGGTTGACATTAATGACATAAATAAAAATATGCAAAATACATCGGTGAAGAAATTTGATGAGAATGTATATGGAAAGATAGTGGATGGAGATGTACCTACTGGGGGTGTAGATGCCTCCTTTGGAAGCTAGATAATATGCATTATGTGAGGGGGGGAACTCTTTGAATATCTTAAGGACCCCCTTATTGTGTGGATGGTAGATTGGTTTCGACATGGAAAATGTTAAGAAGGTATTTTTAGAACATTCTGACCAGAACCCAAATATTTTCAGTGATTTGTAGAGGTATATGTGATCATTGGAATAACACAGTTTCAACATTTTATATGTAAAGGTCAATTGAATTTAAGGAAAAAACCTAAGTTGGTGGAGTTAACAAATAAATTGTTATTTTGAATTCATTTAATCACTTGTGATCATTTGAGTGCTATTTTGTGTGCAAGAGATTTTTGGTGCTAACCCTAGTGACAATGTGTTTCAAGGTATTTTACATTGTTTGTATTTTTAGTTTAGTTTTTTTTATTAAAATGGCTACACCAATTGTTGTTGACATGTCTTTGAAGCCACTACTACAATTCAAACTCTATCCTTCTGCGGCAACAAAGATAGATAAGGAAGGAGCTTTGCAGAAGGTATCGATAAATGTAGTATACACAAAACATGTTAGGGCTTATATCCATGTGCCCTTAATGGAGATGAGTCATGGAAATTTTAATGATTTGTGGAAGTAGCTAGTGGAAAATGACCTAATGAATTTCAACCAGCAATACAATGATATTCCAAAGTTAGGGTTGAATATTTGGAAGGATTTCCCTGACTTCAATTGTGAGAATGCATGGATTCAAATTATATTGATTTGAATTTATGGAGATCTTATGTTTCTAGAACACCCACACAAGATCATGAAGGATGCCATTGGGGCCTTAACAGGGTTATGCATCTCTAGTACACTTCCTATTTTGAAGTTGGTAAAGAATGATACTACGTCTAAGCTTACTGGTGCAAAATTTGATGGAAGGGACATGAATATTAAGGACATCATTGATCCAAGTGTCTGGTATGTTACAAAGTGTTTGACTTAACAAATTTACTATTAGAACTGTGAGGGTTCCATTGTCATTACCACTATACTCTATGCTTAAGTATCAGATGTTGGTTGAAGGAGAGAAGGTTGATCTATATGAACTTCTGAGACAACAACTTATGGATAATCTAGATAGGAAAAAGAAAAGAAAGCATTCATTCGGGTTCAAGTCCCTAATCATATGCTTGGCATTTATGTTCATGAATGAGTTCTCCAATGATAAGTGTAAAGTATGGAATAAGTTCACTCTAGTAGCAGTGCAAATAAAACATCATATTAGAAATTTTAATAATGATATAGTAGCATATAATAATGCATACTCTAGGCAATTTAAGAATTTCCAAGACAAGATGCAATAAATATAGAAGGTTTTTATGATTTTAGTCTAAAAGTATAGAAATGAGATCACCTTTCTAGTGAGTAAGAACCATTATTACATTGAGGCGGTAGAGACGAGGACAGCTTGGCTACCTGAGTTGCCCTATGAGATATCAGAGGGGTATGTGGAGAAGAATATAACAACCCTATTGCAGTTTCCAATGGATCAAAGTGCTGAAATATTTGGGATTGCAGCTCAATTATTGTACAAGATGATCCAGAAGAAGGTTGAGACCAAACAAGAAAAGTAGATGGAAAACTTAAACAAAAAGATAAATTTTCCCACTATAGAAGAAGACCTTGGAAATCAAGCATAGAGGATAAATAGGTTTGTTTTAACGTCTCTTCAAATAAGGATGAGTTCCTATGGATTCCCAATGAGGGCATTATCAAGTGAAAAGAAAGGGTAGAGACCAAGAAAAAAGGCAACAAGAGAGAAAGTTGGTTTAGTGCCTGATGTTGAGAAATTTGACAGTAGCAACAGTGATGAGGAAGTGCAGAAAGAAAAGTTTGTGATTAGAAAGAGGCTCACAAGAAAAACAATTAACAAAGAGGACGATGAAGAAAAAGAGGACATTGTGCATCTTAGTCAAACAAAGAGAACCTTAGACATTCTGGCAGAGACCCCTACAAAGAACAAGAAGGAAGTAAAGAAAAAAGAACTAGAGAAGACAAAGAGAAAGAAGAAGAAGACTAATTCCCCTCTCATTTAAGATAAACCACTTGAATTTGATAGTCTAATAAGTTTTATTTGTCAGCATGAGTCCTTGGAGGTGTCTACAAAATTATATAAGGATACCCCTCTGACAGATAAAGAGAACATAGAAAAATCTATTATCTGGTGTTTGACTACTCTAGATAAGAATGTGTATGATATTGTGGATAAGTTACCTATGGAATTTTTGGAAGCCTTAACAAAAAGAAAAAAAGGATGCACTAATGAAATAATCCAATGTAAGGACAAGAGCTTTAGATATGATGTGCAGTACTTTGTCCAAGGAAGATAGAGCCAAGAGTGTGCAAGCTCTCAATAAAAGGTTTAGAATAAAAGAAAGAGTAAATATCATAATGGGGGTGATCTAGATTACTATCAAAGGATAGTCAAGTAGACCAAGGATGTCATAGATAACTTTATAGAAGAGCTAAAGAATTCTTTGTCTTCTTCTATAAAGGAGAAAATCACAAAAACTAGTCCACAAGGGAGTACACTTGGTGTTGGCAGTAGTACAATTGATTCAAAGAAGAGAATTGATGAACAATTAGGTGGTGACAAAGATCCAAAAAATTGTCCAAGTTATCACATGGAGATTGATAATAATGTTGAAACATTTGTAGATGAAATTCTAGTGAATACACAAGAAGAAGAGAAAAAGGATACAAATAAAGAGCAAGAAAAGGAGAAGAAATGTTTACTATGTTTGGTAGAGAATCTTTGGGTCCCTTTGGAGACTCTACATTAGAATTATTGAAGTTATAGTTACAATTTGAATTGGTCATTACCTTTGAGGTACTTAGGATGCCTAGGAAACAAGGTCAGATGGACCTTAACCAGTTGCCCCCCTTGCACATGTTACATTTTTGTAATATACTTCACCACTCTATGCACACAAAGTACATCAAATCACATATGTAGAGAACATAGTTTATTGATGATATAATGAAGTTTCTCCATGAGAAACTTTCAAAAGTTATGTTGGATGAGACTTTGAGTAATGAGCAACTGCATGTGATACTTAATGGCTTGAAGGATTATCCTTCTAACTTGGAAGCAACAATTTTGAAAGATGACAAAAATAGAATAGAAGAAAATAGATTAAAAGAATTAGTGAATAACTATGCAATTGTACATAGCTAGATGTAGGAAAGAATAAGAATTTTTAACAAGAGTGTAAAGGATGTAGTAGAGACATATTAGTTTTATCATCAATGGTTTGTATCCACCAAAGATATCTAGGGTCAAATAGATGCTTTGGAAGCACAAAGTGCATAGTTGTCTTGTACTTTAGATTTAAAGAAGGATGTACATGGTGATGGTAGACTTTAGATAGAGAATTTGTATATGAAGTTAAAATTGCTAACTAACCAGAAGGAAAAGATTAAGGCACAATTTGGTCATATGAGAGATATTGTAGATTTGCAGCTCACCACCATGGTGAAACTTCTTTCAAACTCTCAAAATTTGGATCATTCAATGAATTTTTTGAGTAGTTGCCGTGAGGCAAAGGATCTTCTTTTGAAGATGGAATGTCAACACAACATTTTGACCTATGTTGAGAATATTTGGAAGACTACTTGGACTCATCTCAAGTTTGTTCATAGGGGCATTATGCCCCTAGCTATTTACAATCCTTAACTTTTTTGATAAGACAATTTTTTTTCTTGTACATACACATATGGATAAGTATAAGGTTGATTAACTATAGTTTTAGTTTTAAATTTTGGGTATACCCTTAGGGGGAGTTCTATACAGTCATTGAGTTTGTGTTATGGAGATGCCCTTTTTCCTTGATGTCAAAGGGGGAGAGAATTCATTGTGGAGTAATGTAATAATAGTTTGGAGTTGGAAAAAGTGTTTCCATAAATGAAAAAGGGGGAGACTATTACAAATATGAGTTTTTGTTGCCATTGATGTCAGACTTGTTGTCATTGATGAGACTTGTTGTCATTGATGATCTTTGATCTAGAAGGTTGGGAAGTTGTGTTTCAGAGTAATGCAATATCAGAGGATAGTAGTATAATATTAGAGGATTGGTTATGAGTTCATGTGGATGTGTGGAAATTGATTGTAGTTGCTTTAGATAGTATATTCATTTTTATCACCAATTTATTGAAACTTTGGAGATGTATTCTATGGTTCACAGTTGAAGTTTTCTAAAGGTGACTGTCTTGATGAAATGTTTGTCAGACTGAGTATAGTTCTATGGTCTGCATTGTTGTGAATTTCTTTATCATTATTTGTGGTTGTATTATAATGTTGGTGGATGAAAATTCTTGATATATCTCAATTTTTTATGTTCTCATTTGATCTACAATTGAAGTTGTGATGGTTTGAGTATCGACTTGTATAGTGGCAGTGTGACGGGTTGCGGCAATGTGTTGAACTCCTCTGCCTTCAATAGTTTTGGTGTGACTCAATGATTTATCTATGTTAGAGTCAAGAGATTCTATGGTGTGCATCTGCAAGAGTCTTGGTGGTTTGCATAATGTTCTAATTAATTTTTCTTGGTGTGCTTTAATAATTTTATCATTTGCAGCCAACCTATGCAATTTTGGTTTGTGCAATTGAATGTGAAATTGTTTTGGGATGGATAGGAAGGTGTGCCAAAATGGTGTGATCTTTCACATGTTTCATTCTTCCTCCTACATTTCCTTGGAGATTATTTTTGGGCCAATTGTTTGTATCCTACATGTTACATCTAATTGGGCCAACCTGATTGATGTTTCTTTGGTTGTGAATGGTATATAAAGATGAAATCCATTTGGAGGAAGATACAGGTAGTAGACGAGAAATGTGAATTTTTGTATGGTATATATTATGAGTGCGAAGGATCGGAACTACATTTGAGCAGTGTTGAAGTCAGTTTCAGATATGTAATAATAGTGAACTGTAATCAACATTTAAGAGGATGCATTTTTCTATAGTTTAACTATATCGATTTATTGTATTCAAATTTATTGTATCTTTTCCCAAAAGAAGTGTTCTTCAGTGTTTCCAAGTCTATCGTATCTTACCCTAAGGTTGTGCACCTTAGTCTTGCAAGTCAAAATCAAGAGCAATGAGCTTCCTTGGCCTTGAGCCTAAAACTTTGTAACCTAATTTTATATAGTGGGATAGTTCTTAGCATCATTTTTCCCTCATTGGGTTTTCCACATAAAATATTGGTGTTCATGTGTGATTTCTCTTTTGTTGTTAAGTTCTTTACTTCTACACATATGGTAATTCTAATGAATGGTAATTAAATGGTTAAAATGGTTAAGCATTAATATATGTTGATTCAACACCCCCCCTCCCCCCCAACCCTCTTAGCATATAGAAGTGTTCAACAATTGGTATTAGAGAAAGGTTCCTAAAGAAATGGTCTAAGAGCTGAGGTAGATCCGAGATTTGAGCACAATGTTTGAATCTAAATATTTGGATGCTATCGAACAACATGAATGGAATGTTGATGAAGTTGAGGTCCAAGAAATCATAAGAAAATGTTGTCTATTTGAAAAGGCCAATTGATGATGTGAAAAAGACCATAGATTATCTTGAAACAAAGCTACACAAAAAATATGAAGAATGTACCAAGCTTGAAGAAGATGTGGTTATATTGAGGAAAAAGTTCAAGGAGGCAAAGGAAGAAATTGATAAGAACCTGAAGCTCAAAGATGATAGTGATATGCTTAATGAGATGCTAAGTGCTCATAAACCATCTAAAGACAAGGGCAGACTTGGATTTGACAAAGGAGAATGTTCTTAAAAACCCAACAAAGATGACAAAGGAAAGGAAAAGGTCAAGGATGAATCTAAAAAGACAAATGAAGATCGAAAGGATTTCACTCAAATCTGAAACAAGAAAAACTTCACGAAACCTCATCTTGCTCAAGCTAGGTACTCTACATCTTTCAATGGTAAATGTTTTACACACAATAAATTTGAACGTGAATCTAATGAATGTAGAAAACAAATCAAATCTCAACCATTTAATGGTCAATGCTATGCTTGCAATAAGTTTGCACATAAATAAAATGAATGTAAAAGTAGAATGATGTATTGCAAATACAAACTATGGTAGAAATGTTCAGTCTTTTAATGGATATTGTTATACATGCAACAAATATGGTCACAAGAATGTTGTGTGTAGATCTAATTTCAAAAGAAATAGAAATGATCTACAGTAAGGCCATACTTGTTATAATTGTAAAAAATCAGGACATATTGCTAGGTTCTCTAGAGGAAAGAATGAGAAGATATCTTCTCCAAAAAGAAGTTTGGCATTAATGATATAAGGAAAAATATGCAGAAGACATGGGTGAATAAATATAATGAGAATGTAGATGGCAAGATAGTGGATAGATCTATACCTACTGGTGGTGCAGATGCTTTCTCTAGAAATTAGATAATATGCATTATCTAAGGGGGATAACTCTTTTGAAGATCTTAAGGACCCTCTTATTGTGTGGATGTTGGATTGGTTTCAGCATGATAAATGTTCAGAAGGTATTTCCAGAACATTCCAGTCCTTGGATGTTTACAGTGATCAGTGGAGGTATTAGTGATCATTGGTGTAACAAAGTATCATCTTTTTGTACGTGTAATTGTCAAATGAATTTAAGGTAAAAATCTATGTTGGTGGAGTGAACACATAAATTGTGATTTTGAATTCATTTGATCACTTGTGATCTTGAGAATTCGTGTGCTATTGTGTGTGAAAGAGATTTCAAGTGCTAACCCTAGAGATAGTGTGTTTTAAGGTATTATGCAAATTTTTTGTTTTCAAGTTAGTCTATTTGATCAAGATGGCTACATCGATTGTTGTTGACATGTCTTTGAAACCATGACTGCAATTTAAACCCTATTCTTTTGTGCCAATAGAGAGAAATAAGGAAGGAGCTTTGTCAAAGGTACCGCTAGATGTAGTATACACAAAATATGTTAGAGCTTATATCCATACACCCTTAACAAAGGTAATTCATTTAAATTTTAATGATTTGTGGAAGCAATTGGTAGAGGATGATCTAAGGAAATTCAAACATCAATACATACATATTCTAGAGTTAGGGTTGGGTAATTGGAAGGAGTTCCCTAACTTCAACTATGAGCATGCATGTATTTGGATCATCTTGAGCCAAATTCATGGACATGTACTTATGTTTCTATAACACCCACACAAGATCGTGAAGGATGCCAATTAGGGCCTTAACAAGGTTGTGCATAGCTAATACACTTCCTATTTTGAAGTTGGTAAATAATAATACTATGTCCAATCTTACTAGTGCAAAATCTGATGGAAAGGCCATGACTATTGAAGACATCACTAATATGGGTGTCTTCTATGTTACCAAGGGTTTGGCTTACAAAATTTACTATCAAAACTATGAGGGTTCCAACACTACCACTGCTATATAGTTTACTTATCAAATGGTGATTGAAGAAGAAAATTTTAATTTATGTGAACTTTTGAGACAATATCTTCTAGATAATCTAGACAGGACAAAGAAAAACAAGTATTCGTTTAGGTATGGGTTCCTAATTATATGTTTGGCATTTATGTTCATCAATGAGCTCCCGACTGATAAGAGTAAAGTATTGAATAAGTTCACTCTAGTAGTGGTGCAAATAAAACATTATATTAGGAGTTTTAATAATGATACAAATACATATACTATTGCATACTCTGGTTGGTTTAATAATTTCCAAGACAATATGCTAGAAAGAGAGACGGTTCCTATCAGTTTGGTCTAGAAGTATAGAAATGATATCACCTTTTTGGTCAATAAGGACCATTGTTACATCGAAGCAGTAGAGACAAGGACTGCTTGCTAACCTAAGTTTCCCTATGAGATAGCAGAGAAGTGTGTAGAGAATAATATAGAGACCCTATTGCAGTTGCCAATGGATCAAAGTGCTCAAAGATTTTAGACTTCAGTTGAATTATTGAACAAGATGATTCAAAAGAAGGTTGAGACTAGACATGCAAAGTGGATGGAGAACTTGTACAAAAAGATAAATATTCCCACTGTAAAAGAAGCCTTTGGAAAGAAAGAACAAAAGAGAACTAGGCCAGTGTCTACCTCTCCATTGGTAAATATTGGCTACTCTAGAACCCCAATGAGAGCAGTATCAAGTGAATAGAAATGATATAGACAAAAACAAAAAGAAACAAGAGAGAAAGTTGGTTTAGATCCTAATGTTGACAAGATTGATGATAACAACACTGATGAAAGAGAAAGAGAACCTTGTTCTCTTCAAAAGAGACCCTTGTAAAGAAGAGGAAAGAAGTAAAGAAGAAAGGACCAAATAATGAAAAGGGAAAGAAGAAGAAGAAGAAGATTGATTCCCTTTTGGTTGATTGCCAACTGCTTGACTTTGATATTCTAGTAAATTTTATTTGTCTACATGAGTCCTTGGTAGTGTCTATAGAATTATATAAGAATGCCTCTCCAATAGAAAATGAGAATATAGAAAATGCTATTATCCAATATCTAATTACTTTTGATAAGAATGTGTATGATATTGTAGATAAGTTACCTATGGAATTCTTGGAAGCCTCAAGAAAAATAAGGAAGTATGCACTAATGAAGGAATCCAATGTGAGGACAAGAGATTTAGATATGGTGTGAAATCGTTTGTTCAAATAAGATGTAGCCAAGATTGTGTAGGCTCCCAATACAAGGTTTAGAGCAAAAGAAAGAGTAAATGTCATAATGGGAGGTGATTCAGATGACTATTAAAGAATAGTCAAGCATACTAAGGATGTAGCAGATGAGACTGCAGAAGAGATAAAGAATACTTTATCTTCTCCCCCATAGAAGAAAAAGATAGAATTTAGTCTAGAAGGGAGTACACTTGGTGTTGGCAGGAGTACAATTGATCTAGAGAAAAGAACTAATGAACAATTATATGGTGACGAAGATTCAAAAATTGTTCTTGGTGATCACATGGAGATTGATAAGAATGTTGAAACAATTGCAAAAGAGATTCTAGAGAATACACAAGAAGAGTAGAAGGATATCGGGAAAGAGAAGGAACAAGAGAAGAAGACAAAGGAAAAAAGGAGTACTATGTCTAGTGGAGAATATTTCGGTCCATCTAGAGACTTTGCATCAAAAAATTTGAGTTTGTAGTTATAGTTTGAACCGGTCGTTACCTTTGAGGTACTTTGGGTACCTAGGACACAAGGTCATATGGACCTTAACCGGTTGTTCCACCTACACATGTTACATTTGGGTCATATACTTCACCACTCTATGTGCAATAAGTACATCAAATCAAAAATGTAGAGCACATAGTTGGTAAATGATATAGTGAAGTTTCTTCATGAGAAACTTTTGCAAATAGCCAATTATAAGAAGGAATACAAATATTTGACAAGACTGTAAAGGATGTAGTGGTGGCATATTAGTTTTGACATTAGTAGCCTGTATCCACCAAATATATGCAAGGTTAGCTAGACACTTTGGAAGAATAGATTGTATAGTTGTCTTGTACTATATATTTGAAGAAGGATGTAAATGGTAATGGCATACAATAGATAGATAATTTGTATATGTAGTTAAAACTACTACTTGATCAAAAGGAAAATATTAAGGCACAATTTAGTGATATGGAAGACATTTTAGATTTACAATTTATAGCCATGGTGACACTTGTTGCAGACTCTTAATAGCTGGATCAGTCAATGAAAGTTTCAGGTAGCTACAGTAAGGTAGAGGATCTTCTTTTGAAGATGGAATGCCATCACAATATTTTAACCTCTACAAAGAATGATTGGAAGACCACTTGGTCTCATCTCAAGTTTGTTCACAAGGGCATTATGCCCCCAGTTATGTAGAATCCTCAACTTTTTTTGGTAAGACAATTTTTGTTCCTATACATATACACATGTGGATAAGTACAAGGTTAATGAACTATAGTTTTGGATTTCAATTTTGTTCATATCCTAAGGAGAGTTTTATATATTCATTGACTTTGTGTTATGGAGATGCTCTTTGTCCTTGATGTCAAAGGGGGAGAACATTCATTATGGAGTAATATGATAATAGTTTGGAGTTGGCACAAGTGTTGCGATCAATGACAAAGGGGTGGATTGTTGCCAATATGAGTTTATATTGTCATTAATGTCAAAACTATTTTCATTGATGATACTTTGATCCTAAAGGTTGAGCAGTTGTGTTCTAGAGTAATGCATTATTAGAGGATAGTAATACAATATCAATGGATTGATTATGAGTTCATGTGGATGTGTGGATATTGATTGTAGTTTCTTTACATACTATACCCAGTTGTCTTATGTTTTTTTGGGAACTTTGGAGATGTATTCTATGGTCCACAGTTGAAGTTGACTAAAGGTGAATGTCTTGGAGAAGTCTGTTTGACTGAGTATAGTTTTATGGTCCACATTGTGGCCCGTTACTTTATCTTTACTTGTGGTTATAGTATGATGCTAGTAAATACTTTATATATATCAATTTTTGTTTTCTCATTTGATCTACAATTGAAGTTGTGATGGTTTGAGTATCAACTTTTATAGAGACGGTGTGACAATTTGTAGGAATCTGTTGCATTCCTTCACCTTTAGTGGTTTTGGTGGTGCAACTCAATGATTTAGCTATGTTAATGTCATGTGATACTATGTAGTGCATTTGTAAGAGTCTTGGTGCTCTACATCACATTTTGAGTAAGTTTGGTTGGTATACTTTAACGGTTCTATCCATTGGAGCCAACCTGTGTGGTTTTGGTCCATGCGGAGTTGTAGGAGTTGTTCTAGGATAGATAGGAAGGTGTGCCGACATGGTGTCATCCTTTAATGTTTCAGTCTTTCTTTCACATTGCCTTGGAGATTATTTTTGGGTTGACTATTTGTATCTTGCATATTACATCTAATTAGGATGACCTAATTGGTGCTTTTGTGGTTGCAAATGGTATATAAAGATGAAATCCATTTGGAGAAATATACAAGTAGCAGATGTGGGATATGAATATGTGTATGGTGTATCTTTTGAGTGCGAAGGTTTGCAAGTGCAATTGAGTTGTAATGAAGTCATTTTCATATGTGTAATAACAAGGAATTGTAATCAACATTTCAGAGGATGCATTTTTTTGTAGTTCAACTATATTGATTCATTGTATTAAGATATATTGTATCTTACCCTAAAGAAGTGATCTTCAATGTTTTCAAGTCCATTGTATCTTGCCCTAAGGTTGTGTACCTTAGTCTTCCAAGTCAAAATCAGGAACACTGAGCTTCCTTGGCCTTGGACATAAAAATTTATAACATATTTTCATATAGTGAGATAATTTTCATTGTGGTTTTTCCCTCTTGGGGTTTCAATGTAAAATTTTTCATGTTTATGTGTGACTGCTCTTTTATTTTTCAATTTTTCACTTCTACACACATGGTAATTGGAATGAATGTTAATTAAATGGCTAAATTGGTTAAAAGTATTAATATATACTTATTCACTCCCCCTATCAGCATCTAGAAGTGTTCAACACATCTTTATTTAATAGTATGACAAAGTGGCATCTTCATGACACGTCAGACTTTAATATGTTGCATACATTAGTTAAACACTCAAAAATCACTATTTTTTGACTTCATCAACATTGCTTTTGTGTTATAGAGTAGGGGTAGTTATGAAATCATTATACCATATTACACAACTTTGAATTTTTTCAAACATCTAATGCAAGTTTCAAACAACTTAATGGTGAATTTTCACTTCCTAGGCCTAGTCTTCCTTATAGCCCTTCAAAACAAGTTTTCCAAGCATATCTTCCATGGATTTCCCAACCTTGACAATCTGGTCACCTTTTGGAGTACCCTTTTGGCCCCTATTCAATATATCAGAAGTTTGGATAGGGTTACTTTGGAACAAAGGCCTCATTAATTGACTAGTAATTAGCAACCAGACCTAAAAAGAGTAGCAAATTGTGTATTTTGGCCATAACTTTCAAACCAAAACTAATCTCCAAGAAATAAAACTTGATCCAAACACCCATTTTTCTCGTATTTAACATATCTCACAATGGATTAGGGTTCCTTTGGAAAGTATGCTTCAAAATTGGATTGTCCTAGTTCCAAATAGGCCTAATTAGGCTTGCTTCACTTGGTTACAACAATGTTTTCACACTCCAAGACCCAAACCTTCCTACCAATGGCTCAGACATGTCCCAAATGGTCTTCCTATTCTTCCCAAACCAACTCCCACACTTTTCCAATGGATTTTAATCAAAACCCAACTCTTGGATATCTTCTCATACTGAAAACAAGTAGTTTCTAGCCTAGGGCATCACCAAAATTGCACCTAACTCACTCCCCTACTCCTACAAATTTTTAGAAACCCCAAAAAAATTCTAAATATCTATTTCACCAATTTTCATCAAATTCCAATAGGTGGAATGGGAGTTACAATATTTATTGTGCTCAAACCCTCTTACCTAGGGTTTCAAGACAATTTTTAGAAAAATGGCTATAAAATGCTCAAATCTTAATGAAATTTAGTGAGACTAGATTTAACAGAAATTAGATGCACTCCTCAATCCAGACCAGTGAATTTTAGATTATTATCTTACCATACAAGGTTGTACAATAGTCTGCAACAACAAAAAACATTTCAAATTCCAGTCAAACTGTGGTACTTTGATTTTAAATTCTTCAAATACAAGTCCCCAAATCTTGGGTTTGACTTCCTAGGTCAGATTTAACCATTTACAAGCATAATCCATCAGTTTTTTACTACCATTTAAATTCCACCTGTCAACTTCCAATAGATGACAAAATTTGCAAAATTGCATGACAACATGACAACTTTTACATTATTTGACATATGATCCAAAAATGACCTTCTAAGAACTAAACTAGACTCAAACAAGTTCAACATGGTCTATTAGACCTTGTTACATGATTAAAACACCATCTAAAAAAAAGATTTACAAAATGGCCACATGGAGGCATGAACTCAACTAGGTGCTCCTGCACCATACTCGCCAAGCAAATTTGACTCAAGTCCCCTTGGGGGAAATGTTGCAACAATAGAATAATGCTTGATCTCATCATTCTCTATCTTTCAAATGACATTTTCATCTGGTAGACCCTTCCAATGGGCTAAGTACTGGAAATATGCACTCTCTTATCTTCTTGAATACTTTGGCTCATTGGTTGTGCTTTAACTACAGAGGGCTACTTGATGGAAGATATTTAACCTATGCTACATCTAAGAATGCTATGGAACCATCATCATTATCTACTACCATACCTCCTCCATCCTTGAAATTAATCTCCTTCTTTACCTTTGGTGTATGCTTGAACTTGCTCACTTTCCCTTGCAACTTATCTTTGATCTCTTCACCTTTCCTTCCCACCTCTTCCATCTGATGTTATACCCCTATGACTAATGCTTGATCATCCATACTAACCTCTGAACTAAAATAAATAGAATGACCAACATATCCTTTTGAAATCAATGAATGCAACACTCCTCCTATCCCCATAGCCACATACCTCTTAAGACAATGTTGGATCTCCACAATCAAATCATTCTTAATATCTGGTGTCATAATATTCCTAGGTTTAGGAGTGGCTACAAGATTTATGTGCTTCTCTTCTTCTACCTTTATGAACTCCTTCCTACCTATCATCATCACATCTCCCATAGTTTGTTCTTTATTATCCTCCTTCAATGGTGTCAAAGTGTAGGAAACTCCATCTTTATCTATCTCATAAGTATTTCTTCTTCCATCATACATAACATGCCTATCAAATTGCCAAGGCCTCCCTAGCAGCAAATGGAATACATCCATGGATAATACATCATATAAAATGTTGTCCTTATACCCCCCTATGTTAAATTCCACCCAACTTTGTTCATTTACCAAAATATATTGACCCTCATTCAACCAAGAAACTTTGTAAGGAGTATCATGTGGTATTCTAGGCAACTTAAGTTTATCAACTATCTCAACTAAAACCATATTATTTGTGCTTTTGGAATCAATTACAACTTTACAAACCTTATCCAAGAACTTACAAGTTGTTTTGAAGAGAGTCTTCCTTTGTGATGGATCCTTCTCTACCAGTTCTTTGATGAGAGTTCTTCTTACCATGAGTGATTCACCAACTTTTGGAGTGGAGCATGTTGTGATGGAGAGTTGACACTCTCATTGTCCTCTTCTTGCGCCAATTAATTTCCTCTTTCTCCTCCATGTCAAGTAGAAGTTTGTCCTTCATTACATTTACATGTTTGGTGTCCAAATTTATTACATTGATAGCACCTTCTTGAGAATGTATTTGAGCCTCTTCCTTGTCCACCAAATCTACCTCTAAAGCCTGATCTACCTCCTCTAAATCCACCTCTTTGATCTACCCCTTGTTCTTGAACTTTGCTTGTATCTTCTTGACCTTCATATGACTGTCTTGGACTAGAAAATGAACCTCTTCCTCTATTAGTGTTTCCTCCCCCCCTATTTTCTTTGTCTTGCCTTCTCTTTAACTTCTCCTCTATCCTAACTATCAATTCGAAGAATTCTTCAACCGTTCTTGGAAGAACCATATTCAACTCATCTTGTATATTGAAACTTGACCAATTTATGTACCTTTCTACCTTCTCCACTTCATCTTCAACATGACCTATCCTAATAGTTAACTTATGAAACTCCTTAGTATAAGCCATGACATCCATCTCTTTTTGTTTGAGATTTTGAAGCTTTCTAAAGGTCTAAATTGCATAGTCACCGAGCATAAATTGTCCCTTAACTTTAGACACCATCCTATCCCATGAATTGATTTTTGTTTTTCCCTTATTCACTCTCTCTCCTTGCATATAATTCCACCAGTTTAAGGCAGGTCCTTTCAACTTTGTTTTAACAAATTTCACGTTTGTTCATCAACTACCTCCTTGTATTCAAAATAGTTGTCTAGTGCATCAATCCAATATAACACCTCTTCACTATCCATTTTCCCACCATACATGGGAAATTCCATCTTCACCTTAGAAGAATCTCCCTTGATATCCTTCAACATCTTAACCATCCTCATCTCTTCAGGGTCCAACTCTTTCTCATGGGATCCTCTTTGAGAGTTTTCATTCTCACCCTCTTCCTCTTCCTCTCGGTCACTCTCCTCTTAAGTGAACTTACCTCTTCTTTGGTTTGTTTCTAAT
The DNA here is from genome assembly GCF_030272615.1 of Cryptomeria japonica. Lineage (NCBI taxonomy): Eukaryota > Viridiplantae > Streptophyta > Pinopsida > Cupressales > Cupressaceae > Cryptomeria > Cryptomeria japonica. The sequence continues at coordinate 240,346,136 of NC_081412.1, read as the reverse complement.
GCTACAAGTCTGGCTAAAACATCTTCATGAGACTCCTTAATCAATCTTAGTTCCCTAACAATGACTGCACTACTTTTAGGAGGCATCTTGTCCTTTCAAATTCCAACTTTTCCATCTTAAAACTTCAACCTCTTCCCTTCAAATGATCAAAACCTATGCTTTGATACCGATTTGATGTAGAGAGGGGGTGGTTATGACATAATTGATACCATATTACACAGATTTTAAGGTTTTAAAACATCTAATTCAAGTTTCAAACTCCTTAACGGTGAATTTTCACTTCTTAGGCCTAGCCTTCCTAATAGCCCTTCAAAATAGGGTTTCAAAGCATATCGTACATGGATTGCCAAACCTTGAAAATATGTTCACCTATTGGAGTACCCTTTTGGCCCATCCTAAACATATAAATTTTTTGGATAGGGTTACTTTGGAATAAAGGCATCATTAATTGATTGGTAATCAACAAGTAGGCCTAAAAAGAGCGGCAAATCATGTATTTTGGCCATAACATTCAAGAAAAAACTGATATCCAAGAAATAAAACTTGATTCAAACACCCATTTGGCCCTTATTTATCATATCTCAAAATTGATCAAGGTTCCTTTGTAAAGTATACTTCAAAATTAGATCGTCCTAGTTCCAAATAAGCCTAATTAGGCTTGCTTCACTCGGTCACAACAAGGTTTTCACACTCCAAGCCCCAAAAATTCATACAGATGGCTCAAAAATGTCACAAATGGTCTTCCTATTCTTCCCAAACCAACTCCCACAATTTTCCAATGGATTTTAATCAAAACCCAAACCTTGGCTATCTTCTCATACCAAAAACAAGTAGTTTCCAATCTAGGGCATCACCAAAATTACACCAATCTCACTCCCCTACTCTTGAAACATTTTGGAAACCAATTGTTTTTTCCAAATATCTATTTCACCAAGTTTCATCAAATTCCACCGAGTGGAATGGGAGCTACAACATTCTTTGTGCTCAAACCCGCTTACCTAAGGTTTCAAGACAATTTTTAGAAAAATGACTATAAAATACTAAAATATTAGTGGAATTTAGTGAGACTAGATTTAATAGAAATTATACTCACTCCTCTACCCAAACCAACCAATTTTAGATCATTATCTTACTATACAGGGTCGTACAATAGTCTATAACAACAAAAAACCATTTCAAATTCTAGTCAAATTGTGGTACTTTGATTGTAAATTCTTCAAATACAAGTCCCCCATTTTTTAGGCTCGAATTTCGAGGTCGTATTTAACCATTTTTAAGCATAACCCAATATTTTTTCAAGTACCATTTGAATTCCAACCATTCAACTTCCACTAGATGACAAAATTTGCAAAATTGCATGACAACATGACAAGTTTTACAATATTTGACATATGAACCAAAAATGACCTTGTAAGACCTAAATTAGACTCAAACAAGTTTAACTTGGTCTATTAGACCTTTTACCTAATTAAAACACCATCTAAAAAAATTATTTACAAAATGGCCTCATGGTGGCATGAACTCAACTAGGTGCTCCTGGACCATTTTGGCATCTTAAAAATCATTAAAAAGATGAACACCATGAATTTCTATGGTTCTAAAGATGTTAATTTTCACTTGTTGGTGTGGGATCTGCCCCTCAACCCCACCCAATATCATGACAGGGAGTGCACCAGGGATGTTGCTTCTCAACCTTGTTGGGGACACTACCCCCAAACTCATGCAAGGGGTGTAGCCCCTTGACCCTACGAGGGGTATTGCCACTTGACTCACATTTCATTTTCCAAGAACACAAGTTCAAGTTTCCAAAGTACACTTCCAAGTTCACATACAAATCATTGTTTTTAGTATTTTCATTAGTCTTCCCAAATATTACTTGAGGTTTACTTGTCATCTGGAAGATGACTTTTTCTTTTGGAGGGTATGATGTAGTCAACGTATAATGTCTATTATTATGTTTCAATAATATTGGTCATATGACTGAGTAATTAATTGTATTAAGTTGTTTTTCATTCTTGGGTAGTTATAAGCATTGATTGGTTGGCAGTTATGTTTCTCTTGGCATCCATCAAGTCCTTTAAATATATTATGTTTCATCATGGAATGTAGTATGATCTAGTCAGGTCAACTTAGATCTCTAGTTGATAATCTTTGGTCTTCTATAATAATTTCATGAGTAAATAAATATATATTTTGCTCTTGTATCCGATATGCATTGTCATCTTTATTATTAATTCATATATTTAATTTATCATATATAGCAATGAACACAGTGAATAAGGGTCATCTCATTTTTTCTAAGATTAGAAAACCTTAAAGACATTAAATGAGCTAAGAAAACTATACATTCTTCACATATAAATTATTTGATAGATAAACCTAGAGTTTTGGCATATTTGCTGAATATGTCAAGAAGATTATTTTGAATAAGTGATTTTAATAAGAATGGTTGAATATAACAATATGAAACGTAAAATAAGTTTATGAGCGCTCAGAATTGGTTAGTAACATTTGCACATAAAAAACATAAATTATTTATTTCAAGTAAACCCCATAATACATATCAATGAAAATTGTACTTCAAAATTCAATCTTAGTATTTGGTTATATAGTATATGTAATATTGATATTTTAAATTGATACTAAAGTTTTATTATTAATCCTCAAGGACTATAAATGTACAATGAAAAATAAGAAATAAAGAGTAAACATAATTCCAACAAATTTAAAAGAAAATAAACTAAAAAACATATGCTAAAGAGAAAGCATATGAAAATAAATCACATCCTTATTATAAATGGTCCAGCCACGATAGGGGAGAATCCTCAAAGAGAACAGTCTAGAGCATGCAGCAAGAGAAACACAATAGAAGCAACACAGTGTGATGGAGGCGATGCAGAATTAGACTTTAATTATATCAAGAAATTCAAATACAAATCGGCTGGCTACATGTGTGCTTGCAGTTTTAGCACACAGGCCTAATTACAAACATGCTCAATATACAATATCTGAGCTCAAGCAAGAATGCGAGACAACTCCAGATTTCCTAATCTTCTGATTAATCTTCTATATCCCTCTAAATTCTTTGTTACATTGATTTATATGATATTCATAGCTCTAGGATGATCCACGTCAGCCCAAGATGAAAAACAATTGTTGATGAAGAAGGTGTAATGTGTAGAACAACTAGGTCGGCCTCCACCAAAAGAATTCCTCCAGAAAATACATAGAATGAGGTGCGGACCTAGGGAAAGGTCAGTCATAAGCCAAGGAATGTTGGAGGCTATGAAATGAGGCTTCACAAGCCACGAAAATGATCCGCAAAATTCTTCATTAACATGTAGGTCCAAGCAATTCCGGTGCTCTAAGTTAGAAATTTTCTCACATTCTGAAAGTGATAACTTGCCGGAAAAATATCACAACATCCCACGAACTTAAGATAAGGTAGATGAGTGAGTCCACAAACAAAATCCAACTCCACAAGATCCAGTGAACAAATACTGTAAAACATAGAATGAAATGTTGAAACTACAAAGCCGAACTGAACATAAAACAAAATAGAAAAAAAACAGGAATGTAAATGTTTTTGGGTGATGCAAGATTGCAAAGATCCAAGGATTCTCCTGCATCAATAAATCTTCTTATATTTATAAGCTTGACATGAGGTCACTTCCTACTAAATCATGAAGAATAAACAAGATAAATGAAAGAAGCAACAATTCATATATAGAGTATTGGAAAACAAAAATCTTTGACCAAATATTGATAAAGATTAATGTTTCTTGGAAGAAAAAATTAAATAATTTTTATACTTATAAATCATAAACAATGGAAAGAAATTATAAAAACATTTAAATTTACAAAAGAACCACCTAATTTCATAACAAGAACATATAAAAACAATCGAATAACCCAAACACTTGAAACACTTAGTGTCATGCCCATTTTTTACCCAAGTGGGCATAACACAACAATAACATAAACCCCATTTTTTTTCTCAAATTCAAACACAATTAAGATAATATTTCAATGGGAATACATAAACCATAATGGTAAGAGATAAACATTTAATGTTGTGTTGTTGGCATTTTGGCATTAAGTTGTGATTGATGTCAACCAACATGATGGATATTTCACATGAGAGTGAGCAGACAAAATGAAGGTTTACCGGTAAGGCCTAAACCGGTCTGAAGGTTGGTTGCCTATTTATGTTGAAGAGGTAGAATGTTAAAGTTATCACAAACCACCAGAGGAGAAGATGTGTTAACGGTATAGTGTGCACTATCGATTAGCAGAAGAAGAAGGCCTTACCGGTAAAGGCATGTACTAGTATGAGTTTATTGAATGTTCAAGTTTGAACTGACTGTGTGTCGGTGAGTAGAGTGATTGACCATAGCGATGCCATTTGGAGCCGAGGTGGCAAATATGCAGAGGTTGATAAAGCCACCATCGACACCATTGGTGAAACTGTTAGTCGACATAAATGAAACAACCACAAATCATGGGATTGCAACTAACTAATGCGGCTCGAGGAAGAAAGGATGATAGAGGAAGATCAGGGAGTAGTTGGCGCCTGGATCAATGTAAAGGAAATCTGATTGCAAGAAGACCTTGAAAAGGAAACAACTGAAGGGTTTTATGAGTCGACAAAATTCAAGGCAGGAAATCCTGTACGTGATTTCTATCTTAAGAATGTATGCATTGGGTAATGGGAAACATGAATAGATGCATCCCTTGAGTACAGGGGATCGATCCATGATAGACTGGATCAGATCTCATGTAGATTGTGTTGGGAAAAGGAAACCCTAACCGCTCAGATTTTGAATTGCTTTTTGGCGGGAAACCACGGGATAAAGAGGAGAGGTCGAGACAGAGAAAGTTGATGTTGCATATAAGAGGAAGAGAAAAGAGAGATTAAGTGAAAAAGAAGAATTGCTAGCCTTAGAAATTATTCTAAGAGAGTTGGAGAGTAAGTGAGCAAGCATACCAATGAGAGGGTTCTACTGGCAGTGATTGAGTACCAGTATAACTGTAGTTTCACAGTTAAGCTAAATTGGCAAGGTGTGGCAGAGTAGGCATCATCCAAGCATGACACGGTGTGTTGAGAGAGAGAGAGATAACAGAGACTGAGAGTTAGAGAAAGTAATCTCACAACCGGTAGTGTGAGATTCAGCAGAGGAGAAAAGGCAGTCAACTGATAGTAGGATATTTAATCAAGAGTTACAGAATTCATTTACAACAAGAAGCCTTAACTATATTCAAATTGTATGTCAATATACATCACCAAGTTAATGCTTGGTGCAAGGGTTGGTGCCCTAAAATTTGTATTTCAATGTTTTACCTGTGAGGCTAGATTGGAGCAGTAGTCTCCAACAGCTTTTCTCACCGAGGTTTTTCCCACAGTGGGTTTTCCTCATACATCTGGTGTTGTGAATTGCATTTGTGTGATTGATCTCTTTGTCTTTCCTTCCTACTTTACCGGTTTAATTGTTTAAGTGCTTAAGTGGTTAACTGGTATTCTGAAGTTGCTTTGAAAGTCAAAATTCAGGAGCCACTGATTCACCCCCCTCTCAGTGGTACTCTATGATCAATAATTGGTATCAGAGCCTAGGTTCTTGGTCATCTTTAAACCTTGGGTAGATTCTAGACTTTGAACACAATGGCAAGAAATAAGTTTTCTTCCTCAAAATCCCCCATGTGTGACGGATCCAACTATGCCTTCTAGAGTAGAAGAATGAAGACCTATATTTCCTCTCTGGGTTTTGATATGTGGATGTCTATCAAGAATGGGTATGTTATTCCTAATGCTCCTCCCACTGATCTAGATGCCAAAAAGGAGTATGAGAATAATGGAAAGGCCAAACATGCTATCTTGAGTGGTTTGTCTAATAATGAATTTGTCAAAGTCATGCACTGTGTTTCAGCAAAGGAGACTTGGGATAAATTGCAGAGGTTGTTTGAAGGAGATGCAAAAGTCAAAGAAGCCAAACTGCAAGCACTAAGGGGCCAACTCGAAAGCATCAAAATGAAAGATGATGAAAAGATTGCAGACTATCTTCACAAATTTGATGAAACTGTGAACACTATCAGAGGACTTGGAGAAGAGATTGCAGATGATATTCTTGTTAAGAAGGTACTTAGATCTCTCACACCCAAGTATGACACTAAGGTGTCTGCCATAGAAGAAGCCAAGGATCTGAATACTTTTACAATGTATGAGTTATTGGGTTCACTGACAACCTATGCGATGAGAACAATTGGTGATACTTCCTCAAGGAAAGAAGTAGCATTCAATGTCACCAAAAAGGGGAAAGAAGTAGCTACTTATAAAGAATCCAGTGAAGACTGATGTAGAAGTAACAAAATTTGTCAGGAAGCTCAAAAGAGGATCCAAGTGGTATAAAGGAAAGCTATCACTTAAATGTTTCAACTGTGGGAAGGTCGGACACTTTGCTACTAATTGTCCTCACAAGGAAACCAATGGAGATGAATCAAGAGAGTTCAGAAAATCTGTCGGCAAAGATAGAGAAAGAAACAACTACCGGCAAGGAAGGAGAGGCTACCAAAATCAGAACAATCTATATACTATTGAGGATGATACAACAAATAAAGAAAATGCATCAGAGGATGATTACCATGAGAATGACAGAAAAGTTAATCTCTTCATGGCACTTGGTGAACCAGTTGATGAAGATGAGGAAGAGGAGGACATTGAGGCTGAAGTGGACTTGGAGGGTGAGCTTATCAGTTCTCTTGAGGAATTGACCTAAACAAGAAGAGAAGTCAAAAAGGTCAAGTTTGCTACAGTAAATGAACAAGATCTCTTGAAGTAATCCATGGATGAGTTCGATCAAGTTATAGCTAACTTGAAATTGTAGTTGGAAGAAACTAAGAGGATATGTGAAGCTACATCCTCTGATCTGACAAAGAAGGAAAAGGAGCATTAAGAGTTGGAAGCAGAAATAGTGAAGCTCAGAAAGGAGCTTTAAGAAAGTAAGGAAGAAATAAAAATAAGGAGAAAATATGAAGGCAACACCGAGGCCTTAGATAAGATGGTAAGAAAACAGAAGCAATCCAAAGACACTAGTGGTTTAGGTTTTGAAGTGGGTCAAATTTCAACCCACAAAGATAAATCTAGAAAAGAGATAAAGTTCACCTCTTCTTTTGAAGGTGAAGAAAAAAAGACATTCAGTGTAGAAAAGGATACCGGTAAAAAGACATATGCAAATGTTGTTGGAAATCGCCTCTCAAATCAGTATACAACAATGAACCAGAAGCCACACTTCTTGTATCAACTCTTATGACCAGATCCAACAACATGAAGAGAAGACCCTCGATGAGGCAGTCCCATTCAGGACCAAGGCTACCTAACCGGTATGTTTCAAACTTTCATGGTTACTATTACTAGTGTAACAAATTTAGGCATAGAATGGCTCACTGTACATTAATCAATAAGCCCCCTATGAGTTATGAAAGTAGAAATCCATTTAATTCACTCTATGATATGAATGTGGTCTGCTATCAGTGCAATGGATATGGTCATAAGAGTTTTGAATGTAGTAAGAATAAACCGGTTTCCCAAAACAATTTTAAGGATGTTCCCTTATATGAAGATGTAAAATTCTATAACTCCCAAGAGTTTGGATACATACAAAAGTTGTGTAAAAACTAGAAGATCAAGTAGAAGAAGACAAATCCTGATCAAGAACCAGTAACTGAATCTGTGCACAATATAGCAACTGACAAGAAGAAGGAAACCAGCCCGGTATGGATTGAGAAATAAAAGAAAAAGGCAGAATCAAGTCTCATAGTACAGACTGCCTTACATGTTGAAAGAAAAAATCTATGGGTTGTAGATAGTGGTTGCTCAAACCACATGACTGGTGACAAAAGGAAATTCATCAAACTTGAAGACTGGAATGGTGGTTCAATAAGGTTTGGAGACAACTCTTCCATCAAAATAAAGGGAAAAGGCACTCTAAGTATTGATGGAAAGTTGAAGGCACATGATGTATATTATGTGGAAGTCCCCAAGTACAATCTTTTGAGTATGAGTCAGATGTGTGACAAAGGTTACGAATTCACCTTTGACTCAACTGGTTTCCAGATAAAGAAAGACAACACCGGTCAAGTTGTGGCAGAAGGAAAGAGAAAAAATGGAAATGTTTACAATCTAAAGGAGTGCTATGAGTCCCAACGTATGTTAGGACAAGTAGATGAAAGTTGGTTGTGGCACCGAAGATTAGGTCACATAAACTTTGATAACCTAGCTGCAGTAAGTAGAAAGGGGTGTGTGAGAAATATTCCACCCATCATCAAACCAGTAAGCACATTTTGTGATGAATGTGTGAAGGGTAAGAAAACTAAAGTAAGCTTCAAGACAAAAGAGCACAACACCTCAAGACCACTTGAAATTGTGCATATAGATCTATGTGGTCCAACTAGGACAAGAGCACTTGTAGGTGAGAGATATTTTATGCTCTTCATTGATGATTACTCAAGAATGACATGGGTAACCTTCCTGCAAGATAAATCACAAGCATTTGAAAGATTCAAGATCTTTAGGAAGATGGTGGAGAAAGAAAGTGGGTACAAATTAAAATGCCTAAGATCAAACCGGGGTGGAGAGTTTACTTCAAATGAGTTTGAAGATTATTGTGAAAAGCATGGAATTAGAAGGCAATACTCAGCTCCTAGGACACCACAGCAAAATGGTGTGGTAGAAAGGAAGAACATGACAGTCAAGGAGATGGCTTGAACCATGTTAAATGAAGCCAAACTGTTGGACACATATTGGAAGGAAGTTGTTCATACTACGGCATATACTTTGAACCGGGTTCAATTAAGAACAAACAACAAAATGACACCTTATGAGTTGTGGTATGACCGGAATCCTTTGGTCAAATAATTTAAAGTATTTGGAAGAAAGTGCTCTATCAAGAAAGATATGGATGGTCTAGGAATTTTTGACTCTAGGAGTGATGAATGAATCTTCCTTGGTTACTCATCTAACAACAAGGCCTACAAATGCTACAACAAAAGACTAAGAAGAGTCATTGAGAGTGTGCATGTAAACGTTGATGAGGATATGCACAAAGGATGTCAACCACAGATCAACTAGTATGATAACTTTGGTGATGAAGATGATGAAGCTCAGTCAAACATTGAACCAGAGGAAGCATCCAAGAAGGCCCCCAACCGGTATGTACAACTGAATCACCCGGAAGAGAAAATTCTGGGAAATAAGAGTGATGGTGTGCAGACTAAAAGAAGACTTGCTCAGAATGATGAATAAGTCAACCTCTGCCTCATGAATGAAGTTGAACCCAAAACATTCAATGAGGCCAGCAAAAGACAAGAATGGATGGATACCATGGAAGAAGAACTGCAATAGATTGAGAAGAGCAAGACGTGGGAATTAGTCCCTAGACCAGAAGACAAGAACATCATTGGCACTAAATGGGTCTACCGGAACAAGATGAATGAAGAAGGTAAGATTGTTAGGCATAAAGATAGACTAGTGTGCAAAGGATACTCTCAAGTAGAGGGGATTTACTTTGAAGAAACATTTGCACCGGTAGCTAGATTAGAAGCAATTAGAATGTTTCTAGCCTACTCTGCCTACAAGGGTTATAAAGTATACTAAATGGATGTAAAATCTGCCTTCCTAAATAGAAATTTGGACGAAGAAGTGTACATGGAGCAGCCGGAAGGTTTTTCGTTACATGATGATGAGACATGTGTGCTAGTTGAAGAAGGCTTGTATGGTCTAAAGCAAGCTCCTAGAGAATGGTACTCAAGATTAGATCAGTATCTAAAGGAGCAGGGACTCAAAAAGGGAAGTGCTGATAGCAATTTGTACATAAAGAACAATGGGAACCACATGATCATTGTGGTTGTGTATGTAGATGACATTATCTTTGGAGGCAACAAGGACACCCTCTGCAAAGAATTTGTTGTTCAGATGTAGTCAGAATTTGAGATGTCAATGCTTGGTGAATTGACTTACTTCCTTGGTTTGCAGATATTGCAGCAAGATAAAGGAATCTTTATCTCACAAATCAAGTATGCAAAGGAGATGTTGAAGAAATTCCAAATAGAAGATTGTAAACCGGTAAGTACCCCCATGGTGACCAGCAGTAAATTGAGAAAGAATGATGAATCATTGATGGTGGATCAGACTCTATATAGATCCATGATAGGAAGTCTATTGTAGCTAACTGCTTCAAGACCGGATATAGTTTAGGTAATATGCATGGTGGCCAGATTTCAAGTTGCACCAAAACAGTCACATATGAATGTTGTTAGCAAAATCTTTAGGTACCTACAAGGGATGCTCAACTATGGTTTGTGGTATCCTAAACAAAGAGATTTTATCTTGGAATCATACATTGATGTTGATTGGGCAGGTTGCATTGATGACCGAAAAAACACAAGTGGTGGTGCATTCTTTCTAGGTGACCGGTTGGTCTCATGGCATAGCAAGAAGCAAGACTCAGTCTCTCTATCTACAATTGAAGATAAATACATTGTTGCTGCTATGTGTTGCTCTCAGGTGCTTTCGATGAAGCAAACTCTCAAAGACATATAGGTGGACATCACAGAACCTATTCTCATTCGGTGTGACAATTTGAGTGCAATCAACATAGAAAAGAATCCAATCATGCATTCTAAAAAAAAACACATTGCTATCAAGTATCACTTTCTCAAAGAGAAGGTTGAAGGAAAAGAAGTAAGGATGGATTATGTCGCTACTGGAGAACAAGTAGCAGACATTTTCACCAAACCATTACCAGCAAGAACTTTTGAGTACCTCTGACACAAGTTGGGAGTTGTGTCATCTGTCTAGGAAGTCTTCATGTGGTTTAGGGGGAGTTGATAGTGGTTAAAGGGGGAGCTTGGTATGGATCAAAGGGGGAGTGCATAGTACCCTTTGTCATTCTGTCAAAGGGGGAGAAATGTACCGGTATAAAGTGTCTTGCGAGAAGTTGACATCAATGCCAAAGGGGGAGATTGTTGGCATTTTGACATTAAGTTGTCATTGATGTCAACTGGCATGATGGATATTACATGAGAGTGAGCAGACAGAATGAAGGCTTACCGGTAAGGCATAAACCGGTCTGAAGGTTGGCTGCCTATTTATGTTGAAGAGGTAGAATGTTAAACTTATCACAAACCATCGAAGGAGAAGATGTGTTACCGGTATAGTTTGCACTCTCGGTTAGCAGAAGAAGAAGGACTTACCTGTATGAGTTTGTTGAATGTTCAAGTTTGAAACAACTATGTGTCAGTGAGAAGAGTGATTGACCATAGTGATGCCATGTGGAGCCGAGGTGGAAAATATGCAGAGGTTGATAAAGCCACCATTGACACGGTTGGTGAAACTAATAGTCGACATAAATGAAACAACCACAAATCATAGGATTGCAACTAACAAATGTGGCTCGAGGAAGAAAGGATGACAAAGGAAGATCAGGGAGTAGTTGGTACCTATATCAATGTAAAGGAAATCCGATTGCAAGAAGACCTCGAAAAGGAAATAGCTGAAGGGTTTTATGAGTCGACAAAATTCAAGGTAGGAAATCCTGTATGTGATTCCTATCTTTAGCAAGTATGCATTGGGTAATGGGAAATGTGAATAGATGCATCCCTTGAGTACAGGGGATCGATCCATGACAGACTGGATTGGATCTCATGTAGATTGTGTCAGGAAAAGAAAACCCTAACTGCTCAGATTTTGAATTGCTTTTTGGCGGGAAACCATGGGATAAAGAGGAGAGCTCGAGACAAAGAAAGTTGATGTTGCAGAGAAGAGGAAGAGAAAAGAGAGATTAAGTGAAAGAGAAGAATTGCTAGCCTTAGAAATTATTCTAAGAGAGTTGGAGAGTAAGTGATCAAGCATACTGGTGAGAGGGTTCTACTGGCAGTGATTGAGTACTGGTATAACTGTAGTTTCATAGTTAAGATAAACCAACAAGGTGTGGCAGAGAAGGCAACATCCAAGCATGACACGGTGTGTTGAGATAGTGTGTGTGTGTGTGAGAGAGAGAGAGAGAGACAGATAACAAAGGCCGAGGATCAGAGAAAGTAATCTCACAACCGGTAGTGTGAGATTCAACAAAGGAGAAAAGATTGTCAACCGAGAGTAGGATATTTAATCGAGAGTTCCAGAATTCATTTGCAACAAGAAGCATTAATTGTATTCAAATTATATTTCAATATGCATCGCCAAGTTAGAGCTTGGTGCAAGGGTTGGTACTCTTTGGGTTGGTTCGCTAAAGTAAGGGGTTGGTGCTCCTTGGGTTGGTACCCTAAAATTTGTAATTCAGTGTTTTACCTATGAGGCTGGATTGGAGCAGTAGTCTCCAACAACTTTTATCACCGAGGTTTTTCCCACAGTGGGTTTTCCTCGTACATCTGGTGTTGTGAGTTGCATTTGTGTGATTGATCTCTTTGGCTTTCCTTCCTGCTTTACTGGTTTGATTTTTTAACTGCTTAAGTGGTTAATTGGTATTCTGAGGTTGCTTTGAAAGTCAAAATTTAGGAACCACTGATTCACCCCCCTCTCAGTGGTACTCTGTGTTCAACATGTGTAACAATAAGTCACCTTTAAAGGGAATAATTTTGACCCTTTTCCACAACCCCATTAAACAATAATATGTTTACGATCATATTACAATAAAGAAATATAACACCAATTTTATCAAGAGTAGAAATCACCTACTTGGAAATCTCTTCTAATTGGACAAGCCTATACTCTCCAAGATCCTCTTCCACCTTCCTTTCTCCACTCCTCTATTCTTTTCTTCTGCAAAATTTTGATATCCAAAAAGTCCCCTCTCCTTCCTTCCCACTCCCTGAATAGAGTGGAAGAGAGGAACTCTAATGGGGTCACCTCCTCCTCCCATCCATCTCAAGAATGGGAGAGATGGAGATGCCACCTCTCCACTTCTCCAATCCTCCACCTAGCTACATCCATGGTCTTAAACCCAACAAGTGTCTTCTTACTTGCCCCAAGAATATGATTTGATTATTTGCCACCTTTTGGGAGAGAGAGGAGGTTGGGATGGGGTCTTGTCCATCCCAACCACCTCAATCTCATAGGTGAATAAAAATACAAAATAAATTAAGTCAAAGTCATACAAATCAAATAAAAACCCCGTCAAAACACCCCCAACCCCTAGTCTTATAGCCTAGGGGTCTTTTTGTAATACCAAGAGGTGATTTGTACCATAGGAACACATCTAAAAGGACACACATATGAACATAGGTAGCACACATCCAACATACAAGTCACACCTCACATTTACAAGGAAAAATGCATTCATGACACATCACAAATAGGCCCTAACCTTTCCATATAGGTTAGAACTAGCTTCATCGAGCTAAACATGATTAGGGTTGTTTCTTGTCCCCAAATGCTCATTGGCATTTACTTGAACAGTGTTCAGAAGGTCTCAATACATCATGATTGATATATATATATATATATATATATATATATATATATATATATATATATATATATATATCATGATGTATATGTATGTATGTATATATATGTATATGTACATACATATATGTGTGTGTGTAAATGTATATATACATGTATGCATATGCATACATATATATATACATGTACACACACACATATGTATATACATGTGTGTGTGTGTTTGTGTGTGTGTGTGTATATACATATACACATATATACATATACATATTATATATATATACCTATACATATACATATACATATACACACACATATATATATACATATATAATGTACATGTATATACATATATATGTGTGTGTACATGTATATATATACATCATGATATATATATATATATATGTATATATATACATATGTATGCATACATATATATATACACATATATACATGTATATATATACATATACATATATATACACATATATATTTATACACACACACACACATATATATACATAGATATATATGTTGATCAGGTTGAAAGCACTGGAATACTGAGAGGGGGGTGAATCAATATTCACACTTAATCAAAACAATAAACCTTTTTTCTTTAGCAATTGAAGCTATCCTCAAAATATCAAATAGACTTGACTGAATTAAAACAATGAATGCAAAATAAACAAGAAGAACACAACCAAACACCGGAATTTATATGTGGAAAACATAAAATGTGAAAAACCATGGAGAGTGAAGAAATGACTAAATGTCGGAATGCTCACTACAATTGAAAGGGTTGAATTGAGAAGGTTTGCATCTCCAAATGCACGAAATCAGTTCCTAGTTAATTTAATATTACAAATCTCAGACTTTACAGAAGATTTGGTTAGAGATCTTTGCACTACTATTCCGCAGCAGGTCAGGTAAAGGACTACTGCACTACTGATTGCCTTCACTGTTTACAACTCTCACATACACTGCTTCTTTCACTGCCAGCTATATTCAGTAGATCACACACACTCACTCTTGATCAATTCACTTGTCTTCTTCATCACTCATGAATATATATATATATATATATATATATATATATATATATATATATATATATATATATATATATATATATATATATATATATATATATATATATATACCGGAGGGTAGCAATATAAATAGTGTGTCAATCAAACCAAACACGTTATCAATAAGCTCATGTCGGCCTCCACAATACTTCTACACAATTCCTTTACATACTATCGATTACCAAAGCATATACCCTAATTACTGGTAAAGGGAAAGGGTCATCCGAACCCAAGAGAACGAACCTATTTCCATAAGATTAAGCTCAATATCTCCAAGATGTAGACTCCATGTACCAAGGAAACCACAATCACAAAACTTGAAGAGATACTTCTGATATATACCAAAACTGCAAACACCAAGACACATAACTAATACTAGGATCAACTGGAATTCCTAACACCAGGATACTGAGGTCAATGGGAACTCGATGGGACCTCAAAAGGTCATCATCCAAATCTGTCCATGCTGCATAATAAATTCCAACCAAAATCGCAACACGTGAACTACACATACATATCCATAACACTTTGCATAACATCTATAATATCCATGATGTCTAGACTAATATCTAGGTCTGCATACACTGTCCGGTACAAAACCAGATGACTGGTTTGACATCAATGACAACATTATTCGCACAAGTTTAACAATCTCCCCCTTTGTCATTGATGGCAACACATATTCAAAACATGACTGGGCCAACTCACCCTTACTCATGCAATTCCTAAAAACCATAATCCTTGAACTCATATTCCTTTTTCCTTTCTCCCCCTTTTTGATATCAAGGAAAAGGGATGTCATTGATGAAAAAAAAAGAACAGATATATACAAACAAAAATGTGAGTCTTACACAAATAAACTTTCACTTGCTCTTCTTCAGAAATATAAGCTTGTACTTTTCCTTCAGTTCCATAAGAAGGACTTCCCAAGAATGTATAGCCAATTTGATGCTCACTAGAAGGCTTCTGCACTCAAACAACAAATCAATAGAATTTGAAAAGAAATTTAGAGCATTTGGATTCTGCTCATACTCTACCGCATTCTCAAGAAAAACTGAAAGTGTTCTAGCTTAGCTTCAACAATCTCAACTTTCCAAAACATGCTCACAAATTCTTCTTTCTTCCTTTGCAATAGAAGAAGCTCAATGCAAAGAGAATTAACTCTTTTCCTTTTCTCACCATATTTATCATTCATAAAATCAAAAGACTTACCTAGACTTGTTAGTTCGGTTTCACTAACATCAATTCTACCTTTGTGCTTCACACCTGCTACTGGCCAAGAGATACAATATCTATAGATTCTGCTAGCACTGTGGATACAATCTCTCTATTCCTCTATGCAATTTGACAAATTATTTTGAGCAATAGCACATTCATTCAACATACTTTGCATATCTAAGCCTTTTTTTCCAGTTGTCTACTCAGACATTATTTCTTGTAGGATCTCAATCAATGATTCCAGAAGCAGATTACTGACATCTTTTGGATTAATATTGTTTCAGATCAGGTGCTTCATCAAAATACTCTCAATTTTTTCTGACTCAACCGAGGTCAGCCATTTCACACCAATCTTTAGAATTCCATCTGCACTGACAACCAACTTTAACAGATTAGACTCATCATCTAAGTCTCCAACTTCCTGCTCATTCACTATCTAAACTCCTCTGGCAGCAGGGGATATCAGATCATCAATTATCACATCTTCTATCTTTCTTTTCTTTGACTCTAAACCACCAACAGGAATAGACTATCTCCTTTTCTGGAAGATGATTCTCCATAACTAGAAGAGAAAGAAACAAAAACTGGGCGAACTCTCCACATATCCACAAATGATTTTAAATAATTATTGTAAATATCCTCTCTGTTATTCAAACTATTCAGATATCTTAAAAATTGTCTTGCAATTGGCACACTAGATTCCCAAATAACATTATCTTTTTCCGGAAGGGATTCTAAATAGTACGTGACTAAACTCACAAGAAATGACCCATACCAAAAAGCATAATTCTTCTCTTTTGTCATCTTGATATTTTCTAGCAACAATTCTCCCAATAATTCACACAAGTCAAACGATCTATTCTCCATCGCAAACATATATGCCATATACACTGCAATTGCCGAGGTGGATCCTTCCCTATTTCTGAAATAGACTTTGTAAGAGATGCCATAGACAACATACCTCACTACAGGGTTGATGATCATATTGATGATTAGAGCTCATTGATCACCCTTAATGTTGGTTAGGGCTTCCACTTCCCTCTTCAAAATTGATTTCTTTACTTGAAATTCTCTATTGACGCACAAGCCAGTGATCTTAGAAATGATTTCCTTTGTAATTGGATAAGGTTTATCCAACATGATGAAGTTATCTAAGACATGGCTAAGAATTAATCTGATTACCTTTGCATTGTCGAACCAAGGGAATTCGGTCCACAGATGCAGACCTTTGCCTTCTGACTCTTTGACCCTCTACAATTAATTCCTTTAAACCTGCTTCAATGACTCTGATCTTCTCTAGACTAAACTCATCCAAGAGCACTTTGTCCACAATCTAAAACTCGTCCCTACTAGATCCACCGACGATCATTTTTCCTTCCATGATTACTCTTCACTGCTCACTTTACTATTTCTCTACTATTCGCAATGATCTCAAGAATATATAACTGATATGAAAGAAATGAACTCAAGAACTGATACTTATCTTACTAAAGATGCTTCATTAGGGTTTTTCTACCAAGAACTATCATTTTGATGATGTCATCACGCTTCCTCTGATTACTGGATACCACTCAAGCACTATCATGTCGGATTAGTGACATGATCCATTTAGAGGGGGAGGCTCTAAGATTAATTTCCGGAGGAAAGGTGCTTGCACTAGATTTCAATACTTCATGCTTACTTCCTTTGTTCTCATTCTTCTTTCTCTAGACCAAGTTTTTCTTCTTCTTTGATTCATCATTCTTCATTGCACTCTTTTCAACAGATTTTTCCTCATTTCCTATCCTGCATTGGTTAGCATAATGTTCGGGCAGATTGCACTTGAAACAACTAGCAATTTTTTTTCTCAAATCTTACTAGATGAGATTTGTATCTCCATTGATTGGCCTTGTGTCCATATATATTGCAATTATAACAATGTTCTTGAAAGTTATAACTCTTCTTGTTTGCAACAACCGGGTTATAATTTTGATTCACAACATGATTCCTACAAAGGCTTGCCTTATGTCCAAACATCTTGCAACTATAACATTGAATGCTTCTACAATTCACTACCTTGTGTCCAAATTTATTGCATTTAAAACGATAGTCATTAAAAGATGAGTATCTTTGTGCATTGAGTTTTTGGATCGATGGTCTTCTTGCATTTGATTTTTTATTCTGGGATTTCTTCGCATCTTCTAACTTATTTGAATCAAGTTTGACTTTGTTATTTTGATCTAGGCACACACCAGTTTGGTAACCAAGTCCGGTTTTGTCTAACTTAACTTACTGCATGCTGATCAAATCTTCCAGAAGCTTGTTGGTATTAAGGATCTTGTTCTCTGCGTTCAGATTCTTCACTTCTTGCCCAAGCTTTTCACATTCTTCATATTTTAGCTTTATTATCTTTTTCAAGAACTGCTTTGTCTTATCCTTTTCCTCTATCTTTTGCATTAGTTCTTTGATGGTCTCATTCTCTTGATTCAATTGATTGTTAACCTCCTTATGTCTCAACTTGAATTTCCGGATTTCCTCTCTTAGCTTCTATACACATTTATTTGCAATCTTCACATTCTCCTTCAATTCCTCGTTCTCTGATTCAACACTCTCAAAATCTTCAAGGGGTGTCTTCAATTCTTCATCCAAGTATATAGGTTCCATGACTCAACCAACACGGATCTCCCTCAAGTGGTTAGGCTTTCCAAGCAAGGGACCAAAGCTCTAATACCAATTGTTGATCAGGTTGAAAGCACCAAAATACTCAAAGGGGGGATGAATTAATATTCCCACTTAATTAAAACAATAAACCCTTTTTTAACCAATTGAAGCTATCCTCAAAATATCAAACAGACTTGACTGAATTAAAACAATTAGTGTAGAATAAACAAGAACACAAACACAAGATGAACACCGGAATTTGTACATGGAAAACCCAAAATGGGAAAAACTACAGAGAGTGTTAACTTTCAAGAAAATATCACTAGTTATAGTTTTGTTTACAAAAGGGGTGGCTCACTGCCATATTACAAAAATGGCTTACTGTCGGACTGTTCATTGTAGATACAAAAAGAAACGGCTAACTACAGGAATGCTCACTGTAATTGAAAGGGTTGAACTGAGAAGGTTTGCATCTCCAAATGCATGAAATTGGTTCCATGTTAAGCTCATATTACAAATCTCATACTTTACAGAAGATCCAGATAGAGATCTTTGCACTACTATTCCACAGTAGGTCCGGTAAAGGACTACTACACTACTGATTGTCTTCATTGTCTGCAACTCTCACATACATTGCTTCTTTCGCTACCAGCTATCTTCTGCACATCACACACACACACACTCTTAATCAATTCGCTTATCTTTTTCATCACTCATGAACATATATATATAATGGAGGGTAGCAATATAAAATAGTGTATCTACCAAGCCCAACACATTATCAATAAGCTCATGTCGGCCTCTGCAATACTTCTACATAATTCCTTTACATACTTCTGATTACCAAAGCATATACCATGATTACCAGAAAAGGGCAAGGGTCATCCAGACCCAAGAGAACGGACCTATCGCCATAAGATTAAGCTCAATATATCTAAGATGTAGACTCCACACGTACCAAGAAAACCGCAATCACAAAACTCGAAGTGATACTTCTGATAGATACCAAAACTACAAACATTGGGACACATAACTAATACCAGGATCAACCATAATTCCTAACACTAGGATATCAGGGTCAATGGGAACTCAATGGGACCTCAAAAGGTCATCATCCAAAGTTGTCCATGCTGCATAATAACTTCTTACCAAAAACCGTAACACTTGGACTACACATACATATCCATAACATCCATGATGTCTGGACTGATAGCTGGGCCTGCATACATTGTCCGGTATAGAACAAGATGACTAGTTTGACATCAATGACAATATTATTCTCACAAGTCTAACAATATATATATATATGAAGAATGTGCATAAAACATAATAAAATGCATAACATCACATATTTTCTAATTATTTAATATCATCAAGTCCAACTAGTCACCATAAGAGAAATGGTTGGAACACATTAGAACATGTCATGATAAAATTGTATCTCAAATCAATACACATGTCACAAGAACTAGGCATGTCAAATGGTCCATATCTCAACATATAAAGACTGATGGTCCATAAGTCAACACAAAAACACTACTGGCCCATAAG
The DNA here is from genome assembly GCF_030272615.1 of Cryptomeria japonica. NCBI lineage: Eukaryota > Viridiplantae > Streptophyta > Pinopsida > Cupressales > Cupressaceae > Cryptomeria > Cryptomeria japonica. The sequence goes on along the minus strand of NC_081412.1, from coordinate 240,326,186 downwards.
TCATCACATAAACACTAATGGTCCATAAGTCAACACATAGGCACTCCATCACAATAAAATATATAAACTAGAATGCAATCAAAGAAGGGGTCTCATTTCCTCCCCCACTATGAATGGATTTCCTCATAGAAGTCCCTGAAAGGTGAAGCATATATGTCATTTGATTAGGGAGTTCCATAACGCATAATGATTTTATGATCCAATCAATTCAACATAAGATAAATCTTGGTATTCCTCCTACTATATAGTGGAACCATCATCACTATATGATTAATTCAACATTTATTATTAGATACCATTCATTTTAACAACCATATTTTGAGTTTCTTGACTAAGAGCTATCCTTATACATTAAGTCTACAAGCATGCATTTCTCTCAATCATCACAACACTTTACCTTAATGACACTTAGCTATCATACACTTAATTCATCTTACATATGCCTTGACTATAAACATAGAGATGGTTCCATTTCATAAAATGATACTAAAGAAAAGAAACCTAATTAAATGATTTTATTGTTCACACACAAATAATGACTCTATGACTAATGAAGGTACATGACTAATATTTAAGTTGACTTGTAGTCAAACAACCAACATACTAGTTCTTTTGGTATTAGACAAGACCCGTTTTCTTATGAGTTGCCACCACACTTCCCTAGCCCCAAAACCAAAATGGGTAGACCCTTAAGACACAAGAGAAAGGAAAAGAATGATATTCCTCTCTTAACATGCCTAAAAACTACATTACCTTAAAGAAATATCCAATCACCCTCTTTCCCCCATCAAGTTCACATTTATGAATACAAATAAATTCCACGTGTACTAGTAGTGATAATAAAGGAAAAGGCCTCTGAAAAAATGCAATCTAAAACATAATAATTTAAATGAATTTCATAATAAATTGCATAAACAAAAATAAATTCAATCAGTTCAATTAGATGAGCCCTTGAGGCAAACGACCATAAAAATAAATGGGACAAATAGCCCAAAATACTTGAAATTTTCACCACTAGTCCAAATAGAATGTTGCATGAATAAAAGAAAGCAATACACAATGAATTAAGAAATTAGATCATTCAAAATTCCCTATAAAATTGCATACAAAGAATCACATTGTAGCTCAATCCAAACACCAAAAGGGGAAGAAGAGAGTTGGAGACTTGACCTTAAGGCCGTAGTCTAGGATGTATTCTCGAACAAGATAACCACTTGTCTACTAGTTGTGACCCAAGATATCTAAATCCAATCATCTTCTTTTCATGAAATTACTCGTAAAATTTCTTTATAGCTAAATCAAGATGCTCACTTAAAAGAAATGAAATTAGTAGATCCAATCATAACTATATAATTTAAAGTCAATTTTTAATTTAAATGGCCATTTAGTTCTCAAGATTAAGCATGATGTCGAGACCAAAATATAACAACCTTAATACATAATTAAAATTGCATAGAATTTAATATACAATCACATTAATTACAACAATAATGAAGTCAAAGCACCCATTAAGAGTTGTTTGTTGCTATGCTAAAAGTATAATCAATTCTACACTAAGAGTCATCCAATAATTTTTTTTTTTAAGTGAGATTAATTTCAAATACTTAATGTGCCAAAATCATCTTGAATTCATGCTACATCTTAATAAGATTAAAACATTTGCCTAAGTTTCATGTTTTTTTCAGTTTTGTAGCCTATGTATCACATACACATAAAATTCCTCTTTTGGAAGTAACAATAAATTTTAGGAAGAGGTAATCACTTAACTTATATAGCTTTCTTATAAGAACTAGGAAAATGACTCTAGTAAGCTACATAGAAAGAGTCATAATATAACAATGATGCACTTTCAAGTAATTATATATATATATATAATAGAGTGTCTATTTTAACATGTGTTGAGGGAAGATGCGAAGCAATATCCATATATCAACATTTGTTCAATCTTAAAAGGCCTCACTACAATGTTCATTACGATGAGAATCCTCTATATGATGTCTCTTATCTAATAAGGATGTGACTTCTTCATTTTATGCGCTGATCTAGATTCTTAGAGAGTTGATTTCTATCCTTGTTTAGTTGCTATCTTTTCAGATTTTATTTTCTTAATAGCCATTGCATGGGTCTCCCTATCTAATAGCCACAATTTTGAAGCCAGTGACTTATTTTAACTATGACTAAGGGTAGGTTGTTGATTTTTGTTTCCTTAGCTCATTTCCTATTATGTTCTGCTAAAATCTCTCATAACATATAGAAAGCCAAGAAGACAATAATTAAAATTAGTTGTAACATTTTCATCACCTTAGGCATGCTTATGTCCTATCTAGGATAATCTATGGTTACATAATTTCTAACTTTAATTAAGGACTAAGAGATCCATTTAAAAAAAAAAAATACTAACTATGGAACACCATGTTACTTTAGCAATGAGATTACAAGGGTATAACGACTAAAAATGGCCATGAAATAATCAAATTGGTCCATAAGGGAATAAAATCACATTTACATTGAGTACCTACCTCTTTACCTCCTAACATAATTATTGCCACCTCCTCCCCTAAGAACATCCTTGATATAACATCAACTAGTAGCTATAAGGTCAACCGTTCTTAGAAGGGGTTGATCAAAGTTATTCATAGAAGATGATTGGGAATTTCTACTATAAAATATTAATTATTTGAATGTCATAATTGACTAACATTGGTATTCCTCATATTACTCCCTACATAAAGAAAACACACTAGAGTCTAGCCTTTAGTCAACATTGGTAATATTTTATTCTAGGAAAGAAAAATTGGAGATAAGAGAGCCTTGCCAACTTAGATTCCACAAAAAGAAGAAAAATCTTCCATTTCAAAGTCTCTATTCTTATATCTACTAAAATATGTCTCAAACTCCATCATCCTTAATCATTCCATGTCCCTCATCATAACATGAAGTACATGTATCATTACCCATGGGTTATTCGGGTCCTTTAGATAATTAGGAATTTATATAGAAAAATAGTACTAGTGTAACAATATTTAAGCTATAAAGGGAGGATAAAGAAACTCTTATTCTCTCCAAGCTCCTCTTTCACCTTCCTTTCTTCACTCCTCTATTCTTTTCTTCCCCAAAATTTTGAGATCCAGAAAGTCCCCTCCCCTTCTTCCTCACTCCCTAAATAGAGTAGGGGAGAGGAACTCTCATGGGAGTCACCTCCTCCTCCCATCCATCTCAAGGATGGGAGAGACAAAGATGGTGCCACTTCTCCACTTCTCTAATCCTCCACCTAGCTACATCCATCCTTTTAAACCCAACAAGTGTCTTCTTACTTACCCCAAGAATATGATTTTATTCTTTGCCACCTCTTGGGAGAGGGGAGGTTGGGATGAAATCATGTCCATCCCAACCACCTCAACTCTGTAGGTGAATAAAAATTCAAAATAAATTAAGCCAAAAGTCATAAAAATCAAATAAAACCCCCCTCAAAACACCCCCAACACCCAGCCATATGACCTAGGGGTCTTTTTTTATTACCAAGGGGTGATTTGTACCATAAAATGCACCTGAAAGGACGTACATATGAACACAGGTAGCACACATCCAACATACAAGTCACACCTCATTTACAAGGAAAAATACATTCACGACAGATCACAAATAGGTCCTAGCCTTTCCATATAGGTTAGAACCAGCTTCACTGGGATAAACACGATTAGGGTTACACCTTGACCCCAAATGCCCATTGGCATTTACCTGCACACTCAGAAGGAGGTGTCCATATATCATGAGAGATATATATGTATGAAACATGTGCATAAAACATAATAATATGCATAAAATCACATATATTCTGATTATTTAATATCGTCAAGTCCAACTAGTCATCATAAGAGAAATGATTGAAACACATTAGAACATATCATGATAAAATTGTATCTCAAATTAGTACACATGTCACAGAAACTATGCATGTCAAATGGTCCATATCTCAACATATAAACACTAATGGTCCATCAGTCAACACAAAAACACTACTAGTCTATAAGTCATCACATAAACACTAATAGGCCATGAGTCAGCATATAGTCACTTCATCACAATAAAATACTATAAACTAGAATGTAGCCGAAAGAAGGGTGTCACACTTAGTTAATAGCGACTGGAAACATTACTATATTGACAATCAATTACAAGCAATCCATTTAGAACTAGATATAACAAAACAGGGTACTCGAGAAATAGGCACAATATACTAGAGCTAACCTAATCAGAAGAAAATTGCAATCTTTTCACCTGAGGTTTTGAAGGAATCCTTTAGCTTAGCCCACTGTTTTTAAATTGAAAAAAAGATAATTATAATAATTATAAAAATGTAAGGATGAAAGTTTTATGTATCTGAATTCCTTTTTTATATATATATTATATATCATTTACAAATATCTCATATGAGCATCAACATGAGACCAATACAAGCTCTTTACGAGCAAACACATTGGAAATCACTAATAGAAGATCAAGACTTACCACTTAGAAACCCACTTTATTTAGAAACCATATCCACATTAAAAGCTAATTATAGAAGACAAAGAGTCACAACTTAGAATTACACTTCAGATGTCCCTATAGTTAACCAATTAAGTTTAACCCCTTGAACGTCTGAATTCTATTTACCTCCTTGCACCATTTTATTTAAATATATAGTCACCCAAAATACTACCAGCTATGAAGTATGACTATATTCATGTAGCTGCTTCAGCAGAAGAGTTAATTTTCTTGACAACATGCACCATATCACCCACTCTTATTACTTTTCCTAAACAAGCTTTAGGATTCAGTGATTCCTCACAGATCAGATTCTGTCCAAAGAAAACCTGCACACACACGAGAGTTATTAACATTATCATCAAATGAGAAAATAAACTTGTTTTAGGCAACTTAAACATCAATTTATAACAAACAATCTCCTGAGCTTTGGTATTTAACAGTTTTGATCAGATATGTTCTGACCAAACAAATTTAAAAATGCACTCAAACTTTCTATACATGTCCATTGTTTATTAATAATACGCATGAGATTTCACATAATCACCTTTCCTCTAGCTTTCTTCCCTGAAAACAAGATTTCTCCTGATCGAAATTTCGATAAGGTTTCAGTGGGTTCTTTTTCTGCAATTCCTGTTTCTTGATTCAAAGTAGGCACCTGAGCAACAAGGAAACACCTATTAGGTTCTTAATTTTGGTGAGATATAGAATCAGTCATTCGAAATGATAGGATTTCATATAGTTTCATTTTCATGGCATTTAATCTATATGCACTGCAGGTGCGATTCACTAGTGATGACAAGGAGCATTCATATTTTAATTCTTACCAAAAGATATTTTTCCTCTTGGCTTCTAATAGAAATATGCAAAAGCAAGGTCTGATACCTGACGATTTGAAAGACTTCTTAAGTCACTGTCAAATTATTGCATGTTTATCCTACGAAATTGTACACTTGCATTAGCTAAATTTTCCTTTTCAAAATTGAAGCTAGAGCCTTGACCAGAAAATAATTTCACCTTGCTATTCCTACTATCCAATTCTTCATAGAAATTAAAGAGCTTGATAGTTGGCAACCTTTAGAAAGAACCACTTTTTGGAGAATGACGATAGATAAATCTCCAGGTTAGGTAGGGCTGCCTTCAAGTTTTACAATGTACTATTGGTTGCTACTAATTTGGATTTTTCCTTTAATCATGAAGCAGCCTTGGTCAGAATTTATTAGGAGGTAAGCAAATGGAGGGATTACAGAATTAATTCCCATTTACCCTTTGGAATGTTGCCAACAATTTATCAAGGTTCATTCCAAAAGACTGAAAGAAGCTTTTGCTTGGAATTTAGAGCCAAACAAACAGGCTTTCTTATTAGTGATACTTATCTTGTACACTGGAAGGCTTGAAATTGTTCTGTACAGATCCACGTGCCAAAGTCAATAACCAGAAGTTTGAATTTTTTATATTCTATGTTGCCCATTTTCTGCCAAGGAGATTATAGATGAAGATTCTTGGATTGCTGATGATTTGTCTTTTTTTTTTTAAAATAAAAATTCTATGAACAAACTTTCTTGTTTTGTTTTTTATTCTTTCAAATATAAATAAGTCAGTCTTTTTTTTTTGGAATGTGTTATTTTCCAAATTTATTATCATAGGAATGATATTTGTAATGAGTTATAGTTCTTTGATCCAAATGTGCTACAAAATAAACCCAAATGTACACACGAAAATATGTTGACATGATGGAGCATATTCTAGATGGTGGGATGTATGTTTGGGTTTGCAGTAGGTTTGCTGTGAGATATACAAGCTTGTATAGTTGGGTGAAATCCCATTTGTGATTGCCTCTATACAGACTAAAGTAAGTTGATGACTAATTGTAACTTCTTTTGCACATACAAACAAACTACAAGGAAGAGGCAGTGAAGTTGTGGGATGTAGAGCCAAAGATACTTGACTTGAATACTACGCGTACCTTTCTTATTTTTTAAGAACAAGATAGCCAACATAATTTTAATGCCCCTGGTAGTGATAATTCTTGTGGTTCTTCAGCCTTCTAATGTACACCCAACACCCATCATCTTCTTGTTCTTCTTGTTAGAGTAGAAGGTAATTAGCTACTTAAATATTAGGTCCCCATTTATGCTAGCATATTTAAGCCTACTTAGGTTGTGTTTTTGTTAAGTTACTGGTTTGGTTTCGGGTTCATGGGTTCAGCCAAAATATTTTTGGGGGTTCGGTTCGTTTTGGTTTCGTCCATTCAAAAACATATAAAAATAAAATATATATACATATTTGCAGGATTAATTAAGTTCAAAATACACCACTATACTAATAGTCAAATAACATAGCAAAATACACCACCATATTAGTAGTCAAAACTCAACTGTCATGATATATATTAAAATTTTAGTTCAAAAATAATAATGTTAAGTGTCAACAATCAGCCATCATTGATCAAATATAATATGGGTCATAAAAAATACCATCTTCCTCCATATGTTGTGGCAAATCAGAAGAATGTAGTGTCCCCTTCCTGACCTATTTAGTAGGGTGGACCATTAGCCTATTCACTTGGGTTCCTGTAGGCTAATGAGTTAGGGTTGGGGGACTTTGGAGGTAGTTGATCCACTAGGATGGCAATATCAAATAATTATTTGGGTTCCAACAGTTAATTGCATCCCATATCCCACGATTACGAAAGAGCTTGCCAAGTGCTGCCTTGTACCCTTGATCAACTTTAGGATCTCTCAATGGGGAAACTCTTGTGCCACAGCCACCTATAAGGATCAAAGAACTATAATATTTGAGACTCAATGCAAAGGCAAGAAGATGCAACAAAGTGGTCATTTTGTTCCATTTGTCTACCATGATTTGTTGTAGTTTTTTGAAGATTTTTCTTTTGAATCTTGCTTTTTTGCATTTATGATGACTTTTATCTTATCAATAATTGAGTCAATGTCATCATACACCTCCCCAAAAAAGGCCTATCCATGTCAGAATAACGGATCATGCTCAATATATCACACAGTGAAACTGAAGAGATACTCAAAATGATCCCATCAAATGTCATCTAGGATCATTTTCTTAATGTTTGTTGCCCTTGCAGTGCTAGTTTGCCTCCACATGGTCCAATTAGAGACGGTTACCATGTTAGATAGTGCCTCAATACCTTCACATTGTCTCAACACAATTGAGTTGGCAAAACAAATCTCAACAACCTATTTCAAAATCAAAACAATACAAAATTAAAATAAAATAAAATTAAAATTTTTACTAAAGTGAAACACAATTATTATTTAACTTATCTTCAACAGCTCGAATTTCAAGAATTGCCTAAATATTCTTGTGACATATGGTCTTTGGCATCAATATACACCTATTTGATTGATTCAACTTTGTTGCCAATTTTTTTTTGCAAAATTAGGTTGTGGGAGTGGACAACACAAAGTGTCCACAAAATGTGTGAATAATGCCCCTCAACTCCACGCGAGTCACTCACCATAAAACTCGTGGTCAATTTTTTAAGAGAAACTCGCAGTGATTTGAGTTTAAAAATTGCCAAAAATCACCAACAATCATTTGGAAACTCATCAATAAAGGAAATGATTTTTTTCAAAACCTAGGGCACGCCAGAAATTGCTTGCAATCATTCCATCATTTTTGACAGCGACAAAGAGGTTTCTCTATGCGGGACGGGAACCTAGGGCACAACAACGGGAGTAGAAGCCCAGGTCTGTTCATATATTTCTATACAGCTTGTTTGATAATATTCTAGAATATTGCTTGACTACATATCAACTATCAATAACGATCTATAGTCTACATTTTACTTATTGTTTGAATAATAAATTATGAATATACTTACTTTACTTTACTTAAACTATGTATATTCTAGATATCACTTATTGTTTGTTTAATATTCATATATAGATCTATAACAAGTGATATGTTTATTTTTTTTTAGTGTAAATTATATAGAAATCTTTTATAAATTATTTTATTTAAAAATCTGCATAGAAATCTTTTAATTTTATTTTATAATATTTCACAACCTTTCTACCTTGTACTACCTCGAGCCAACAAACAGGTGAAGTCCACAAACAAGGTTATGGTTTCAATCATATACAAATCCTGTAGAGTGGAACAAAAGGATTGGGAAGAGAGACTTCCGGCAGTATTGTGGACGTACTGCACCATGTACAAAGTGATGACAAGACATATCCCTTTCCAATTCAAGTATGGGAAGGAGGCGGCGGTGCCAACAAAGTACACTGTACCTAGTCTACGGATTGCTAGGGAAACTGTCTACGGAACGAGGAGAGCTTGAGGGAATGTCTCTTAAACCTCACGAAGTTGGACAAGCGACGTATGATGGCACAATGGGAAAAGGAGGTAGCTCAACGTAGACGAAAGTTTTGGCATGACAAACACCTCTGGCGGATGAACTTTCAACCTGGACACTTAGTGTTGAAGTACAATGGTCGTAACGAACTCCGGATCAAGAAGTTCAGAGTTTTTTGGTTGGGATTGTATAAAGTTAGAGAAGTTGGCTAGAACAGTGCAAACAAATTTTCAACTCTCGACAACAACCCCATTCGAGATCCAGTAAATGGCTCACAACTTAAAATTTACAGAGAAAGGGTATGCTACTTGCAGCAACTGAACAATGGGAAGGAATGAAGAGCTTGAAGAAAGCCCTATGATAATTGAAGAACTATACATGCTAGACCTCGAGTAGGCTAAACCAATGATGGCACCAGAAGAGAAGTTGACATGAAAGCAGGTGGACACCTCACCAATGCCTTATTTAGCACACCTGCACTATGGGTATGGATAAATGGTTACTGGAAGTGGAAGGAACAATACAAAGGGCAACATGGAGGCTATGTAGCATGACATAGATGAGGAACCAGAGAGGAAGCAGAAGGAAGAACAAACTGCCAAGTTAGAGGCCAGAGAAGAAGACTTAGAGGAAGAAATTGATTTGGAGGAGTATGACACCACTCTTGTGCTGTGCCTAAAGATGGTATTGAAGGCAAATGATTTGTTTGTCACGGAGAGGGATTGATACAATAAGCATATTATCAGACGATGCATGGAAGAAGGAAAGGAGCATGTTAGAATATTTAATCTTTGCTTGGCTTAGGTTTATTTGTATTTAGTTTGGGATATTCCTTTGTAATCTCAACAACTTATGTCAAAATCAAAACAATACAAAATTAAAATTTTTACTAAAGTGAAACATAGCTATTATTTAACTTATCTTCGAGAACTCACATATCAAGAATTATCTAAATATTCTTGTGACATATGATGGTTGATTTTTTAGAGAAACTCGCAGTGATTTGAGTTTAAAAATTGCCAAAAATCACCAACAATCATTTGGAAACTCATCAATAAAGGAAATGATTTTTTTCAAAACCTAGGACGCCAAAAATTGCTTGCAATCATTCAATCATTTTTGACAGCGACAAATAGGTTTTTCTATGCGGGACGGGAACCTAGGGCACAACAACGGTAGTAGAAGCCTAGGTCTGTTCATATATTTCTATACAGCTTGTTTGATAATATTCTAGAATATTGCTTGACTACATATCAACTATCAATAACGATCTATATTCTACATTTTACGTATTGTTTGAATAATAAATTATGAATATAATTACTTTACTTAACTATGTATATTCTAGATATCACTTATTGTTTGTATAATATTCATATATAGATCTATAACAAGTGATATGTTTATTTTATGTAGTGTAAATTATATAGAAATCTTTTATAAATTTATTTATTTAAAAATCTGCATAGAAATCTTTTAATTTAATTTTATAATTTTATAATTATATTTTTATATAGATTATGTTATTTATATGAGGTAGAGGTTGTTCATATATTACATTTTTTTACAATTATTTATTTAAAATAATATTTTATTGATATTAGTTTTATCTATATTTAAAAAAATACAATACAAATAAAAATATATTTTTATTTTCTATTCAATTATTGTAGTACATATAAAAAATATATTTGTTTAGTCATCTAGGCTCTAAATATTTATTTATTACTTATTCAGAGGTTGCACTCGATTTTGGTCCATGATATCTATTAAACTCAAACTTTGATTTATATATGATCTAAAAGGGATACCTCCGAAGTTCTGCGGACATAGGATCCCTCTTGTACCGGATGCACAACCTATACGAAAGAGACTGTACAGAATCAACAAGAACTAGGCTACCAAGGTGCACGAGGAGATTGAGAAAATGTTGGAAGCAAGTATCAATTTCAAAGTAGAGACGAGTGAGTGGGTCTCACCAATTGTTATATCCCTTAAAAAGGAAGCAAATCAGATTTGGATATGTGTGGACTTTAGGTGTCTCAATGCAGTCACAATCAAAGACTCCTTTCCAATTTCGTTTATCGATAGCATACTAGAGAAAGTGGTAGGTCATGAGATGTATTCAATCATGGATGGGTTTTTAGGATATAACCAGATCAACATCGCGGAGGAAGATAAATTAAAGACCACCTTTGTGGTGGAGGACAAGGTGTACGCATACAACAAGATGCCATTCGACCTGTGCATTGTCGAATAGGGAATTTTAAGGCATTCCTTGATGATTGGTCAATATATAGTGGGCAGGACAACCACGTCATTGCACTCCAAGAGTGCATGGAAAGGTGTCGAAGACTGTGCTTGGCTCTTAATCCCAAGAAATGTCGATTTATGGTGCCACAAGGGAAACTACTTGGCCACATTGTGTGAAAGAAGGGGCTGAAGATAGATCGCGACAAGGTAGGGGTCATCATCCGAATGGAAGCCCCAAGAGACGTAACAAGAGTAAAATCATTCCCCGAGCACGTGGGCTACTACCGAAGGTTCATAAAGAACTTCACGCAAATCTCATACCCAGTGGATATGCTGACACGAAAAGGTGAACCGTTGCTTGGGGAGATGAATAGATGAAGGCATTTGAAGAACTAAAGTCAAGGTTGGTAAGCGCACCAATACTGGCATACCTAGATTGGAACAAGGAGTTCCATATGCACGTGGATGACTCCCAACTATGCCATCAAGGCCACGTTGGTATAGGTGGGTATACAAGGATTAGACCATCCGGTGTTTTTCGCCAACCGACTACTCTCAAAGGAAGAAACGAACTATAGTACGACCGAGAGGAAGGCATTAAAGATGGCATACTCCGTACAAAAATTTTGACACTACCTCCTAGCGACACCATTTACATTCTACTCGACCACATTGTGTGAAAGGAGGGACTGAAGACAGATTGCGACAAGGTAGGGGTCATCATCCGAATGGAAGCCCCAGGAGACATAACAAGAGTAAAATCATTCCTCGAGCACGTGGACTACTTCCGAAGGTTCATAAAGAACTTCGCGCAAATCTCATACCCAGTGGATATGCTAACACGGAAAGGTCAATTGTTCGCTTGGGGAGATGAATAGACGAAGGCATTTGAACAACTGAAGTCAAGGTTGTTAAGCGCACTGATATTGGTGTACCCAGATTGGAACAGGGAGTTCCATGTGCACGTGGATGCCTCCAACTGTGCCATCAGAACCACATTGGCATAGGTGGGCGTACAAGGATTAGACCATCCGGTGTTTTTTGCCAGTCAATTACTATCAAAGGAAAAAACGAACTATAGTACGACTGAGAGGGAGGAATTAGGGATGGCGTACTCCATACAAAAGTTCCAACACTACTTCCTGACAACACCATTTACATTCTACATGGATCATCAAGCTCGGATGTATCTTGTCAATAAACCAATTATCCCAGGAAGGGTGAGTAGGTGGTTGCTCCTGTTGGAGGAGTTCACCTTCACCATCATTGTACGTCTTGGGAAGAGTCACGTCACCATGGATTAGCTGTCAAGAATTAAGTCCAGAGAGCCCTCCAGAGGGGGTGAATGAAGATTTCCCCAATACCCCACTATTCCAGATTGCTACATTGCAACCTTGGTATGATAACATTGGAGAGTACTTGTACACCTCCACATTCCCAAGGGACATGCCACTAAGTGAACGAAGAAAGCTAGCCCTAAAGAGTAAGACGTTCCAATTCATCAACAAACTGTTGTACAAGATGGGGTCGGACCAAGTCCTGTGAAGATGTGTAATGCAAGAAGAGATTTTGGGAGTGTTGAAGGAGTCACATGAAGGGTTAGCCAGGGGCCACATGGGACCGGATGTCACTGTATGGAAAGAGCTACTGGCAAGGTGTGGTGGCCAACTCTACACTCAAATGCCCAAGAGTGGGTACTGGGATGTGATACGTGCTGGAGGGCAAGTAAGCCACTAAAGAGGGATTTCATGCCCATGTTCCCTTCACAACTGTAGGAACTGTTTTAGAGATGGGGTCTCGACTTCGTCAAGCCATTGAAGGTGAGTAGCATGCATCGATGTTAGGACATCATAGTGGCAACGGAGTACCTTACAAAATGTGAGGAGGCCAAGGCACTTCCGAATAATACTGCCATCAGCACAACAAGGTTTCTTTATGAGAAGATTGTGACATGGTTCGGCATCCCCATCCAAATCACGATTGACCATGGCGTACATTTTGTTAACCATGTCATTCAAGCAATGACGACTGAGTTCAAAATATTTCACAACCTTTCTACCTTGTACTACCCCGAGCCAACAAGCAGGTGAAGTCCACAAACAAGGTTATGGTTTCAATCATATACAAATCCTATAGAGTGGAACAAACGGACTGGGAAGAGAGACTTCCGACAGTAAGGTGGGCGTACAACACCACGTACAAAGTGACGACAAGACATACCCCTTTCCAACTCAAGTATGGGAAGGAGGCGACAGTGCCAATGGAGTACACCATACCTAGTCTACGGATTGTTGGGGAAAACTGTCTACAGAACCAAGAGAGCTTGAGGGAATGTCTCTTAAACCTCACGAAGTTGGACAAGCGACGTATGATGGCACAATGGGAAAAGGAGGTAGCTCAATATAGACGAAAGTTTTGGCATGACAAACACCTCTGGCAGATGAACTTTCAACCTGGACACTTAGTGTTGAAGTACAATGGTCGTAACGAACTCCGGATCGAGAAAAACTGAGTTTATTGGTTGGGACTGTATAAAGTTAGAGAAGTTGGCCAAAACAGTGCAAATGAACTTTCAACTCTCAATAACAACCCCATTCGAGATCCAGTAAATGGCTCAAAGCTTAAAATTTACAAAGAAAGGGAGAGACATACCATGGCTATAAACATGTTAGGGTATGCTACTTGCAGCGACTGAACAATGGGAAGGAATGAAGAGCTTGAAGAAAGCCCTATGATAATTGAAGAACCATACATGCTAGACCTCGAGTAGGCTAAACCAACAATGGCACCAGAAGAGAGGCTAACATGAAAGCAGGTGGACACCTCACCAATGTCTTATTTAGCACACCTGCACTGTGGGTATGGATAAATGGTTATTAGAAGTGGAAGGAACAATACAAATGGTAACATGGAGGCTATGTAGCATATGACATAGATGAGGAAACAAAGAGGAAGCAAAAGGAAGAACAAATTGCCAAGTTAGAGGCCAGAGAAGAAGACTTAGAGGAAGAAATTGATTTGGAGGAGTATGACGCCACCCTTGGGTTGTGCCTAAAGATGGCAGTGAAGGCAAATGATTTGTTTGTCATGGAGAGGGATGGATACAATGAGCATATTATCAGATGATGCATGGAAGAAGGAAAGGAGCCTATTAGAATATTTAATCTTTACTTGGCTTAGGTTTATTTGTATTTAGTTTGGGATATTCCTTTGGAATCCCTACATGTAAATTGTCCTATACTACATGTGTGAGGACAAGTCATTTCTTTTATTTTCCTTTATTAAGGAATATTAGTTTATCCTCCTTAAGAAGATGTTGACACATTGCACACTGAAGCAGTCACCGGTGAGGAGGGACCTCAAAGAGATCAATTCGGATCGGTAAGCAAGAGTAAACACAAGGGAAACACACAACTATGATGGATGCAATGCAAATTAGATTGTTTTATTGCATGAAAATTGATTACAACCAATCAATAACAACCGGGTTACAAAATACCGTCTCACCGGCCTGGTAAAATATACAGAACAGGTCACAACCGAGACCTTGAATCTTGAGATCTATCTTCTACGCACAATCTAGCTACTTGATTCTCTGATTGATTACATTCTAATGCGTAATTACAAATATATATATCGATACAAAGGATCCAGTTAGCCCAAAAGGGATCAAAAACCGAAGAACAAGACCTAACGTGCAAAATAAACAAGGTCAGCCCACACCAAGAGATTCCTCTGGAAAATCCAAAGGATGAAATGTAGATCGCGGGAAAAGGTCGGCCACATGCCAAGGAACATCGAAATCAACACCTAAGGCTCCGCAAGCTTCAGAAGGGGGCTCGGTAGATCACCAAAATAGGTCCACACAATCAGTAACAAGAAACTGTCATGGAAACCGGTAGTGATATCTTGCAGAAAAATGATCCAAATGCGATGCGGTCTGGAAGCAAGAAAGATGATCAAGTCTTCAAGTAGAATCCAACTCCACAAGATCCGGTGAGCCAAACCCGGGACACACGGAAAGGAAAACTGAAACTAGAAACATAAAGAAAAACAGAAAAATATTTTTGGTTGACGCAAGATTGCTATGAACTAGGGATGTACCTGCATCAGACATTTGAGGTTATTGAAAAAGTGAGCCTCTCACTTTGCCAGGGTTAGAAGGAAACCAAGGCGGTCTACCTCTTCCTGAGAAATCCAAGATGAATCTTCAACTGGTCTATCCTTTCACTTCACAAGATATTCCTTATACTGTCTGCTCTAGGTACTACACCCAATCCTACTGTCCAAAATCTCTTCAATCTGATCTGGTTCCTTCCAAGGTAACTGTTTCTCCAAGTCTGCAACACTTTTCTCATTGAATTCTGGTTCATGGTACCCATGAAGATCTACAATGTTAAACACTGGTGAAATACTTAGACTATCTGGTAACTCCACTTCATATGCATTTCCAGAATTGAAATTCCTCAATATTCTACAAGGTCCAAACTTCTTCATCTACAACTTGTTATAAGTTCCAATAGAGAATCTCTTTTTTCTTAGATATACCATCACTTCATCGCCAACTTTAAAATCCTTATGTCTCCTCTTCTCATATGCCTTCTCTTTGTATTTGTTGTTCATGTCTTCCAAATGTTGCTTAACTTGAATATGCAATGTTGCATGTGATCTGTAAAGTTTTCAGCTTTTGAACTTCTCTGGTCTTCACTGCTAATGTCTCTCAATTCTAATATACCTTTAGGATGCACTTCGGTAACAATCTCAAAAAGTGTCCTTCTGGTACTTCTATTCACTAAATTGTTGTAGGCAAACTCTACTTGTGCAAGGATCAAATCCCAACTTCCGATTTTATCTCCCACTAAACATCTCAACAAGTTTCCCAAACTCCAACTAACAACTTCTGTTTGCCCATCAATCTATGGATGAAAAGTAGAACTGAACTTCAAATATGTCTTCATCTTCTTCCAAACTGTTCTCCAAAAATAGTCAACACACTTAGTATCTCTATCTGAAATTATGCTCTTAGGTAATCCATGCAATCTCACCACTTCTTTGAAAAATAGGTCTGCTACATGCAATGCATCTGATGCCTTCTTACGAGGTATGAAATGAGCTATCTTCGAGAATCTATCCACTACCACAAATATAGAATCATTCCCTCTCGATGTCTTAGGCAATCCAAGTACAAAATCCATGCTTATATCCTCCCAAGGTCTTATTGGTACTGTCAAAGGTTTATAGAATCCCACATTCTGACTACTACCCTTTGCAACTTGACAAAATCTACAACTCTACACATATCTCTTAACATCCTCATGAATCTAGGGCCAAAAGTACTGCTCACTCACCAATGCTACTGTTTTGTCAATGCCAAAATATCTAGCTAAACCTCCACCGTGTTTCTCTTTTCTCAAATTCTTCCTCATAGAACTCTTAGGTATGCACAACTGAACTCCTCTGAATAACATCCCATCCTGAATGAAGTAATCCAACCACTTGCTTCTATCTACCATAACCGGTTCTCTACATGCTTTCCAAGGTTCTACAAAATCTAGGTCATCATCATACAAGGTCTTCAAATCTTCAAATCCTAATACTGGCACTCTCATCTCTGTCAACAAATTCCTTCTCCTACTCAATGCATCAACAACCATGTTAGATTTCCCACTTCTATGCTTCAACACAAAGGTGTAACTCTCCAAGAATTCTACCCATCTCATATGTCTCTGATTCAACTACTCCGACTATTCAAATACTCCAAAGCTTGATGATATGTAAACAACACAAACTCCTTAGGCAACAAGTAATGTCTCCACTTCTTCGAGGCTTGAACTATGGCATAGAGCTCCTGATCATACACTGAATATCTCCTCTGGGCATCATTCAATTTCTCACTGAAATAAGCTACTACTCTCCCTTCTAGACTCAAGACTACTCCTATTGTTGTTCCCCTCGCATCACAATCCACTTGAAATACTTTATTGAAATCCAATAAAGCTAACACAGGCTGCTCAGTCACTTTTTGCTTCAACGGGTCAAAACTTTTGTTTGCTCCAGTGGTCCACTTGAATTCCTTCCGATCTCCTCTCATGGTCTCAGTCATAGGGTTACAAACTGAACTAATTTTTTGATAAACTTCTGGTAAAAAATAGCCAATCCATGAAATGATCTTACCTCTCCAATGTTTTCCGATGTAGGTCATTCTACAATTGCTTTCACTTTCTCAAGGTCCATCTTCAAACCATCCTCAGATATCACAAATCCCAAATAGACTAATTCATCCTTCATGAAAGTACACTTCTTGATATTGATCAACAAATTCTCTTCTCTCAACCTCTGCAAAACTTGTCTTAACTACAACAAATGCTCCTCTTTTATCTTACTGAAAATCAAAATGTCATCCAAATACACAATAACAAACTTACCCAAGAATTTCTTCAATACCCCATTCATTAGCCTCATGAAAGTATTTGGTGCATTAGTCAATCCAAAAGGCATCACCAACCATTCATATAGTCCTTCATTTGTCTTAAATGTTGTCTTCCACTCATCACCTTCTCTAATCTTGACCTGATGATATCCACTCTTCAAATCTTTCTTTGTAAAGTATTTTGTTCCACTCAAACAATCCATTATGTCATCCATCCTAGACAAAGGAAACTGATATTTCACTGTGATCTTGTTTATTGCTTTGGAATCAATACACATTCTCCATTCTCCATTCTTCTTAGGTGCTAATACTGTTGGTATTGCACAAGGGCTCAGACTCTCCTTGATCAAACCCTTATTCAACAACTTCTGAACTTGTTTATTCAATTCTTCATTCTCTGTCAGTGTCAACCGGTGTGTAGCTTTGTTAGGCAAACTAGCTCTGGGAACCAAGTACATGTAATGACTAATACTTCTCACAGGTGGCAATCCATCAGGTACATTATCTGAAATGATGTCCTCATAATCTGTTAGCAAATATTTTATCTCTTTTGGGTGTTCTACTTCCGATTCCGATTTCTCAATCTTCTTAGGAGTTAAGGTGTGGTACCCCTCCTCGATCAGACTCTTTTTGGACTTATGTTTGACTTCAGTTGACTATTTCGTGGATACATTATTGTATATTGATTCAGACTTTATGCGATGTTATTTCATGCTTTTACTGAATATGTGATATATGCTTTCTTGCAGTATTTCAATACTTATGATTAATGCTACTTTTATGGATTATTGTCATGGACTGACACTTTTACCTTACATATGCGATGTGTTGTTTTTATGTTGCGTGTTTGCAAGTGTATGGGATGCGAGGATGATTTTCCTTCACTCACTCTGATGAGACAGGGAACATCACGATTCTCCTTCATCGGTGTGCGTGTCATGTTTGATTATATATTTGTATATATGCATGTGTGGTTCATTGATGCAGGACATCACAAGTACAAATATCGGGTAGGTACGGGATATTGATTCCACCTGGCTTCACAGGACTGAGCATACCTTATTTGTTCGATGGGAGTGGAGAAGATAGTGGTTCGACCCTAACTTGACCCACAGTCACACTCATGTGAGTGTTGTCAGTCGGTCGTCTTTCTCGTCTGACCGATATGCGAGTCATAGTTTTTTAGTATTTTCGCTTTGCGAGTCATCTTTTGATCATTCCTCGTTTTGCGTGCTTTCGATTATTTAAATGGTTGTTAAATTGAGTGAATGATGCCATTTTTGTGTTGGCGTAATTAGTTGTTTAATATGCCTTGAGTAATTGATTCAAATTAAATAGATAAAGTTGCTAGAATTGAATGTTAAAAATGACTTAATATATTGTGTTAAATCGTATTAATATATTGGATAAATAAGTAAATATATTCCTATCTATTTAAATTTCAAAATGTCATGTTGAGTTAAAATCTCTTAGAAAAGGGTACAAGAAAAATAAATAATAAAGGCTTTTCCTCTCTACCTTTCTTTTTGACTTTTGGTATTTAATTGTTGAAAGAAAAAGATTAATTCATGAGAATAAAGTAAATCAAATTTCCTTATTTGTTTATTAATTTTATTCTGATTGGGTGGGGAAAAAATTTTCAACCTAAAAGTTTAGGTTGAAATATTTTTGAATATATGTATGTGAATTCACGAAAAGAGGGGGATTCATTTTTGGAAGGCAAAAATTGAAAATTGTTTTGGACGAAGGAACTGGGTTTGAGAATTTAGTTGCAGGGTTGAAGCTCTTCCACAAATTGCTTCTTGGATAGCTTCACAGGTTGGATAGCCTCTGCTTTTATTTTCATAAAAAAAATTTAAATTTCTTCCTCTTTTTCATGTGTGTTATTTGAAATATTTGTAAAATGGTTGTAGATTGATTTGGAGTAGTTGCTATGAGATTTAAAGAAATTTCAGTTTATTATTGATTTAGAATGCTTCTCCAATCTCCTTTGGTTACTTCATGCTTTTAATTTAGCTTGAAATCAATTCCTCTATTTATGTCTTATGGATGGAATTGATTTTCTGATTGTGTTTTAGTTTTGATTTGTAAAATTTGGAGGGAGTTATGCTGTCAAAATTTTTCCAGATTTACCCTCTTTATGTTTCCAATGAAATTTCTTCCTAGGTGTTTTAAAATTTAGAGGAATGAAGAATTTGAGTTAAATTTCCCCTTTCTTGTTCTTTGCCATTCTTATTTTTGCCCAAAATTTCAATTGGGATTTGTCAATCTCTTTGGTTTGCAGCCATAATTTGGCTTTATGGAAGAAATTTTTTAATAAATCTGAGTTTTTCTACTCTCTATTTTGTCATAGAGATTATGGGTTTTTTTGTATTTTTACCAGTAATATTTTTCTGGGTTGATTAATAAGTTTGAATTGGAAAAATTTTATAAAAAAAAATGTATTAAAGAAAGTTTTAAATAATTTTTTTTTATTGTTATGGGTCGCGTGGCGGGGAGCCAGGCTCAACTTGGCCATGCTACCCGAGCAGTGATGTTGCTACCACAAGCATGTGATAGCATCATGAAGCTGCTAACACATACTTTTGGTAGCAGGCTTTGTTGCCCTGCTACCACAAGTATGTGATGGTAGTGTAGCGCTGCTATCACATGGTTGTGATAGCAGGGAACTACCAACAGTGGGCCATGTACCCCACCACCACATTAAATTTATTTTATATATATTTTTATTTTTATTTTAATTTTTAATTTTTTTTATTATAAATAAATTTTAAATTAAAGTATAAAATAGTATTTTAATACTTTTTGGTATTAAGTATTTTTTTTTTAAATGAAAAAAAAAAATTAGTTAAATTAATATTATTAATACGTATTTTTGTATTAAGTAATATTTCCAGTCTTTTGAGTGTTGTAATTTAAATTGGTGATTTATTAATTATTAATCGATTATAATATATATATATATATATATATATATATATATATATATATATATATATATATATTAATAATGTAATAAAGTGGGTTTATTGTTTGAGAATAAATGAGTTTTTTTAATTGGGAATACTTGTCCATTATTTTCGTTATGATTTTTACTATTGCAATTTAAACGAGTTTAATGGATTATTCTAATTAGTTAGATTCCTAGCCCTATCAGTGCAATGATGACTTGATTTTCTCGTAGTTTTACATGATGATGATTTGTTTAATTTGATTGATGAAAATTGCAAGTTTATATATGTTGTTGTTCTTTTAAAAGATTAACTGTGTTGGGTCTTAGTGAATTTAGCTTTTCTTGCAAGGGGGTTTAATTGGTTGTTATCCCTCGTTTATGTCAGTCGTCCTATTGTGACGTATTTTGGTATTCCTTGACCAAGTAATGTAGTATGACCTCGTTGTCGTAACCATGTAGTGCTTGATCCTTATGGTTAGCCAAGGGTTAGTATGTCTTTGTTTTGGCCACTTGTATTTGGATAATGGTGTTATGGCTTTTTGTTTCGCAATAGGATCCTCGTAGAGTGACCATGTTTGTTAGTGTCCTATGAGAGAGTGGTTTTTGAGTCGGGGCCGCACCTAAAGTGGTTGGCAAGATAACCCCTCGAAAGTCAGTTAATAAGTGATAACCTAATAATTGATTAGGGGGTGGGTGGTTGTAATATTAATTAAGATATTGTACCCCGCACATGGTTGAGTCCCTGTATAGGCTCAAGATGTAGTGGGAAGGCCTGGAATGACAAACCTATCAGCTTGTCTTCACGAAGGGTTGGTAGGGTCTGCATGAGACTTAGATAGAGCCAGGGGTTCGGGAAAGGTTACCAGGATAACCTAGGATGGGGGTCGAGACCTATGGAGACCTACTTAGGGTAACCATCTTAAGCCATGCGATGACACCCTCTCTTTAAGGTCACTAGCGTATTGTGAATTCAAGTCACATGGAGTATTGTGAAGTCATTTTGTACTGGCGTCCTTTTCTTGTTTCTACTTGCTTGAGGGTCCTCTGCTATCTCCTAGCACGGTGGGGTGATTCCATTTTAGGATCACATGGTCGGGTGGTAGTGCCACTTCCCATTGGCTATTTTGTTCATACCTTCATGCGAGGATTGGCTTCGCAGGTGATCTTGTGGTTCGTGATTCATGCTCTAGCTCATGTTGGAGATTATTTTTATGAGGCCTATGTGGTCAATTGTATCAATAAATTTATATAACCTTGAAATTGATCGAGACGTTAACTTTAAATGTATATTGGAAGCCATGTATTTTATGGTCAATGTAATCCTAAGAGTTGGATGTTATTTATCAGCTTTCATTATGATATGTATAAATGCTTTATTTTAAAGGAAATTATATTGTTACTCTTTCAATCTTTTATTGGTGTAATCTGTTATTGAATATGATTAGTTATGTTAATTGAGTAATGTTGGATTAATTGGATTAATCGTAATTGTGTAATTTAACTTTTAGTTTTAATCTTTGTTGGTAACCCTTTAGAAATTCTGGTGTAAGTCTTTTGCTTGTGTTATTTTGTGCAATGTAGTAATTAATGCACTTAATGTGTTTTATATTTTTTTTTTAAAATTATTTCACCCATTTGTTGCCTAGTTTTGTGGTATTCCTTTGGGGTTCCTGATGGGGCATTACATAAGGCAAAACAAACATTCTCATGTCTCAATCCATCTAGGAATTTCCTTCGATCTACCAAACAAATTCTAGCATTCGTACAGACTTCATTTTTCAAAGGTTCCTCCAAAGGTAACAAGGTTTACTTCATCTCATTGGCCACAATAGTGTATTTATTTTTCCTCCCATCATGTACTGCCTATCTATCGAACTGTCAAGGTCTACCCATCAAAAGATGACAAATATCCATAGGCATATCACAGAGGACTTCATCATGATAATTCCCAATTTTCAATTTCACCAAACATTGTTCATTTACTAACAACTTATGTTCATCCTGAATCCATGCTATCTGATAAGGCTTAGGGTGTTTCAATCTCTCCAATTTCAACTTATTCACCATTTCTTCTTAAACAAGATTATCTGAACTACTACTATCAATAACAACTTTACAACACTTGCCAGATACCTTACATCTGGTCTTGAATAGATTCTTCCTCTGCAAGGGCTCTTCATCTCCTTCGCTATGACACAAATCTCGCCTCATCACCAATAGTTCTCCATAGATTTTGGTTTATTGTCTGATCCAGTGGGGTTTTCTTCCACCACTGCTGCTCTTCCGGTAGTTTCTATCTTCTTACACTTGAATGCACGATGTCCTTCTCCTCCACACTTAAAGAAGGTTCCTCTGAATGTCCTCTTGTCTTGTCTTCCAAAATTCTCATTCTAGTAACCCTCAGGTTCTATCCTCCGGTAGAAATTTCTATCACCCTTTTGGTATGAATTACCTTCTTTGTTCACTTCCTTGTCCTTGCTCTGATCTGTACTGGTTCCTCTTCCTCCTTGAAATCTTTCTCTTGTAAACCTTCCACCTCTGTCTCTCTGCCTCTTCTCACATCTTTTGTTTAACTTCTCATCTGCCTTTAGGGCATACTGGTAAGCCTCTTCAACACTCTCCAATTTGATCAAACTGAGTTCATCTTGTATAGACATCCGCACTCCATTCAAATATCTTGCAACTTGTTCAACTTCATCATCAACATGTCCGGATCTGATATTCAACTTGTAAAATGCTTCAGTGTACTCCTTCGCACTAGATTCCTTCAGTCTCAATTTCTGCAACTTCTAGAACAGATCCAGTTGATAATTCGTTGGCACAAACTTTGACTTCAACTTAGTACTCATTCGATCCCATGTCTTAATCTTCTCTTTACCTCTTCTCTATCTATCAACTTGCAAATGCTCCAACCAAAGAGATGCATGACCTTTCAAGCAAGTACATGCATATTTCACCTTCCTCTCTTTTGCAATGTTTTTAAAATCAAAAAAATTCTCCATCTTTGAGATCCAATCCATCAATTCATCTGAATCTAACTTCCCATCATAATCTGGTGGGGTAAAATGAGGTTTAGTATTCGTCCTACTCAGAACCCTCAAAAACCTTTCCTCATTTGGATCAACCGCTGGTAGGTTTGCTTGTTCTGTCGAGGCTTCTTCTCCTTCATCTTCACTTACATCTTCAATATGTCGACTCTTCTCTAGGCTGTCTCCATGACTTCCAACCAGGCTACTATACCTCGCAACATCTCCATCGCAACAAGGTCTGTATTCCCACGCGCTCCACCATTCCTAGCTCCTCTTCGCGCCATCGTTAAGGCTAGTCCTCTGCAACTACAGGTCGGATCCCTAATCCACCACCCACCAACAAATTCAGGACACGCAACCTCCGAAACAAAACATCGCTCCGATACCACTTGAAGCAGTCACCGGTGAGGAGGTACCTCAAAGAGATCAATCCAGACCGGTCGGCAAGAGTAAACACAATGGAGACACACATATATGATGGAGGCAATACAGAACAAATTGTTTTATTGCATGAAAATTGATTATAACCGATAACAATCGGGTTACAACATACAAGCTCACTGCCCTGGTAGAATATAAAGAATAGGTCACAACCAGGACCTTGAATCTTGAGATCTATCTTCTACGCACAGTCTAGCTACTTGATTCTCTGATTGATTACATTCTAATGCACAATTACAATTTTATATATATATATATATATATATATATATATATATATAGATCGATACAAAGGATCCAGTCGGCCCAAAAGAGATCAAAACCCAAATAACAAGACCTAACGTGCAAAATAAACAAGGTCGGCCTCCACCAAGAATTTCCTCCAGAAAATCCAAATGATGAAACGTAGATCATGGGAAAAGGTTGAACACATGCCAAGGAACATCAGAATCAACACCTAAGGCTCTGCAAGCTTCGGAAGGGGTTCCAGTAGATCACCAAAATAGGTCCAGACAACCGGTAATAGGAAACTGTCATGGAAACCAGTAGTGATATCTTGCCGGAAAGCAAGAAAGATGATCAAGTCTTCAAGTAGAATCCAACTCCACAAGATCCGGTGAACCAAAACCAGGACACACAGAAAGCAAAACAAAAATAAAAATTTGGTTGATGCAAGATTGCTATAAACCCGGGATACTCCTGCATCACACACATATATTATGAATGGTGGCATTCATAGATTTTGAAGTTACTTTGTATCTCCTCTTCTCATCTCTATTTAAGATATGCTTCTCCTCTCATTTTTCACTTTGGATATCATTGTAATGAGCTCTCTCTCTCTCTCTCTTTAGAATTTGCCTTCATTCATAATACATTAGGGGTTTTTATTTGATTTTCCCTTTTCAAAAGCTCTTGTGTCTCCTCTTCAAGTTTTGGGTGATTGCTTTCAAGTTGCTCTCTACTTTGGTAACATTACTTCAATCAACATACTTACTTGGATTTATTTTTTATTTTCTTTCTTTTGTATATCCTTTCATGGTATCAGAGCAGGTTGCTAATACTTGTTTAAGTTGAAGTTGATGAAGGTTGCCATTTTTTTTGGAGCTCACCTTTCTTGGAGGCACTCTTTGAGAGAAGAGTAGAAGCTTATTCTCTAATCTGTTTTGTGCAACTTTTGGTTTCAGTTTATTTTATTTTTTTCAAACTTGTTAACAAGTTTGCATGTAGGCCTAATCCATTTTGATTCTAATTTAAAAAGATTTTTTTAAAAGCTTTGGAAGGCTTGCCGCCAAGACATTCTTTGTTTGTTTGCAGGTTCTAACATTTTATTTCGCTTTTAGATTATTATTGGTTTATATATTTTCTAACTAATTCTATTTGCAGATACAAAAAAAACTATTTTAGTTTCTCTCTACTTTAATCATTTTGTTTTTCAATATTGTTTCAATCTTTTGTTAAATCTTACATCTTTCTGTTTAAATCTGTTTACAATAATTTTGTTTAAATCTCTATAAAACTTATTTCAGTTTAAATCTAAACATTATCCTCTTCTTTCTACTAGTTCATTCGATTGTTTTCCTTTGTCTGCTCATTGTTAGCACAAGTCATCTCCCTGATCGATAGTTCTGCTATATCATGTTTTGTATCTGTTGTTTTGTGCTCCTGCATTCACACTTTATGCATCTTTCTCTGCCTGTTTTATCACTTTTCCTGCAACGCCTTTGCTATCTTATTATTATTTACTATTACTTCTGCATCATATTATAATATAGCCTGTGTGGATTCTTTGCCTGTAACATTTTTTTAGCTGGTGTCTCCACCTGCCCCTCACGTCTTGCGCCTTTGCTCTATTATAATTTGTTGCGCACCTACTCCTCTCAGTCCTTGAAATGCCTCTGCACTACTCATATTGCCTTTGCTCATTATCATATCTACCTGTGCACTTTTCCATTTTCTTAGCAATTATTATTCCTTACATTTCATGCCACTTTAAAAATTTAAATTTCATTCACATATATTTTAAAAGTAAATTTCATTTAGTTTATTTCAAGAATCTTTCGTGTATAAATCTTATAAAGTTAAAAAGTTAAAAGATTTTATAAAGATTTTAATATATATAAAAAAAAAGTTTATATTAAGAGTTTAAAAAGTTTTAAAGTTTTAAAAAGTTTATGCATCCTTTTTAAATAGTGTGTTTAAATATATAGATTTATTTTTTTAAAGTTTATATATATATTGTTTTATTTTATTATTAATAAAGATTTTTTTTTAAAATTAATATAAAGTTTGTTTAATTAAAATTTAAGTTTTTAAACTTAAATTTGTTATTAAAAAGTGGAAAATAATATTTTTTGATAAATATTTTTATTTTTCAAAAAAATTGAAATTTGATTCAATTTTTAATCAAGGAGGTTATTTATTTTTCGTCTTTTAATAGAAAAGGGGTAATTTTTTTGTAAATACTAACCATTATTTGTTCAAGCTTATTTTTAAATATGTCTATTTTAATTCTGAAAATTAAATTAAATAACACTAATTATCATTCATGGAAAACGCATATTTCCTTTATTTTTCGTTTCAAGCATCTTTTGGATGTTGCAACTAATAAAAGTTCAGAGCCCGCTACAACTGCTCCTCAAGCCAGCCAAGATAGATGGAAGGCTCAAAATGAGGAAGCACTTGGTTTAATTGGTATTTCGATGGTTCATAAATTGTATGTTCTTATTGGACATTGTACAAAAGCATATGAAGCATGGAAAATTTTTAAAACAACTTATTATAGCTCAAATGAATCCCAAAAAATTTAGCTTCAAGATCAACTCGAAGACGTCAGGTATACGGATTTTAAATCCATGGATGAATTATTATTAAAGTTTGATTCTATTAATAGTCAATTAACTAGTTTAAGAGTTAAACTAATTGATATACGTTTAATTCATCTTATTCTTAAAAAAATGTCTTCCTCGTCAATTTCAACAATTTATTACTAATATTCATGCTCAGCTTGCTATTCCTAGTTTAGCTACTCAATTAACTTATGATATTTTTCGTAATTTATTACATCAAGAGGAAGCTAAATTAATTAAGTTTGGTACTCTTAAAAATAGTGAACATGCTTTTATGTCTAAAAATCAAAATCATGATAATCATTTTAAATCCAATAATAATAATCATAATAATCATTATTCTAATAATAAATATCATTCTAAATTCTATAATAACAATTCTCATAATAATCGAAAGAATAATGTATAGCCTAAGTTGGCCTAGTGGTGGAGAACTTGTGCTCCTGAAAGAGAGGTCATAAGTTCAAACCCAACAAAGGGGTAGGGTATGTACACTTTAACGACTTTGACCCTTACCAATAATAAAAAAAATCGAAAGAATAATTATTCTAAGAGGCCCCATTGTACGTATTGTGGTAAGGATGGTCATGTGACTAATAATTGTTTTAAGAAGCAAAATGGTAAAAAGTCCATGAACCAAAATAATTCAAATAATCAACAACATAAACCTCATTATAAGAAAGGTAATAATAATGGTAATCCATCTCATCATGCATTTACTTGTAGTTACAATGTTTTGAAGCCTCTTGAATGGATTATTGATTTTGGTGCATCACAACATGTTACTTTTCATAAATAAATTTTTTATTCTATGCATCATGATACTTCAAATATTCCTGTTCAACTTGCTAACAATTATACTTGTAAAGTAGAAGCTATTGGTGATGTCAATGTTCCTAATGGTAAATTACATGATGTCCTTTATGTTCCTCAATTAGAATCAAATTTTCTTTCTGTTGCTAAGCTTTGTCAAGATTATAAGATTGAATTCTATAAGGATTTGTGTTATATCATTGATTCAAAGCATAACCAAGTTATTGCTAATGCTAAAATGGACAATGATAACTTATTCAAATTTTATGAGTTTGTTCGTTCAAAGTATTCTTTGCTTACTACAATTGATTTTAATGTTTGACATGAAAGACTTGGCCACATAAATTCTAATAATATTGCCTTGATGCAAAAAGGAAATACGATAGATGGATTGCCTAGCATTGTTCCTTCTAAGATTGTATGCACAGGTTGCATGAGTTGTAAGATGCATAGGGAGCCCTTTCTTCATGGTCGATTATGGAGGGCAAATCATAAATTGCCCCTCGTTCATACTGACCTTTTGGGACCCATGGAGATGTGGTGTGGGGAAAAGTGAATGATGGGGAGATCAAGAGGAAACTTTTTCTTCCCTCTAAGGAAAGATGAAACTTTCACTGCAGATTTCCCTTCAAACACTTCACCCACATCACATTTAAAAGAGGGGGGGAAATTCACTAGATCCAATCTCTTAGGAAAAAGATTGAATACTAAATGAATTGATAATGATGTGAAAATTACAAGCTAACCCCTCTTTTAGAATGAAAAACGTGATTGAATTATGTGTTTTGAGACTAAGTGTAAAAGTAGCAAAGAACTAATTATAACTTGAAATAGAAGTGTGGGATGAAGTTAGGCACTTGAATTTGGTTATAATATGTCGAGACGAAGCTACCTTGTGAATTTGAGAAAAAGTAGCAGAGACCATGTTGAAAGTGCACACAGTCCTCCGAAAAATCCGTGAAATGAAAGGGGTTTTTCCGCCTCTGCAAATGGAGTCCAAATCTGCAAAAACAGTTGCGCACCTGCAACCTACACACAGAAAAGAGAGGAAAGGGGGTTGGGATTGGGGGTTTGCCTTCATGTCAAACCCCAGTTTTGGAATTAACCAAATGATGAAAGAAAGTACTTGCAAGTAAATGTAAATGAAAGACTGAAATGTAAATCACCTCAAGGGAGGATGCATTAGGAATGTAGATAGTTTTGTTTGTATGGAATTTAATGATGAAAGATATCTCCTCAATGGTTGAATCGTTGACTTGAATGCAACACCTAGCCTTGAAGGGAGACTTAAGAAAAAAGAATGCTTGAATTCTCTTGAATGCTCAGACACTTGAATGTGTCATCAATTGAACCTTTTTCACTCTATCCAACTTATGCAAATGGGAGGGCAAATGCGACATATATATTCGTCAATTAGGGTTAATTGGACTGGTTTTTGTCATAGGCCGACACAGGGGAAGTTTTCCCGCTTTAATTGCAAAGTTCAATGCATTGTTTGAATGAAGGGGCCCTGAAATAGGGCAGGGACAGGGATGCCACGCCCGTGTCCTGCCCTTAACTCGGGATATGAAGTAGGTTCAGGCCATGCAGAGGGCAGAAAAAGGTGCAGTTTTTAGGGATGAGAAAGTCTCGAGTCTCGGGTCTCCGATAAGGCTTGGGGATTCAATTCGCCAATGTGAAGACCCTAATGTGATCGTAAATTGCAAGGGTCACAATTTTATGAAACTACATTAAGCCCCCACTTTAGCGAGAGTATATGCGTACGCCAATACTGACGGTAAAGTACAAGGAAACAAGATTGAAAGACTTCTACCACGTCAAGGAGGCAAGATGCACCAAGCCCCCAGTGGACTTAGGATCTTACGACTTCGATTGACAAAGTAAAAGGGAAGATCGAGAAGGGAAAACCATGACTGCAAGTAGCAAGGTTCCCCTCACTATGAGTCAGGAAAAGCAAGGATACAAAAAAATTACAAACAAAAGCCCAATTCACTAAGTAACTTTAAGTATCGAGAAGGAAAATATGAGTGGAGTGTATGCCCCCACGTTAAAGCGGTCGCACACGCCTTATTGGGAGCGATTGCTTTAAGGTAAGATACACCTAAGAGAGAGAGAGGGAGCACGTTATTGCAAGGATTTAGCCCCCCGTCGAGGAATAAACCCAAGGATAATGAACACAAAACATGAGATAGTTTCGATTTCCTCAGGGTCAATATGTTGTATGATAACTCATGTATATCATATATGTATGTGTACATATAATAATCGTCATTCCCCAAAGAAAGGACACTACCTTAGAAGAAAGCGAATAGAGGATGTTTTTTGAGTCAACATGAAAGAGATCAAAAGAGATCTCAATGCTTTGCATCGTCCTCGAGTAGACATTAAGGGAAAAGTAGAACAGGGATACATAGAAGAATAGTCACAAAATAGCAAGAGAGGAGAGAGGGAGAAGATCTACAGTGCTAATATTGCTAATCTAGCATGACATCCACCTCCCAATCTTGTTGATCACTATTTCGGGAAGGCGGGCAACACGCCAGAGGAGCGACATCGAGCACAACAGATGTAGCTATCACAAGATCCAAACAAGGACTATGCTCATGTGGTAAGTCACTTTGTTCGATTCTAGGAGCTACAATTAGGACTTTTGAAAATTCAACTAATAAATTCTTGTCAACATCAACATATTCATAGTCACTATCAGAAGAATCAGGAGTTGTATTGCCATCATGAATAACATTTTCACCTATTTCTTCATCTAGATTTATAGAAAGAGCAGATCTCACATGAATAGAAGTAAAATCATCACATGTTTTTGGCAACTTACGATTTGGAGATTTAGGTTCAACATCTTGCTTAGGAGAAAAGGGAATCATATCAACTGTTGGAGTCTTGAGAGATTGAATGTTTTGAGGAACAACTTCATGAGCTCGAGCACAACATCTTCGCCGGCGGTCTCTCACACAACGATTTCGTCGAGTCTTAGCGGAAGGCTGAGAAGGAGGAACATTTGTTGAAAGATGAATAGTCTCCTCTTTGATAGTTGAAGGTTTAGGTTGAGGTCTTTTAGGTTGGACAAGAGGAGAGGCAGGCCTCTTCTCTCTATAAGAGGAAGGAGGTGGAACCACACCATATAAAGGAGAAATATTAGGTGTAGGAAGGAGATCAGGTCCATCATGAGGAGGAGGTACAGGTCTAACCTTAGAAGGAATATTGTTGGTCTTCTTAGGAGAAGACATAGTTACATCCATAGGAATAGGTTGAGGATCTTCCTTAGGAGGAAGATTAGTCCTATTCGTTAGGGGAAGAACTTCATCTTCAAGAATGATAGGAATGTCAATTGTTGGGGATCTAGGTTGACTTAAGGATAAAATCATATCTTTCTTCTATTTTTGATAAGATTGGAAAAGAGTGTCGCCCCTTTGTGGAAGATATTGAAATTGCTTAGGCCAAAAGAAATCAATAGGAACACCTAGGATTCTTTCAGATGGTCGAAATAAGCTATGGTTAACAATTATGATTTCTCTATTGTGGGGAAATTTCAAACACTTATGAATGAGAGAAGCAATAGCCTTCATGGAAGATAGCCAGGGGTAGCCCAACTTCACACGGAATTGCTCAGAAGAGAGAATGATAACAAAGTTGACATCCATAGATTTAGTGTGAACTTCAACAGGAAGGGTGATAGAACCAATGGTAGGACAAGAGAATCTATCAAATAACTTCACAACCACATTAGTGTCATCATAAATTGGTTTATGCAATCATAAAGTGAAAAGATACTCCTCGGTGATGACATTAACCATGCAAGAGGGATCAACAAGAGCACTACGACAAAGTATGTCCTTAACCTTCACAACTATGTATAAAGGGCCATTAGGTGCTTTAATGGTCTCACTAAGGTCAAATGTAATACAAGGATCCTTAGATGTCTCTTGTTTCTCTACCATATTAACTAAATTCAGAGCTATGGTAGTAAGATTAGAAGGAAAGAAAGAGGCATGTTCAGTCTCAATCACGTTAGAGGTATGAGAAGGCAAAGAATCAGTAAAAATCTTAAGATTTTGATTGGGAGGAGTTACTGATTTGTTTGCCTTATCATTCACACATGCCACAAATATAGTATTATTGTCAATCAAATCTTGAATCTTACTTTTCATTGCAAAACATTTATCAGTATCATGTCCAGGCTAACGATGAAATTGACAAAAGGAATTGTTAATAAAATAAGGGGATGCTAGCTTAGACGAATCAACTGGTTTTATAGGAGGAAGTTTGATAACATTTCTTTGTAACAACTGAGACATAATACCATGTAAAAATTCATTCAAAGGAGTAAATTGTCTTTCTCTTTTGAAAAAATTAGAAATAGGAGGCACACATGTTGTAGCATTCACATTGTTGTTGTTGATTGTATCATTGAACTTAATGAAGTCTCTTGTTGGTTTGAAGTTCGCAAACGGTTGTTGAACACTCTCCCCCTTATCACTCGGAGCCATAGGAGTAGATTGCTCCATTTGACTCACAACCAATTGATAATTGTGGAGTGTTGTGCACAACTACGGAAAGGAAGTAAACTCAAACAAAATCAGCTATTCCCTAATATCTTTTTGCAAATTAGAAATGAAAATTCTTTGAATATCATTATCAGGTATAGGAAAAGAAATTTGAGCACACGAATGCTTATATCTACCAATGAAATCAATCAATTTTTCTTTAACACCTTGTTTACAATGCATTAAATCAGTCAAAGTGATTTTAGGACCAATGTTGTTTTGAAATTGTTGAATAAAAGCATTTCCTAATTGTTGAAAATAAGTGATAGAATAGGAAGGCAAAGAGCAATACCATTGTAAAGCCTTATTTCTTAGTGTTCTTGTAAACAGTTTTGCAAGCAATCTTTGATCATAAGCAAAGTCAGTACACAAGGTTTGAAATGTTTTGACATGCTTTAGAGGATCACCTTTTCCATTATAGAGTTCCAATTGAGGGACCTCAACATATATAGGTGGGACGACTTTAAATATATCAAGAGAAAGTGGGATCGCAACATCAAATGTGGGCACACTAAACTTGGATTGACTCATGGAAGCAATTTGTTGTTGTAAGGAAGACATAGTTTGAGCAAGATTGTTAATGGTCACTTCAATAGAAGAATTGATGTTAGACATGGTTGATTGAGAAGGTGGTGTGATGTTATTGAAAGAAGGCATTGAATAAGGTGGTGGGACATTATGATAAGTAGGCATAGGTGATGATTGAGTAGGATGTGAGACACTCAAAAGGAGGAATAAAATTATTGAATGAATTGCCCCCTTGTGTCACATTGATTAGTTGAGGGATAATAGGAATGCTTATTGAAGACATTGGTAAAGATGGATGATTAAATGAAGAAGAGGGATTTCCCCCATGACTAATTGTTGTAGGAATGAGATTTTGAGTTAAGTGGCCATGATGTTTGAGGTAAAAGTAGGAACACTAGTCAAAGGAATAGAAGAATTGATTTGTGTTGAAGGTTGTGAATAACCTAGGGTTTCGGCACAACTCTTTATAGGCATGACATTAGAATCAACAATATGAGAAATGCCACACAATATATCAATTACATTCTTATCAGTTTGAATCATGTGTTTAAGGCCTTCAATTAATGAAAGAGTTTCACTATTAAGGTACTCTTGGGACATCCATTGTTGAAAGTTATCAAATTGATTGTCCAATTTTGAAAGTTGATCTATGGAAACTCTAGTCAAAGTGTCTTCTTTATCATAGGATTCATCAATTGGATAGATAGGGACATGATTTGAACATCCACTATCAATCAAACATTCATTTCTATCTCTTATAACATGTAAAACAATAGCAACAGTATTCAGAATATCGATCTTAGGTACATCTCTTTCTACCAAAAACAATCACCATCTTCATAATCTAATTCATCATCTGAAATACTAACATCATCTTTGACATAATAGGCTCTCTTGTTAAACTTTCATTTAGAATCTCTAGATTTTTGTCTTGAACCTCTTTACAGACACCTAGTAGAAATATGACCAATCTTTCCACATCTAAAGCATTTAAGGGGTAACATACCTTTGTATTTGCTAGTGTCTTTCTTCACCTTGCTTACGAAGTTTGCTTACATCTCATTTCAGCTTTCATCTTTCGGATCTTCCTCAGAGGCTTTAAGATAGACTCGGACTTAGCTTTGTCTTTTCCAAACTTCCTTATCTCAAATGTTGATAGAATACCATAAAGTTGCTCTCTAGTGAACTTCTTCGGATCATAGGTTTCTTCAATAGCCGAGATCTTGTCATTGTACCTTTCTGGTAGAGAAATCAAGATCTTCTCAATTATATCTTTGTTTGTCAATGTGTTGTCAAGTTCTTT
Organism: Cryptomeria japonica; assembly: GCF_030272615.1. Taxonomy (NCBI): domain Eukaryota; kingdom Viridiplantae; phylum Streptophyta; class Pinopsida; order Cupressales; family Cupressaceae; genus Cryptomeria; species Cryptomeria japonica. The sequence goes on along the minus strand of NC_081412.1, from coordinate 240,292,168 downwards.
GATTTAATTTACCACTCTATCAACCTTCTAAAAATAGCTTGTTATGTCCTCTCCTTCCATTTTCAAATTCTCATATCTGTGCTTAGCTGTTAGCTTCTTTGATAATTTAACTTTTTCGTTTCCTTCATAAATATCTCTCAACTTTTCCCAAACCTCATAAGTAGTATTCAATGAAATAACCTTTGTCAATTCAGTCTTTGATAAAGCACTAAAGATAGCATACATTGCCCTTTCATTCTCTTCATAAGCTTGAATCTCATCAGGAGTGGTAAGACCATTTGTTGGTTGAACATATTTAGTTTCCACTGTTTTCCAAGTGTTGTACCCCAAAGATATTAGGTAGCCTCTAATCTTCACTTTCCAGAAACTATAATTGGATCCTTCAAAGATATGAATAGTCAATTCATGTGCCATTGGATCAGGATCTACCTCAAGTGGTTAAGTTGTTCTCCAAGGAACCAAAACTCTGATACCAATTGTTGAATATCCGAACAACTAAGAGGGGGGGTGAATCAATTGATAACTTAAATCAAATCTCTTTTATTATTTTCTCATCTAGACCAACCAACAAAATTAACTAAGACAAATATAGCATGAAAACATAAACACATAATAGATCACATAATGAACACGAGATATGACGTGAAAAACTCAAGAAGGAAAAAACCACAGAGAATGTTAATTCTTAATATAAAACACCGGTTAAGGTGATTTTTACAAAGAGTGGCTCACTGCCAGAATGCTCATTGTTGGTGGGTTCACTACCCAAAAAAAGGCTCACTGTCGAAGAAAGAGAGAAAGAAAGAAAGAATTTACCACTGAAACACAATATGCAATAGCGAACCGCTTCCAGTGCCTCAACACTCTCACATATCTCCTTGGTAATTAAACCTTGGGAAACCTTAATTCTAATGCTTCTTCTAATGGGGATAGTATAGGTAGGACTAATAGTGGTAAAACTCAAGCACTAGAAGGAAAATTTAAAATTTTGAATTTGAACTTTGAATTATAAGAACAAAGTATACAAAAATTGAATATTGCAAAATTTGGGAAAATAGTTATTAGACAATTTGAACTTTGTCAAAAGGGGAAATTGACACAACTTCCAAAAGAAAATTGGAATTTTAAAATTAGGGCCAATGGGATACCACTTAATTTTAAAATTTAGAATTTTTAAAATCAAGGCAGATTATAATTAACCACTTAACTTTTAAAAAATTCTTGAAATTTGAGATGTTGAATTTTGAAGGTAATTTTGATTTTAGAGGGATAAAAAATCGACAAAATCAACCAATTTTTTGGATTTAAGCTATTAAATACAATCATAACAATCTCCCAAAATTTCGGGAAAAAAACCGAGGACCATCTTGAAAGTACACACGGTCCTCCCAACATTTTCGGAAATTTTCAGGGATGAAAGTTACGATGATTTTAAAGCTAACCCCCAAAAATTGTTGGATTTTATGATCTCTAGATAGGCGAAATTAAGGTTTGAATGTGAAAATAGGACCCTATTAAGGTTTTGAGAAAAAAAGAGGATTTGAATTGCAAATTTGAAAAAGGTCAAGCATAATAGATAGGGACACCTTGAAAAATGTTTAGAAAACTAACATTGATTGAAATTCGTACAAAATCCAATTAAATTTGTACAAAATCCAATTAAATTTGAAAATTAAGGTTTTAGGACGTAACCACTTAATTTTTGAAATTTTGAATTTTGAAAAAGGAGGGAAATTGAAAATTTGAATTTTAGGAAAGAGGATAAGTTTGAAGACAGTCACAAATCTGAAAATTAAATGGAAATTCAATTTTTGCACAATTTTAAGATGATTTTTAAAAATTAGGGTTTTGACAATTAAACTCTTAATTTTGTGAATTTGATTTGCAAATTGAACAAGACAATGAAGAAATTGAATTTGACAAACAAAGCAATTTTCAAATCTAAAGCAATAGCAAGCAATTTTTACAAAATACAAGTTCAATTTCAATTTTAAAAACTAGGGTTTTGAATGAATTAACCACTAAGTTTGCAGAAAAATTAAACTTGTAAATGAAAAATATGCAATGATTTTCAAAGGAAAGTATGCAAGACGTCGGGTTCACCAAATGTGGTGTGGGGAAAAGTGAATGATGGGGAGACCAAGAGGAAAGTTTTTCTTTCCTCCAAGGAGAGATGAAAGTTTCACTGTGGATTTCCCTTCAAACACTTCACTCACATCACATTTAAAAGAGGGGGGGAAATTCACTAGATCCAATATCTTAGGAAAGAGATTGAATACTAAATGAATTGATAATGGTGTGAAAATGACAAGCTAACCCCTCTTTTAGAATGGAAAATGATTGAATTATGTGTTTTGAGACTAAGTGTAAAAGTAGCAAAGAAATGATTATAACTTGAAATAGAAGCATGGGATGAAGTTGTGCACCTGGATCTTGCTATAATATGTCGAGACGAAGCTGCCTTGTGAATTTGAGAAAAAGTCGCAAGGACCATGTTGAAAGTGCACATGATCCTTCGAAAAATCTGAGAAACGAAAAGGGTTTTTCCGCCTCTGCAAATGGAGTCCACAGAAAAGAGATGAAAAGGGGTTGGGATTGGGGGTTTGCCTTCAGGTCAAACCCCAGTTTTGGAATTAACCAAATGATGAAAGAAAGTACTTGCAAGTACATGTAAATGAAAGACTGAAATGTAAATCACCTCAAGGGAAGATGCAATAAGAATGCAGATAGATTTGTTTGTATGGAATTGAATGATGAAAGAGATCTCCTCCTCAATGGTTGAATCCTTGATTTGAATGCAACACGTAGCCTTGAAGGGAGACTTGAGAATGCTCAATGCTTGAAAAGAATGTTTGAATGCTCTTGAATGTTCAAATGCTTGAATGTGTCATCAATTGAACTTTTTTCACTCTATCCAACTTATGCAAATGAGAGGGAAAATGCGACATATATATTCGTCAATTAGGGTTAATTGGACTGATTTTTCATCATAGGTCGACACAAGGAAGTTTTCCACTTTAATTGCAAAGTTCAATGCACTGTTTGTATGAAGGGGCCCTAAAATAAGGCAGGGATAGAGGCGCCAAGCCCTTTTCCTAGGAGGACAAGGGCAAGTGCAGTTTTCAGGGATGAGCAAGTCTCGGGTCTCCGATCAGGCTTGGGGATTCAATTCGCCAATGTGGAGACCCTAATGTGGTCAAAAATTGCAAGGGTCGCAATTTTATGACACTACAGGAGAATACCTCCATCCAAGGATAAAGGTATGCACTTACATTTGTTGATGATTTTTCTAAGAGAACTTGGATCTATTTCTTTCATAGCAAGGATCAAGTTCTTGATGTTTTTACAAAATTTCATATGTTTGTTGAAAGACAATCTGGTTTTAACATTAAAACCCTTAGAATTGATAGTGGTAAGGAATATGTTAATAATGCATTTAATGGTTATTTGAAATCTTTTGGTATTAAACATGAGCTTACTATTCCCTATACACCTCAACAAAATGGTGTAGCGGAAAGGAAGCATAGAACCATTGTTGAAATGGCTAGATGTTTATTGCATGCTAAGAATATGCATTATAAATTTTGGGTTGAAGCTATGGCTTGTGCTACTTATCTTATTAATAGAACACCTACCAAAGCCTTAAAGGATATAACTCTTGAAGAAGCTTGGTCTGGTAGAACACCCAATTTAAAGCACTTAAGGATTTTTGGTTCCATTGCTCATGTTCATAAACCTAAACAAAAGAGGCATAAATTAGATTCTAAATCTTCTCCTTATATATTTGTTGGTTATGATGAACATTGTAAAACATAAAGAGTTTACAATCCTATCACTAACAAAATTAAAGTTGCTAGAGATGTTTGTATTGCTGAAAATGGTATTCATGATTGTTCTAATTTGCAGGATAATGAATTTGTTGAAAGTAAGGTTGTGGTTGTGGGGGACAAACCTCCAACAAAATTGCCTTCTTTAGCTGGTCAGGTTTTTGGGAGTGAATGACAAGTTTCATTTTACATGTAATAGTGAAAATCAGGTTTTTATTTTCATATTACAAGTTTAATATTTCACTTTTCTTTCAACAAGGCAAAATCGAGTTTTTGAGACACAATAGCAAGTTTAAAATGCTTTCATTTTCTCTTTATGGAACAAATCAGATTTTTAAGACTCAAATGCAAGTTTAAAATGTCACTTTATTTTCAATCTAAGCAAAATCGTGTTTTTGAGAGAGATATACAAGTTATAATAACTTGTAAAGGGAAAATTAAATCCCTTCAACAAGTTTTAATAACTTAACACATGTAATAGGAGAATAAAATCCCCATTACAAGCAAAAACACTAAAATAGGGATTTTACAAAAGAATTACAAGTGATTTTTTAAGTATGCAATTTAAAATTAACTTGTAACTTATCCAAAATATCCCTATTATGACTTAAAAATCCAAAAAGCATCAAGGGGAAAATAAAAAGTAAGTTACAAGTTCTTTTTCCATAAAGTGCACTTGTAATTAGTTAAAAATTTCCCTACAAAGAATAAAACAAAGAAAATCATTAAAACTTTGCAATTTAAGGAAAATTTTCCACCTGCAGTCACAGAGAAAAAACCCAAAATTGAAGGAAAGACAAAGCAAACGAACCCAGAATGCGATGAAATTTGAAACGTGGTTCGAGGATGGATTGAGGATTAAACCCGTCCAAGGGCGAAGCAAAATTCTGCCTCAAGAAGCGTGTCGTAGAGTAAATTTTTTATTTTTTGATAAAAATTTCATGTAATGGTCCTTCATTTTTTTAAACAAAAATGAGGATAACAAAGATATATCATCGCTATAAGTGATAGAAAGCAGACTATAGCATATTTCTTATTGCCACATCAGAGACAGCTATAAGCAACATTGAGAAGACTTGTAGCATATCTTATATCGATATATGTCATATTCCCGTATAGACAGCAGAATCATAGAAGTATAACTGTATGAGATTCATACATATATGTATATTTTCCAAATATTCAAATTAATAAAATTATATTAACAGATTAAAATGTGTTTATACCTTAACTAATATCATTAAGGAAAGGATGCGATCATCTCCAAGTCATCTCTGGGAAAGACGTCATGCTTCCAAGGGGGGGTCGCGTGGTTTTAGAAGGTATAAACCATGCACAGCAAGGGAAGCACAAGGGAAGGAGGTGACAAGGGGAAAATAGCAAGGAGAATCTGCAAACAAGTAACTATGTTACTCCACCAAAATAGTAATTTAGTTTCATTGTAATGCTTAAACCACCCACGGGATAGCCTGTGAATGTATCAGGCTAGCACGATGTGGAGGGAGAGTCACCGGTTCTTCCCAGCGATGAAGAACCAATGCCTAGTCGTATAGAGCACCCCCTCCCCATCATCGAGAGTCCGGTGCATTCCCAGGCCAGTCCGTCCGAGTATTGCAAAGCATCCATGTGTTATTGTTCATTAAATGTGTTTAAATATGCAAATTAAATTCAATCTGATTTTCTATAACTCATCTCTGCATCAATGGGAATAAACATAATCAAAGTAATTGAATAGATTAATTGCTAATCAATCACAAATTTGGATCAACAAATGAATATTCTTGCCACATAAATTAATCAAACCTATAACATGCCAAAGGATATCTTCCCTATCAAATAATACAACCCGCAATGTCGGTTTCAGGTATAAGTCGTAAAGAGGTACTCTAAGAATCGACAGAAAAGATAAAAAAAATAATTCACAAGCAATACTTACAAATTAAGAAAATAATGATAACAGTCATGTATTCTGAAATTAAACTAGATGTCATTAACCAACTATCCAATTAACAAGATGAATAAATAATGACCAAGTAACACATTTTTTGGAATCATTAATTTTTGTCCCTATAGACATTTGTTATCTTCCTATTGTTTTATGTTTGTCAACACATTTGGAATATGGGGTCCCAGCCGAGGGTGTGTTGGTCCCATCCTCTGGTAGCCAGCCATCCTCGAGTGTCCCCAACATCCTGAAGTGTTATGTTTTCATGTAACAATTATGTAACTAATTTACTATTATTGTTGATATATCTATATTGCAATATCTATAATGTTGCAAGGAACCCTACATCTGACTTATTGCCCAAATCAAACCTTTGGAATCACGAATCTGATCTTAATCTCAGGAAGGCAAGGCAGGTACAACAAGGTTCATTGCAGTGGTATCAGAGCCTCCTTCCTGCCACCTTGTGGAAATAGTTGATGCAAAAGAGCCAAAGAACCCTTAGGGCCTTAGAAAGAGAAAAGAAAAAAGGAGCGAATAACATGAGTGAACGGGCTAGTAATGAATTTAGGGCCTTCATGGAGCAAACTGCTTAAGCACTAAGGGAGCAAACTGAAAGAACCATGCAGGCCTTCATTGAACAGAATGAGAGGAACAACCAACTTGTCCTTCAAGCCCTCCAAAACATAAGTAACCATAATGCCAAAGAAGCTCAATCCAATCATTCTGAAACCCACCACCCCACCCCGTCAAAAGACGACACCAGCTCAAGGCCCACTCGCCCTTCATTCCTATCCAAGGAGGTGCCAATAAGAGATGATAACCATGACAGACCCATGGAAGATGTAGATAAGATTCTTGCAGCCTACCATAGGTTGGATCCCGAACTACAAGATCTTGTAACCTTCAAAGACTATTGTGATGCCAAACTAAAGACACTTGGTCAAAATCAAAGATATTCTCTAGCCCACAAAGAACTTCAAAACAAACTTAGTAAGGTGACCATCGCTAACTTTGATGGTGAGGGAAAAGTATCGACTAGGTCATGGGTCCAAAAAATGGATACCTATCTATCCCTCAGCCCCATGACTCAATCCAATGCCATTAAATTTGCTATACTTCATCTTTCCGGAGTTTCCCATGAGTGGTGGCACTGTGGCCTCATCACCCAAGGACATCAGCTTATAAACACATATGATGAGTTCACCCAAAATCTTATAAAAGGATTTGACCAAAAGGACCTCGAGTGGTACTTTCGAGAGCTCACCCAACTAAAGCAATAGCGGACTATTGAAAATTATGCCACAGAATTCCAGAAATTAGCAGTGATGGTATCGGGTATAACACCAGAAAGGCTTACTTACCTATTCATAGAAGGGTTGGTGGGATCAATCAAAAGCACAATAAGTGCACATGAACCCCAAACATTAGATGAGGCTATACAAAAAGCTATGAAATTTGAAGAAAGCTCACCCAAGCATAAGACCAAATCCTTTGGCAACTCCTCCAAAACTCCACCCAAGGACAACAAACACGGCCAAGAAGGCATTGTAAAGTCTTGTACCTATTGCAAGGGAAAGAGAGAGAAGGGTCATATGTGCTCACAATTGGAGGATCTTAAGAAAAAGGGACTGTGTTTTACATGCCTCAAACCATGTGAAGGGACAAGTCATAAATGCCAAAGTCAGGCTCACAAGATAGAAGCCCCACCATATTGGGATGAGGAAGAGCCATGCAACAAAAAAATGAGATTTGGGGAAGAAGAAAAAGCCATAGTTGCCACGATCACCCATGCTGCTAAACACAACCTGTTCAGAATCAAGAGCTCGCTTAAAGGGAAAAAGGTAGTCACACTTGTGGATAGTGGTGCCTCCCATAACTTCATCGATGAAAGAGTAGTCAAGTAGCATAAATTACCCACACAAACTTTCAAGGGGTTCGAAGCAGCAACAGCCACAGGAGCAAGGGTACAATGCACTAAGTTGGTACCTAAGTTGGAGTTCACAATAGGTAGCTATCTGGTAAAAGAAGATCTCTACATGGTACTATTGGAACGGATATCATATTAGGGACTCCATGGATTTATTCACGTGGATGTTTCACTTTCGATCTCTCAAACCAAACAATTTGATTCCAGGATGAAGAGAAGGAAGTTACTCTCAAGGGCTTACCCAATGGCAGTCCAAAGGTGGTCTCATGTAAAAGAATGCAGCAAATTTTCAGAAAAAATCGAGGAGAATGGATGGCCCAATGCATGATACTAGATAAGAGCAATGCTCATGAGAAATCCATTCATGTGGACATCCAGCCCATCATGGAGAAGTATAAAAGGGTATTTGGAGAAATCCCCCAAGGTTTGCCTCCCAAACAGGAGTTTGAACACGCTATAGAGTTGGAGGATGGGGCAAAACCAGTCATCACCACCCCTTATCGCCACCCTCACAAATATAAGGAAGAAATTGAGAAAACCATTAAGGAACTACTGGCTATGGGACACATCCAACCTAGCTCCAGCCCTTTCGCATCATCGGTGGTACTTGTTAAAAAGAAAGATGGCACTCTAATGATGTGCATTCATTATAGAGAACTGAATAAGAAAACCATCAAAAATAGGTACCTAATCCCAAGAATAGATGAGTTGATAGATGAACTACACAAAGCCAGATATTTCTCCAAGATCGACCTTCGATCAGGATATCATCAAATCAGGATGAGAAGGACATCCCCAAAACAACTTTCTAGTGTCACTATGGACACTTTGAATTTTTGGTTCTACCTTTCGGTCTAATCAATGCACCAACACAATTTCAGTCATGTATGAATCATACTTTCTGCAAGCAACTAAGACAATTTTTACTAGTTTTTTTTTACGACATTTTGATCTACAATACGACTTGGGAGGAGCACCTCAAACATATTGAGGAAAAATTGAAGATCCCAGAGCAAGAAACACTTTATGCGAAGGCTTCCAAATGTGAGTTTGGAATGGAGGAAATCATATATCTAGGGCATAAGATTAATATAGAAGGAGTTAGCGTGGATGAGGAGAAGATAGCCACTATCAAAGAATGGCCTAGACCTAAGTCCCTCACAGAATTAAGGGGGTTCTTGAGGTTATGTTGTTACTATAGGAGGTTTGTATGGGGGTTCTCCAAGGTGGAAGCCCCTCTCACCGATCTAACTAAGAAAAGAGCCTTCACTTTGAGAGAGGCAGTCCAAAGAGCTTTCGAAAGTCTAAAGGAAGCTATGAGCTCAAGCCCTGTCCCAGCTATCCTTGATTTTTCCCTTCCTTTTAAACTAAAATGTGATGCCTCGAGAGAATGGATTGGAGTTGTCCGTATGCAAAACAAACACCCCATAGCCTTCAAAAGTCGTAAGATGACAGAAACGGAAAAGCATTACACCCTCTGCACTGATGATGTGCCCCAAGTAGAGCAACTCCATCATTCCAAACTCACAGTAAGATTCTTTGGCCAACAATGATTTAGACTCCAGAATGCTAAGAATTTCATCTAAGTGTTGTAAGTGCTCCTTCCAACACTTCCTAAAGATGAGGATGTCATCAAAGAATATGAGCACAAACTTGCTTAATGGCTTCTGAAAGATCTTGTTCATGCAGGACTAAAATGTGCCTGGAGCATTAGTCAAACCAAAAGGCATGACTAGAAATTTGAAAAGCCCAAAGTGGCATCAAAGCAGTCTTATCAACATCAAAAGCCCTCATTTTGATTTGATGGTAGCCCGATCTGAGATCTATATTGGAGAAGTACACGACACCATGTAGCTCATCAATGAGCTCATCAATCCTTGGAATGGGGTACCGATTCTTGATGGTTTTCTGATTTAGGGCTCGGTAATCCACGCACATGCGCATGGTCACATCCTTCTTTTTCAACAATACAACAGCCGAAGAAAAAGGGCTCTTGCTTGGCCTAATGTAACCCCTGTCTAGAAGCTCCTTAATGACTTTCTCAATCTCCTCCTTCTACTTCTTTGGGTAACGGTAAGGAGCAGTCATGATAGGCTTAGTACCTTCTTCCAACTCAATGATGTGTTTGGTACCACGCTCAGGCGGCCTACCCAGGCGTGGAGTCTCAAACACCTTGCTCCTCTTTCAAATCAAAGCCTGAATGTCTTTAAGATAGCTTCTCTTTTCTTCAAATGAATTGGATGGCATGACCATACACTCAGGAGGTCTTCTAAGTGGTGCATTTCAAAAGACCTTGCTCTTGTCTGTGATTAGAGCTTGAATATCAGTAGTGTAGTTGTCCTTGTCTTCTAATGGGTTTGATGGTATTATCAAACATTTTGCTGCCCACTTCACTTGGTTATGATAGACCAGCCTCTCCATCCTCTTCAAGGATACAATTCGCGAGCTTCCATTAGACATCCCTCGCAAAACCACATTCTTTCCTTCAGTCATGAACTTTAACTCCATGGTTTGCAAGTTAAGAGTGATCTCTCCAAGAGATCGCAGCAACTGAATGCCAAGGACCACATCATCAGTCCCTCCGATATTGACAACATAGAAGTCATCCTTGACTTCATAATTACAAAAGCTTCATTGACATATTTGACACCATTCGTTTACAACAAATGGTTGATCCATGAACCACCATGACCTTGAAGTCTTCAACATCATCAGTGATAAGTCCTCTCTTGGCGACAATCCTAAGCATCAATGAAGTTTTGAGTTGCTCTGGTATCAATTAAAGCAACAAGTCGATGCTCTCCCAATGCTCCTCGAACTTTGAATGATTCATTCTTGTGGAAGCTAGAGAGTTGGGCAGCTATACCCTTATCATCTTGATCACTTTCAGGCCCTTCTAGAGCCTCTTCATACTCACTTCCCTCTGAATCAAGCTGTTGTTCTGAATTTTCAGAATATGATCCATTTGTTGAATATGCTTCCATTTGTCGAGCATTACCCTTTCCATGACATCTATGACCAGGAACCCAAGGTTCCTTGCATGAATAACACTAATTCTTCCACCGAAGTTCTTGATGGAGCTCATCATCCATTCGGGGAGGGAACTTCTTAGGCTGATTACAAAAAAAAAAATTGTCTTTACGGAGTGGGAAAGGCTTTGACTGAAATCTTGACTCAAGGGCAGCCAACTCCATGCTTCGAGCCTTCGTGATTGCATCAGCCAAGGTGGGCGGGTCAAAGGATTTTACCCAACCTTTCAATGGTTCTTCGAGTCCTTCAGTGAATAGGACCACCAATCTTTTCTCCGAGATACTACTAACCATAACTGAAAGACTTTGAAATTCAGTTATGAAGGTGTCCAAAGAACCCCGTTGTTTAAGTTGTGCAAGCTCTCTAAACTTCACCTCTGGATCCTTGGTATCGAATATTTCTATCAACTTGTTGGTGAATTCAGCATAGGTATGGATCAAGTTATGACCAAGGGTGATCAACCCATGGTACCACCATTCGTGAGCAGCTCCATCTAAGTGCAAGGTGGCAAACTTGATGGCCTCTTCTTCGGGCATAGGTCTCAAGGACAAGTAATTGTCCAACTTCTGCACCCAAGCTCTAGCTGTGCTCATACTGCTTCCATCGAAGTGTGCTAGAGTAACCTTCCCAAGAGCTTGTTGATAATCTCTTGGAGTGGAGTAACGATTATCATATGTTCCTTCCCTTCTCTTCTTTTGATTCATGTATTTGTCAAGAGACATAGCATTTTGAATCTCTTGGAGAAATTTTGCATACTCCACAAAACTGGCCCGAATCTACTCAGCTACAGGGACTTCAACTTCAGGAGGCGGTGTTTCCCTTGGAAGGAAAATGGGTTGCAATGGCCTAGTCACCGATCCAACAGGTATTCCATTACTATTGTTGCCATTGTTGCTGCTATTTCCATTACCACCGGAGTTGTTGGAAGTACTGGCATTATTACCACTCATTCTGATTTGGATCTTGATTATACCCTCCTCCAGCACTCTGCCTAAAGGTGGCTATCATCTGCCACATCATGTCCATCATAGTGTCAAATTTCTTCTCTATTTTCTCTACACCCATAGCTGTTTCATTCTGTCCAAATAGTCTTTCCCCCATTGAATCTGCTAAGTCCACTGAATCAATTTCCTTATCTCTATTTCTCAAGACTTCTGAAAAAGACTCTTCAAAAGGCACTATAGGAATATGATATTGTTGTCGTCTTTGTTCTTTGTTGTAGTTACAGACGTCTCTATCACTCATGGACAACTCTGTTTACTCTGACTTCACAGGATGGCAGGAAGACCATCTCTGATACCATTGTAATATTTCCACTAATTTTTTTTGGTTTATGAACACAAAAAATACTACATTGCACTCGTTAAAGTTAGGAAATATAATCTCAATACTACTGAAAGTAACCCTTTCACTTTTTTATCACCAAGAGCCCAATGTGTGAAGGTGAGAGCATACGGTGATAAGGGGTTCGTTAGCTCACTGATCTGCAGGAAATTACAATGCAAGTACAATACTGGGCGGCAAGCCAGCCCCTTCCACTTTTCAGCGGTATGAAAACCAAGAACTTGACAGTAAACCAGCCAAGGTACCAAGAGCATAACCAAAAACCAAATCATTCTACCGCTTATGCAGCGGGAGGACTGTTACATAAAAACTATCACTCAACCACATATTTCAGCGGGAGGACAATATCACTCAACCACTTACTCAGTGGGAGGACAAAGCTGAATTACAAAACATGAAGGTGGCTAAGCCATCCTTTTCCATTTGTTCAATGGGAAATACCATATAATGCAACTAGAATGATTGATTAGTACTACTAAAACAATCTTACAAAGATAAAGATGCAAGAGAAGATAGAGTTAAGTACATTCTCAAGTATTCAATATCAAATTCTCACAACAAAATCACTACTCGCTGTTTTGAAATCAAGAGACAATAAAACGCAGAACCAGCCACACCCAAATCCACTAAAATGCTCGTAACTTTCTCAAAACTGAATGAAATCATGCCAAACCAAATGCAAATGAATAGTATAACATAGGCAATCAGTTCAATACCTTGAAACAACAACCTGAGAGTAGAAAAATTGATGCATGCACCCCAATGCAAATATGGAAATGGCTTTTTGGCTGAATATTTCGATTTGGAACTATAAATTGGAGTCCCCCAAATGCCACGCCAATGTAGGAGAACTGTTGTCTCTTTGATATGCTTCCAATGAGCCTTCACCCAAAACGATGCACGCAACACGCAGATAGCTACGAACAAATTATACTTCCAGCCAACACACACCAGCAACAACAAAAAGCGCAATAGCACACAACTCTTCACAAACACACCCAAATATCACCAAATAGTTTACAAATTCGAACCACAGCTAGGATTGATGTCTTGCACTCGAAACTGGGAAGAAAGATCTAGGACGTGTTCACCCTCGAAGAAGTCTAAAGTCATTCCGATAGCAGAACGATATATTTTCTCTGGATAAAGCAATGAGGAGCCAAACACCTGTATATATATAGCTTTTCAAGTCTGGAATTCAAATGAAATTGCCTCCAAATTCACTTCTTTCAAACTGCATTTCATTTCATGTGGTGGACCCAAGTATGGTATCCACTTCCCAAGTCAAAAATCGTGCCTAGGAGAGAGGACCACGATTTTGGCATGATATAACTTTGAAGTATAAAATAAAGTCTCCTTTCAATCATCAAATAATTCGCCCAGGCATGACTTAGGAAAAATATCCTATTTTGCACAATTCCCCATAACATCAATCAGTAATAAAATAATTAAATAATAAACCTTAGGATAAGGGAATAATATTTAATTAAATCGCTTATAATTCCAGTATTGATTATCAACAAAATCTGGATGAGGCTGAGCAATGAGGATCACTGAATTGTGTTGGATCAAGACCAAATCTAGGACTGCCAAAAATAGAATGCCCAAATTGCCACTTACTAAAAATAGTAAGTCATGAAATAATGCTCCGACAATCGTGATCTTCGCAACTAGAGAAAGAGCTTGGCGAGCTTAGTAACACTGCACCATCTAAATAGACAAACCCTAACTTACTAAAAATAGTAAGTTCACATTCCACCTCTGATAAGCTTGGTCAAAACTCCATAGAATATGGAAACCCTAATTCTCCTTTCCACATAGCCTACGGGTCTCCGGAATAGGCCAATGGACCACTGAATGCATCATTACAAGGAAGGGGACATTACAATCCGCTCTTCCCAAAATTGCTTGTGCACAAGCAATCGCAAGCGAGGATGTTGTAAATATTCCTCATTCTCCCATGTAGCATCCTCCACCGATAAGTCTTTCCACTTAACTAAATACTCTTTGATGGTCCTCCTCCTCAACAATCGTTCTCTGACATCAAAGATGGCCTCAATAACTAGCACCAATTCTCCCTCTTCATCCAAAGGAGGCAAATCAGAAGAGACTATCACATTGTGCCCAAGCGCCTTTTTTAGGCGTGACACATGGAAGACATTATGTACTCAACTACTCGCTGGTAGCTCCAACTCATAAGCCACAACTCCCACTCCCCTGATGACCCTGAAGGGTCCATAAAAAAACGTGGCTTGAGCTTTTCCGCTCCACTCTTCTTGAGAGTAGATTGTTTGAAGGGCTGGAGTCTCAGGTAAACCATATCATCAACCTCAATTGAGCACTCAGTATGTTGTTGATCAGCATACAACTTATGTCGATTTTATGCAATCTGGAGGTTGTCCTTCAATGCCTTCAGAATATCCTGACACTGTTGAACCATATCCCTATGTAATGTCCCCTTCTCAGTGATGTTCTTTCAGGGGTCCATTAGCCTATTCCTGAGACCCGTAGGCTAGGTGGAATGAGTAATCAAGGTCTAGCATCGATGAAACAAGGACTTACTATTTGTAGTAAGTCAGGGGATGACCATTCTGGTGCCATTGTCCAACTGAGCACTCCTTGCTTTGCCTCTGGACGCGATGATCATATTTTTCTGAGCATTAATTCTTGACTTACTATTTTTAGTAAGTGGCTAGGTGGCACATTTCTATTTTTGGCAATAGACAGGGGTCTGAATTCTGCAGCGGTCTGTGGTCGTCTAGGCTCAGTTTCATCTTGGAGGTGATAATAATCAGTACGGGAGACATTTGCAACATAATTAAATATTATTTCCTTTCCTAAGGTTGATATTTAATTAATCTATTTATTGGCTACTGGTTTATTAAATTTGGGATTAATGCCTGTTTAATCCTAAGTTTGAGCGAAATTCAGTTGTTTTATGGGATGTGAAATATTTTTAAAAGGGATATTATTTCACTTTGCATCGCTAACATGTGCCTAAGTGTTTAACGTGGGTCCTCCCCTTTCTTGGGCGTGACTTTTGACTTAGGAAGTTGGGCGCTACACTTGGGTCCACATGAAAGTGGAATGAAATTCAAATGCAAGCGTGGAATTTGGAGGGATGTCATTTGAATTTGAAGAATGAAGTTATAAATATGAGGCTTGGGTTCCCATTTGCATCATCTTGAAAATCTGTAAGGTTATGCTGCCGGATTGGCGACAGAACTTGAGGCTTCGGAGTGCGTCTCCCTAGTGCTACCCGGTTTCATACTTGAAATACAGTAGCTAGTTGTGCCTTGTATTCTTCTATCGTTTTCAGAGCTTTGCCATAGACATCTTGGTGTTGCAACGATTCTGGACTTGCTAGTTTTGCCTGTGGCTGAAACACATTTTTGCTCACATCTCTCTGCTGGAGCGTCTGACAATTATGGGTATTATTCCTATCTTCCTTCCCAGCACTGGCAAATAAGTTTGTAAGTTTTTAGCACGTTTGTTTGAGTATTGATTTAATTATGAAAAATCGAAATTCCTAGTCTAGGCATGGGTTTTTTTGGTTGCATTGGGATGCATGCAAAATAAAAAAAGGGTTGTTTGGGGTGTGGCTGTGATTGGTTGTCATTGTATTGGATGTACAGTGGGATTGGGCTTGATTTGAATCAATTCGGGTAAAAATTAAGTGAGTTATGAGTATTTTCATGTTTTCATGGGCTGCTGAAACTGTACTTTCAGCCTGCAGAGCAATGTAACAGAAAATTACAGTATTGTGTAGAAATCTGCAGTTAATCTTCTCATCTCATCTCCATATTGTAAGGTTGTTTTAGTAGTACTCAGCATCCCATTCTATCTGCTTTTATTTGTAATTCCCACTGCATAAGTGGAAGAGGCTGGCTTGCCGCCTTCTCAGTTTTGTAATTCAGTTTTCTTTGATAAATAGTCCTCCCACTGAAATATGCGGTAGAGTGATGGTTTAATGTAATGTCCTACCGCTGAATAAGTGGTCGAGTGATAAGTTCAATGTTTTTGGTCCTCCCGCTGAAATATGTGGTAGAGTGATTGTTAATGTAATGTCCTCCCGCTGAAATACACGGTAGAGTGATTGAACTTCTATTTCTTGTAATCTTTCTCTTGGTCGGTTCACCGCCAAGAAGTTTAGTTTCTATCCTACTGGATAAGCAGAAGGGGATGGCTTGCCGCCCATGCAATTGTAATTTTCAGTTTGTTTATTGATGTTGACGATCCCCGGGACACCGTATGCTCTCACCCTCCCAGTCTGGGCTCTCGGTGAACAAAAGGTGGAAGGGTTCCCTTTCAATTGTTTTGCTTATTACTCTAACCTTAACGGGTCAATTGTTGTGGATGAATTGCTATTGGCCTGAAAAAAAAAAAAAAAAAAAATTAGTGGGATATTACACCCTAGTCTGAGGTGCTCTGCTATCTCCAAACACCAAATCAACAAAACTAGGGGCCTCATAACCGTATAGTGCCATGAAAGGTGACATCCTGATGGACATGTGATAAGTGGAATTATAGCAGTATTCACCAAGATGTAGCCATCTCACCCATGTCTTCTGCTACTTTGGAACGTAGTTCCTCTAGTAACCTTCCAACCACTTATTTACTATCTCTGTTTGTCCATCTGTTTGGGGATGGTAACTCGTGCTTAGGGTGAGCACAGTACCACACAATCTAAAAATATCTTGCCAAAAGGAGTTTAGGAGCTTGTTGTCCCTATCACTCATAATATTTTTAGGCATCCCATGTAGCCTAAACACCTCACGGAAGAACAAATTAGCAACATGAGCTGGTGATGGCAAAAAAAAGAGAAAATTTTGTTAATCTATCCACCACCAAATAGATACAATCCTTCCCACTAGCCTTCGGCAACCCAGTGATGAAATCCATAGAGACACTTTCCCATTTTTTACTGGGAATTGGCAATGGTTGCAATAAACCAGTGGGTGTTGTGTGTTCATCTTTGTTCTTTTGACAAGTATGGCTTTCCCTAATGTACTAAAAGACATCTATCTTCAACCCTTTCCAAGAGAATCTCTCTCGGATCTGCTTGTAAATCTTTAAAAAACCTTGGTGACCAGCAAGAGGAATGTCATGAAAAGTCTGCAATACCTTCTCTTTCAACTTAGATTCAGGTAGAAGAAAGATCCTTCCCTTATACAAAATCAATCCATCAACCAAACTATACTTTTCACCATGAAAAGTGCCTTCAACAATGCTGGTTGCAAGTTGTTTTTTGGCATAATCAGCAAGCAATAAGTCCCTCCAATCAGCAGTGAGCTCACAAATAGAGCTTAGATGGGGTCTCCATGAAAGTGCATCTGCCACTATGTTGTTCTTCCCTTTGACATACTCAATGTCGAAGTCATAAGCCTGAAGCTTACTAACCCACTTCTATTGTCTTTCATTCAAATCTTTCTATTGGATGAAATGCTTAAGACTGTTATGATCAGTCTTAACAACGAACCTACTTCCCACCAGATACTGCCTGAATTTCGCAAGGGCATGCATTATGGCAAGCATCTCCTTGTCATAAATTGAATATAGCCTTTCAAGTCTTCTCAACTTTCTACTTTCAAAGACAATAGGATGCTTGTCTTGCATGATAACTGCACCAACACCTTCTCCTAATGCATCACATTGCAGTTCAAAAGGCTTGGTGAAATCTGGTAAGGCCAAAACTGAGCATGAGCTCATGATCTCCTTAAACTGATCAAACAATGTTTGTGCCTTTGCAGACCACTCAAAGGCTCCTTTCTTAGTGAGATCTGTGAGGGGGGCAGCCAACTGAGAATAACCCTTCACAAACCTTCTGGAAAAACCACATAGACCCAAGAATCCTTTCAAATGATTTATCTTCTCAAGTGGTGGCCAATCAAAGATAGCTATAATCTTTTCTGGATCCACCTTAACACCCTCTGCATTCATGATGTGCCCCAAGTAGAGAAACTCCTTCATTCCAAACTCACACTTAGATTCTTTGGCAAACAATGATTCAGACTCTAGAATGCTAAGAATTTCATCTGAGTGTTGTAAGTGTTCCTTCTAAGACTTGCTAAAGATGAGGATGTCATCAAAGAATATGAGCACAAACTTCCTCAATTGCTTCTGAAAGATCCTGTTCATGCAGAACTGGAATGTGGTTGGAGCATTAGTCAAACCAAAAGGCATGACTAGAAATTCAAAATGCCCAAAGTGGCATCTGAAAGCAGTTTTCTCAACATCAAAAGCCCTCATTCTGATTTGATGGTAGCCCAATTTGAAATGTATCTTGGAGAAGTACACAACACCATGCAGCTCATCAATGAGCTCATCAATCCTCGGAATTGGGTACCGATTCTTGATGGTTTTCTAATTTAGGGCTCGGTAATCCACGCACATACGCATGGTCCCATCCTTCTTTTTCACAAATACAACAGCCAAAGAAAAAGGGCTCTTGCTTGGCCTAATGTAACCTATGTCTAGAATCTCCTTAATGGCTTTATCAATCTCATCCTTCTGCTTCTTTGGGTAACAGTAAGGAGTAGTCATGATAGGCTTAGTACCTTCTTCCAACTCAATGATGTGTTCAGTACCACGCTCAAGCGGCCTACCTGGGGCTGGAGTCTCAAACACCTTTCTCCTCTTTGAAATCAAAGCCTGAATGTCTTCAGGATAGCTTCTCTTTTCTTCAAATGAGTTGGATGGCATGGCCATACACTCAAAAGGTCTTCTAAGTGGCGGATTTCCAAAAACCTTGCTCGTCTATGATTAGAGCTTGAATATCAATAGTGTAGCTGCCATTGTCTTCTAATGGGTTTGATGGTATTATCAAACATTCTGCTGCCCACTCGACTTGGTTATGACAGATCAACCTCTCCATCCTCTCCAAGGATACAATCCACATGCCTCCATTAGACATCCCTCGCAAAACCACCTCCTTTCCTTCAGTCATGAACTTTAACTTTATGGTTTGCAAGTTAAGAGTGATCTCTCCAAGAGATCGCAGCCACTGAATGCCAAGGACCACATCATCACTCCCTCTGATATTGACAATATAGAAGTCATCCTTGACTTCATAATTACCAAGCTTCATTGACATGTTTGACACCATCCGTTTACAACAAATGGTTGGTCCATCAGCCACCATGACCTTGAAGTCTTCAACATCATTAATGATAAGTCCTCTCTTAGCGACAATCCTAGCATAGATGAAGTTGTGAATTGCTCTGGTATCAATTAGAGCAACAAGCCGATGCTCTCCCAATACTCCTCGAACTCTGAATGATTCATTCTTGTGGAAGCTAGAGAGTTGGGCAACTATACCCTTATCATTTTGATCATTGCACGCCCTTCTTGAGCCTCTTCATACTCACTTCCATCTGAATCAAGTAGTTGTTCTGAATTTTCAGAATATGATCCATTTGTTGAATATGCTTCCATTTGTCGAGCATTACCCTTTCCATGGCATGTATGACCTGGAACCCAAGGTTCCTTGCATGAATAACACAAATTCTTCCTCCGAAGTTCTTGACGGAGCTCATCATCCATTCGGGGAGGGAACTTTTGAGGCTGATTAGAAAAAAAAAAATTGTCTTTACGGAGTGGGAAAGGCTTCGATTGAAATCTTGACTTACGGGCAACAAACTCCATGCTTCGAGCCTTCTTGATTGCATCAGCCAAGGTGGGCGGGTCAAAGGATTTTACCCAACCTTTCAATGGTTCTTCGAGTCCTTCAGTGAATAGGACCACCAATCTTTTCTCCGAGATACTACTAGCCATAATTGAAAGACTTCGAAATTCAGTTATGAAGCTGTCTCTCTAAACTTCACCTCTGGATCCTTGGTATCAAATCTTTCTATCAACTTGTTGGTGAATTCAGCATAGGTATGGATCAAGTTATGACCAAGGGTGATCAACCCATCGTACCACCATTCGTGAGCAGCTCCATCTAAGTGCAAGGTGGGGAACTTCATGGCCTCTTCTTCAGGCATAGATCTCAAGGACAAGTAATTGTCCATCTTCTGCACCCAAGCTCTAGTTGTGCTCATACTACTTCCATCGAAGTGTGCTAGAGTAACCTTCCCAAGAGCTTGTTGATAATCTCTTGGAGTGGAGTAACGATTATCATATCTTACTTCCCTTCTATTGTTTTGATTCATGTATTGGTCAAGAGACATAACATTTCGAATCTCTTGGAGAAATGTTGCATACTCCACAAAACTGGCCCGAATCTACTCAGCTACAAGGACTTCAACTTCAAGAGGCGGTGTTTCCCTTGGAAGGAAAACGGGTTGCAATGGCCTAGTCACCGATCCAAGCATTCCATTACTATTGCTGCCATTGTTGCTGCCATTTCCATTACCACCGGAGTTGTTGGAATGGTTGGCATTATTACCACTCGTATTCTGATTTGGATCTTGATTATACCCTCCTCCAGCACTCTGCCTAAAGGTGGCTATCATCTGCCACATCATGTCCATCATAGTGTCAAATTTCTTCTCTATTTTCTCTACACCCATAGCTGTTTCATTCTGTCCAAATAGTCTTTCCCCCATTGAATCTGCTAAGTCCACTGAAACAATTTCCTTATCTCTATTTCTCAAGACTTCTGAAAAAGACTCTTCAAAAGTCACTATAGGAATATGATACTGTTGTCGTCTTTGTTCTCTATTGTAGTAACGGACGTCTCTATCACTCATGGACAACTCTGTTTACTCTGACTTCACAGGATGGCAGGAAGACCATCTCTGATACCATTGTAATATTCCCACTAATTTTTTTCGGTTTATGAACAGAACAAATACTACATTGCACTCGTTAAAGTTAGGAAATATAATCTCAATACTGCTGAAAGTAACCCTTTCACTTTTTTATCACCAAGAGCCCAATGTGTGAAGGTGAGAGCATATGGTTATAAGGGGTTCGTTAGCTCACTGATCTGCAGGAAATTACAATGCAAGTACAATACTGGGCGGGAAGCCAACCCCTTCCACTTTTCAGCAGGATGAAGACCAAGAACTTGGCAGTAAACCAACCAAGGTAACAAGAGCATTACCAGAACCAAATCACTCTACCGCTTATGCAGCGAGAGGACTGTTACATAAAAACTATCACTCAACCGCATATTTCAGCGGGAGGACAATATCACTCAACCACTTACTCAGTGGGAGGACAAAGCTGAATTACAAAACATGAAGGCGGCTAAGCCATCCTTTTCCACTTGTTCGATTGGAAATACCATATAATGCAACTAGAATGATTGATTAGTACTACTGAAACAATCTTACAAAGATAGAGATGCGAGAGAAGATAGAGTTAAGTACATTCTCAAGTATTCAATATCAAATTCTCACAACAAAATCACTACTCGTCGTTCTGAAATCAGAGACAATAAAACACAAAACCAGTCACACCCAAATCCACTAAAATGCTCATAACTTTCTCAAAACTGAATGAAATCATGCCAAACCAAATGCAAATGAATAATATAACATAGGCAATCAGTTCAATACCTTGAAACAACAACCTGAGAGCAGAAAAAGTGATCCACGCAACCCAATGCAAATATGGAAATGGCTTTTTGGCTGATTATTTCGATTTGCAACCATAAATTGGAGTCCCCCAAATGCCACGCCAATGTAGGAGCACTATTGTCTCTCCGATATGCTTCCAATGAGCCTTCACCCAGAACGATGCACCCAACACGCGGATACCTACGAACAAATTACACTTCCAGCAACACCAAAAAACGCAGCAGCACACAACTCTTCACAAACACACCCAAATATCACCTAATAGTTCACAATTTCGAACCACAGCTAGGAGTGATGTCTCACACTCGAAACAGGAAAGAATGATCTAGGACGTGTTCACCCTCGAAGAAGTCTGGACTCATTCTGACAACATAACGATATATTTTCTCTGGATAAAGCAATGAGGAGCCAAACACCTGTATATATAGCTTTTCAACTCTGGAATTCAAATGAAATTGCCTCCAAATTCACTTCTTTCAAACTGCATTTCATTTCATGTGGTGGACCCAAGTATGGCGTCCACTTCCCAAGTCTAAAATCACCCCTAGGAGAGAGGACCATGATTTTGGCATAATATAACTTTGAAGTATAACATAAAGTCTCCTTTCAACCATCAAATAATTCGCCCAGGCATGACTTGGGAAAAATATCATATTTTGCACAATTCCCCATAATATCAATCAGTAATAAAATAATTAAATAATAAACCTTAGGATAAGGGCATAATATTTAATTAAATCGCTCATAATTCCAGTACTGATTATCAACAAAATCCGGATGAGGCTAAGCAACGACGATCACTGAACTGTGTTGGATCAGGACCAAATCTAGGACTGCCAAAAATAGAATGCCCAAATTGCCACTTACTAAAAATAGTATGTCATGAAATAATGCTCCAACAATCGTGATCTTCGCAACTAGAGAAAGAGCTTGGTGAGCTTAGTAACACTGCACCATCTAGACAGCCAAACATTCCACCCCTGATAAGCTTGGTCAGATCTTCATAGAATATGGAAACCCTAATTCTCCTTTCCACATAGCCTACTGGTCTCCGGAGTAGGCCAATGGACCACTGAAAGCGTCATTACAAGGAAGTGGACATTACAGACTAGTCTCACCCCAAGTACTAGCTATCATCCCCAAACCGATGGACAAACTGAAATCGTCAACAAATGGATTGAAGGATATCTAAGAAACTATGTCACTGGGCAGCAGAATGCTTGGACCAAATGGTTACATTTAGGGGAATACTGCTATAATACCACACATCATATGTCAGTCCAAATGATCCCATTCAAAGCACTTTATGGTTATGAACCCACCTCTTTTGGATCACTAAATACTCTAGAAAGTCAAGTGCCACGAGCAACGGATTTTATTCAGGAAAGCATCGACATCTGAAGGACTCTAAAAGATCACATACATCAAGCCCAAAATCAGCAAAAGATATACGCTACTCGTAATCGCACTAAAAGATGATTTGAGGTAGGAGACTTAGTCTTCCTACAGTTGCAACCTTACAAGCAATCTTCGTTGAAATATAGTGGGGCAAAGACGCTGAAGCACGGTTCTACGGACCCTACCCAATCTCAAGGAAGGTAGGGGAGGTAGCATAAGAACTAGAGCGTCCCCCGGACAGCCGCATCCACAATGAATTCCATGTGTCTTGGTTAAAAAAAGCATTAGGACAGCAGATATCCCCATGCAAGGAGTTACCTTCGCTAGATGATGAGGGAAACTTGACACTGAAACCAGAAGCCCTTTTAGATGTAAGAGAAAGGAGAATAAAGATATGAGCATTGTAGAATACCTAATCTAATGAAAAGGGTTGTAGGAGGAGGATGCAACTTGCGAGGGTGAAAAGATCTTCAACCACCCAAACCTCCACATCGCTTGAGAACAAGCAATGTATGTTAAAGTTTGGATCAGATTAGATATGTGAGAAGTTTTAATTTATTTCTAATACTTGGTTCACAACTAAACTATATGAAAATGAACTCTATGTGCAGGTTGTTGCTTATATGAAGAGAACACAACTTAATTCATAAAGTATTTGCAGGTCTACAAATGAAGGAGATCGATGTCTAATGGCTTGCACTTTCGAATTTTGTACTTGCCTATTAGAATCGAACTCCATCATAATATATATCTCACGGTATAGGCATGTCAATGAATAGACATGCCTCTACGTACATGGAGACATGTCGATGAATAGACATGCCTCCACGTACGTGGAGACATGTCTCTTCATTGAGATGCCTCTCAATCATACTGATACAATTAGCTGATTTGCAAGACAACGATTCTCATAATCGTTTGTTATCGTTTAACAACAGTTAATGATTCTCATAATCGTTGCTTATTATTGTTATCTGCAGGTAACGATTCACATAATCGTTTTGGTAAGGAGATTTACTATAGTCGATATACACAACGATGAGTGATATCGAATTATTTAATGTGAAGAATCGATCCATATTGATCATTCCATTTGATCAATATAATGGATACTTATGATCATATAGATACGGTGCTCATATTCAATTTGGTATAAACAATGTGATCGATATACTTATCGATTTAACATGAATTTAATCTCAATAATTTATCAACGGCATGATTAATGATTTGATATTTCAATCATAAATTATGTATATATAAATATTCATATATATAATAATAATAAGAACACTTATTATTATTGCATATATTGTATATGTATTCATATCAACAAATCATTAATCATACTGATGATATAATCAGCATTTCTTAGACATATGGTTTATGAGATTACTTCGACCGAAGCTATAAATCATCACCACTCCCTCTTAGCTAGGGAGGAGGATCACAAGGTACTCGTAGAAGAGCAATGGTCTACAAATATCAACACTTATGATACTCACCAAAACTCATCATATCCATTATAGTATGTGCACTAGCATCAACCATATGATGCCTACCATAGGGATATAGAAGATTGTGTTATACCCACAAATATTAAACACTTAATATCCACCATGACATATCTCAACAATCCAACCTATTGATATCAACCTTATGATATATAGTTGAAATTGTTTTAAGAGATATGAACTATCATGACATGTTCACATATATCAACCATATGATATCTATCATGATAGACTATAAAGTTATTGTAAAGTCGTCACCTTTTAATAACTACTAGAAAAACAAGTGTTCATCATTCAGAAGTCGTCACTTCTTAATGATACACACAGGTACCCATAAAGTCATGTAATGACAACAGGATTTTATATTAAACATCTTTAGAATATATAGTACAATAATAATGTTCAGACTCAAACTCAGAATTTACATTTCAATCATACCAAGCTTACCTCTGAAGTGTTCTACCTTTGTTTTGGCAAGAGGCTTGGTGAGAATGTATGTTGTTTGATCTTCAGTACTAATATACCTCAACTGAATTACCTTTTTTCTCCACCATGTCTCTAACATAGTGATAAGGTATTTCAATATGTTTAGATCTGTCATGAAATACTGGATTTACTGAAAGCTTTATATTGCTCTGGTTGTCACAGTGGATGATGGTAGGATCTAAGGATTGTCCAAACAATCCTACAAGGAGTTTTCTCAACCATACTGCTTCTCATGCTCCCATAGATGCCACAATGTACTATGCTTATGTGGAACTCTGAGCGACTAAAGATTGCTTTCTACTAAACTAGGATATCATAGCTAATCCTAAACTGAAGCAACACCCTGATGTGCTTTTACGATCCACTACACTTCTAGCCCAATCTAAGTCTGTATATCCATACAAGTTTAGATCTACATCTTTATACTTTAAGCCATATCCAATTGTTCCACGAAGATATCTTAAGATGTGTTTTGCTGCAACTATATGTAACTGCTTCGGTTCACACATGAACTGACTGAGTGCATTCACAACATAACACATATCTGGTCTAGTATTCACCAAATACATCAATGATCCAATCATCTATCGGTAGACGGTGGAATCTGTTGATTCAGAACTTGTAGTTGCCTCTCTTAACTTATGTAAGTTTGTCAACATGGGAGTCGACATAGGCTTACAATCCATCAGTCCAACCCTTTTTAGAATGTCAATAGTGTATTTCCCTTGATTTAGGATAATCCAATCAGTCTGCTACCATACTTCTAAGCCGAGAAAATAGTGTAGAAGCCCCAAGTCCTTCATGTCAAATTCAGATGCAAGGTCTTGTTTACATTTGATGATGAGATGCTCTTCACCTATGATTAACAAGTCATCAACATAAAAGATAGGGATTAACATATCTCCATTTATTACTTTGAAGTAAAGATTCGGATCTGCATCATCTTTGAGAAGCCAAGTCCTGATAGATAGTGATCTATCATTTCATACCAAGCCCGAGGAGCCTGTTTGAGCCCATATAAGGCTTTCTTCAATTTGCAGACATGAGAATGTTGTCCATGTACTGCAAATCCTTTAGGTTGTTCCAAGTAGACTTCCTCCTCTATTACACCATTTAGGAATGCAGTTTTTACATCCATTTGATGGATTTTCCATCCCTTTGATGAAGCAATAGCAATCACAGCTCTGACAGAAGTGTATCGAGCAACAGGAGCAAATGTCTCTTCGTAATCAGTTCCCTCTTTCTGGGAGAAACCTTTGGCGACAAACCTTGCTTTGTATTTTTCAATGATTCCATCTGCAACATGTTTGATTTTGAAAAGCCACTTAGAAGACACTATTGATTTGTCCTTAGGCCTAGGCACAATGTCCCAGACATCATTCTTGAGGATGGACTTATACTCTTCTGTCATGGCTTCTTTCCAAGCTTGATGTTGGAATGCTTCCTCAATGGTAGAAGTTTCATAATTTATAATTTCACTCATTAGTGCAATATAGCTGGAGAATCTGTTAGGTCTTTTACCCTCCCTAAAAGTTCCTTTTGGAGCTGCATAATTTTCAGCCTCCTCAATCATCTTCCTGGCCTATACTGGTCTTTTCTTAATGACATTAGTGTCTCTAGGTTCATCCATATAGTCCATAGGTTCAATATGATTGTTGTTTTCAATTGATTCGAGAGTCTCACTCTGAATCTCAGAGGAGTGATCTTTTTCACTGTATTGAGGAGATTCATCATCCGTTTCATTAACATCCTTAGATCTTTTGAATGCAACATCCTCTTCAAATATTACATCCTTGCTTAGTTTAATTTGTTTTTGACCTGGAATATAGACCCTATATGCTTTAGAAGTTTCACTATACCCAACAAAGATTCCCTTTTTCCCAAAGGGTTCTAATTTAGATCTTTTCTCCTTAGGGATGTGAATGTAAACAAGACAACCAAAAATTCTTAAGTGACCTATGTCGGCTTTGATTACTGTGAATGCTTCTTCAGGAGTTTTGTTATCAAGAAAGGAATGTGAACATCTGTTTTGGATATACACAACAGCACTAGAGGCTTCAGCCCAGAATGAGGTATGAAGGTTTTGGTCATGCATCATGGCTTTGGATGCTTGTACTATAGTTTTGTTTTTCCTTTCTGCTACCCCATTTTGTTGAGGGTTATAAGGAAAAGTGAACTCCCTCTTAATCCCAACATTACAAAAAGTTTTTAGTTTTCGGAGATGTATTCCCCCCCATTATCTGATCTAAGGGTCTTTATACTTTTACTTGATATATTTTCTACTAAAGCCTTGAATTCCTTAAACCTTTTAAGGACTTCATCAGACTCTTTACACTTTAGAAAATATATCCATGTCTTCCTAGAATAATCATCTACAAAAATAACATAATACAAAAATCCTCCTAAGGAGGGTACTCACATAGGTCCACATAAATCAAAATGAGCAATTTCTAATTCATTTTTGGATTTACTTTCACTATTATGAAATGTGCCCTTAGTATTCTTCCCTAAGGCACACCCTTTGCAGATTCCTTCAGGTTCTTGAGTCAGCTTAGGTATCCCTATCACCATTTTCTCTATAGAGGGTAAAGCATGAAAATGAAGATGCCATAATTCACAAGTGTTAGAAGATTCATGAATAAGTGCTTGAGAAGGAGAGGTGCAAAGTTTGTACAGGAACCCATGGTATGTGCCTACTTGATATTTGAGTTCTTAGGCCAGGCTAAGACTTTTCCATCCATGAAGGTGATTCTATATCCTTTGTCTTCAAGAGCTGATATGGAAATCAGGTTGCACTTGATACCTGGCACAAATAGTACACCTGTTAATTGAAGGGAGATGCTTGATTTTAGTTGAATGGTACAGGTCCAATCCCATTCACTGGGTAGTTTGAATCATCCCCAATTGTGACTTCCTCATCAGACTTTTTCTATCATAGTGTCTAAGTGCTCTTTGAATCTTGTTATATGCCGAGATGCCCCACTGCCTATTACCCAGTTGTTAAGGCTAGTTGATACTTGACTGGATAGGGCTGAGTAGAATACAAGTCTTTCAGAGTCTGTGTTGACCTCACTGACTTCGGCAATCGAGGCTTGAGGCTTAGGTCTGTCATGACACTTTACAACAATGTGACCATATTTATCACATCTAAAGCATTGTACTTTAGATAGGTCCCTCTTCCTTTTGAATGATTGCTTCCTAGTTGAGTCCTTGCCACTCCTCTTCTTGGAGTTTTCCTCTTTCCTCTTTTGTGAGACTGAGAGTTTAGGGCTTGCATCTCTTCATTATGGGAGTTAATTACAATCCCTCTAGTGATCAATCTGGATTCTTCTTGTATACAATCAATCTTCAACCGATCAAATTTAGGGAGTTTGGATCGAGCACTAATTCCTTGAATAAACGATTCCCAAGAAGTAGGAAGTCAAATGAGTGCCAGCATAGTCAACTCCTTGCT
Source organism: Cryptomeria japonica (assembly GCF_030272615.1). NCBI lineage: Eukaryota > Viridiplantae > Streptophyta > Pinopsida > Cupressales > Cupressaceae > Cryptomeria > Cryptomeria japonica. Next base: position 240,263,713 of record NC_081412.1, on the reverse strand, counting down.
ATCAAATGTGTGACCAATTGTAGATAGTTGGTTTCTCAGCTCCGTTATCCTCATGAAATATGAAGTGATAGTTTCACTTTGGTTCATCTTGATGTGGTGGAGTTGCTATTTTAGAGCAAGAACCCTGCTAGTGTTATTTATCTCAAACATTTTCTCTAGTGTTAAGAAACATTAGATAAACAGTATCTAATTTTGAGATAATAGGGACAACATGATCTTTTACTCCATCCACCAATAGTTTCATAGCTTTATTATTATTTCTTGTCCATAGGAGTTTTTCGTGTTCTTCATCAGGCATAGGTAAGGCCTTTTCCACAAGAGTGTTCAATTAATGTTCCTTTAATGCAAGCATCATTCTAAACTTCCATGATACAAAATTTGCAGCTCCTTCAAGTCGGTCCTGAGGTCTAACTCCATCCACCATTTTGTCGAATATAGAAATCTAGAACCTTTAATGGAGATTGGTTGTTTCCCTTTTACAAATCTGATCGAATCTTTTCTTCAAACTAGATCTGATACCATGTTAAAGTTTGGATCAGATTAGATATGTGAGTAGTTTTAATTTATTTCTAATACTTGGTTCACAACTAAACTATATGACAATGAACTCTATGTGCAGGTTGTTGCTTATATGAAGAGAACACAACTTAATTCATAAAGTATTTGCAGGTCTGCAAATGAAGGAGATCGATGTCTAATGGCTTGCACTTTCGATTTTTGTACTTGCCTATTAGAATCGATCTCCATCATAATATATATCTCATGGTATAGGCATGTCAATGAATAGACATGCCTCTACATACGTGGAGACATGTCGATGAATAGACATGCCTCCACGTATGTGGAGACATGTCTCTTCATTGAGATGCCTCTCAATCATACCGATACAATTAACCGATTTGCAAGACAAGGATTCTCATAATCGTTTGTTATCGTTTAATAACAATTAACGATTCTCATAATCGTTAGTTATTATTGTTATTCGCCGGTAACGATTCACATAATCGTTTTGGTAAGGAGATTTACTATAGTTGATATACACAACGATGAATGATATTGAATTATTTAATGCGAAGAATCGATCTATATTGATCATTCCATTTGATCAATATAATCGATACTTATGATCATCTAGATACGATGCTCATATTCAATTTGGTATAAACAATGTGATCGATATTACTTATCGATTTAACATGAATTTAATCTCAATAATTTATCAATAGCATGATTAATGATTTAATATTTCAATCATAAATTATGTATATATAAATATTCATATATAATAATATATAATAACACTTATTATTATTACATATATTAATATGTATATATTCATATCAACAAATCATTAATCATACTAATGATATAATCAACATTATTTATACATATGATTTATGAGATTACTCTGACCGAAGCTATAAATCATCAACAATGTAAGGGGGGAGGATTGTCATATCCCCGTATAGATGACAAAATCATAGAATAAGTGTATGAGATTCGTACATATATGTATATTTTCCAAATATCCAAATTAATAAAATTATATTAACTGATTAAAATATGTTTATACCTTAACTAATATCATTAAGGAAAGGATGCGATCATCTCCAAGTCATCTCTGGGAAAGACGCCATGCTTCCAAGGGGGGGGGGTCGCGTGGTTTTAGAAGGTATAAACCACGCACACCAAGCGAAGCACAAGGGAAGGAGGTGACAAGGGGAAAATAGCAAGGAGAATCCGCAAATAGGTAACTATGTTACTCCGCCATAATAGTAATTTAGTTTCATTGCAATGCTTAAACCACCCATGGGATAGCCTGTGAATGTATCAGGCTAGCACGATGTGGAGGGAGAGTCGTTGGTTCTTCCCAGCGATGAAGAACCAGTGCCTAGTCTTATAGAGCACCCCCTCCCCATTGTCGGCAGTCTGGTGCATTCCCAGGCCAGTCCGTCTAGGTATCGCAGAGCATCCATGTGTTATCGTTCATTAAATGTGTTTAAATATGCAAATTCAATTCAATCTGGTTTTTTGTAACTCATCTCTACATCAATGGGAATAAACATAATCATAGTAATTGAATAGAATAATTGCTAATCAATCACAAATTTGGATCAATAAATGAGCATTCTTGCCACATAAATTAATCAAACCTATAACATGCGATAGATATCTTCCCTGTCAAATAATACAACCCACAATGTCGGGTTCAGGTATAAGTCGTAAAGAGGTACTCTAAGAATCGACAGAAAAGATAAAAAAATAATTCACAAGCAATACTTACAAATTAAGGAAAGAATGATAACAGTCATGTATTCTGAAATTAAACCAGATGTCATTGACCAACTATCCAATTAACAGGATGAATAAATAATGACCAAGTAACACATTTTCTGGAATCATTAATTTGTGTCCCTGTAGACATTTGTTATCTTCCTACTGTTTTCTGTTTGTCAGCACATTTGGAATATGGGGTCCCAGCCGGAGGTGCGCTGGTCCCATCCTCAGGTAACCCTATGAGCCCTAAGAGATGGGATGGGTTTGGATGGGTAGCCAGCCATCCTGGAGCGTCCCCAACGTCCTGAATGGGCCTGTTTTCATGTAATAGTTATGTAACTACTTTACTGTTATTGCTGATATATCTATATTGCAATGTCTATAATGTTGCAGGGCAGTTGCCCAAATCAAACCTTTGGAGTCACGAATCTGACCTTAATCTCAGAAAGGCAAGGCAGGTACAGCCTGAGAAGGCAGCAGGGCAGGTACAGCAAGGTTCATTACAATATATCAGAAACAGCTACCAGCAGTTGGAAGGTGACTTACTGCATGATTCATATTGTTATATCAGGAATAGCAGAAGTGTAGATCAGAGTTGATCAAGAGATCGTAGTTGCATAATCCACACAATCCATATCAGAGATAGCAACGATTTCTCTACCTTATTGCAGATCAGATTATCCAAGATATTCATTGCATCCCATCATTCTTGAATAGCATATAGTGATTATGATTAGCAAAGTTATTCACTGACAAGTAATATATCATATAGTGATCAAGATTGCCATAGTATAAGTGGTATCGATTGGATAATCGTTTATAATTATATTCAGTGGTATCAATTATTATCAATCTAAGTATTATAAAGGATTTATTAGAGTCTTTTTGGAGAGAGGTCTCTTGCAATTGATATATTAGTTAATAATTCCCTTATTTCCTGAGAATATACATAAGGGGACATCACAATATATATCAGCATATTCAGAATCTCAGATATCTCTAATATCTTAGTGTTTATTGCAAATACTTTCCACTATATATATATATATATATATATATATATATATATTAGATTCGATATTCTGATAAGACATTGAAATCACCATTTTCGTACAATGACTGTTGAACAATCTAACTATCAAGATAATTGACATTACATTTGCCACTCTCCCAATTCATTTTGAACATAAGTTTAATAGAGAGAAGACTTGCAATTGAAATATAAGATATTAGTCCCAAATCCTAAAGAATCATATAAGGGGACATTACACCAACATTCTATAGTGTACTTTTAACTTATGTAAATTAATATTAAGCTACTGATCTATTATTGATCATTATCATACAAAGTTGGAGATTAAAGCAAAAATTAGTTGAACCATCTGCCATGAGTTGCTAGCCTTCTGGTAGAGCTGAGGTCAACAAATATTAAATGAGTATGTGGTTAATTGATATACATGACATATGCATATCAATTTATTTCACATACAAGTAGGTTTATTATCCCAAAATAATAGACCAATATATTTAAAATATCATCAGTTCTATGGCCAAGACACTCATTTGGCTTATGATAAGGACAACCAGCCTCTTCGGAAGGATCTCTGAAAAGAATGCCAAACCATATTTTATGTGCAGTATTCTTGAAAGTTATATTATATTGATCAACATGACTTTAGATATTAAATATTTATCTTCCATTATGATCCTCATTTTCAAGTTGCCCACAAATATAACCATTAGTTTTTCTATCTTGATTGTGCCATGCATTATATACAGTTGCTGTCTCTGTTATGAAAATATTCTCCTGTTTGGGTGACTGTAGAGTGCAATTAATACAATAATTAAGATCAACTTCTTTGAGCATGGCCTCCCAAAATCAGATATTTTGAACTAAATTCCAACAATAGTTTGAGAAATGTCTCTTCTAAAGAGTATTACTATGTTAATCAACTCCATTGTGAACATTTGCCAAGAATGAATCCATGTGATTGCACTTTGTGAATCTTTAAAGCCTCATTTCTAAATGCTTGAGATGAATGGAAAGGAATATTTCATATACTCACTTATAAAGTGACTCATGAATTGCTCCTTTTACTTGCCTACTTAAATTATGTACGATATTTTTCAAGTGAATAAATTATAATAACTCTCTTTAAATATTTCAGATGCTTTGTAAATCAAATAAAAGGGACAAAATCTTTCAGACCTTGCAGCGAGCACAAAGCTTGACGCCATGAAATGTCAGCCCATTTATTCTCAAGGTCTGCCACAGATCTTCAGCAAATGGTTCACAACCCTCTACGAATATGCTGCAAAATTCAAAGCATATGAGGCCAAGCACAACTAAGCTTCTATTCTTGATTTATCTTACCCCTTGTTATGCACAAGCAGCTGACTTCAGAGGACCATAAAGGATACAAATAAACAAATTCATATGCATCCAAACACATAACAAAATTCTTCCCTTACATTATTCACAGCTGCAAAACTAAACAATGATCAGACTTTAATGCAATGAAAAAAGGTTATAAGAAAGAAAGCATGGACACGAATGGTGCAATCAATAATTCTGGTACAAAGATCTTACTTGGGCCTGAAGCGGTTGATGGGAAGAGATTCTGTCAGGTGCTTGTTCAAAGTATCTAATGAGCTCTGCATTTATACAATTTGATGTGATTTAGTTTGATTTATTTACATGAGTACACCTTGGTGATACAACGAAGTACAATGAGATTTTACTTGAAACAAAAGAGTGCCTTGGCACTACCCTTACCTGAGAAATCATAAGAAATGGATACTCATCAGAAAACATGGTTTTATAACCACGAGCATAATTTTCATCTATTGGCCTAACCTCTGACTCTGTAGAAATTAACAGCAAAGGAAATTTAAAATTATGACCCTTATTTTCAAATTCATGGAGTCACATATTTGACCCAAAGATGCATACATATATGTTTGTAAGAGTTAGAAGGAAAATCCATGTGCTGTATAACAGTTAATGAAATGAATATTTGATAGATGCACACTTTATCCTCAGAAATTTAATACCATTTCTTTCATCTTTTTTCTCAATAAATTCTAGAAAAGACAACATATCCATGAAAAGGGTTCTTAACCCATACCAAACCAACCCTGATAATTAAGAAGACAAACTGTGAAAACTAAATAAAAATTAAAGGAACAATATTTAAGAAAATCATAATCTTGTGAGATAAAGCAATAATTTGTAATTGTACTATTCACTGTAGAAGTAGCATATTTTAAAATTTTAGCAAAATCTTATAATTGTTTTTGATTAAGATAGACATAGAATGAGCCCGAACCCTTACAGAAATATCAAAGAAGCGAAGAAAACAAGTCTCACAAGAAGTGAGACTGAAACCAATGGCGAGCACACACTTCAATTGAGAGGAGGGGGGGAGATAAATCAGTATAAGATAATATTTTACTTTTTCAACCATAACAATATCAATCACACAAGATCTGCAATTAGTAACACAAGAACACAAGATTTACATGGAAACCCTTACGGGAGAAAACCACATCAAAATATTGCTTATATAAAATTCTCTTACAAACTTTGTAAGCACCAACCTACTGAAGACACTAATCCTTGCTTATCTTTTAGGCAACAACGTACTGGAGACACCAATCCCCACTTATATTTGTAGGCACCAACCCACAGGAGACACCAATCCCCACTACTGAGCACCAACCCAGCAAGAGACACCAATCTCTTCTTTAGAAGAGGCACTGACCTCTAACACAAAACAATTTTTGTCTTCTTAACATTGCTTCTTGAAAGCATGAAAGTATACTTAAAAAAATCTGCTATAAATCTGCTCTTAAGTCAGCTCCAAATATTCTCTTAGGTCTGGTCCAAATCTGCTACAGATTACCTCCAAAAATCTGCTATAAGACTGCTCTTAAGTCTGCTCCAAATCTGCTCTTAGATCTGTTCCAAATCTGCTGCAAATCACCTCCAAAAATCTGTTATAAAACTCCTTTCAAGTTCTTCTATGAATCTTCCTTAAATCACCTTCAAGGTCTGCCTTAAATCTGTACTCAATCACCTTGAAGGTCTGATAAAAATATGCCTTAAATCACCTTGAAGATCTGCCTTAAATCTGCTTTAAAGGTCTCCTACTATTGTGCCTTAAATCACCTTGATGATCTGCCTTAAATCTACTCTTAGGTCTGCTCCAAATAGGCTATAAAACACTTCCAAAAGTTTGCTATAAATATCATTGAAAGGTCTGCTACAAATCTACTGATGGAGGATATACTTCTGCTCTGAATCTGAAAGACATTTCGTTAATTGCTTGATGTCAATGAAAGTAGAATGTTTATTCCATCAAGCCTTGGCAACAATTTCAACTCTTACTACTACTTCTAACTCCTAATGATCCACTTCTAACTATTGTCTATTAACCTTTACAAATGAGAAGTCAATGCCTTATATAGACATCCAAATTACAATTCAAGGACCAGGATTGATTTAAGATCAATGGCCAAGATTACATGATGAAACCCTAATTAGGGTTAGTTACAACTAACTCCTTTTCGACCAATGAGAAAATTGCATTGCTTAGGAAACATGTCCTTCCTTGAATGTGGACCAATGAGGAATGAGGTTAGGTATATGGAACTTAGTGCCTTCCACATAGGTAGTTATCCTCCTCGTAAGATGAGTCAAGTACATTGAACTTGGACACCTTGATTTGGAATTATTTGATTGGTTGAATGTGATTAGGCGCCAACTCAGCTTACTCTTTGTAGATCATCACAAAGACGTCTTTGTGTCTCAGGCAACATCTCTTGATACTCAACATTTCCAATTGTCTGATGTGATGATTCATATTACCAAATCATATCATCTTGGTGATCAAGTTTCTAGCTTTGCTTAATTCTTCTGAAACTATCTTTTCTTGATCACATTTCACTTTTCCATCTTCTTGAGATGCATTTCCACTTTCAACTCCGAAATCTTGAATTACTTCCCTCTTTGGACATTCTTCATGATGTTTGGAATTCCTTGCGATGCTTTACAGTTTTTTCTCATGTGAGGGAATTCTCCTTGTGTTGTCCCTATCCCGCGTTCATCTTCATCAAAACACAAATTCGTCTTTCCTTGGTGTAACTCTTGAATTGCGGAGAATGTTGCAATCACCTTATGAATGTGCATCTTGACCTTGACCTTGCAATCATCTTCCTTCAAATATCTCGAATGCACTAGCCCTTGATCTTGGATTTCCAAAGGAAAATCCACGGTTGTCTTATATTTTTCCTTGTTGAGTCCTCATCTTGAAATTCTTGAACTTGTCTTCCTTTGCCTTGTAATGTTCTTTTTCATCATTCATTCAATCACCCAAACCTGAAAAGAGAGACAAAGTCATACCTGTGAATGAAAATGATATTTAAGAAAGTTAATATTTGCATAAAATCAGAATTCAATGAGAAATTTGTGAAATAAGCTAATAATTCATAAAATCCTTCCTCCCTGAATTTACAATTCTTTCCTTGAACTTGCACTTGTGAACTTGCATTTCTCTCTTGAAATTCGCATTCCTCTTTCTGATTTTACACTTTGAATTGATATGACAAAATGACCCTTGAATCTGAACTTGTTGTCTTGGATTCGCACCCTACTGTAATGTCCCCATTTTGGTGGCAGAATAATTTAATTAATTTAATTAATTAAGTTGTCCCAATTAATGATATTTCCTATGGATAGATTAATTAATTATTTTAATTAAAAGTATTAAGTTAATTGTTTATAAAGTTATCAAATAAATAAAAATTAAAAAGTGACTTTATATTTAATTAATTAATTAAGTGACTTAAATAAATATTATATCATAAAGTCACTTAAGTGAATTATTTTAATATTATTTCTAGAAGCTTTTGGAGATGGACTAAAAAAGTATAAAAGGAGATCTAGTTAAGCTTCTAAGCAGCCAGGAATTGATATTTGTATCGCTTGAGTTTTGTGGAGCCAAGGGTTTCTGCATATCTATTTGTCTTTGGGAACGAAAACTCCCATTGATAGCATAATTGAGGTGGTGAAAGATTTCTCCGAAGGGTTGCAGCTAAGAGGAAGACATTTCAGTCTTTCTAATTGAGCTTCATTGGTGGCCAAGGGCCGATTTTGCTTGGGTTTGAATTGGAGGCATTTTGACATCCTGTGTCTTCAATTTGGAGTTGATTGCAAGTATCATTCACTGAGTTCTTATCTTAGTAATTTTTCAGATTTCATATCTGCGATTATTGAGTTTTGGTATCAGCATTCATGGTGGACGATTTTTGGAGAAGACTACAGCTCATTGGTGAATTGACATCCAAGTTTGCATCTGCATATTAAGAAGGGTTAGGCGTCTCCTTAGGAGCATATTGGAGATTATTTTGAAGGAGGTTTCAGTCACTTGTCAGGTCTGAAACAAAAGTTCGACCAGACTTATCAGTCCCACGATTTTGCTTATAACTTCATTTTGGTGCATCGATTCATATCTAGATTGGAGCACCCACTTGGGAGGAGATCATTTATGATGTTAGATGCCTGAAAGGAGGTGTGGAGGTGAAATTTATTTGTTATTAGCCTTCATATCAGAACAGGGGCGATTTTGGAGAAATGTTCGATTTGGCAAGAGGAGAGCTCAAAGTGGCGTGATATTGCTTGCTTCTTCATTCACACACCTAGGCGCTTCATTCCAGGTTCTTCTGGCATTGTTTTCATTGAGATTTTAATTATGTATGCATAAATTCATGGGCTGCCTTTGGTACTCAGAAATTCTGAGTCATACTTCATTGTAAGCCAAGAGTCTTGGCCATCACTTAGGCATTTTGTAATCAGTCTATTGCTTTCAATAATAAGGAGGAATAAGGTTGCATTCAGTCCATATGTTGTTACTTCAATCATTGGGTTGCATGCCAATTGTTTGTTAAAATACCAGTCTGATGTTCATTTCTTGCATTTAATCCATGTATATGCATCAGAAAAACACAGAAAACTATTGCATATACTAGAAAATTATCTTGATGTTTTAGAAGCTTTTGAAAGCAATAACATCATTGCCAATTCAAGTTAGTACTGTTTAAGTAAGTCTGAAGTTTTGTATCAGTCATATGCCAAGTGTTTGACGAAAATTTTAAAGGGTCTAGAAATCAGAAATAGAAATCAGAAATTTATATCAGAATTGGCAAGGGATATTACACCTACTCCTCAAATTTGCACTTCACCTTAATTGAATTCACCTTTGAATAGATGGGAAGGAATTTGGAATCACTTTATATATGGATCACATGTCTTGAATGAAGGAGGTCGGCTAGGGGTCTCACAGGTTGCCTTCCTGAAATTTATCTCTTTTCCCTTTAAGAAATTTGTATATCCTCATGCAATTCCCCAAGTTGGCTGGCATCAAGCTCTTTATTTCACTTTTCCTTTACAATTCACATTTCCTCACAACCTCCAAGTTGGCCAGGCATGATGTCCATTATTATTGTCTCTTTAAAACTTAAATTTTCCCAATCTTGTGTAAGTCGGCTGGCAAGAGATCCATTAATTTAACACATAAATAAATGCATAGCTTCCACCTCAATTCATCCTTCACATCAAACTCAATTAAGTCTGTTCTGCTCTAATTTCTTTTAGGTCAGAGTAGATTTTGAAATGCTTTAGGGCTGATTAAAGCGAAATTCAAGAGATGATAGGGACTGATGAATCAGGCTGGCTGCATTCTAGGGAGGTATTATGGACTAAGGGAGGAAATCCTTGATTCAGATGAAAACATTTTGAGCACTGATCCACATTTGAGCTGGAAGGCTGAGCGCATTCCCATGATTGAGCTGGAAATTAGGTTGGACTTCCGTGTTAAAGCTGGAAATCAGGTCGCATTTTCATATTTGAGCTGGAATTAAGATCGCTTCTTCATGTTTTAGCTGGAAATTTTGATGTCTTGAACATGTTTTAAGGACAAAACCTTGGTGAAGGCTCTCCTAAGTGAAAATTGGCGATTTTGCTAAGAAAATCAATTTTAACTTGTAAATCCACAACTTAATTTTAAATTGCACTCCTCACAAAGAATTTCCTTGCACCATTTTGTTCAAAGACTTTTTACAAGATTTTCTCATTATTTTCCTCCTGTCAAGGTTAGAAAATGCTATCTTGACAACGAATTTTCCTTGTCTAAGAATCAAATTTTCACCTCTTTCGTGCTTACCATTTCAAAACCCTAAATCCTTAGCAATTTGTCCTAACAACAACCTTGCAACATTTTTAGAAATAAAGGTGGTCGCCTTTTTTGATATGAACAAAACAGTGACTAGAGTTCTTTATATTGTCGACTTCATGCCTGGTCAACTTCCTCATTAATAGCAGTGACTAAAGACAAAGATTGAAATACACATAATGCAACAACTAAAGAATGTGATTAAGGATAATAGTCAATGACCTGTTTAAGAGATGAAGGACAGAAATTTATTGTAGTCTCCAACATGCAGTGATCCATAAGAGATTAAAGAAATGCAGTGACTGAAGTTGTAACGTTCAGACATGCCGATTTTATTAGTGGAGAGTAAAAGTTTAATAAGCAGCCACGATGACGAACAATGAAGTGCAGATTTAAGAAGCTGTCATTAACAAGGCAGTGTCATTAATAAGGAGACAAAGATAGTATTGTTTGATTAGTGAAAAAAAGACAGCAATTACCATTAAGATGTTTGTCATTGATGTCTTAGATGCAGCAATATGTATTCCAGTTATACAGTGATTTAATGTCATGTGCAGCGACTACCATTAAGAAAGCCTATGTATTATGAGGAACAAAGTATAGAACAGCGATTGGTCATACATAATGCACAGTGATAGAAGAATAGAGAAATATATTATTGTATGTGGCAATGACTCCCTTACCCAATACTGCAGCGACTTTAAAGATAACACAGTGCTTAGGGTTCAGCAAACAATAGTTAATAGCAAACATAATTAATACGTAATCATATCAATATGCTAACCAATCTAATAAGACTTGTTAAGAAATTTTTTTGTTAAGAAAACAATTCACAAGGAGGTGCGCTTTACCAAGGAAGAGGTATAAGTGAGGGACGTGCCTGCTTGAAAAGTTGTAACTACGTGGTGATGGGAGATGTCTCAAAAGGTATATGGAAGATATAAAATCATCATGAAGACTCAATTGGAAAAAGAGAATGGAGGATATGAAAACATATTTGATTATTATTTCCCATTGAGGATCGCTCTAGTAGAGCAGAATTTTATAACATGGAAGCATATGTTTCAAATACATAAATCAGGAAAGGCTTCATAACAGAACCACATGATTCTAAGGATATCAATCAGGAAAAGCATTCAAGTTTCAAGGCCTATAAATCTATCTTATATAGGCATATTTATACACAATTTGATCCATGGTTATAAGGACAATAAATCAGGAACAGCAATCAGAGTGGTATTAAGATCAATATCATATTCATTATACGTGCAAAGCAGACTTTATTTCAGAATTTCAGTTCTATAGAGTTATAGCAATCTTTATCTATTTCTTACTATTAATCTAAGATTGCCTACTTATCAACACATTGCTAATTTTATTCAATTTTAGTAACTATATTTCGAAGGTTCCTACTAGGGACAATACAAGTGATATCAGAGCTAGTGAGCCTGCCAGCCTTTGGGTAAAGGTCAAAAAAGTTGATTAGTCATGGCAATAGAGGATATTAAACGATTGTCGAGATCACTCTATGAAGCAAGTAACAAACTTAGTAAGGAATTACAGTCAAAGGATGAGGTCATGGATACACCTAAAAGGGTGGAAGAATGTTTGATTCACACTAAGGAGTCATCCTATTAAGTTTTAGATCTAGCTTTAACTCCTACAATAACCACCTTGAAAGAAGACAAATGACCGAGGCATCATGATGAGGAAATCAAGTTGTTGGTAACCTCTTGTTTAAGTGAGATAATGAGAATCTTGGTACCTTCAACCCCCTATGATGATGATACGATGAAAGAGGTAGTACACCTGATTGTAGATAGTTTCAAAGATCTTGGTGACACTAGAAGTACATATTATTCAAGAAGGGTAACCATATTAAGGAGATTTTTGGAAATCAGGACAAGTATCCTTCATGTGGACTTGGGGTTGCAAGATCTAGTCCATGACATGTTCCATCATTTCTTCACCATGATCAAGGATACACATGACAAAGATATTTTTGCAGCCATGAAAGATATTCTGATTCTAACTATCAATGATAATGATATTATTTCCCAAACCATCACATCTATGCTATGGACAACATGGAAACGAGAATGGAATCTCTCTTCATCCGCCTATACATTATTCCATGAAGTGTTCAAACAATGTCAGGACAAACTCAAACCTCACTTGTGTTGTCGCGTAATTATGTCATAGTGTAATTAGAATGTTACGTGTGTTAAGGGGGGTGGTTACGTGACGGTTGTCGGTCGCTGACACTGAACAACCTGTACCGACACCTATATATATGTACTTGGGCTTCTATTTCGAGGTGTGATAGATGGAAGGAAAGCTATGCTTTGAATGTATTGGTATTGTGGAATCAATGAATACAGACATATGAGTTCTTCTCATTTGCATCCTTGTGTACTGCTACCTTTTCTATATTCCTGTACTATTATGCACTAAATGCACACACACCCCTCAGGGGCAAAACATCTGGCATCGTTGCCGAATTAAACCTGGAATGACGGAAACATACTACATGGCACGACGATAATGGGACAACCAGTGAACGAGGGGACAAGTAGTAATCCCAAGGAAGAACCAAAGGAGTTGTTTGAAGGAGAGAGAGCACTGACAAGGGATTTCACCTGCATCCTACAGGCATCAATCGAAACTTACGTATGGAGGGAGGCCATGGCCGAGGACATCCCTGAGAGTGTCGTGTGCAGTGCCCTTGGCGTAAGTTAGGCGGTAAACCGGTTGATGAACAACTTGCCTAGCTTGTTGGCACAAGCATTTCTTGCTCTACAAACTCGTCGAGAGGAAACCTACCATGAGAACCGTCGGCAACAAATCATACATCAGTTCGAAGAGAGGAGTCGATGGGAGGACAAGGAACGTGACAAAAGCCGTCGACGAACCTTCAACCCTACAGAACGAAGGAATTGATGCCTGTGACGTTGAACAAAGATCAAAATCGTGTACCGAAGGGACAAGAGGAAGACGGGCACGAAGCAGTAGCGAAGGCACTAAGATTGGAAAAACAAGCCGAACGTCGGCGACGGCTGAAGAAAATTGTCGAGGAAGGAAGTGGAGGGAATGGCAATGATGGTTCCACTGGCGAGGGCCAAGTTTTTGTATTGATAGAAACCCCTAGGAAGCAGTTGGTGGACCTTTCCCTCATGTTGGAGGAGATTGGCGACGAGAGTACGATAGAGTCGTACACACCATTTAGAGGTGATGAGACCAGGAGGAAAAAGGAGATCAAGACCTAGAATAGAGAGGTAGGAGATACCAGTGCAGCTGAAGGTGTAGAGAGGACACAAGGGCACGATAGTCGAAGCAATATGTTCGTTTTGAGCTCATCAAGTCCTAGTAGCCAGAGTAATCTGGTGGGACCTAACACAGCAATTTCCAGAGGACCAATTCCTAGAGGGTCAATATCTAGAGGACCAAATTCTGGAGGGCCAGTTTTTGAAGGGTCGAGTTCTGGAGGGCAGAGTGGACTGCCGCCATGAAGCATAATGGCGAACAAGCAAAAATTGCCTAAGTTCACTGGAGATGGGAAGGAGGATCCTGTACGGCACTGTCGTACACGTTAAACAATCTGGTCGATCAATGGAGTGACCAACAAAGCTGAATGGGTGGTGCAGTTTCTCGACACCCTACGAGGGGTAGCCGTGGACTGGTACTCCAACATGGACAAGATGAAGATAGGTACCTAGGACGAATTGCAGAAAGCCTTCGAGACGGAGTTTAGACTCCTTCGAGACGAAAATGAAATCGTCGCCAAAATCTTGTGCACAAAGCATGGGAAGAACGAGACAGTACGAGCATACAATCGGAGACTCAAAGAATTGCTCGGAAAGATGGATAATCAACCTGCTAATGGATTGAAAAAGCGGTGGTTCGTGGAAGGATTGAGATCCTCTCTCAAAAAGAAGATGAAGATTGTCCCTCCTACCTTGTACGAGGACGCATATGATCGAGCCATGGACCTCGAGAGAAAAGGCAAAAACTCGAAGAAGAAAGATAAATCATCGGGTGACGATGGTTCTTCTGATAGCAGTAGTGATGAGGAATCGAGCAAGAAAGTTCACGCTCTACAAAAGGACATGCATAGGATGATGAAAGAATTCAAAACAATGAAGGGAAGCAGCAGTAAGAACGAAGAGGACTTATGGGTGCAGATTGAAAGGAGGAAGGCCACACTAAGGGTACGTGTCTGAAGAAAGATTTTTGTCACATTTGTCAAGTACTGGGACACTCCACCAAGGAGTGCCCATACAATATGAAAAAAAAAAGCGCCCAAGTGCTTCTGACCCAGGAGCAACCTTCCACAGTGGTAGCTGCTAACCCACAGCAATCGGCCAATACCACAGCATCTTCCGGCGGGTACAAGAACAATAGACGAGGAGGAAAGAACAACAACAGTAGCACCCGCAGAGTGCAGTATGATTTAAAAGGCCGCCCGATGATCCAGTGCCGAGCCTGTAATGAATGGGGACACTATGCCCGTGATTGTCCCATGGGAGACACCGCTCAGCATGTGTGCCGGTGGTGCGGGCCAAGAGATCACGATGACGGGAGTTGCCCAAAGTCTGGAGTAAATTTGTTAACCATTGAAAAATCCAATGAAAGGGAGACGCTCGCCATCACTAGAGCACAAACAAAGAAGGCTACTTATCCTGACCCCCGTACGAAGAAGGAACGAGTACGGGCAGCCAAGGCTGATATTGAGCGGGAAATGAGGAAGGAGCCCCGAGAAACCCCGACAAGTACATCGGTTGAATCCGAATAGAACATCCTCCAACAAGTGTTGCAGACCAAGGTACCCGTCAAACTCAAGGACCTCCTCAACACCATGCCAAGATTAAGAGAAGCCATCACTAATGTCGTAGAAGTACCGATCCATACAGCAACACTGCACACAGAGGTGTCGGTCAGCCCCTTGGCTGACCCCATGTTGTTGGCGATGAATAGCGGGAGACACCCGGCAGTGGTGGAAATGGGGATATTGGGTACAATCCTCACGGACACCATCATAGACGGAGGGTCTGGGGTGAATGTACTCCCCGAGGAGACGTGGCGGAAATTGGGCAAGCCAACGCTATGGTCGTCAACCTTCAACCTGGTGGGTGCTGACCAACACAATATCAAACCCATCGAGGCACTCATGGCTCAAAAGGTGACGATCGACACTCGGCCCTTCGTTCTAGACTTTGTAGTGATTCCCTTGAAGAAAAGAGGCTATGACGCAATCCTGGGAAGAGGTTGGCTGATTAAAGCCAAAGTAAATCACAACTGGAAGCGGAACACGCTATCCATGGAGAAGGGGGGTCGGAAATTCATCATCGACCTCCGGACACAGTTGGTGAGTGAAGAAATGGCATCTTCTTCAGATTCCGATTCCAATGGGGATTCTGGGGTGGATGAGAATAAAAGGGAGTCGAACGACGAAGGTATTGTAGGAGGGCTTCTCTGAGGATGAGGGAGGCTCGTTGAATGGGCTATTCCACTGGCAGATGGAAGATTATGAAGTATTCCATCCTGTGTGCCACATGCTGCAAATTGAAGAAGAGCCTAGCGAGAAAGATGAGTTCTCGCCAGAATACAAGGAGTATAAGGAGGGAGACGCCAGAGTGAATGATGTTCCGGCATACAATTTTTCAAAGGACAAACCAATGCAGTACGAAGATCCCACCATGAAGGAGACGAACATAGGAGATGCTGCCACCCCTCGAAATATCTGGGTAGGAGACAATTGGAGCCCAGTGCTAAAGGCTGCAGCATTCAAAATTTTCATGGAATACAAGGACGTGTTCACTTGGTCCTACAAAGATCTAAAAGGAGTCCCGCTTGAATTGTGTGTCCATCAGATACCATTGATCCCTAGAGCCCTGCCAGTACGGAAGAGGCCGTACCAAATAAATAAGAACTATGCAGCCAAGGTGAACGAAAAAATCGAACGGATGTTGGAGGCCAACATCATATTTCAAGTAGAGACAGGTGAGTGGGTCTCGCCAATCGTGATCCTGCTAAAGGAGGCCAACCACATCTACATGTGTAGATTTCCGGTGCCTCAACGAAGTCACCATCAAAGATCCGTTCCCTATACCTTTCACAGACAGCATCCTGGAGGAGGTGGTTGGCCATGAAATGTACTCATTTCTGGATGGCTTTTCCGGATACAATTAGATTTCGATAGCTGAGGACAAGTTGAAGACCGCCTTTGTGGTGGAGGACGGATTCTATGTGTATAACCGAATGTTGTTCGGTTTGTGCAATGCTCCGGCAACATTTCAGAGGATAGTCCTTCACATCTTCGATAAGATGTCTGTGGGAAATTTTAAGGCCTTTTTGGATGACTGGTCGATTTTTAGTAGCGAAGACACTCACTTGGTGGCACTGTGGGAATGCATGGAGAGATGTCGGAGGGCCAAGCTGGCCTTGAATCCAAAGAAATGCAGATTTATGGTACCGCAAGGAAAGTTGCTGGGCCATATTGTTTGTAAAGCTGGATTAAAAACTGACCTGGATAAGGTACGGGTAATTGTGGAGATGGAGTCGCCATTGATGTAATGGGAGTAAAGTCCTTCTTGGGACATATAGGATACTACAGGAAGTTCATTAAGAACTTTGCTCAACTTTCATTCCCATTCAACAAATTGACACGAAAGGGCGAACCATACATATGGGGACCGACACAGGGGGAAGCATTTGAGGAACTCAAGAGGAGACTGGTGGTCGCACCCATTCTAGCCTATCCAAACTAGGATCGAGAATTCCACGTACACATGGATGCCTTGAACTATGCCATTGGGGCTACGCTAGCACAGGAAGGGGGACATGGGTTGGACCATCCCATCTATTTTACCAGTTGCTTGTTGTCGAATGCCGAGAAGAATTATAGTACCACCGAGAGGGAAGCCCTCGGAATGGTCTCTGTCGTACAAAAATTTCGGCACTACTTGCTGGCAACATCTTTCACTTTCTATGTGGATCACCAGGCGTTGATGTACCTAGTTAATAAACCCATTATCCAAGGCAGAATGAGTAGGTGGCTACTGCTCCTTCAAGAGTTCACATTCACAATAATTGTACGGCTAGGCAAGAGCCATGTGATCGCTGATCAGTTGTCCGGGATTAAGTCAGGAGAGCCGCCGCAGGGAGTCAATGATGACTTTCCTGACGCACATTTGTTCCAAATTGCGGCACTTCCTTTGTGGTATGCAAACATTGGGGAATACTTGTCCACCTCTCAGTTCCCAGCTGAGATGTTACCGAGTGAGAGAAGGAAGTTGGTCTTGAGACTCAGGAATTCCAGCTAATTAATGGGTTGATGTACAAAATGGGACCCGACCAAGTCCTCAGAAGGTGTGTGATGGAAGAAGAGATTCTAGGAGTGCTCCAAGAAGCACACGAAGGGCCCGCAGGAGGCCACATGGATCCAGACACCACCGCACACAAAGTATTGTTGGCTGGATGTAATATCCCCAACAATTTTTTCATTTTGTTTCCAGTTACAATCACAACAAGAACCTATTAAGGTTAGGAAATCAAGATACAATAATGTTGAAGTTGTAACCCTTCCACTTTCTGATCACCAAGTGCCCAATATGGGAAGGTGAGAGCATACGGTGTTGAGGGGATCGTTAGCTTCAAATAACTGGAAATAATACAATGCTCGGGCGGCAAGCCAGCCCCTTCCACTTTTCAGTGGGATATGGAGAATATTGAAGATCACTTGGCGGTAAACTAGCCAAGGATAAGACAAGAAACTGAAGAACAATCACTCTACCGCTTATGCAACGGGAGGACTAGAAATGAAATTTATTATCAACTCCACCGCTTGGTCAGCGGAAGCAAAACATTACAATCAACTCAACCGCTTATGCAGCGAGAGGACAGTATTACAAAATATTCAAAACAGGTGGCTAAGCTAGCCTCTTCCACTTACGCAGTGGGATTACAAGCAATAATCCAAAATATATCTGTTAGTAGTACTAACTAGCTTTACAATGCACACTATGGATTATCAATACATGAAATATTACTATCCCAAAGATAGGCGACATAGCCAACCTCTTCCACTTATATAGAATGAAGAATCAAGTGCTGATAACAAGTCCAACAGCTGCAACAATAATAGATAATCACTCCCAAACCAACTTAGACTACTCAAACCAAAAAGCTCTTCTAGCACACAACTATGAAATTCTGAAAATCAATGACACGCACAGAAAACACGCAGACCAGCAAGCTACGGACACCCAAAATGCTCATAACTTCTCTAAATCAACTCCGAATGACACAAAAACGGAAGCAAATGAAAGCTATGACTAAGGCAATGCAACCAGAGACTCAAACTTGCACCGCGAACAACACAAACAGCCAACACGCAACCCAAGGTAGCTAAGAGATGGTACGGCCCAGCTGGAAAGTTCAATTTGCTGCCAAAAATCAGAAAGAACACCAAAAGAAACGCCAAGTTAGAAGAATGATCGCCCTCCAGATACGCTTCCAACAAGCTATTACCTAGAATAACCGATTGCACAAGCAGGAAGATACGATCGAATCTTCGCTTCAGCCACACGAAAAACCAGCAACAGTGAAATCCACACCACACTAAAAATCTGAAAATGCACACTAAAATCGAACCACTTATTCAGAAGATCCAATCACACCTAGGAGTGATGTCTCACACTCGAAGTCTGTCAAGAGCCCTAGGAGGTATTCACCCTCGAAGATTGTCTAGAGTTAATCTGACAGCATAGCAGTGTAAATTGTCTGAGATACCAAAATGAGAGCCCAAGTCACTTATTTATAACTTTTTGCCAACCAAATTCAAATTCAAATGCACTCCAAATATGCCCAAACCAAATGCCATTCCATTTCATCCACATTTAGCATTGCATTTCATTTCATTTCCTTGCACAAGTTCGCCCAATTCACATTCACCCAAAATCGCCCTTTTAATAAATATAAGTGTCATAAAATAAAGTGTAAAGTGGGCGCCCAACTATGACTTCCAAATAAAAAATATTACTAAGGCAATATACTTAGAAAACCGCCCCATTTGCCTTGAACTATAATTTAATTATTACACCATGACGACCCCCTTGAAGTCATATGCAAATTTCGCCCAAATAGACTTAGGATAAAATTAATATTTTCTCCCTTCCTAAGTCGTCCATCCATAAAATAATCAAATATTAATACCTCATGCCTAAGGTATTAATATATTAAAAATACCTTCTCCTCAAATACTAATTATTGCCAAATTTAGCCGGAGACTGAAGTGTTGGAAATCATTAAAACTGAACTGAGGTTGGGGCTCTAAACTGAACAGCTAATAATAGTCATCTGAGTGAATACAGGATCCTGCCAAAATAATACTGCCAGAAATAGCCATTGAGCTGAGCTACAGAATCCTTGCCAAGAATAGCACCAAAAAATGTTGGAAGACCAACTACTCAAACTGACCTGCCGGAAATAGCCATCTGAACAGGCCTGCTGACATCCTACTAAAAATAGCATACTGCTAAAAATAGTAAGTGTTTCAAAAGTGATTTTAACCACATTCTGAGCAATCGCCGCACTTACTAAAAATAGTAAGTTTGGAAAAAGTCACCTGTTGCACATGCATGTCAAACCATCTTGAAGCTCTCTAAAAAACCCAGAAGGAATCCAGAATCCAAACTGTCAAACTCCCACATATACCCCCTGAAAACACCAAAGAATCCTCCTAGAAAATAGGAAACCCTAATTTATGCTCCTGACTAGCCTATGAGCCTCTGAACTAGGCTAACGGCCAACACAACTAATCACTACGGAGAAAGGGACATTACATCGGACTGTGGTGGCCCACTCTGTATAATGATGCACAAGAATGGGTGGTGGGTTGTGATACTTGCCAGAGGGCAGGAAAACCATTGAAGCGGGACATTATGCCCCTCAATCCATCCCATGCAATTGTTTGAACGTTGGGGTCTGGATTTCACTGGACCCTTGAAGGCCAGCAGAACACGGAGATGTCGTTACATTGTGGTGGCGACAAAATACCTTACCAAGTGGGCTGAGGCACGAGCACTGCCGAATAACTCAGCTTTGATTACAGCCAAGTTCATTTATGAACAGATCATCACAAGGTATGACATCCCAATCCAACTGACGAGTGATCGTGGTGGGCACTTTGTTAACCATGTAGTCAAGCTGCTCACAACGAAATTCAAGATTTTTCATTCCTTGTCAAGCCCGTACTACCCGAGGGCCAACGGGCAGGCCGAGGCCACTAATAAAATATTGGTGTATGTGATCTATAAGTCTTGCGGAGTTGAACAGGAAGATTGGGAAGAGAAGTTGCCATCCGTACTATGGGCATACAGGACCACCTACAAAGTCACGACAGGCCAGACACCTTTTCAGTTAATGTACGGCCAAGAGGCCATTGTGCCAGCAGAGTTCATGGTCCCGAGTCTAAGGATCGCAATTGACAACCGGCTAGGAGATATGGAGAGCCTACGGGAGCGACTCTACGCGTTGGGCAAGTTGGACGAACGAAGGATGATGGCCCAATGGGCCACCGAAGCCGCTCAACAGCTACGGAAATTTTGGCATGATAAACACATCCGGCACATGGAGTTCCATCCAGGTCAATGGGTGTTGAATTATAATGGGCGGAATGAGATCAAACCTAGAAAGTTCAAGGTGAGATGGCTGGGGCCATATAAAATCCACGAAGTAGCTGAGAATGGAGCGATTAAGTTGTCCACGTTGGACAACCAACCAATGAAGGAGACGGTAAACAAGTCGAAATTAAAAGTCTACCACAGCAGGCAGTAGCGGAATGACCCAATTCACTCGGAGGCGCGGGACAATTCGAGAAGGTAATCATTTTATTTTGTCTCCAAAAAAATAAATTAATTAATAAATAAAATATATATATATTAAAAATAAATAAATAAAATAAATTTAAAAAATAAAAAATATTTTAAAAAAATAAAAATATGATAGAAAACGCACCGTAAGGTCAAGTATTGCAACCATACTAATGAAAGGACAAAAACCGTACGATCAACCCATCCAAGCAAAGAAGGATAAAATACATACAAGAGTGCAATCACAAATCCGTACAAACCGTACGGTGGTGGCAAGTCGAGGCATATATTTCGTACGGCCATGTTGAAGTGACCAAAGGTTAATCCGTACGAACGACAATGACAGCGAAAGTTGATCCGTATGGTGACAGGATCACAATCTGTACGGACGAAGAGAACGAAGGAGTACGACGAAAACCGTATGAAGCCACAGTTTATCGATTCCTTCATCGCGTCAGTGGTGCAGGGATGAATTTCGTACATGCGAACAACAATTCTGTAGACAAGTGTAAAATCCGTACATGCACAGGTGATCAGAAGAAGTCGTATGGTCAAAGTGGAGAAGGAAATACGTAGGTCACACAGACAGGGAAATTGGTACAGTCAAGGGGAACACAAGAAATTCGTACGGTAGCTAGAGGAGAGGAGTTCGTACAAGCACTCAAAATTCGTACATTGCCAGGAGATTTTGTACGGCTGCCGGAAACAAATTCCGTATGGTAGGATTGTGAGCATTATCCATACATTTTGAAGGGTACAATCCGTACACCAGCGGCTCATGAAGAAAGCAGACCGTACACAGTGCGTGGGAGGTTGTACGATGTGCAGTACAGGGTAGAGACCAACAAAGATAAATTGTCGTACAAGGTCGGAAATAACGATAATTGAAAATATGTAAGTGTTGGTCCTGGCAATTAAAACAAATTGATGGAATTAGGAAAACCAAGACTAGGGAAGTTGGACTAGAGAAAACATTTGCAGCAGTTAGACCAACCATCTAAGTCAAGGAAAATGGCAGAAGGAAGCACAACAGGCAGGGACAAGGACAAGCGAGTATTCCAGTCTAGAGTGAAAATTGCAGGATCAGCAAATACAGGAAAGGGCAAAAAGAAGCCAATGCCAGTAAAAATCACACCTGACAATGTTACATTTGAAGGATTCAGTGGAAGTGTATGCAAAACTTGGTGGCTGGAGACCCCAAATAGTAATGTGATTAAGGAATCTCTCAGGAAAGCACGGGTCCATTGGTCAATTCAGATGCTCATCTTTGCGATCAGGGATTTCGAATCATGTCTACGAATGATGATGGCCACATATGACAACGCGACGAGGGCATCGACATTCTCTTACCAGCAGAGCACTGTGACCATCTCATTTCCACCCAACGGTTTTGCCAGGGTCTTTGGCATACCAGATGAGGGAAAGAAAGAGGACAATAATGCCACTAAGATGTTGCCAGAAAGGAAGGAACAACTGCTACAGCTGATGTGTCGAAGTGATCTTTCAGACCAAGAATGGGCAACGATTAAGGCACCAAAGGGGAGAGGATTAAAAAAATCATATCTTGTGCCAAGTGAATGGTAGTGTTTGCTAGATCTTATGAAAAGCAGACTTATCGAAGCCAGTAGGGCATCGGACACAGTGGTACCCATGATTGCACTTATGAATGGATTGAGGAATGGGACGGTGTACAACTAGGCTACAGTCTTGTCTGACAGAATTCATGAATTTTTGATCCTGAGACACAAGGCTTTTTACATGTCGTTTCATGCCATAGGGTTGTTCCTCGACGTTGTATGCACACAAGTATCGCCGAAGAAGCATGTCTAGAAACCTCGGGAGACATTGGACTCTTCAATGCCAGCCATATTCTATTGGACCCACCTGGATACCATCGCAGGTAGCGGGGAAGCCCATTCCAACAAGAAACGAAGGAGACCACCACATGTAGTAGTGTCAGAACATGAGCAAGAGACAGAGAGAGTTGACGAGGATGCAGAAGAAGAGGCGAAAGAAGAGGATGATAGTAGTGCAGAGGAAGACGAAGATTCTGAGGACACTTCTTCTAGGAGCAGCCAGAGTCACGACACATTTTGCCTTGATAGATGGAAAGTAGAGAAAACCCTAAGTATGGAGGAGAGTAGTGGTCGTGCAGTATCTTTGGGCATGTGACGAGAGGAATCCGTGGATTACCGGTGGGTGGAGTGTGACCTACGGGAGTAGACCGACTAGTGTATGCACCAGTAGTATTGACTCAGGATGAAGGACTGACACCTCTCCCGGCTTCGGGGGTGATGGTGGGAGCCATACCAGCCGTACCCATCCCAGGATTTGGGCAGTTGAGACCCCGACCCCCATTGCCTACACCCTCTAGGGTCGCCACAGCAATTCCGGTAGAGGGAGTTCCAGCAGTATCATTGGTTTCCAGCGAGCCTCCTTGCACTGGTTCTATCGTACGGAGGGAACCTGTACATGCGGAGGTCACGGCAACAGAGGGCACGGTGACCAAAGATGATGATGCCACCATGGATGCGTGACTGGGTCGCTATGAGATGCCTCCTATGCCACAACTGGGACCCCCACCTGCCTCACCCCAGCCACGTCCTTTTCCTGAGATTGTGGACCTAGATGAGGGTAGTTCTCATCAGGAGGCGGGACAACAAGAGTTGGTGATGGACTTCCTACACGACACCATTGGGTTTGAGGAGGAGATGACAGAGATGCAGCAATAGATGTGGGCCACTACCGAGAGCCAGCCAGAGGGCATAGAGATATTTTTAGCAGACATGGGAGCCAGTGCGCAGAGGATGACAGCTGAGGTTGAGGTCAGTGCACAGAGATTGGCAGCCTCTATTCAAGCTCTCGGGCAGCCTGTCGTTAAGGGTTTCCTCGCCTTTGCCACCAGAGGGTGTGCTAAGGAGTTTGGGAGATGTTTTGAGGCCAAGGGTTGGCCTGCTGTGGAGACTCCCGAGTGTTGGTGGATTAGAGGAGTGAGGAGACAGCTGGGGTTAGTAGGGTACACTTCCTGCTACAACGGGTAGAGCAAGCCTTCTGGGACGGATACTACCAGCTCAGACGTACCCAACATGGTGCCTCGACAGCAGAGACAGAGCGGGTGGCGGCCATCACAACTCAGGAGGAGCTAGCCACTCGACTGCATACGATGGAGATGGAGTTAGCACAGCAGAGGGCCCGGGCGACCAGCCTAGAGGAGTTGGCTCGTGCCAAGACGGAATTGGCCCAGGAGACGGCGGGGCGTGCACACGAGGTGGCAGAACGGGAAGACCTTGAGACCCGTCTCACATCTACCTTAGAGGAGTTGGATGGGAAGTAGAAGGAGCTAATGGAAGCAGTTTTTATGGTGAAGAGATCCAGGGAGAGGGAGTTGGTAGCTGAGCAAGATCTCCAGCATCGGACACAAAAGGTTCACCAGCTGAGGGAGCAGTTGGCAGCACCACCACCACCGGCCCCTTCTTCATCAGGGACGCCCTCTGTACCCCCTCAGCTTTGATTTTTCATGTTTTGTCTTAGTATCATTTCCCATTTTGTTTGTACGTCGTCAGGAGACGACCTTCTTTTGGGGGGGGGATGATGTCGGGTAATTATGTCATAGTGTAATTAGAATGTTACGTGTGTTAAGGGTCGGTGGTTACATGACGGTTGTTGGCAGTTGGCACCGGAAAACCTGTACCGACACCTATATATATGTACTTGGGCTTCTATTTCGAGGTGTGATAGACAGAAGGAAAGCTATGCTTTGAATGTATTGGTATTGTGGAATCAATGAATACAAACATATGAGTTCTTCTCATTTGCATCCTTGTGTACTGCTACCTTTTCTATATTCCTGTACTGTTATGCACTGAATGCACACACACCCCTCAGGGGCAAAACAACTTGAATAAGGAAGAAGAAAGAATCAAGTTAAGAATCTTGCTTTCGTTGTACATACAAAATATGAATGAAAGGAAATACGAGACATGGAAATGGTTCGTAAGGAGGAAGATGAATCTTCATATGTTTCTTCTATCACAAATGAAATGGGTACTTGGATTCATGAGGGTCATGAGGCAACCACTAATGAGGATTTGATGCATAAGGAACAAACTAAAAATGATAATGGCTTCACATCTGCTATAAACGATATTTTCTTTCATTTAGCACAGTCTACATAAACCATATTTGAGAGTCGCCAGCTACATCTACTTCCTCATCATCTTGGAAGAGACAGCAAGATCACTTTGTTCAAATTCAGAATCCTCCACTGCTGCATTTGTTGGTGGTGCTTCAAGAGAAAACCCTTCTAGTGATGAAGGAAGCTTATCTTGATTTTCAGCTACATAACTAGGAGCAATATTTGGGTATGGCCTCCTTGGAATGTCTTCATAAGGGGAAGAGAATACACCTTGAGCTATTTGCTTTTTTGAGGGCAACCAACTCATTAGCCAGCTTCTGCAGCATGGGATCTGTTCTCTTGGTAGCCCATGATCCCAATGAAGAGATTTCTTTGGACCCATTTGATTCTATCTTTATCTTACCAAGAAAGATAAGATCATCTTCAATACCAATTGCCAAAGCTTGCGCTACTGCAAGGTCTCTCGAAACTTCCCTTCTCAAAAAAAAACATACTTCTGGCACTTGAGCATTGATGAAGAAGCACTTCAAATTTGCAGCAGTAGGCTGAGCATCAATTGGAATTTTGTTACACAACTTATTGAATTTAGCCACAAACTCCCGCATGGGTTCATGTGACTCTCTTTTCATTTGAGCCAACTGAGCTAACAATGCATGCACATCTTCTACATGCTTGAACCTCTCTTCAAACTTGACTTTAAGTGTTGCCCAAGATATAATCGAACCGGCAGAAAGGTTATAAAACCAGTTAGCTGCAATACCTCGGAGAGTCTCCACAAATAGCCTTACAGATACATCTTCGTGTTCAACACCATGAACACCACATGCAATGTAGAAAGCAGCAATGTGTTCGTCAAGGTGTTGTTGTCCATCTCCGAAGAACTTGGGAAAGTTCTTCTTCAAACCATCAGGAAGAGCATGCAATGGCGGAGTCAGATTCAACGGATCAAAAGCATTCCCCTAAGGACCTTCAGCAGCCATTTTACATGTCCTTGGTGAAAGATTGAAAAATTACAAGAACAACAATTACAATAAATAGGATACCGGTATACTTCAAACAAAAGCATGAGGCTTTTGGATGCGTATTGGTATTTCCAACGGAAACCCAAGAAAAGTTATTCCCTTTTTTAAAATCAGCAAGACAGTAGACTTCAAACGAAAGCGTGAGGCTCTCGAATGCGTTTGTATCCCCAGCAAAGTCGCCAAAAAACTGTTGGTTGAAAATTTTGTACACTTGGGGAAATATACGAAATTGTGGTTTCAACCACAGTGTGAGTAAAACTCTCCTAATTAAGGGAAGGCACCCCTTATCTAACTACAACTTTAAAAATAAAATAGGATGGGACAACAATCTTTCTTCTTCTTTCAAGAAAGACAATATCCTTTTTTCTTCACAGAAAAGTGATAGCAATTTGATATAAAACAGCAGTAACAACTTTTGAAATGAAATGAGAGAAAGTAAATGAAGTTTCCTGAAAGCTCAAAGACTTTCGTCACTTGCTTCGGGACGAGACAGCAATATCAAGCTCAAAGTCTTGATATGAAGTCCTATCTACCCTTTTCTATATTAACGCTATCAAGAACAAATTATAACAACTCAAAGACTGGAATATATTATTCTTTTCTACTTAAAACAATGGAAAGTAGTATAAGCTCAAAGACTCACAGCTATTTCTCATAAAATCTGCTTCTAAACTCTCTTAAGAATAAGTGCAAGCACAAAGACTTACAACTCCTCTCAAAACAATATTTATTCTAATTTATATTAACCTCAAATACTTGCAGCACAAAGACTGCAAATCAAATTCGATTAAGTTCTTTGAAGAAAAACTTGCAAGAAAGATAATATAGAAGACAAACTCAAGTATGTAGCACAAAGACTCAAAGCTTGAGCAATTTCCTTCTATTCCTTTCAATTCTTGAATTCACACATGAAAGCTCAAAGACTTTTTTGCTGTAAATTTGGCAAAGTTTTTGCTTGTTTTCCAAAAGATCCTGATTACAATAGACCCCTCAAGTATTTATAGGAGATGAGTCATGAGAAAAAGGTGGGAGGATCCCAACTAACTTGAGAAATTCTCTCAACCACCAAGACTTATTCAATAACTAACTATGACTTATTCCAACTACAATTCTAATTGAACACAACTTGAAGTTGCTTTACATGTAATTACAAAAGTGCAAGTAATGAGTAAACTTGCAATTACAAAGTTATTTTTTTTACATGTAACTTGTCAAAACAAAATTACAAATACATAACTAAAACTATTCCACGTGTCTAAAGACACAACTCTAACTGCATCATCCTTTGTCTATGATGATCTTCATGTCGCTTCAGGATGCTAGAACTTGAAGTATTCTGGATTGGTAAAGACATCTTGAAACGGAACGGGAACTTGCATCCTTATCTTCTTACTTGAGGTAGTACTATCTTTTCAGAAGGGAAAGGGTTGCCTTCCTCTTTTCATGTCATGACCATCTTTGTCTTGAAAGCATTTTATGCTCTCAACCATCAATTGTTGTTGTATCTCTTCTTTGTATCATCCTCCATTCTTGAAATCTTCTTGCAAAATAAGGCCCATGCCTTAATTCATTGATTTGGTAGGTCATGTGTGCAAACCGAACTGACAAGGGAAGGGATAAATTGATGCAAAAATGGGCTCACCAGTGAATTTCGGGTTTTGGAAGTTGCATTACATGTGTGGGAAAAACAAGAGCATTAACTTGCAATTGTGGAGAACAAACATGCAACTTCATATGTGTAATGGGTAACTACAAGTTTGCACTTGTAATTGGACCTTTAAGACTCATTTTCAAGTGTTTTTTGAGTGCATTTTGGACCAATTTCGGGTTCTGGATGGCTGACTGCAGGTAGACTTTAAATGGGATAAATGAATGAAGTTGTGAAATGAGTGGATGAAATGGTATGTACGGATGATGGAAATGAATATGAGTGAAAATGAAAAGATTTTGGGAAGATCGTCTTCAAGAAAATGGGAAGAACTTTCAACATGTAATCCGGTTCTAAAAACCCGATTTTGAAAGAATGGGTATTTTTCATCTTTGCCACTTGGAATTTCAACCAAAGATGGTTAAATTATTTTAACTATAAGGGAAGAGCAATTATTTTCATCCAACTTGCAATCGGAATTTAAAATCCCGAATACAAGTAAAGAGGGAAAATGGGGAAGAACAATGCAATCCACAAATTGCCTTGCAAGGGGAAAATCTCTCTCACAAAACCAATTTTTGGGGCAAAATAATCATATACAAATTTACAACCAAAAAGGAAAAATGAGAAGACAAGAAAACAAAAAAAATGAAACAAAGAAAGAAAAGAAATCAAACCTTGCTTCAAACTGAAAATGCCTCTTCAAAAAGATGATCAATCTTTGAAAGAAGGAAGGAGAACTCTTAAAAAGAAATTAACCGCATTCCAAAACCCTAGCCATGTTTTAACAAAATGCCTTGGGCAATTGGCACCAAATGCAAACTTAATGGCACAAGAAGTGATCGATCCTCCATCAAACCCCAACGCCTTAGCATAATAAGCAAAAACGCCTAAAGGAGAGATGAAAACGTGGCAACTTGGGAAAGAAAATCGTGGTTTTGGCAAAAAAAACGTTTTTGCTGTTGAAACCCCATAAAACCAGCGATAATGTCTTACAAATGGCATGAAGAGAGTTGGAAAATGCATGGAAATAGCAAGGAATCCAAAACGCCTTCCTCCTCCTTGAATTTCTCCACAAAAATCGTTGGAAATCTTCAACAAAATCCTCCAATATTGTTGGTCGGGTTTTTAGAAAAGAACAAGTTTTAAATTGCATGCAATAAGGAAAATCGGGTTTTTGAGAGCAAACAACAAGTTTAAAATGTTACTTTTCTCTCAACAAGGCAAAATCGGGTTTTAAAAATCCAATTGCAAGTTTAAAATTTCACTTTCTCCATCAACAAGGCAAAATCGGGTTTTAAAAATGCAATTACAAGTTTAAGATTCTCCAATTTGCACTTTATGGAGAAAATCGGGTTGTTTGGGCAAAATAGCAAGTTTAAAATGTCACTTTATTTCAATTCTAGGCAAAAACGGGTTTTGGAGAGAGATGTGCAAGTTACAAATTACTTGTAAAGGGAAAATAAAATCCCTACAACAAGTTTTAATAATTTGCACATATGTAATAGAGCTTTAAAATCCCTATTACAAGCAAAAGACATTAAAGTAGGGGTTTTAGAAAAGAATTACAAGTTTACTTGTAACTTATCCAAAAAAAATCCCTATTTTAACTTTAAAAGCCAAATAGCATCAAAGGGGAAATAAAAAGCAAATTACATTTTGTTATTTTCAATAAAGTGCACTTGTAATGAGTCAAAAATTTCCCTACAAAGACCAAAACAATGGAAATCATTAAAACTTGCAATTCAAGAGAAATTTCCCACCTACAGTCAGGGAGAAAAAACCCGAAATTGAAGGAAAGACATAGCAAACGAATCCAGAATGCAACGAAATTCGAAACGTGGTTTGAGGATGGACAAAAGATTAAGCCAGTCCAAGGATTAGTCGAAATTCTGCTTCAAGAAGCGTGCCATAGAGTAAAATTTTCATTTTTTCACAAAAATTCCATGTTATGGTCCTTCATTTTTGTTTTCAAAAATGAGGACAACAAAACTCAGTCATGGAATAAAAGACAAAAGCAATGAGATATGTAAGAAAACGTAGGCGATTATTTAAATTAAAGATTTAAACTATTCTATCCTAGCTGACCACCGTTCAACAATTATAATGCAAAAGACAGTGATTAAGATTGAAAACAAAGTATATTCCGATCAATGCATTAAGAAATACATCAAACAAGTGTATGTTAAAGAAGAGACAGTGAACTGTTAAGAACAAACAGCAATAAGGTGGTCGAATTTCTAAATACAAACAAAATAGCGACGAGAGTTCCTTATTTTGTCGACTTGATGCCTAGACAACTTCCTCGTTAACAGCAGTGACTAAAGACAAAGATTGAAATACACATAATGCAACAACTAATGAATGCGATTAAAGACAATAGTCAGCGATCTGTTTAAGAGATGAAGGACAGCGATTATTGTAGTCTCCAATATGCAGTGATCCATAAGAGATTGAAGAAATGCAGTGATTAAGTCGCAGCGATTGAAGTTGTAATGTTCAGACAGGCCGATTTTATTACTGAAGAGTAAAAGTTTAATAAGCAGCCACGATGAGGAATAATGAAGTGCAGATTTAAGAAGCTACCATTAACAAGCCAGTGTCATTAATAAAGAGGCAACGATAGTATTGTTTGATTAGTGAAAAGAAGACAGCAATTACCATTAAGATGTTTGTCATTGATGTCTTAGATGCAGCGATATGTATTCCAGTTATACAGTGATTTAATGTCATGTGCAGCAACTACCATTAGGAAAGCCTATGTATTACGAGGAACAAAGTATAGAAAAGCAATTGGTCATACATAATGCACGGTGATAAAAGAATAAAGAAGTATATGATTGTATGTGGCAGTGACTCCCTTACCCAATACTGCAGTGACTTTAAAGATAACACAGTGCTTTGATTCAGCAAACAATAGTTAATAGAAAACATAATTAATATGTAATCACATCAATATGCTGGCCAATCTAATATGACTTGTTAAGAAGTAGTTTTTGTTAAGAAAACAATTCACAAGGAGGTGCGATTTAGCAAGGAAGATGTATAAGTAAAGGGATGTGCTTGCTTGAAAAGTTGTAAATTAAATACATGAAAGAATAACGTACAGGACAATGCATACCACACGGCAGTAAAATATATCTTTATTATAGAGAAGAGACCAAAGAAAGTCGGCCAAGGATTACCATAGACCCGACTATACCGTACTACTTTACTTGCCAGTACACAACATATTAAAAGGACCCGACAGTTGCCAAGAGGTACACAACCGTCAACCAACCAACACCTAACTACCCGAGAGTGACAACTCGCTTAATACATTGCCGGATGACAAATATTATCGAATATAACCATAGGCATTTTACACCAACTACATTATCCCCCCCAAAAGAAAAAGTTGTCTTCCAGACGACGAGCAAACATCAAGTAATATTCGGGAAGACTAATGACAGACAGTTACTTGGACTGGATAACCCCAACTTGTAGTGTACTTGCCAAATCAAATGGGGATTTGGGGGCAACGCCCCAATGGGGGTCTGGGGGTAGCGCCCCTTGTGGGGTCTGGGGGTAGCGCCCCTCGTGGGGTCCCGGGGCAGCACCTTGGGCACGCTCCCTATCGCAATACAAGGCGGTGTCGAGGGGCAGCACCCCTACTGCAAACACCAAATTACAACCTTCAGAACCACATGAAACTCCATGGCGCACATGATTTTTGTGATATTTTGAGATGCCAAAAACATTGTCGATGAAGCCAAAAAATCCAGATTTCACTCCCACCACCTGCTTTTTTTGTCCTTCCTGTATGGCCTAACCATGTACGGCTTGATACACATTGTGGTCTGAAACATCACACGTACAACCTACACACCTATGTGCCTGTACGGTTCCATTCAAATGCCTCCATTTGTCACCATACGGATTTCCTTCCGCAACCAATTCTATACGGATTGCTTCAAACTCACCTTCCAAGTCCATACGGATTTCGTCTAAACCCCTTGAACACAACTTGTCTATATGTTTCCGTACAGATTCGTATGGTGCTTCTTTCCAACACGTGCTCAGCTTCCCTTGTACGGATCCGTTCTGTTGTTCCGTACAGATTTCCACCACAATCACTTGATGATTTTGTATGGATTTGTATGGCGATTCTGTCTGTTTCCCATACGGTAACCTACAATGGCTAGTGTTTTATGTCCGTACAGGTTCGTACGGCTCAACTTTCCTTCCCATACGGATGTCCTCGATGTCTTCGTTTTCTAAGGCCAAAATGTTTCCGTACAGAGGTGTACGGCTTTTGTCCCATCCCTTCTCCATGGCTTCCCTGGCCCCGTATGGATATGCACGACCTCTTCCCATTGTCCTTTTCCACGAGCTTGTACGGGCCCATACCTTCTTGGCTGCCCTATCCATACGGATTTGACTCCACTAATTCACTCTGTAGTTTTGTCGAACCGGGCTGGCTCCTGTACCACCCCTTCAACCGTAGGGGTTTCCTCCTGTCATCTGTAGGTGTCGCTTTGCTTACCATACCTTCAAATGTAGGTGTGACCATGCCATCGGCCGTAGGTGTCATCATGCCTTCGACTGTAGGTATTTCCTCCTGTACTACCCAGTCATCCGTAGGGGTCTTTCCACGTACCACACCTTCGGCAACACCTTCGACCGTAGGTGTTTCCTTTCGTACCACACCTTCAGCCGCAGGTGTTTCCTCACATACCACACCTTCGGCCGTAGGTGTTTCCGCACGTACCACACCCTCGACTGTACGAACTTCTTCCGTACCTTCACCAACCTCTTTGATCTCCCTAATTTCCAACATGTTATAGCCCGGGTGGAAGACCTCATAGTCCTCCATTTGCTAGTGAAAGAGTTCATTGAGGGAGCTCGTCTCATCCTCCAAGCATCCTTCCAACTCTAGTACTCCTTCGTTGTTGGGTTCCATCTTTGCCTTGTCGTCATGAGAGTCATCTGAGTCAGAATCGGATGATGCCAGTTCCTCGCTCACTGCCTGGTTCCTTAAGTCAATCACATACTTATGGCCTTCACTCTCAATGGAGAGTGTATTTTTCTTCCAGTTATGATTTGCCTTCGCTATGATCAGCCAACCCCTCCCGAGGAGAGCGTCGTAGGCCTTCTTCTCCAATGGGATGATGACGAAGTCGAGGAAGAAATGTTGGGTGTCGACAACAACCTTTTGTTCCATGAGTGTTCCCAAGGGTTTGATACCATGCTGGTCGGCACCTACCAGGTGGAATGTTGGTAGCCAGAGAATTGGTTTGCCCAGACCCCTCCATGTCTCCTCCGATAATACGTTCACTAAAGAGCCGTCGTCGATGATGATGTTTGTCAGTTTCCGTCCCATGATCTCCATTTCTACTACGGCTGGGTTCCAACCAATACTCACGGCGAGTAGCTTGGGGTCCGTGGCAGACGTGCCACGTGATTCTGCTATTGGCATGGTTTCCATGGCAAACATGCCAGGTCTTTTTGTTGTCAGCTGGTGGTGTTCCTGGCCGATGGTGTTGTCACCGACTACATTTGTGAGAGCCATTTTTAATTGTGGCATTATCTGCAGAAGGTCAGATACCCGTACTGGTACAAAACCCTCCAACATCTGTTTGATTATAGTTTTTTCAGGCTCTGACTGAAGTGGGGGTACTAGCGGCATTATGTGAGGCCCTTCGTTCTTCCGCCATCGCCCATTCAACATCAACCTTTGCTTCTCGAAGTCTTTCCTTCTTTGTACAGGGATCGAGGTACACTGTCTTTTTGCTCTGCAATCTTGTAATTGCCAGTACCTCCTCGTATGGCTCCTTGACGTCCAGCATATTTACCCCTTTATGCTTTGGGTAGTCAGTGTCCTCATGGTTCCCTGGTCCACAAAATTTGCACAATAATTGTACGTTGTCTTTCTTGTTATGGTAGTCTCTCGCAAAGTGCCCCCATTCACTGCATTGTCGACACTATATGATAGGACATCCTCTGGAGTCATACTGTATTCGGTTTCACCCTCATTGATTTCCATTGCCGCTAGCTGATACATTTTCAGGTTTTGATGGGCTAGACTCGACCTGTATGAAGAGTACTTGCATACTTGTCGTCTTCAAATTGTATAGGCACTCGTTGATTGAATGCCCCAGCACTTCGCAAATCTCACAAAACATATTTCTAGGACAATTACGTTTTGTTTGCTCCTCCCTTTTGCACTCAGTACACCATAGTTCATTACCTTCTTTCCTGGTTCCTTTTTCTGCCTTCAATTCTTTCATCATTCTCAACATCTCGTCGAAGGACTCGTACGGTTTTGGATTCTTCGTCACTCCTACCTTCAGTGCTCTCATCATCATCGGTCTTCCTCTTCTCTCAGGAGGAGGTTTTGTTTTCACTCTCGATGTCCATCGCCCGATTGTAAGTATCGACATACGAGGACGGAGGCAGTACTTTCATCATGTTGTGCAATGAAGGTATCAATCCCTCCGTGAACCACCTCTCCTTCAACCCATCGGCTGGCTGGTTCTCCATATTGTTCAACAGTTCTTTGAGCCTACGGTTGTAAGTGTGTACACTCTCATTTTTCCCTTGCTTGGTATTATAGATTTCAGCCACGATCTCATTATCATCCCTCAATAGTTTGAATTCCTTGTTGTCGGGTAATTAAGCATTAAGGTAAATTGTGTTAGCATCGGCACTTAACCCGTCAGTTGTCAGCAGTTGGCACCGGGTAACTGACCAAACTCCTTTATATTGTATCTGTTTCCAGTCTTTGGACATGCTATTGTAATGGAACATATTGCAATCATTGTATGTACTGCCTTATTATGAAACAATAGAACATTTGTGAGTTCCATATATTCTGTGTACTTCTGTCATTTATGCAATGTCTTAACCTAACACCCTACGGAGAAAACATTTGGCACCGTTGCCTAAGTAAAAACCTGGGAGCAACGGGGAAAAGGACATACTACATGGCACACGGATAATGGGACAACCATTACCAGAAGGAAGGAGTGACCCTGACAAACAACCCGAAGAATTGTTCGAGGGGGAAAAGACACTCACAAAGGATTTCTCCTACATCCTACAGGTGGCAATCGAAAAACACGTAAGGAGGGAAGCCACTACCGAAGATGTCCCAGAAGATGCTATGTGGAGTTTGCTCGGAGTAAGCCCCGTTGTGAATTGGTTGATGAGCGAACTGCCTAACCTTTCGGCACAAGGATTTTTGGCTCTCCAGAACCGAAGGGAAGACATCTACCGAGAGAACCGACGGCAGCAAATTCTACGGGAATTTAGGGAGCGCCAAGAAGATGAGCGCAATACATGAACTCTGACGGTCAGAGAGAATAAATAAGAACACACCCATTGTAATGAGTATGTCAGTGACATACATTATGTACAAGGGATGAAGTAATACAAGTTTTTTTTGTTTGTGTACATGGTGTGTGCTTGCTGTGTACGGAAGTGATTTATGCCCAATATACTAAATAAAGACAAATAAAAAGATACAAAGTGACGAACGGGAAGTGGCACAAAGAGCGTTGAATCTCAGACAACAGATAGAACGAAGGCGTAGGCTAAGGCAGCTTGCCGACGAACGACCGGCCGAGGGGTTGCTCGAAGGGAACCCAAGAGGTGTCACAGAGGTTGCGGAGGCCGAGATAGACGGAGAGAATTACACTCTCTACACTATCGTACGGTTGCCCCAAGGGAACCTAGAAGAAGTCACGGAGGGTGCCGAAGGAGAACTCTACAGTTCGCTAGAATACCACCGTAGGATAAGAAGTCGCGAAGAGTTGGTGGAACAAACAAGGCGAAATCTAAACCTAATCGACGCTACCAGAGACCTACTAAAGAACTTGTCCATTTCGGAGGACAATCGAAGGGAGACAACCAACCGGAGGGAGACGACCGAATGTGACGGTACGGCCAAAGGTGTCGAGGGAGCACAAGGGTACCGTACGGGAGGCAATTTGTTTGGTTCAGGGTCAGCAACCTTCTCCGGAGGACCCACGAGGAGGGTCAAGTGCAGGAGGCGGAGGCAGAGGATCACCAGGTACAAGCACACAAGGCATCGGAGGAGCGAGACCCAGCGATGAGATGGCAAGTAAACAGAAATTGCCAAAGTTCACAGGGGACGGCAAGGAAGACACCGTACGACACTACCGTACATGTGAAACTATTTGGTCCGCCAATGGAGTGACGGACCAGGATGACTAGGTACAACAATTCCCAGCCACGTTACGCGGAGTTGCCATAGATTGGTACTCCGATGTTGACAAGCAAAAAGTGGCCACATGGGCCAATCTACAGAAGGAATTCAAGGAGTTTCGGTTTCTCCGTGATGACAATGAAATCGTAGCCGAGATATACAGTACCAAACAAGGTACCAAGGAGAAAGTAGGGGCATATAGCCGGAGGCTGAAAGAATTGTTGGGTAAAATGGAAACCCAACCCGCAGATTGATTGAAGAAACGATGGTTCATTGAAGGGTTGAAATCCTCCCTACGAAAGAAGATGAAAATTGTACCCCCGACGTCATATGACGCAACTATAATAGGGCGATGGACCTTGAGAGCAAACACAAAACGTCAAAGAAGAAGAAAAGTAATAAATCCTCATCCGACGATGACGAAGACTCTGACGAGGAAAGCAGCAGCGGTGGTGAATCGAGTAAAAAGGTGAACGTGCTTCAAAAGGATATGGAACGAATGCTATAGGAATTCAAAGCCATGAAGGGGAGTACAAGTAAGACTGAAGAAAACGATGTGTGGTGTACAGAGTGTAGGAGTGACGTACACACCGAGGGGTCCTGACCCAAGAAGGCTTTCTGCGATATTTGCCAGATTGCCGGACATTTGACAAAGGAATGTCCCTACAATATGAAAACCAGGATCCAACAAGTTCTCTTCACGCAAGAGCAGCCGGCCTCCGGAACTTTGCAAACCGCCAACAATAATGCATCATCTAGCGAATACAGGAACAACCGGCGAGGGGGAAGACCAATAATAACAATAATAATAGGAGTCGGATCCAATATGATGTGAAGGGACGACCATTGATCCAGTGTCGAGCCCGCAATCAATGGGGCCACTTTGCCAGGGAATGCACCTCAAAAGAAACTCCACAAAAACTATGCAAATGGTGTGGGCCTGGAGACCACGATGATGGAACTTGCCCAAAGTCTGGAGTGAACCTGCTCAACATTGACAGGACGGAGGAACGGGTATTGGCAATCACATGGTCACAGGCAAAGAAGGCCACATACCCGAACCCTCGCATGGAGAAGCAGCGGGCCCTGGAGGCGAAGGCTGAAGTGGCGAAGGAAATGTTGGCACAAGGGAACACTCAGGAAGTGGCAAGTACTTCCCGCTCTGAGGCTGAGGAAAATATCCTGAATCAAATGCTGCAGATTGAAGTACTTGTGAAGATGAAGGCCCTCCTAGAAACGATGCCGCAATTACGTACAACACTCCTACGTACGGTGCAAGTAACTCCACAGAGTCGGGTGACCTAGAATACGGATGTTCCTGGCGGAACACCAACAGACCCATTGGTCCTGACACTATACAGTGGTCGGCACCTGACGGTGGTAGAAATGGGAATACTTGGCACCATTTTGACTAACACCATTGTCGACAGCGGGTCAGGAGTGAATGTGCTTCCGGAAGAAACTTGGAAGAAGCTTGGCAAGCCGACACTATGGCCGTCAACCTTCAATTTGCTGGGAGCGGATCAACATGGTATCAAACCTCTTGGAACGCTCATGGCGCAACAAGCGACCATTGGGACACAACCATTTGTCCTCAACTTCGTTGTGATTCCGCTCACGAAGAAAGGATACGACGCCATTCTTGGCAGAGGGTGGTTGGTGGCGGCCAAAGCGAATCACAACTAGAAGCGTAACATGCTATCCATGGAGAAAGCCGAGCGAAAATTTATTATCGACCTGAAAACACAACTCGTGAGTGAAGAACTCGCGTCAGAATCGGAATCGAACGGCGAGGGTGGAGTTGACGAAGGAAAGTACGGAAGCGAACCGGATGAGGAAGGCGTCCTGGGAATCCAAGGATGTTCGGAAGATGAGACCGATTCCCTTAATGGGCTCTTCCACTGGCAAATGGAAGACTACGAGTTGTTGTATGGGTGCAACATGTTGCAGGTTGACAAGGAGCCGGCCGAAAATGAATTTCCGCCAGCATACGGGGAATACACGGAAGGGGATGCTCCTGTCAACGAGGCACCAGCACATAGGTTTGACATGACGAAACCAATCCGGTACGAAGAGTCCGTAAAACCTACAAACCTCGACACGGAAGCAGAGTCAAGGAACATCCTGGTTGGCGACGACTGGAATACAGTCCTGAAAGCCACTGCGTTTAAAATATTCATGGAATACAAGGATGTATTCGCCTGGACGTACAAGGACCTCAAAGGGGTCCCACCAGAACTGTGCGTACACCAAATTTCACTCGTACCTGGGGTCGTACTTGTACGGAAGAGGCCGTACAGAATGAATAAAAACTATGTTGCGAGAGTGAATGATGAAATCGAGTGTATGCTCGAAGCCGAGATTATTTTTAAAGTGCAGACCAGCGAGTGGGTGTCGCCCATAGTGATATCCCTTAAAAAGGAGGCAAACCAGATCCGAATCTGCGTAGATTTCAGATGCCTTAACGCGGTCACCATAAAGGACCCGTTTCCAATACCATTCACAGATAGCATCTTGGAGAAAGTAGCCGGTCATGAAATTTATTCATTTATGGATGGATTTTCTGGGTATAACCAGATATCCATTGCCGACGAGGACAAATTAAAAACGACCTTCGTAGTGGAAGATGGCGTGTACACATATAACCAAATGTCGTTCGGGTTATGCAACGCGCCAGCGACATTCCAGTGGATAATCCTTCACATATTTGACAAGATGTCAGTAGGGAACTTCAAGGCGTTCCTTGACGACTGGTCCATCTATAGTAACCAAGATGCACATCTGGCCACACTTGGCAAATGCATGGAGAGATGCAGGCGAGCCTGCCTAGCACTCAATCCCAAAAAATGCAGCTTCATGGTGCCTCAAGGGAAGCTGTTAGGACACAGTGTTTAAGGCTGGACTCAAGACTGACCCAGACAAGATTCGGGTGATAGTGGAAATGGAGGCACCGGGAGATGTCATGGGAGTCAAATCCTTCCTAGGACACATAGGGTATTACAGGCGGTTTATCAAAAAATTTACTCACGTATTCTGCCCTCTGGACAAGCTGACGAGGAGAGGTGAACGGCATGCATGGGGGACGGCTCAGGAAGAAGCCTTCCAAGAATTGAAGTCACGGTTGGTAGGTGTGCCAATCCTGACATATCCGAATTGGGACAAAGAATTCCATGTACACGTCGACGCATCAAATTTTGCCATAGGGGCCACACTGGCACAGGTTGGTGATCACAGGCTAGATCACCCGGTATACTTCGCGAGCAAACTCCTGTCAAAGGCGAAAAAAACTATAGTACGACAGAGAGGGAAGCCCTGGGGATGGTGTACTCCGTCCAAAAGTTTAGACATTACTTACTGGCTACGCCATTGACATTCTATGTGGACCACCAGGCGTTAATGTACCTGGTGAATAAGCCAATCATTCAGGGGCGAATCAGCCGATGGTTGTTGTTGCTGCAAGAGTTTACATTCAACATTATTGTACGACATGGGAAAAGCCATGTGATAGCCGACTAGCTATCTAGAATCAAGTCAGGGGAACCGGCGGAAGGGGTAAATGAAGACTTCCCGGACACCCACTTATTCCGCATTGGCGTTCTTCCTACCTGGTACACAAGCATCAGGGAATATCCGTCGACATCACAATTCCCTAGAGAGATGCCACCAGGGGAGCGAAGGAAGCTCGTACTAAGGAGTAAGACGTTTCAACTCATTAATGGCCTTTTGTATAAAATGGGACCTGACCAGGTCCTACGGCGATGTGTCTTGGAGGAAGAAATTCAAGGTGTTTTACGGGAAGCACATGAAGGCCCGGCAGGAGGGCACATGGGGCTCAACACCACGGCCAGGAAAGTTCTATTGGCAGAGCTATGGTGGCCGACACTGCACAATGACACCCAGGAGTGGGTGACGAGTTGTGACACGTGCCAACGGGCGGGGAGGCTGCTGAAGAGGGATTTTATGCCCCTCAACCCGTCGAATGCCCAGGAACTATTTGAACGATGGGGGCTAGATTTCATCGGACCTTTGAAGGCAAGTCAAGCCCGACGGTGCAGATACGTCATGGTGGCCATAGAATACTTGACCAAGTGGGTCGAGGCACGGGCTCTGCCAAACAATTCGGTCGTCAGTACGACAAGGTTTATCTACGAGCAAATCATTACATGGTACGGGACTCCAATCCAATTGACGAGTGACCGGGGAGGACATTTTCCCAATCATATAATCCGGTTGCTCACGACGGAGTTCAAGATATTCCACTCCTGATCAAGCCCCTACTATCCTCGGGCGAACGGGCAAGCCGAGGCAACAAACAAAATAATCATCTCTGTGATTTACAAGTCTTACAGAGTGGAGAAGGAAGATTGGGAGGAACGCTTACCGTCGGTACTGTGGGCATACCGGACGACGTATAAGGTCACCACAGGACAGACCCCCTTCTGGTTAATGTTCGGGCAGGAAGCGATGGTGCCAGTGGAATTCACGGTGCCGAGTCTTCGTATCACCATTGACAACAGACTAGGCGACATGGAGAGTCTCTGAGAGCAGTTGTATGCCTTGAGCAAGCTAGACCAAAAAAAGAATAATGGCACAATGGGCCACAGAGGCAATCCAGCAAAGACGGAAGGTCTGGCACGACAAGCATCTTAGGCGAATGAAGTTTACTCCGGGGCAATTAGTGTTGAAATTCAATGAGAGGAACGAAATCAAACCGGGAAAATTTAAAGTACGATGGCTAGGCCCCTTCAAGGTACGCGAGGTCAATGCCAACGAGGCGATTAAGTTGTGGACGCTCGATGGGAAGGAGATGTCAGACGTCGTCAATGGGTCGAAAGTAAAACAGTACCACGAACAGAGACAGGCAACCGATCCCGAACCCTCCCGAAGAAATAATCATTAACATAAAATAAAAAACCGTACGATAGGTGACTGTACGACCCGAAAAAAAAAGAAAAAAAATTTATAAAATAAAATTAAAAAAAATCATATGGTTGTACAACAGGTGACCATACAGCTCGAAAAAAAAATTATAAAAAAAAAAGTCCATCGTACGGTACCGTGCGGTGGGGCCCGTGCGTCCACCGTGGTGGAGCCGCATGCCCACCATGCGGTGAGGTATATACCCCGCAACCCCCAAATAGACAAGAAAACAAAAAAATAAACTATAGACCGTAAGGAAGAAAGGAATCGCGGAAGGAGAGTCGTACACCACACGCCACAGCCGTACGCTAGCATTTGGAAGGAAGGGCATGGCATGTGCAAGAAGGTTAAAAAACTCTATAAAAGCAGATTAAGAGAATTAATCCGGAATCAATGGACACAAACATAAATAAGGCGAATTGGAGAA
This sequence comes from Cryptomeria japonica, assembly GCF_030272615.1. Taxonomy (NCBI): domain Eukaryota; kingdom Viridiplantae; phylum Streptophyta; class Pinopsida; order Cupressales; family Cupressaceae; genus Cryptomeria; species Cryptomeria japonica. The sequence continues at coordinate 240,221,973 of NC_081412.1, read as the reverse complement.
AACGGTTACAGCCGTTAGAAGACAAGTTACAAGGAGGACAAAGAACTTCAGAATCAAGTGCAGACACAAGCGAGCAAGTTTTGCCATCTGGTGTGCTTATTGCAGGCAGCCTCGGGATGAGCAGCACTCAGAAAAGCAAGAAGCGCCGTCCAAAAACCCAGTCGACAAAGGACAAGGAAGAGGTAACAGCGGACAATATTGTGTTTGAGGGTCTTAATGGAATAGACTGTAGGAATTGGTGGGCGAAGACACCTCACGATGACCCAATAAAGAAAAATCTTCGCCAGGCACAGGTACATCGGGTTGTCCAAATGCCAATTTTCTGCATAAAAGATTTTGAGGTGGTTTTGCATGCCATGATTGGCAGCTATGATAGACACCGCCACCAGTCTTTATTTGACTATCAGCACCAACGGATAACTATTTCTTTCACGGCAAGCGAGTTCAGCAGGGTGTTTGGCATACTGGGGTTGAAAGGGAAAAAAATCGATACTTTACAGAAAATCACTCCAGAAAACTGTGCCACCTTGCTACAGTTGATGTTGCGGGATAACCTCACGTAGGGAGAAAAAGATAGCCTCAAAAGTGCAGGTAGGAGTAGGGGGGTCAAGAAAAAAATTTTGGCTAAGGAAGTATGGTGATGCCTATTGTCTGTAGTAAAGAGTCACCTTATAGATGCCAGCCACGCGTCTGACATAGCTATTGCAAAAATAGTGTTGATGAATGGGTTGCACAATCGGGTGGTGTATGATTGGGCATCACTGCTAGCAGATAGGATGGACGAGTTCATGACTCTACAGTACAAGAAATTTTACATGCCACATCATGCCATTGGGTTATTTCTCGATACAGTCCGTACGCAGATCACCCCAGACTCGGCCATTGGAGCCACAAGGTTGTGTTGCACCGGACCAGCTGCCTATATTCTACTGGTCGCACTTGGATGTCCTGGCACATGGCGCGGAGGCACATCTGGGCACTAAAAGGAAGAAGCCCGCCATGTCAGAAACGGAGTCTGACACAGAAGAGTCTGACGCAGAGGAGGATGCTGATAGGGGCAGGGAGGAATCCACCGACACCTCCCAGGTAAGCGGAGGGAGTTTTCGGTTGGTAGGTAGAGGGGGTGACCAGTTGCCTGAAGAGGAGGTAGTGGAATCGGCAGGCACGGAAGGGTCCACACCAGTTGTTCTAGCATCGCACCATGCTCAGGTCTAGTTTACACTAGCACGCTTACCGGAGACTTGTCAATTGGCGGTGCCACGGTCATTCGGGACAGTCAGCGTAGTCACCACGGTGCCAGTACCTAGCTTTGGGCAGCCTCGGGTGACGATAGCTATGACACCACCAAGGGTCGAGACCACAGCAGGAATCGACTCTGGGGTGGCCTCAGTTCAGCAGGATGGGCCAGGTATCTTGGCGAATGCAGGGGCTTCCATGGAGCAGGATGTGTCGGGTGTGCCAGGTTATATGCAGGAGGTAATGATGGAAGCAAGCGCTCTCCAGGATGACCTCAGTGCCTGGTTGAGTCGTTACCAGCTCACACCCGTGGCACCTGTAGGGGAGGCCATTCTATCTCCAGGCAGGGAGGTGCATTCCCTGGATATCATTAATCTCGAGAGGAGTTCTCCCAGTAGTAGGGCACTTCAGAGGGTTGCTTCACCCCCGGCAAAGGTAGTAACCAGTCCTTACAGAGAGGAGGGGGTGCCTGTGGGAGTGCAGCAGGGTGCCGAAGAGTTTGAGCAGTTCATTGCCGAGATGACTCTAGGAGCACAACGGCTTGTGACATCTGCGAGGCTCCAGGAGGACGTCGTCATGGTCGAGGGGATGGAGAGGTTGTTGACCTTTGCCCGTACCGGATGCAGAGAAGAGTTTGGGAGGTGTTTTGAGTCTGTCGGGTGGCCTGAGACGAAGAACCTGGGGATGCTGGAGGCTTGGCGCCTCACTGAGGGGGTTGGCGAGACCCGGATGCAGTCCTTGTTGAGAGAGGTGGAGCAGGCCTTCCGCGAAGGCTATCTTGAGCTCCGGAGGACACAGCACATGGCATCCACAGCTGAGGCCTTGCAAGTAGCAGCAATGACGGCTCGGGAGGAGCTGACTGCCAGGTTTCGGGAAGTTGAGGCTACCATGGCACAGACTCAGACAGTGATGGACATTCTGGTAGCAGATAAGTCTCCCTTGGTTATGCAGCTGGAAGAGGAAAGGGCATCCAGAGCTCGGTTAGAGACTCGATTGGTCAGTGCACTGGAGAACGTGGACAAGAAGGATAAGGAGGTGTTGGAGGCAGCCTATATGGTTAAGACTACAATGGAGAGGCAGATGGTGGCAGAACGGGATCTGAAGAGGAGGACAGAGCAAGTGTACGAGCTGCATGGGCGATTGGCATCCACCACTACACCACCATCGGCGCCTCCTTCTTCAAGGACGCCCTCTTGCCCTCCCGAGTGATTTGTTGTTTTGGGTTTCAGTTTTGCTTGTACATCATTCCCACTTTGGTTGTCTGTCGTCCGGAGACGACATTTCTTTTTTGGGGGGATGATGTTGTCGGGTAATTAAGCATTAAGGTAAATTGTGTTAGCATCAACAGTTAACCCGTCGGTTGTCGGCAGTTGACACCGGATAACTGACCAGACTCCTTTATATTGTATCGGTCCCAATCTTTGGACATGCTATTGTAATGGAACATATTGCAATCATTGTATGTACTGCCTTATTCTGAATCAATAGAACATTTGTGAGTTCCATATATTCTGTGTACTTCTGTCATTCATGCAATGTCTTAACCTGACACCCTACGGGGAAAACACTTGTGTACTTGTCGTCTTCAAATTGTATAGGCACTCGTTGATTGAATGCCCCAGCACTTCGCAAATCTCACAAAACATATTTCTAGGACAATTACATTTTGTGTGCCCCTCCCTTTTGCACTCAGTACACCATAGTTCATTACCTTCTTTGCTGGTTCCTTTTTCTGCCTTCAATTCCTTCATCATTCTCAACATATCTCGTCGAAGGGCTTGTACGGTTTTGGATTCTTCGTCACTGCTACCTTCGGTGCTCTCATCATCATCGGTCTTCCTTTTCTCTCAAGAGGAGGTTTTGTTTTCACTCTTGATGTCCATCGCCCGATTGTAAGTATCGACGTACGAGGACGGAGGCACTACATTCATCTTCTTGTGCAGTGAAGGTATCAATCCCTCCGTGAACCACCTCTTCTTCAACCCGTCAGCTAGCTGGTTCTCCATATTGTTCAACAGTTCTTTGAGCCTACAGTTGTAACCGTGTACACTCTCATTTTTCCCTTGCTTGGTATTATAGATTTCGGCCACGATCTCATTATCATCCCTCAGGAGTTTGAATTCCTCCTCAAAGGCCCTCTTCAAATTATTCCATCTTGTTTTGTACTGAGCGTCAAGTTCGGTATACCAATCAATTGCCATCCCCCGAAGGCCGGATGGGTGGCCCGAAACGCCTTCAACCAATAATCCTAGTCGTCTTGGCCATTTGCCTCCCAAATGGTTATACATGTTTTGCAATGTCATACAGGGTCCTTTGATCCATCCCCCCTGAGCTTATTGGTTGAAAATTTTGTACACTTGGGGAAATATACAAAATTGTGGTTTCAACCACAGCGTGTAAATAAAACTCTCCTAATTAAAGGAAGGATCCCCCTATCTAACTACAGCTTTGAAAATAAAATAGGATGGGACAGCAATATTTCTTATTCTTTGAAGAAAGACAATATCCTTTTCTCTTCACAGAAAAATGATAGCGATTTGATATAAAACAGCAGTAACAACTTTCCAAATGAAATGAGAGAAAGGAAATGAAGTTTCCTGAAAGCTCAAAGACTTCCGTCACATCCTTCGGGACGGGATAGCAATATCAAGCTCAAAGACTTGATTATGTGAAGTCCTATCTACCCTTTTCTATATTAATGCTATCAAAAACAAATTATAACAGCTCAAAGACTGCAATATCTTATGCTTTTCTACATAAAACAATGGGAAGTAGTATAAGCTCAAAGACTCACAGCTATTTCTCACAAAATCTGCTCCTAAATTCTCTTAAGAACAAGTGAAAGCACAAAGACTTATAGCTTCTCTCAACAGAATATTTATTTTAATCTATATTAACCTCAAATAATGGCAGCACAAAGACTGCAAATCAAATGTGATTAAGCTCTTTAAGAAACACTTGCAAGAAAGATAATATAGAACACAAACTCAAGTATGTAGCACAAAGACTTAAAGCTTGAGCAATTTCCTTCTATTCCTTTCAATTCTTGAATTTACATATGAAAGCTCAAAGACTTCTTTGCTGTAAATTTGGTAGAGTTTTTGCTTGCTTTCCAAAAGATAAAAATTACAATAGACCCTTCAAGTATTTATAGGAGAGGAGTCATGAGAAAAAGGTGGGAGGATCCCAACTAACTTGAGAAATTCTCTCAACCACCAAGATTTATTCAATAACTAACTAAGACTTATTCCAACTATAGTCCTAACTGAACACAACTTGTAGTTGCCTTACATGTAATTAGAAAAGTGCAAGTAATGACTTATCTTGCATTTTACAAAAAGGCTTTTACATGTAACTTGTCAAAAGAAATATTACAACTAACAGATTACAAATCTGGAAAAATACAACTAAGTGTTGAAAAACACTTAAGCTGCAGCACGTGAAGACATGAATTCTTCAAACTTCTGGATGATCATTTGCAGTTCATCAGGATCCGGTTCATGGGTGTTCTTGGCAACAACCATGGTCTTCACAATGGTATCATGGCATCAGAGGAGCGTAGAGTTGTCCTTCTCCAAGATGGAGTGAATTTCATGCAAAAAGATTTGGTGTTTCATCAATATTTGAATTGAAGCAACTGAGAATTGATCGCTCCTCCATTCATTATAAATCCTTATCTGCAAATCTGCAAGAACTTCTTCTTCTGGTATTAGCTCTCCATCCTAACTTATTATGTTGCAAGAGGCCTTTTCACAATGAGAGACAATATCTTCGAAAACTTCACCCTGTAATCTCATTACATTACCAATCTCCTCAATGAGGGATTTAAGAACAAGGACCTTATTTTCCAAAAGCTCTTCAAATTCCAAGTACATGACCCTGGAAGAGATGATGGCATGCTCCTATACAACACTCAACTGTTGTTGGGGCATGGTACGCCAGATTGTCAAACTATCTTCAACACTTTCCAGATTCTTTTTGAAAGTATCGGAAGTCTGATCCGGTTTCTCTTCAACGGTTTCCAACTTAGACATCATCTGAAAAATGTCTTTCATCACTTGTGCACATAGATCATGAAGCTAATCAACCCAGGAATCCAATGCTTGTACCTTCTGAGCAGCCCTTTCAACTCCACGAATTGACTCTTGGGAACCGGAAGAACTTGTGGGATTACTCCCTTCAGCAGCAGGTTTTGTAATTTTATGAACAATTGCCACAAGTTGTCGGTTTTCCTCTTCTAGCTTGTCTTTCTTTGCTAGAAGTTCATCACACTGCTGTACCAGTGAAGCTACATAAGACTGAGCATCATGTTTAATCACCTCATGCGTTTGCTTACCCAATTCTATCCTTATAACTTTGTAATCAACAACTGACATCTCTTCAAATGGCTTATCTGCAATGGGTTCAACAATTTCAGCTACCTTCATCTTGTTGTTGTCAACAGTTACTCTGGAGATAGTCTTGGCATTTTTAGCAACCTTGGGTCTAGACTGTTTAAGTTGCTGATAATCAAAGGCATCAGGTGAGATTTCTTGTTTTTTCCTTTTTGGAGTAAAAGAACTAAGCCATGGAGGTAAAGCCATCAATTCTCCTTCAGTAGCAGCTGTAAGCAAAGGAGAAGCAATTTTTGTTTGAATAATCCTGGTCATCCTGGGAGGAGTATCTGTTTGGATGGCAACCACAGTTTGAGTGCCTCATAAATTCTTCAAAGCCAGAAGTGGAGGTATCAATCTCTGACAGTTGGATACAAGCAGGGGTATCCTCAGGAACTTCCAGCACACTCTCTTGTGGATGATCAAGAGGCGGCTCGTATGCTGAAATAGGAATGGCATTCTGAGGAGACTCCTCCACCATTAAGTCAGGAGGAGAAAGGGGCATCTCAATGGAAACTAAGGAAGGGATCTCATGAGGCGAATCCGAAGCTGGAGACTTAGGAGCATCATCAGATTGCTGCCCTTCTTCTGGATTATCAAGATCAATCACCTGAACATGGAAACGTGACTTTTCCTTCCCACAAACTGTCGCCTCCTCAGGAGGAAGCACTACTGCCCGACTAACTCGCAATTTGATCCTAGTGCCAGAAGATGATGCCCCTTCCTTGTTATCAACCTGAATCTCAGACTTATGTCCAAGAGGCCTAGTAGAATCATCTTCCTTTCAAACCTTGATTTTAATGAGTCTAACACCATTACTTTTCAGCCAAGTGTTGGTGTTAGCCAAGATAGGCTGAAATCTCTCAAGGATGGATGTGCACTCCTTGTGTGACCATTGGATTAAAGGAAGTGGAGCTTCCTCAACCCTTCGTGAAATGTATTCAGGATCAAGTACATGCCCATCATCAATCATCCCTTGTGGAATATCCACTAAGTTCAAATCAACAACTTGCTCAACAGTGAGCCTACAGTAATCCATCTTCAGAATTTTGACCTTTGTACGGAGATCTACCCAGATATCCTCAATACGATGCACGTGCACGAAGGATTTTTTGATCTTCTGCTTCATACCCCGGTAATCAAAATCAGCTCTGGACTTAAACCTTTTGAGCTTAATTTCTTGCATCTCGGTCTCCATGGCCTTGGCTTTAATGGATGTGACAAGAGAATACTGGCCAATTTTCAATGGGTTTGTTGTAGAGATCCCCATTCCAACCTTATGTCTGACAAACTGATGAGTGTGGACAGCCATGATTTGTCTTCCCAACTTCATAAGAATGATCTTATCAGTTGGGTATCTAGGAAGCATGTATGGCTACCCACTATAGCATCCGACTCTCATATAAGTAAAGGTCGGGAATTGAAGAAACAGGCATCCATACTCATTCACTATTTTCCATGCCTCATCGGATACCCATTTGTTCTTTAGATTCTTGTCAAACTGGCACATAAAATAACCAAAGAATGCATCTTGAATCCTTCTGAAATGCAATCTGTTGGGTCTCAAAGGTAGCTGATCATAATATTCCCACACCGATGTAAGCGAGTGATCACCCTTGGTAGAAAGACCATGGAAATGTCTGAGTGATGCTGCCAAATCCACCAAATATGAGTCCACGTAGAAAGTCATGGTAGAAGGGACTGCTGCAAGTTGTTCACACAAGGCATCACTGATGACTTCTCCCCATGAAATGTGATGAGACTGTCTTATGAACATGATAAACTAGTACATCCATGGCTCAAAAACATTAGAATGTTCAAGGCCCATTATCCTACTGAGGAGAGTTATGATGTCCCCAATCTCCCACTTGAAGTCACAACGGTACAAGTTGGCCCACCTTGAGAAGGCAGCTCGTGGCTCATGGATCCACCTGTTGATATGACGTTTGCAGTCCTTCTCACTTTTCACATAGTACTCAGCTGCACTATCTTTGGAGATTTCCATGTAAACTTGTGCAGGAGGTATTCTGAAGACTTTCTCAATTGTGTCTGCGTCAAGGCGGATTATTGCTTCACCATCATCATTTTTAATGGTTCTTGTCTCCTTGCCAAAGTGATGGGCGCAAGCGAGAACAAATTCAGGTTCTAGGGCAGCCACTGGGAAAGAAGATGCGTGATGGATATGGCTGTCCAACAACCGCTGCATATTGCTATCTTGCAGATCCTCTACCCTCTTGACAAATTCCGACATGTCCACATGCCCTATCTCTGTATCTCTTCTGCGATCCAAAGGAGAAGAGACTTGAGAAGGTGAAACCTCATTTTGGTACTTGTCATATTTATACTTCATCTTTTTTGGAATTGGAGATGACGGCAAATCTAACCTTGAAGGACAACCTGGAATACTATGATGAAGACTTAAAAGTGTTAAGGCAACATCATATTCAGCTGCAACTAACATTTTTCCTTCTTCAAATGAGAAGAACTCCAACTCTTGCACTTCACGACTTTGTGAGAGAAAAATGAGAAATAAAAGGGAATGGGGAAATCTTGACTTTGACCAATTTCGGATCTTGGGGAAATTTTTGCAAGTATACAAATTGGAAAGAGCATACATGCAATCGGATTTTTAAAACCCGAATGCAAGTACACTTGTAAATTTGCAAATGGAGAAATGGGTGGAAAATGAAGATTAGACTTGCGGAAAATGACGAAAATGGAAAGTACGGATATGGGTGACATGAATGGATAAAAATGGGAAGATTTAGGAATGTCATTTTCATGAAAATGGGAAGAACTTTCAACATGTAATCCAGTTCTTAAAACCTGATTTTGAAAGGATGGGTATTTCTCATTTTTGCAACTTGGAATTTTAACCAAAAATGGTTAAATTCTTTTAACCGTAAGGGAAGAACAAAGATTTTCATCCAACTTGTAATAGGGATTTTAAATCCTGAATACAAGTAAAGAGGAAAAATGGGGAAGATCAATGCAATTCAAAAATTGCTTACGAAGGGGGAAAATCTCTCTTACAAAACCGATTTTTGAGGCAAGAACAACATATTCACAAATTTACAACTAGAAAGGAAAATAAGAAAACAAGAAAATGAAACAAGAAAAGAAAAGAAATCATGCCTTGTTTCAATCTGAAAATGCCTCTCCAAAAGATGATCAATCTTTGGAAGAAAGAAGAATATCTCTTAAATAGAGACAAACCACAATCCCAAACCCTAGCCACGTTTAGAAAAAACGTTATTTGCAACAAGTCGTGGCACCAAATGCAAGTAAAAAGGCCCAAGAAGGGGGCGAATCTACTTTAAACTTCAACGCCTTACCTCAACAAGTAAAAACGACTTAGGAGGTTGGACATTCGTGGCGACTTAGGAGAGAAAAACGTGGTTTTGGGAAAAACGTGTTTGCATATTTGACACCAAGAAACCAGCAATCCAAAACCCTAGAATGATGTGATATGTGTGGGCAAATGCATGAGAATAGGGGAAGAATCCTAAACGCCTTCCATCTCCAACAAATCTCAACAAAAATTGCTTTGAAATCTTCAACAAATCCATTTTTCTTGCTGGTCGGGTTTTTGAAAAAGATGAACAAGTTCAATTTTGCATGTATTGGAGAAAATCGGGTTTTTTGGATGAAATAGCAAGTTTTAAATTGCACTTTTTCATCAATAAAGCAAAATCGGGTTTTTAAAATGAAATTACAAGTTTAAAATTCACCAAAATGCACTTTAGAGCAAAGAAACGGGACTCGGACTCGGCGTCAAACTCGGCTCCAGACTCGGTTGGACTCGAGAAAGTGAAAAACTCAAGAAATTTAAAGATTTTAAAGATTTAAAACTTGTTTCAGACACCCTTTATTGAATACATCTTAAAGACACAAAAACATCATTAAACTCGGCTCATTTGATTACATACACAAGTATACATCAATCACATAAGCATAAACGCAAATTGTAGCTGAAGAAAATAACAAACATAGATATATAAATATTGTCAAATGTATACAATATTACAAAACTCATGGAATAAAAAATCCATGTCATCATATAATCATCATCAAATATTCCATACAAATACCAAAGGTAGATACTAAATACTAAATACAACTACAAGTGTACAAGCCTATGGCTCAGAGGGTCGTGCACCCTCTCGCCCTGGCCCCCTGCGAAGGCGTTTAAAGTAGGTCCTAGATGATTCAGCAGCCATAGTCGCTCCTCGTGACACCATGCCATGCTCACCAACATCAGGAACGGCTGTGTCATGCTCACCAACATCAGGAACAACTGTGTCACTCTAAGTCTCAGTATTTCCTGTCTCTGCTCATGCTCTCTGCTCCTCCTCTGCCATGGCTACAGCCTCAGCCTCTATATCTACCTGGTCGATCCAATCAATGTCATCACCACTAAATACAGCTGTAGGAGTCCCATGAGCTGTCTGATTCTCATTGGCCCACTCTGCTTCAAGATCAACCTCATCTAGAATGATAGGAGACATGTCAACTATTGCATTCTTTCTCATTCTCAGGTGGAGGTTGTAGTGAACAAAGACCAGATCATTCATCTTCTCCACAGATAATCTATTGCGCCTCTTGGAGTGTATGTGCTCAAACATACTCCAATTGCACTCACAACCTGATGCGCTGCATGGTTGGCTCAAGATGCGAATGGCCAACTTCTGAATATTTGGTGTCTCTGGGCCAAAAAAGTTCCACCAATGATCTGAGTTTGAAATGAGAAAAATAAATAAAATCAGTCTCACTCATGAACTCATTTAACAAGTTACAATATAGTATTGAATAAAACTAAAATTAAGCCTACCAATTTATTTTTACCTGGCATCATAGTTGTCCTACCGTCTTTGGCGACGGGACGAGAGAAGGTCTCCCCTTGTGCATCTGAGAACATCTGTAGCTCTCGAAAAAGGTCTATCTGAGAAGTACCAGCAGGTCCCATCTTCTCCATGATTGCATATAGCACATTAAGGACCTCCACATCAGCCTTGAAAGAAGGGATAAAACGGAATGCCGGATTCAAAAAATGCCGCATGGATGGGCCTATGAAGCTGATGATGCCATCTCCTATCAATGATCTCCCAAATGGGACCATACTTGCTCTCATCTGCTCCATAGACGAATCTGATGGCCTCCTTCGCCCTATCCATGCCCTCATATATATAGCCCATTGCGGGCTTATTTCCATCCGCAACTCGCAACAAAACCACCAAGGACTTAACAAATTGCAAAATTGAAAATATTGTGTAATTTAGAAAAATGAGCAAATAAGAGAATACATATAATAAGTTATAAAACATGAAGTTAAATTGTAGAATTTATAAAAAAATTACCTTAACTATCTCATCACAAGGGACCCAAAAGCCTTGCTCATCAAAAATGCACTCTGCCATATCTATCCCTGGAGGGGTGGTAGCATAGGATGAGGAAGACCACTCCTCTCCAACAATCATACGTCTCAAGGCAGACTTAGACCTTAGCATGGACTGCAATGTGAGGAAGTTTGTGGCAAATCTTGTGATTCCTGGACAAGCTAACTCCTTCTGCTCTATGTATTGTCTCATAAGAGCCAACACCCATGAATGATTATATACAAATTTGCAAACATTTCTTGCCCTTTCTACACATCTCTTGACCCATGGGATTTTTCCAATATCCTCCAACATGAGGTCAATGCAATGAGCAGCACATGGAGTCCAAACTATAGATGGGTACCTCTCCATCAATAGTCTACCTGCAGCAACATAATTTGTTGCATTGTAAATTGTAATTAATGGAAGTACAAACTACAAGATAGTAATTAATTTGCAAACAAAAATAGTTTGTAATCAAAAGTTTACCCACAGCAACATAATTTGTTGCATTGTCGGTCACCACCTGTACCACGTTCTCCTCACCCACATCTTCAATCACCTCCTCTATCTGCTCACATAGGTAGGTGGCATTCTTGCAATGGGCGGAGGCATCAATGGACTTGATGAAAACGATGCCCCCTTAAATAAAAAAATAAAGCTAGGTCAATGATCATTCAATAAACCATTAGATAAAAAATAAAAAATTAAAGACTATATGAAACTAAAATTAATTAATCACCTGCGGAAGAAACAAGAAAATTAAGGAGAGTTCTATTTTTCCTATCCGTCCAACCATCAGTCATGATGGTGCAACCTTTAGTGCTCCATATCTGGCGTTGTTCATCTAAATCCTTTTTCACATCATCCACCATTTGAGACAAAATGGGTCCCCTCAAAGCACTCTCACTAGGGGCTTTGAACCCCACCCTGCATATGGTAATGGCATCAACCATTTGTCACCAATAGGGAGACCTGTCGCAAACAAACTCAATGAGATAAGTTAAGTATAAAAATTCAATGAGATAAGTATAAAAATTAAAACAATCAAAGTTATCAAGCATAAAAGTTAGTAAAACATTCACTTGGCTACAAAGAATGGAATACAGTTGTAGCTCCAAAACCTGCCAACTGCCATTTTAGCAGCATCATGGACCTCCTTGTTCCAACCCATGCCCTCAAGCGACGGTTGGGACCCAGGAGTAGTGCGAGGCACAAAGAAGGAATCCAACCTAGATTTACGAATCCTAGGTCCAATGGTAACATTCCCACTACAACTACTAGTGGTAGGAGCATGAGAAGTGGCGGTAGCACTGCCACTTATAGAAGTAGAAGCAAAAACAGAAGCACCAGCAGTAGCAAACTGAGTGGGACGATATGGAGGTAAGGAAGAAGGGCCTCCAACACAACCTAACTGTGTCCCTCTTCCTAAAACTGTCTCTCTCCCAATGGCCGCTCGATCCTCCTTTTGTTTCTTTTTCCTTTCAATCTCCTCAACCATTACATAACAATCACGTACGGCCTCAGAGACTGCTTTTAGGCATGGTTCGGCATCATGTCCACATACACCAACAATATGGTATTTCAGCCTATTTATACCTCCATGGAATATTGTTTTGCAAAACATACATTTTGTTTGCCCCTTTCCCTGCCCTGGAAAATCCTCATGATATTTCCAAGCAAGGTCCTTTCTAATGGGGGGTCTAGAAGTTGAAGTAGACATTTTAGGATAGTTTTGTGAAACTTGAAGTTGAGGCAAATTGAAATAATAAAGTGAAGTTTGCTGCAATAAAACATTACAAATACAAAATAAAATTAATACATATTACATACATTCAAAAAAACTAAAGTAAGGTTTACTTTAAAAAAAAAGAAATTTACAAACCCTACATAGTACAACACTACAACTACATACTACATGCTACATACACACATACAAAATATTTTTAAAGAAGATGTAAAACTTTCAAAATAAATGGATACAAAATGGAATTTTTGTATACAAGAAACAAACTAATCTTCAAAAAAACAACCGTACCTCTTACAACAAGCTTGAAACGAGCTGCAAAGTCTTCCTATCCAACTCTTGATGCACCAAATCGAAACACAATGCAACTCCAATGTGACAAATTGAAGAAAACTTGAGCTTCCTCCTTGCTGGTTTTTTTTCTATGCACCCTTGTTTTTCTTCCCAACTCACTTTACTCCTCCTTTTGCAAGTGAATGAAATGAAAGTCACTTTTAGGGATAGAAGATAATTAACATAAAAAAACGGACTTCAAAAAACTTTGCAATATATTTTTTTTTTGTGTTTTTTAGTTGGCCCACACCGGCCGAGTTTGGGGCTCGGGACTCGCCGAGTTTGCCGAGTTTGGGCCAAACTCGCCAACTCGGCGAGTCTGGCGATTATACTTGCCAGACTCAGACGAGTCCGAGTCCGAGCCCCTGGGACTCGCCAAGCCTGACTCGTACTTGGACTCGCCGAGTCTGGGTGAGTCTGGGCAAGTCCCGTTTCTCTACTTTAGAGAGAAAATTGGGTTTTTTGGGCAATATAACAAGTTTTAAATGTCACTTTATTTCAATTCTAGGCAAAATGTGCAAGTTACATTTAACTTGTAAAGGGAAAATAAAATCCCTACAACAAGTTTTAATGACTTGCACATATGTAATAGGGGTTTAAAAACCCTATTACATGCAAAAACCATTAAAGTAGGGGTTTTAGAAGAGAATTACAAGTTTACTTGTAACTTAACCAAAGAATCCCTATTTTAACTGAAAAAGCCAAAAAGCATCAAGGGGGGAAATAAAAAGCAAATTACAAGTTTTTATTTTTCAATAAAGTGCACTTGTAATTAGTCAAAAATTTCCCTACAAAGGCCAAAACAATGGAAATCATTAAAACTTGCAATTCAAGAGAAATTTCCCACCTGCAGTCAAGGAGAAAAAACCCGAAATTGAAGGAAAGACATAGCAAACAAATCCAAAATGCGATGAAATTCGAAACGCAGTTTGAGGATGGACTGAGGATTAAGCCAGTCCAAGGATTAGTCGAAATTCTACCTCGAGAAGCATGCCATAGAGTAAAATTTTCATTTTTTCACAAAAATTTCATGTAATGGTCCCTTTTTTAAAACAAAAGTGAGGACAACAGAGCTTTGGCAGTTTCTACTTCTCCTGGGTGTTCACCATTATTTTCACTCGAAAGGTACAGTGTGTATTCGCCTTGTGTGTCAGACTTGAGTGGATTGTTTCGACCACTACGTTCTGGTGCTTTTCCTACACTCTCGGCCATCGAGGCATCCTCTACACGTCCACCTTTAGCATCCCCAACACTCTAGTACTTCCAGGTGTACCAAACCTGGGTGGACTGTTCCAACCGCTATGTTCTGATGCTTTCCTGGCACTCTCGGCCACGCACGCGTCCTCTGCACGCCCATCTCCAGTGTCCCAACACTCCGAGTACCTCCAAACTCTGACTCATCTTTGTGCTCCCTCTGCCCGAGTGTTGGCGGATCACCTAATTGCTTGGTCTTGACCACCGTGTGGCCTCTTCTCACCTTTATTGGGGTCTACGGACATGAATCACTCAAGGCTAACCCGATTTCTTTTAAGGTAACGGCGCCAAAATGTTTACCGCTACAACTGGTAAATTAAATACAGGAAATAATAACGTACATGACAATGTATACCAGACACGGCAGTAAAATATATCTTTATTCACACATGCAACTATTATAGAGGAGACCAAAGAAGGTCGGCCAAGGATTACCATAGACCCGACTATACCATACTACTTTACTTGGCGGTACACAACATATTTAAAAGGACCCGATGGATGCCAAGAGGTACACAACCGTCAACCAACCGACACCTAACTACCCGAGAGTGACAACTCACTTAATACATTGCTGGATGACAAATATTATCAAATATAACCATAGGCATTTTATGCCAACTACAAATATGTTTCAAATACATAACTCAGGTTAAGTATTCAAATTTCAAGGCCTCTAAATATCAATCAGGAAAAGCATTCAAATTTCAAGGTCTCTAAATCTATCTTATGTAGGCAGATTTATACAAAATTTGATGCATTTTTATAAGGACAATAAATCAGGAACAGCAATCAGAGTTGTATTAAGATAAATATCGTATTCATTATACATGCAAAGAAGACTTCATTTCAGAATTTTAGTTATATAGAGTTACAGCAATCTTTATCTATTTCTTACTATTCATCTAAGATTGCCTACTTATCAGCACATTGCTAATTTAATTCAATTTTAGTGACTATATTTCAAAGGTTCCTATTATGACATTTTCAAACATCACCCCATTGCAAATGGGGAGCCCCACTTTTTGCTTAAGTGTCTTAGTTAGGTCGTCTTCGAGCTTGGCGGTCTCCTAGATGTTAATCTCTGCTCTTGAGAAGAGATTGGTTGTGTGAATGACAGAGTTGAGGTCATATTGCAAAGTTGGTAATGTTGTCATGTGTTGTCAAAGGGTGTCAAAGTTGTCAATGTTGTTTGAGTGCAAGAGGTCATTAGGAGTAAGTTGAAGAGCATCTAGTGGTAAGCTTGCTTATGGTTCCGTTAGGAACTACAAACACACAACCTTAGAGCCTTGAGTTGCAATATCATATTGTGTAGCACCAAGGGGGTGTAATCGTGAAAATTTGTCTAAGTAAAATTCAAAACCCTCCCGGCACATATACATTTATGCAAGATTTAGGGGGGTAAGTTGTGAATCAGTGTCAAGGGGCTGATTTCATGTCTAGATTAGTATAGTTGAGGGCTAGATTTCCACCCATGAAGGGGATGGAGGAGAATGAAAATCTGTCTAAGTCAAAGACTAACCCTTCTTGACTTGTACAAACTTGTGCAAACGCACCCTCAAGATGCGCTCTACCTTGTAGGGTCTTGTTGAGGTGTATTTTGTACACCATCATACACAGAATAAAATACCTAAGGGTATCTTATCCTCTCTTGAATAAAGCCTCTAACTGCTGAAGATTCGCATGAAGGATCAGTTAGGATGACTCCAAGGTTCCTTTTGGTAGGGTCTCTACATGTGGATAAGCTCTTCGTGGTATGATGTGATTTGCTGGAATCACAAGGGGACTTACATTTGGTGATTGAATTTCCGATCTACTTTGCTGGACACAGGCTCTTACTAACTTAGATTTGGAAAAAAGAATGAAAAAAGGATAAGGGCGAAGAGAGGATCTAATCCTAATACTAAGAATGTAGGAGCAATGACTTGATTTTTGATGAAACTCTAACTAGATCTTGTTTTGACATCAATGGAACATCTACACAAGACTAGTGCAATCTTCTAGGGAAGCTTTATGATGTTCAAATCATCACCGCAGGCATAGATACCATCCAAGTTGATGCATATCAATGAAGAGGCGACAATTTGAAATTGAGCTTAGGCTGAATGATCCCAGTTGACTACGCAAGGCAAGTCTGCAATCAACAAACTGCTAGTAGTATGGATGTACGAATTCTACCATTAATCAATCACACTTCCTCCATTCATCTAATTATCTACCATCTAAGATTGAAGACTTCAACAAGAAACCATGCAAATTGCAAGAAAAACGACATATTTCACCATTACTTCAATGAAAATGGAGTTTGTTTACAATCAATGGCAACAATTTCTTGCCTTGTCCTCCTATTCTACTTTCTAACTACTAACTACTATTTACAACTCTCTCTAATTCTCTCTAATATTCCCCTTTACAAAATGAAATGCCTTGGCTTATATAGTGCCCACAATACAATTTGATGGCTTAGATCAATTCAAGATCAATGGCCAAGATTTTACAATGAAAACCCTAATTAGGGTTTGTTACAACCATTACATAACATTTAATGCTTGACCAATGATAAAATTGTATTGCTTGGACACATGTTCCTTCTAGAAAAATCGACCAATGGATAGCCGGGGTAGGTACATCGAAGTTTGTGCCACCTTCCATGAGTTAAGTACATTGAATCTGGACATGCTGAGGTGGACTTCACTGACTGGAGGAGTGATGACTGGGATGCCACCTCATCTGACACTTGAAGCTTGCTAGATATTCAATTTGATGTCGTTGAGAGGCTATCTTTAATTAACTCTTGTTCTAACTCCTTTTGTCCTTGATGTGCAGGAAGATGATGTACCTCGCCTTGGAACGTTGGATTGCCCTTGATGATGTTAGTCCAAAGAAGGTCGTCCATGTCCTGGCTTGATCGTCCTGGCGAAGACCGTCCTGGATCCGACTTGATTTTCCTTGATGAGACCTCCATTTGATGCCTACACAACATTTCAAAATTAGTAACATGATTTTGCAATACATAACATAAATTAGAGAGCAAATTTTAGGAAACTTAATGATAAGTCCTTTATTAATCATTTCCTAAAAAAGACTCTTGAGCTAAGGAAAAACAAAATTTCAAAATTTCAAAATCTAAGCTATGACGATTAACAATCAAAATCAAAACAATAAATCCATATCGCCATACCTCACTAGAGAGCTAACTCTAGAATGCAAAAAGGACAAAATCGCCTAGGCAAAATTGACATTAAATAGTCTTCAACATGATCTCCTCTTCAAATTATCAACTTCACCACCCTTCAAGTCTTTAACGTGATCTCCAATGGATTTGACAAGTTCGCACAAATGGAAACTCTAAATTCGCACCACCTTGGAAGTTACTAGCGCCTTCTAGCTTGAAATGAAATTCGTTCCTCCTTTGCCTTCTCCAAGTCGCATATGAGAGATGATAAATGATGATGTGAAAATGAAATAAACTACCCCTCCCTTTATAGCGCTCACACCTCTCACCACCATTTAGGCCGACTTTGTAAAAATAAAGCAATTTAAATGATTTTTAAATGAATAACAAGGGCCGACCTCCATAAAACAAATAAATACCAAGCGCTCCATTTAATTTTTTAATGAATTAATAATCAATTATTAAATGCCTTCATTTTTAATTAATAAATTCGATTTTCTTACAAGGCAAAAATAATCAATTAATACCAAGCGCTAAATTTAAATGCCATTAATTAAATATCGATTTTCCTAGCATTTAAATAAATTCAAAAATGCGTTTGAGCGCCAAAATTTTAAAAAACATGGAAAATATGTACCTCATCGCCCTGGTCCCTGACTAAGGGACAGGAGCGATCCATCACTTGGTCTTGATTTTTGCACTTTGACGTTCAAAGCCTTTAACCTCACGTTGGAATTGGCATTTTCGCTAGGATTTTCAAACTTGAGTGACTTGTCTTGCAAATAAATGTCCCTTAGATGTGATATCGCCCTGGTCCCTTGAAGAGGGACAGGAGCGATTTTGCTCTTGTGGGCCTCATTTCACTTCATCACCTTCGAAAATTATATCCAACGGATTCGCAATGCCTTCTTTCATTCATTCATGCCTTGAGATCGGTTGAAATTTGGCGAGAAAATCATCTACAACAAAAATCGCTCTGGTCCCTTCCTGAGGGACAGGAGCGAACTTAAGCATTTTGGTCCTTTGTTGACGTTTGATAATCTTCAATTTGTCTTCAACGGGTTCGATTGACCTCCTTTCTTGCCTTCGAACATAAAATTTGCTTGATCTTTGCCCAGATCGTACCTTATGAAGAATTTCGCTCTGGTCCTTCAGTGAGGGACAGGAGCGAATTTGACCCTCTAGGCAAAAACTTCATCATTTCGTTGTTTTTGATCAAGTCTGGATGTTCTATCATGCTCATTTCGTCCTTCACCATGCCTTTGATGTCTCGATTCGTCCGAACAAGGTCAGGAATGGCTCAACTAATCATTTTCGCTCTGGTCCCTTGGTGAGGGACACGAGCGATTCGCCTTGGTCCCTTGGAGAGGGACAGGAGCGCTTTTTCGCTGTGGACCCTTGGAGAAGGACATGAGC
The DNA here is from genome assembly GCF_030272615.1 of Cryptomeria japonica. NCBI lineage: Eukaryota > Viridiplantae > Streptophyta > Pinopsida > Cupressales > Cupressaceae > Cryptomeria > Cryptomeria japonica. The sequence continues at coordinate 240,203,064 of NC_081412.1, read as the reverse complement.
GAAATTTGACTTTTCGCACTCTCAATCAGGACAATTTTAATGGAATATAACATTAAAGTATAAGTGACATTTCCTTCTATGTTTCTTCTTTCTTATACTTTAAGTTATATTCCATATATACTTTCAGGATGTTTGAGAGTGGTTTCAGACCTCCAGGAGTTATATTGCAAAATCTAGTTTTTGGAGGTTTTTTCAGTTTCCAGACTTAGTCAAATTCAGGATCAGGGCATTCCAGACTTAGCCAAATTTCAGGATCAGGACCTCACTCAGGCCGGACTTGCTATCCTATGTGATCCCCTGGGCGACGCTTCAAGTTATATTCATTTGATAAAATGCACCTCTCTGGACCTTTTCACATCGTCAAGACGTTTAAAATCCTGCAAGGACAAAGCAAAATTGGATTTGTAGCTCCGGTCCTTTACTGAGGGACAGGAGCGATTTAGGCAATTAGCACTGTTATGGACGTCCCAAAAATCTTCAATTTATATTCAACGCATTTATCTCATGTTTTTCCTTGTTTTTGAACGTAAACTTGCCTTGACCTTTGTCTGGATTTTGCATAATGAAGGAAATCGCTCTGGTCCCTGGGAGAGGGACGAGAGCTACAAGGTACCTCGCCCTGGTCCCTTGGAGAGGGACAGGAGCGATTTGGTCAATATAGGTCATTCTCCTTCGTTTTTGCATATCAAATTATATTCATTTGGCAAAGTATCTTCCTTCGGACGTCCTCAAATCATTAAACTTTCAAAATCTTGCAAGGACAAGACGAAATTTGAATTGTAGCTCCGGTCCTTCACTGAGGGACAGGAGCGATTTTCCTCCTGGAGGCATTTCTGTGCTCATGAAAATCTTCAATTTATATTCAATGGAAAGATCTCGCCGTTCTCCATCACTTCAAACGTAAAATTTGTCTGGACTCTGCAAGAATGATGAGATATTTGAGATTGAGCTCCTGTCCTTCACTGAGGGACAGGAGCGATTTTGCTCCTACAGGCCAAAATAACATGATTTTACACATTTTAACACTTCACAAAGCGAAAACAAATCATTAGAGATGCCTAGGATCAAAAATCAAAAAAGTCAAAATTTGGTCAAAATTACTCAATTGGACAAAATTCATGTTTCATCATCAACACTTAGACAAATTTAGACTCTGCGTCAACATTCCAATTGAAAATTAGACCATTCTGGCGAATTCATTGCATTCAAAATTTGCATTCTAGAAAAGGAAATTCAAAAAGCTCCCAAAACCGACTGGATTTTGGTCCGAAAAGACGGTAATTAGAACCCGAAGGCTTGACCCTAAATCCAGACAACTAACAAACTAACAAAACCCTAGAAAAAGCAAAGCGAAAACGAACAAAATGAGCAAAAAAAACATGGGTCCCCATTTGCAATGGGGCGATGTGTGAAAACGTCACAACAGGTCTCAATCCCACCCTAGGCAAACTTGTATTAAGCAGGGCTACGCTCAAAATGTGCTCATCATTGTTGTGCAAGTATACCTTCTAGATACGGTCAAGGCATTGAGTAGGGTTGCCCTTAGAATGTTCTCCACATGTTTTGCATGATTCAAGCTCGCTCCTCATTATTGGTGCATATCCCTATTCATATTGTGTAGATGACCCTCCTAAATCCCACCCATGAGAAGAAGTGGATAAGCTTTGGCTATGTAGAGCTTAACCCCCCTTGAGCATGTATAAAGTTGTGCATTTAACCCTTCCAAACCCGCTATGCAAGCCTGGGGTTGATTTGCATCCAAGGGGGATGATGAATGGATGAACTCAACATGGTGTGATATCGACTTATGCAAATGCACTTAGCAAATGTGCTATGCAAGAGCATCCTTCACATGCGCCCAAGGAAGGAGCTAGTTTAATGAAGATCAGTCTTGAGGGGAAAACAGTGATGAGGGTTAAAACTTCCCCAAGGCATGGATTTTTCAACTCCTAAAATGCGCTCCTAAGGTTGGATTTTTGTAAGGTCACCCCTCATTAGTGCTCATGTTATGCAGATGTACCCTCTAAATGTACTCAAGGACGGAGAGTGGGGGATGTATTACGTTCAATTTTTGTGCACCTTGATGCCTCAAACGCACCCAACATTCATCTTATTGTGCAAAAGACCCTTTCAAGTGAGCTCCATTTCAAAGATTTTTACAGCTTAATCCTTGAATCCTGCTCATCATTGCTTGTGTAGACAAGGGTCTTAAACCCGCTCTAGCGCCTTACATTTGTGCACAATAACCACTGAATCCCGCTCTTCCTTTGTGCATGTGTGCTTGCCAAACCCACTCCACATGCACTACATTATGCAAGTCAACTTCTAATATGCACTCTTCCCACTCTTGTGCAAAGGTATGTATGAAATGCATCCTGCAGAATGGAGATAATCAGACCTGCAATCAGTCCTAAAAACAAAAAGATCAGACCTACAATCAGTCCTAAAAACATAAAGATCGGACCTGCAGGGATTGAAGCAAACCTAAATCAGGCCCAAGGGTACGAAACTCAGACCTAAGGACATAAAAATCAGACTTAGAATCCTGGAGCTAAGACATAAAACCTAAATCAGACCTAATCCTTATTTGAAGACCAGGCATAATAATCAGAGCAGAGCAAAACAAGGTTTTGAGGTTTGAATTGAGTTGGTCGGGGGTTGATCAACCTTGTATTTATATGCCTTCAAGAGCAAAGAAGCAAACCAGCCAACCTAGGGTGAGAGGAAAAAGCAATCAAATAATCTTTCAAACGTGTGAATGCAACCTTTCAAGTAAACCCTAGCCGACTTGTTTTCGAGCATATGTAATCAGCAAATGCGCTTGGCATTGTGCATTAGACCTACTTAAACCCACTCAATAAAGAAAAGCCCTAAGTCGGCCTTCCCTAAAAGGGGAAATTCAAAATTTTAAATGACAAAATTGAAATCTAAGGCAGCCGACTTCAATCTGTATCTAATTAATTTAATGTGCAAGTCAGCTAAGGGGAAGTGTGGATTCAAGGTTGTGAAAGAGGATATAAAATGAGGATCTAGACTTTCATTTCAACCATCAATCAATTCAAGGCCCAATGAGAAGATCAGACCTGCAATTAGAGAGCAGAAATTGGATTTATAGCAGGAAAAGGGGTACGAATTCCAGACAAGAAATGATGTAAATCAGAGGTCAATACGAGTAAATCAGACTGATGGATAAATTGATTTTCATTAATCTTGATGTATTCTTATTTGTGTTATCCTTTCATTCATGATGTGTTTGCTTTCTTTGCAGGTTTTGAGGTCAAGGAGGGGGCCGGCATATTCAAGGCTTAGTAGGGTGCGAATTGAAGGAAGGACTTCAAAGAAATCAGACCCTACAGGATGGAAGTAAGAGAGGGAGATTCATGTGAAGAGGGAAGACTTCATAAGAGTACATGAGTCACGATGGAGACTATCACAGCATCAAGTCTTCTAAGCTATAGAAAATGAACATTAGAACTTCATTGCGAGGGAATGCCTCAACCAAGTGGGTGGAGTAAGCAACATCATGATAAAGGAAGCCTCAACAATGCTAAGGATGAATGTCAAAGACATCAATTCCAAGGCAAATCAAGATCAAGGCAAGGACTTCAAAGTATTATACAACACCACAAGGGGATCGAATTACAAACACCAAGGTATTCAAGGCATAGCAATGATATAAGGAAAATTTTGCAAATAGGAAATCCAAGATTCAAAGCCAATACAGGGTGGTGTTCGCAATCAAGTACATCAAGCATAGGCAAGATATTCAAGTCTAGTGAAGACATTGTGAAAGTCAAGATCAAGTTACTTGTTACATGGTTTCTTGTTACTTCTCAAGTTTAGATAAAGTTCATTGATTATAATGGAGAAGTGTAATGATGATGTGATGGAATTCCTGTTCATACCCTTCTGTGGTTTGCTGATTGTAAGCTATGGTGCAAAGTTAGCCTGAACTTTGTTAAGCATTGGCTCAATTGTAGATATTTACTTGAACTGCACCAGTATTGGGTGTTTGAATGAATATTCATAGTATGAAAACCCTTCATTATCCCTTGGAGATTGCATCAGTTTTGTGTAGTTGTTTTTGCATGGCAAAGCAAGGCTTGATTATGGAATCCGTCTATTAAAGCATCATCCTTTATTGTAGTTGTTTTTGCATGGCAAAGCAAGGCTTGATTATGGAATCCATCTATTAAAGCATCATCCTTTATTGTCATTGTCCAAGCGAGTTTAGTAAGATTCCACATTCCAGCAGTGTTTATAAATATAAGTCCCCTTGTGATTCCAACAATATCACATCATATTCACTTTGTTTATCTTGAGCATAAATGTAAAGTCCCCTTCTCTGTAGTGATTAGTTCTGTTGGCCGTTAGCCTAGTTCGAAGGCTCGTAGGCTAGTCGGGAGCGGAAATTAGGGTTTCCTATTTTCTAGGAGGATTCTTTGGTGTTTTCAGGGGGTATATGTGGGAGTTTGACAGTTTGGATTCTATATTTCTTCTGGGTTTTCAGAGAGCTTCAGTATGGTTCGACATGCATCTGCATCGGGTGACTTTTTCCAGACTTGCAATTTTTAGTAAGTGCAACAGCTGCTTAGAATGTGGTTAAAATCACTTTGGAAATACTTACTATTTTTAGTAATTTTATTTTTAGCAGGATGTCAGTAGGCCTGTTCAGATGGCTATTTCCAGCAAGTCAGTTTGAGCCTTCCAGCATTTTTTGTCTTGGCAAGGATTTTGTAGCTCAACTCAATGGCTATTTCTGGCAGTATTATTTTGGCAGGATCTTGTATTCACTCAAATGACTATTTTTAGCAGTTCAGTTCAAAGCCCCAACTCAGTTTAGTTTTGGTGACTTCCAGCACTTTAGTCTCTGACTCAATTTGACAGTAATCAGTATTTGAGGAGAAGGTATTTTTAATATATTAATACGTTAGGTATGAGGTATTAATATTTGATTATTTTACGCCCGGATAGGTAGCAGAGTTGGCTTGGACCATGGGTTTTCTCCCCATAGGTCTCGGGTTCGACTCTGAGGCTTGGATTCAACCGATGGGCTTGGCTAACGGGCTGCTTAGCTCATCTCCAGGGACTAGTCTCGCCTCAACTCGCCCCATAATGGGAAACCAGTGTCGCTGGGCTATGTCGCGGGGATACCCTGGGTGACTAAAAAAAAATATTTGATCATTTTATGGATGCACAACTTAGGAAGGGAGAAAATATTAATTTTATCCTAAGTCTATTTGGGCAAAATTTGCATATGACTTCAAGGGGGCCGTCATGGTGTTAATAATTAAATTATAACTCAAGGCAAATGGGGCAATTTTCTAAGTATATTGCCTTAGTAATATTTTTTATTTGGAAGTCATAGTTGGGCGCCCACTTTACACTTTATTTTATGACACTTATATTTATTAAAAAGGGCGATTTTGGGTGAATGTGAATTGGGCAAACTTGTGCGAGGAAAAGAAATGAAATGCAATGCCAAATGTGGATGAAATGGAATGGCATTTGGTTTGGGCGTATTTGGAGTGCATTTCAATTTGAATTTGGTTGGCAAAAAGTTATAAATAAGTGACTTGGGCTCTCATTTTGATATCTCAGACAATTTACACCGTTATGCTGTCGGATTGACTCCAGAAAATCTTTGAGGGTGAATAACTCCTAGGGCTCTTGACAGACTTTGAGTGTGAGACATGACTCCTAGCTGTGGTTGGATCTTCTGAATGTGTGGTTCGATTTTAGTGTGCATTTTCAAATTTCCAATGTGGTGTGATTTTCATTGTGGTGTGGATTTCAGTGTTGCTGGTTTTTGGTGTGGCTGAAGCGAAGATTCGACCGTATCTCCCTACCTGTGCAATCAATTATTCTGGGTAATAGCTCGTTGGAAGCATATCTGGAGGGCGATGATTCATCTACCTTGGCGTTTCTTTTGGTGTGCTTGCTGAGTTTTGGTTGCAAATCGTAATTCTGCTGCTGGTCGTACCATTCCTGGGCTGCCTTGGGTTGTGTGCCATCTGTTTGTGGTGTTCATAGTGCAGGTTTGGAGTTCTTGTTGCATCGCTTCAGTTTTAGTTTTCATTTGCTTTTGTTTTCGTGTCATTCGGAGTTGTTTTGGGTGAGTTATGAGCATATTAGTGAATTTGGTAGTGGCTGATTTCTGCGTGATATGCAGACAGCAGATTGTAATTTCAGTTTAGTGGTTATTGGTGTGTTATTTCTTTGTGGGTGGGTTTGAGTTTGTCTATTGTGATAAGTTTGAATATATTCAATAGTATTAGACAACATAATCTCTCCTTCCTACGCATTACATCTCTTATTTGTAAGGCTAGTTAGTAGTATTAACAGCCACTTCTGGATTGTAAAGCATACCCCGCTGAAAAGTGGAAGATGCTGGCTTGCCGCCTACATTTGATATTTGGTAATTATGTCCTCCCGTTGCATAAGCGGTAGAGTGATATTATGTTTGTAATAGTCCTCCCACTGAAATATTGCGGTAAAGTGATTTGTGCTTGGTTTTGTCATTGTTCTCCTTGGCTAGTTTACCGCCAAGTGATTTTTAATATTCTCCATATCCCACTGAAAAGTGGAAGGGGTTGGCTTGCCGCCCAAGCATTGTATTATTTCCAATTATTTGAATCTAACGATCCCCTCAACACCATATACTTTCACCTTCCCATATTGGGCACTTGGTGATCAGAAAGTGGAAGGGTTACGATTTCAGCATTATTGTATCTTGATTTCCTAACCTTAACGGGTTCTTGTTGTGATTGTAACTGGAAATAAATTGAAAAAATTATGGGGATACTACAATAAAGTCGATTGTTCGCATTGTAAACCTTGGAGTCATCTCATTTGATCACATCATATAGCATAAGAGGTTTCTTTGTTCAAGAGAGGATAGAATACTTACTATTTTTTTCTGTGTTCAAGGTATCCTAAAAAACACATCTATAGTTCCTACTAGGGACATTACAAATTGAAAAAGACTTAGTTGAAAAGGTAATTGATCAATGTGAGAAGAAGCTAAAACCTTTCTTGGTCAAGGAGGAGCAGGCGGATGAAGGGAATTCATAGAAGAACATTTGGGTGAAGAAGGTGCCTTGACACACAAGGAATGTGTAACAGAGCCTCAATATGACCTCTTAGACATGCATGTAACTACTGCTAATAAGATGGTCTATGTGGAACAATACAAAACAGCAACCTTGATTACAAGTTCCAAATTATCTCGTGCTGCTTCAGAGACTATGGACCTTCTAGATGATACAAGTACAAATTTTGCGACAATTGAGATCACTAATGAACCCTCAGAGGGAAAGCATGTTGAAGGAAAATATGTTGAGGTCTCTGAATCAGCCAATGATGATGATCTCTTATCACATTCCTATGATGTTAGTCTAGATGGATGTTGCTTGGATATCCAACAAAGCCAATGGAAAGAAGTGACCATGATAGTTTCAATCTTTGTGACTTGGAGAGTGATTTATTCAAAGAGACAACCACTCACGAGGAGCACAATGAACATATTTTCTTTGAACAAAGAAACCAGCCCTAAGTCCTTTGAACCCAACTGTGTTGGCACCTAAATATGATGAAGAACCTATGTGGGATGAATTTCCTTTTGGCACCTAAATATGCAAAGAGGATGACATTGAGGAAGCAGATTTTGTGAGATTTGATTTTGAAAACAAATCAGAATAATGATTGCATGAATCTGATTTTGGCCAAAGTCTTAGCGACCTTGTTGATTTGGATCTACATCCTAATGTTGAGCATTTCCATCAAGATGGTAATGGAGAGGCACAAGAGATTTGGGACAGCCATGGAGATAGAACTGAAAGCTATGGATAAGATTCTGATTTTTGCATGCATTATAACAGAAGTTCATTTAACTTGCATAATCTTGATATTTATGAGGGAAGATAGAAGAATCAATTATTGGTATATGCTGAAAATGAAGTGCACACGTTATCTGGGTTGGATGACACAAAAATTCCTCTTGAAAATTGCATCCACAAGACGCCAAGAAATCAGTATGAGCAAATTATTCCCCTTGCTGATTTGCAAATGATTTAAGTGCACAATGGAAGAAATGAAATCATCCCTTTTGCATATAATTCATGATAGAGATCTGGCCACCAAAATTGCAGATGAGGCATTATCTCTGTCCAGGGGGACAATGGGAGAGGTTAGTAAGCTCACCATTGAGCTTAATTCCACGAAGCTTGCTTCAAAGAATGTCCCAAACGGCACTTCTTGAAGCAGAAGAACAACTTTATGAGGCAAAACAATTCAAGGAGCAAAAGAACAAAGAAAGGGCCAAGGAGATCAAGCAGGTAATTGAAGAACTTGATTGCATTCAAGAGGTTTATGATTTGGTCCATTGTTCCAAAAATTTAGGAAAGAAAAGTTTGGATCACCAGGAGGATTGGTTTGAGTTTGGGGATGACTCTTCTTTTTTCTGATAACCCATTGTTTGAGATGAGTGCTGATATGTCATTTGATAACCCACTCTTTCAGTTGGATGATGGAGCCACTCTCCAGTTTCAGTGTTGTGATTGGAGATAATCAAAGGATTTGGGACCTAGGTGAAGATTTCAGCTATGGGGTGTTGACTCAAAATTAGAGTTGTGGACAAATTTTCATAGTTGGTATCGCTGTCCTCTTTCCAATCAGCCTACATGGAACTTCAGTTCTTTGCACACGGGTGAATTGGTATGCAATTCCAGACCAACAGTGGAGTATTTTGTGGTTAGGGTTATTTGATAGAGGTGATTTGATCATAGAAATCTTTCCAGCCATTTTTATACTCACATCTCCTATGTTTTCAAAGGTATTTCATATTGATAGATGTGACCCTTGCATTTCTGCACTAATCATGGCAACATTATTTGATGAGGATATAGATTTTGAGCCCTTGTAGACTTTATGGCAGCCACTTATGGGAGTTTTTCCAAATATAATTCAGTTATTTTTTGCTTCCACCTTGGTGAGTGATGGTTATTGCAGCCATTCCATTATGCTAGTATATATATATATATATATATATATATATATATATATATATATATATATATATATATATATATATATATATATATATATATATTCAGACAATACTTTGATGATTATAATTGGTTGGTGTGCTCGGCATCATCCTTTTGACACCTGAAGATTAAGGGTCAATGTGGTGTTATCAACTTATGATAGTAGAGGCATTTCCAGGATAGCTAATTTCAGGATTGATGGTGTTGTTATCCTCTATACCAGCCACTGGTTAGGGACTGACTTGCATCACTTCTAGGACACCACAAGAAGATATGTTGAGGATTATGTTTTTGGGTTGATGAGATTAGTTTTACTATTGCCTAGGATCGTGTTGGGCAGAGGGATTGCAGTTGTGGACCTTACTATGATGCTTTGGCATCTTTCATGGTATAATTTTCTGCCCTCGCAGGGATTTCAGACCAAGTTTTGAAGATGGACACATTATTGGGTTACAAGAGAGGAGAGAGTAGATTTGGCACAATGGATCCTAGGATCATATTTAGTATCAGTTTGGATTAGTTTCGTGATTTTAGGGCTGAGTTGGCATTGCTTGAGGACAAGCAATCTTTGAGAAGGGAGGACTGTAATGAACCTATTTTTGGGTTCTCTTGCATTCAAGTGGGCACTGACCATCTAGGTGTGTGTCAACCTTATCAGAGAGGTTATTTGATGTTACTAGTGAGCACACATGGTCTAAAGAACTCATATGACACTTTTTGAGATGATTTTCAACTTCTGGTGTGCTCTCCAAGATTCTTGAGAGAGCATCTATTTATAGTAAGTCAATTAGTTGGGCTTGATTCTCATTATTCAGCATCAACATTACCTTAGTGTAATTAGATTTTGATTTCGATGTTTTCGGACAGCTTCCGCAAATCAAGTATATTAATGGCTTAAATTTAATTATTTTACTAAGTTTTCTTAATATTATTTAAATTATTTAAAAAGCACCTTAGTGCTATTGCTCGTTGGAAGCAGGATGAAAAAAAATTAAATCATGGACAGATAAAACAGGACCTTACATATTAAAATTGTCATTATTTTAATAAAAAGTTCGTTTGGAGCCAAAAGGGAGCGTTTTAATTAAAAAGTGATTTTAAAATTAAGTCTTCTAGAAAGTTCCCAGAAATATCATAAAAGGAAGTTTGGAGAGCTCGTTTGGGATTATGCAAACTATTTGATTTCTCTCTAATGAAACCCTTATGGTTTGGCGATTGAACCTGGTTCATCTCACCCTTCTTAAGGACAAAAAACCTCTTGAAGAAGATTAGCCATGGCGGTGAAAAATCCTCCCTCGTTAATGCAGTGTGGCTCATTCAAAGTTGCAGCTGGTGTGTGAAAAGGATTTTGCAGGTGAACATAAGGATTGTTGGAACATTTTGGAGTTGAAGGATTATCAATTGCATAGTTTTGTTAGGTTTGCAAGTACAGTTTGATTAAGGTTTTCAAGTCATTGATAAATTATTATGTTGTTGATGCAAGTGGAAAACAAAGCAGAAATAATTTACAGTGTCATGTGTGCAGGTGAAGAGTAGAAAATTATTTATGTGAAGTGTGTGCTGTGACAGAAAAGAATTTAAGATATTTTAATTAAGGCTAAAATCCTAGCTGCAACGCCCTCTCTAGCTCATGTACATGTTGAAGAGTGGGTCAATTTGTGTTGAAGGCTCAAGAAACAAGGGAGGGGATACACTATGTCCAAAAGAAGACCATCCAATGCTTGCAAGGACGGTCAATATTGGCGCAACATTATAAAGGAAGTCATAACAATTAACTAAGGATCCATAACAAGTGTTGGGTCAAAGGAAGGTGACGTGGCTATTCCAAATTGCAGTAAAGAGTTAAAAAAATTCATAGAAGGCTTAAGAAATCTTTGAAGACTCCAGCGCAGTCTTTGGTGCCTATAAACAACAGGTTAAAGTGTTGAGATTTTTGTTTGGGTTTTTGGAGGCCACCACTCACTTGAGCTTGCGGGATTTTCACATAAAAGATGAGCACAAAAGCCAGGTCAAACTATGAGACCCAGTGATTGTAGATAATATTTCAGTTTGAAGGGATTAAACCAGCAATAAGCACCTAGTGACTAGAGAATTTTCGGAGTTGTTTTCTTGGGGCAGTGCACTAACTCAACCCTGGTTGTTCATAGCACATTGATTCCAACCCATCAAATTTTAGTTTGCGAATTTAGCTATCAGCACTAGAGGGGAACCATACCTGCTGAGGTCAGCAAAAAGATGACATTTTAATTAATTTTCTGATTTTTTTCCAGCAGTATGAATGAGGTTAGCAAATAATTTTTTGAGCATTAAATTTTTGTATAAAGGTTTGATTTAGCAACTTTTTTTCAGTAGTAGACTCAATGATGAACATAAATATCTGTTGATGCAATTCTCTGACTGAGACTTATGATGTTCTATCTGCTCTTAGTCATGAATCTTAGTCAAGTTATCAATTCACTTCTATTTATGCTAATACCACTAAACTCAAACCAGCAACCAACTACTAACATATTTGCAAACCGGAATCATATAATTAGCATGCAAGCAAACTGTTTGACATAATGCCTGTTAAATGATCTTGAAAGAAATTGCAAAAATATGGTTATAACAGGGGTGCTTCTTACAAATCCCTTCATATTCATAGGCATGTAAACTGTTTGATAAAATACCAGCTCAATAAACTTTGTGAAAAGGATAAAAATTTGTCATAGTACTTGGTAAGAGTCTTTACATCAATTTTCAACATTTTGAAATGAATAATGAAACAAATAATTGAAATGCTTATTGATGCTTGAATTAATATACAAATGGAATGGTTTGCACCCTTTAAGAGTATATTTGAATTGTTCATTCATAGCATCTAGAGCCATTCCTAGTACAAAATGGAAGAAAAGGATGAAGGAATCCTCCTCCCCATACCAATACCAGAATGGTTCTAGACTCTATTTTTGGTCCTAGTATTAATACATCCCAAGTAAATTGTAGATTGGCTCCTAACCGAAGAACATTTTGGAATGCCATTCCCATTTTCAGTCTAAGCAAGACATGTTGTCTCTAATGATGTAAGTGGACCGTATCCAGCAGACAGACTCTTCAACTGTAATGTCCCTTATGGATCCCCTCAAGATTTATGCCTATTATTGGATAGCTTATGTTGTCAACTCGTTTGCACAAATGGGTCTCTTGTGATTATAGCTTTGTGGATTTGATTGGAATAGTATAATTAAGAGAATGAAGCATATAAGTTCCACAATCCCTTAGGTATATCTCAAGTTAGATTGACCAATACTTGTTAATGAGAAATTTTAGATAATGATAGTATCAACCAAATACCCTTAATGTGTAGAAGTACAATAACTGATATGATATCCACCACTAGGATAAGGTCTTATGTGACCTTAGGAGATTGACTAAAATGTTAGATTCTCCCAAATAGGTTAGTTTGCCAAGTTGTAGTTTCAAAGACTGTTAGGAATTGTATAAACTAGTAATTGTTTGTATTTACTGGAGACCAATTTCTACAATACCTTGAAGGTATATGAATATGTTACTCTGATCTCAATTAGCACAATATTCTGATATATTGTGATTGGATTAATCTATAGAAGTCTTCATATAGATGAACACCCAGTTTTAATTAGTCAATTCTACCAATTAACAATAATGTCAACGACTTGTATAATCCTCCATATTTTTGAACTTAAAATAATTATTGATCTTCGGTTCACTCTGAATGCCTCTATCCCAGGCTGGATAACTGGTAGAAGGTATACACAGCAGGGGATCTTCAGAAGTATATGGAATAGTAGATCTTCAATATGACTGCATTTGGATCATAACCTGATGGCCTCTTCTGCATATGTTCTTTATAATCCTGTAAGTGTATGTTTGCTTACAATTAAATCTGCATGGAATATCTATCAACAGAATTGATTGGTCTCGCTGTCCTGGATTGCTGTTCTTATTTACAAAATGTTGTAATCATGCGATTTATCAATTAAAAGTGTTGTTTTGCTAATAATCATTCTTGCATTCATGTGTCCCTGCTCTTACAGATCTGCCACTCTATCTGAACACATAGTTGGAGTTTCATATTAGAATAAAATCATCCATGCTAGCTTGGAGAGCCACAATTTCCCTTTTGTATCTACCGAATGGACATGATGTGAGAAGTTGTATCTCACAATCAGTCATGTCCCTTGCAAACAACTTGGTTAATTATGCCCCTTCCCTTGATCGGGTCTCGTTCTTAACAACATTATTAATGAATTAATCAACCTTTGATCGATTTGTTCTAGTGATCAAATGGGGTTATTACAGTCTCCCCCCCTTGGAATTACTTGCCCACAAGAAATATTGAATCATTATGTCAATCCCCAGGTCCCAAATAAGCTTGTACAATGCTCCAACACATATTCCCCACTTTATGCCAATGCCACGGAACTCACAAAATTTGTTAAAGTCTTTCAAACTATGGAGCAATTCCATGTTATTTAATATATCCATCCTAGAAATTCTTGGGTCCCAAGGTCTATGATTCTGTTCAATCTCGTCACAGCATTCATGAAGAACTTCTTTTCTCAACTCAAAGAGTGGGTTGTCATAAGTTGCATTAGCTTCAACTTCAAACAAAGAGTTGTCGAAAATCTAAAAGTTATCCTTAGTTCCTAACTTAGACCCATCTATTTCAAAACTTTCATTATCTGATTTTCGCAGACAATGGTTCAAGTCATAGGTCACATCTATGTTGTCCAAATCCTTAATCTCATTCCTTCCTTTGTCTTCTTGCTCCTTGGGGTGTTTAGATACTTTATTCTATTTTTCTGCATATCGTAATTCTTGTTGAGCATATATCAATCAAGCTTCTCTTTGCTTGTATAGATCTACGGCCTCACGACTTCCAGCTGCTAATCTCTTCACAATCTCTTCATTTGGTGTATGAACCTTCAAGGCCTTCGACGTTAGGTGTTGAGAATTTTGACTAGGTAGATGGGTGTGCAGAATTCTTGATGCAATATTTAAATCACAATTCTTCGTTTGGAAACTCATCTCTTGTTTATCTAAGTGTCCATGCCTTTGCTAGATTTTCTTCAAGTTCTTTCTTGCTTGAGAAGGTATCATCTTGGCATGTTTAGCTTTCTCATTCCACCATTCACACAGTCATAGAGTCCTCTCCACATCTAAAACACTATCCATTAGTTTCCCTGGTTCTTTGCTTGCCATTGCATCCTCAAAGATTTTCCTCATCTGCTTGTCTTTATCATCTTCTGAATTTTGTGTTTTTGTTGACTCTTTTCCTTTTATTCTATCTTTTGCAACCCATAACTGTCTTTTCCCATCTTTCAATGTCACAGTTCTTTGTTTCTTTCCCTCAAAGTGATTAGAGATGTCACACAATCCATCTTCTGATTCACTGTTATTTGAAATACTACTCCTCTCGTCCATAACCATTGACTTATTAGTGGATGCCATGCACTCTTCAAAAGCTGAAGAAGAATTATGATCAACATCCTTACCTCAAAGTAGCTTCAAGGAATCTGATTTATCATCACTAGATTCAGTCCCTTCTACGTCATCCTCAACGCATGATCCTTGAGGTTTTGTCTCATAGTCCTCTTGGTTCAAAGCACTATTTTCATTTGTAATAGGAGCATATCAAGGTTTAGTTGTTTCCTTAGTTTTAAAAATATTGAAGACCATTTCCTCTTCTTGAATTTTCTGAAATGATGGCATGAGATTATGAGCAATTGTAGGCTCATTATTAGAACCATCTTTATTTGTGATGTTTGGATAGGTGATTGGGTTATCCATCAGTTTCTCTTTTCCAATCAGCCCTTCTGTAACTTTGAGTTCTTCTCCTGTGCATGAATTGTTCTTCCTACTATCATGATTTCTTGCACTAGAAGATCCTTTTTCATTTACCTTCGCTCTTCTTTTTAGCTCGGCACTTAACTCACCCCATTTGGCTAAATTCCTATCACTCCTTTGGATAGTACGTTTCAATCCCAACACCGGTTCCTCAATTGTCTTCATCTTCTACACTACCACAATTGATTTGAAATCAATTTTGAAGTCTTCCCAACATGCTGGCAAGATCACCAGCTATGATACCACTCTAATGTCTCTTGTGTCCTCTCAAGATTTTGGCCTATTATTGGATAGGTTATGTTGTCAACTTGTTTGCACAAATGAGTCTATTGTTATTATAGCTTTGTGGATTTGATTGGAATAGTATAAATAAAGAGAATGAAGCATACAAGTTCTGCAGTTCCTTAGGTATATCTCTAGTTAGATTGACCAATACTTGTTAGTGAGCAATCTTAGATAATGATAGTATCAACATAATACCCTTAATGTGTAGAAGAACAATAACTAATATGATATCCACCACTAGGATAAGGTCTTATATGACCTTAGGAAATTGACTGAAATGTTAGATTCTCCCCAACAGGTTAGTTTGCCAAGTTGTAGTTTCAAAGATTGTTAGGAATTCTATAAACTAGTGATTGGTGTATTTAATGGAGACCAGTTTCTATAATACCTTGAAGGTATATGAATATGCTAATCTTATCTCAATTAGCTCAATATTCTGATATATTATGATTGGATTAATCTAATTAAAAGTCTTCATATAGATGAACACACAGTTGTCATTAGTCAATTCTACCAATTAACAATAATGTCAACTACTTATATAATCATCCATATATTCAAACTTATAATAATTATCGATCTACGGTTCACTCCAAATGCTTCTATCCCAGACTGGATAGATGGTAGAAGATATACACAGCAGAGGATCTTCAGAAGTATATGGAAAAGTAGATCTTTAATATGACTGTGTTTGGATCATAACTTGATTGCCTCTTCTGCATATGTTCTTTGTAATCCTACAAGTGTATGTTTGCTTACAATTGGATCGGCTTGGAATATATGTCAATAGAATTGATTGGTCTCGCTGTCCTGGATCACTGTTCCTGTTCACAAAGTGTTGTACTCATGCGATTTATAGATTAAAGGTGTTGTTTCTGATAATAGTCATTCTTGCATTTATGCGTCCCTGCCCTTACAGATCTGCCACTCTATCTGAGCACATAGTTTGAGTTTCATATTAGAATAAAATCGTCCATGCTTGCTTGGAGAGGCACAATTTCCCTTTTGTATTTACCGAATGGACATGATGTGAGAAGTTGTGTCTCACAATCAGTCATGTCCCTTGCAAACAACTTGGTTAATTATTCCCCTTCCCTTAATCAGGTCTCATTCTTAACAACATTATTAATGAATTAATCAGCCTTTGATCGATTTGTTCTAGTGATCGAATGAGGTTATTACATCAACATAAAAAAACAAAAATAGAAACAATAATAAAGCAAAAAGTAAAAGAATTATTAGTAGGGTTCTGTTATTTTGTGTTTGTTTTAACCTATAGTTATATTGTGTTTAGTTTTGTTAATATTTATCATAGTTTTCATTTTCTTATGTACAGAGGTATTGAACATGTTATCCTAAAAAATCATCCAATTCCATACCTGAATTTGTACCAAGGTGATGTAGATTAAGATGACTCAAATAGATGTTTCGCTATTTGTAATATAATGTTTGTCATAGTTAGGTAGGTATGATAACATGTGATTTATCAACTTAACAAAATTCAGTAAAGTGTTCCCAATCTGAAAATATGCAATAGAATTTTTTTAAGGAGTGTTTTTCATGCTTAGTAAGAATAAGTATACTGCAGTACCTCACTATTTTAACTTTTAACTGCATATCATTGTGTTGGGGTTTGAATGCTTTGTGGCATTAAATCTTATCTTTTTATCTTTCAACCCACCCAACCATCATCGTTGTTGGCATATAAGATTAAATTTCATGGTTATTCAATAAATTAGTCACAAAGAAATGTCAACAACCACATGCATTTCCACGTACTTAAGACGTGATTCGTGGCCAACCTTATAAAACCAAAGTGACCAAACCATCTAACACTCCAAGCTACACTTCAGTGATTTATATGATAACATTGATAATAATCTACAACAAACTCCACCATATATGTGGCTTTGAAATAATCATAATGACTTCTAGCTTTAAAAATCAGTACAAGGTTCCTGGCAGTAATTCCAGTGTAACCCAAATTATCCTATCTTTAAATTCATTTTGCCAATAGTATGGCTCTGGATTGAAGATGTTTAATTGGTAAGTCTGAGAGATGTTGAACTTACCTGTATCAAAACGTACTAAGCGACTCGGCTTTCCGAGGTACGTTGAAAACCAATTGGCTGCATTTTCCCCCTGATCAAATGCTGAGCCACACCATTCCCACACTGAAATATTATCTATCCTTTGAAATGTATCCTGGAAAAGAGGAATCTGTAAAGGATACATGTCTGGTGCCTTAACAGCTGCCAAACAAAGTAAACATAAGAAAACCATTTTTGATGATATAAATTCATACCTAGCACATTACTAATCAACAAGAATCATCAATACCAATATCACAAATGAGACATTGAAGTCTGTATTGGCATTCCTAACATTAAAATCCAATTTAGTGGCATAAAGAAATATATGATTGAAAGCAATACAAATTTATAATATGCATCTTTCTCGTAAAAGACTTCAATATCTGAAAAACTGTAAGAAACTGTAATCTCTTTAAGATTGTCACCTATCAAAAACTGGCATGGTATTTGGACCTACAGAACCATTTCTAAAAATAATTCAGTGTTGTGGCCTCTATAATTACCCTCCAGCAATGATATGATATGAACACCCATGTAATCAGGTTTGGCAATGGTTTGAATCCATAGAATTATGATAGGACATGCACTTCAAACTCTCTACCACCACTGATGGAGTACCAAACATGATTTTGTTCCTGTTTCACTTTAAGAAGGGACTTCATTGAGTACCTAAGTTTATTTGAATAAAAAAATTATTTTTGGTTTGAAAATTTTTGTTCTAATACACTCTACTTGGAGGGAAACAATAATGTCCCCATACATCATAGTTTCAGAAAACTTCCTCAGGTTTGAGATCATTGTAAATTGTACTAAATGCATGAATAAGTACAGCTTTCATCTATCATTTTACCTCATACTTAAGCAAATTTGTTTGAAGATGATTAGCATTAACATCCCAAGGAATTTCCCATAAGGTCCACAAAGTCATCAACAATGAAAATTGTGAACTTTAACCAAGAGATGGTCTCTTGATTAGGTATCAATAGAGTCCATTTTAATGTACTTGCAAAGAAGCCAAAAGTCCCTCTTGTAAATGATATTCAAATTTATGTTCAAGTCTGAAGTTATATATATTATTAATATTCTTTACTGATATTTTCTGTTTCTTATGTCACAGGTTGCTGAAGATAACATTAATTATTTTGATGCTTCTACAGCACTTCATTGACATATACTTATAGTCTATGCTCACCGATCAAGGCATGCCTTGATCGGTCATGTCTTCTAACATGCCCTATCAAGACATGTCTTGATCGGTGCATAGGCACCGCTTCAGTTAATATTACCACATTAACATGTGTTATACCGATAACTATCAGTCACATCATTTATCCTTTATCGTGTGTTATACCGATAACTATCGGTCACGTCATTTACCATATTAACATGTTTATACCGATAACCATTAATAATCGGGGCACATCAAGTAATATAGTCATTTGATAAATGATCGGGATAAGTCAAATATAATCATCAGATAAATGATCGGTATTAACATGCGATTAGGATGATAACTATTATAGTTATCAAATGATAGCATCAATCGATGCTATCATATGATAGCTATGATAGTTATAAGTCTGGTCTGATCACAACATGAGTAATATTATCGATTATGCATATAGGATGATTAAAACAAGTTCATTTATTTAATCATGAGGTCTATAATTATTTGTAGTTATATCGATAAGGTAGATGATTGAATGAGAGATAAATGAAGTCTCTCATTCAATCATTTATCTTACCAAAGCTACTAAGTTTCAACACTCCCTCTTAGCTAGGGAAGATAACTAGAGACCTATGAAAATAAGCATCATATTTCTCATAATAAAATGTATTACACGACTACATAATACAAAGGATCATATCACATACGCTCCTGACATGATGCATCACGTAATGAGTGACACAAGAATATATCACATCATCTCGTGATAAAGATATCACATAACACGTGATATCAGTATCACATAACACGCGATACCTTGGATATAAAATACTTGAGAATGTTGAATTCCCTTATATCCAGGTTATGGCATGTCCATTGACATTATGTCACATAATGTCTACCATAACATATCATGGCACATCCATGAGTCAGAGTGATATCAAGTCAGCATGATATCAACATTACAAGATCGTCACCTCATAATGTTTAATACAAGTGTTCATAGTCTAAAAGATCGTCACCTTTTAGAATTGTACACAGGGGGTGGAGCCCATAAAGTCATAACACGACAAAAGAAGTTTTACACGTTAAACATCTCATATATTAGTATAGATTACAAAAAATGATTATAACTCAATCATACCAAGACCTTTTTTGAATTGTTCAACTTTTACTCTGGCTAGAGGTTTGGTCAGTATGTCTACTGTCTGGTCTCCTGTACTGATATACTATAACTGAATCACATTCCTATCCACCATATCTCTCACATAGTGATAAGGGATCTCAATGTGTTTGGATCTATCATGAAATACAGGGTTCACAGAGAGTTTTATACAACTCTGATTGTCACAATGAATTATAGTAGGCTTCATTGGTTCTCCGAATAATCCCACAAGTAACTTCCATAGCCATACAGCTTCTCGTGCAGCCATGGAAGTTGCGATATATTCCGCCTTTGTAGAGATCTGAGCTACTGAAGACTGTTTCTTGCTAATCCAAGATATCATGGCTGAACCCAAGCTGAAGCAACACCCTGAGGTGTTTTTCCTATCAGTCACACTTCCAGCCAAATCTGAATCAGTGAACCCGTGAAGATTCAAATCAATATTCTCATACTTGAGTCCATAGTTGAGAGTGCCTTGAAGGTATCTCACTATATGTTTTACTGCCATAGAATGAATCTCCTTAGGTTCACACATGAATTGACTCAAGGCATTTACTGGATAATAGATAGCAGGTCTAGTATTGACTAGATACATTAATGATCCAATCATCTCTCTGTAGAGCGTAGGATCTACCAATGGGGAATCTGTTGTTGCCTCCTTCAGTTTGTGAAGATTAGTTTCCATGGGAAAAGTCATCGGTTTGTAGTTCATCATGCCAAATCTCTTCAATATGTCTAAGGTGTACTTCCCTTGATTAAGCACAATATTGTTAGAGTTTTGCCAAACTTCCAATCCAAGGAAGTAATGTAGAAGGCTTAAATCCTTCATATCAAACTCCTTCTCAAGGTCTTTCTTACATTGATCAATAAGGTGATCTTCTCCTGTAATCAAAACATCATCAACATACAAGATCAATATCAACATATCACATTTGATTCGTTTGAAGTATAGATTTGGATCTGCATCATTCTTTGAGAATCCCAACCCCATGAGGTAGCTGTCAATTCTTTCATACCAGGCCCTGGGGGCTTGTTTCAGTCCATATAGGGCTTTCTTTAATCTGCACACATGTGATTCTGCATTGTGGATCTAAACCCTTCTGGCTGCTCTAAGTAGGACTTCCTCCTCAATTTTCCCATTCAGGAAAGCAATCTTTACATCCATCTAATGGACTTTCCATCCTTTGGCTGCTACAATGGCTAGTATTGCTCTGACTGAGGTGTATCTGGCAATTGGAGCGAAAGTCTCATCATAGTCTATTCCCTCTTTCTGTGAGAACCCTCTGGCTACAAATTTGGCTTTATGTTTCTCTATGCTACCATCTGCAGCATGTTTGATTTTGAATAGCCACTTGGATGAAACAACAGATTTTCTTTTTGGTCTAGGAACAATTTCCCAAACATCATTGTTTAAGATGGATTGATATTCCTCTGACATGGCATCTTTCCATACTTGAAGTTTAAGTGCTTCTAATACATTAGAAGGTTCTGATTTGGAGAGATCATTCATTAAGGCTACATAGCTAGTGAATCTTTGGGGCCTCTTACTTTCTCTAAAGGTCCCTGAAGGGGCTACGAAGTTCCTTGCATCTTCCACTGTTTTGTGAACCCATAGTGGTCTTTTCTTAGGGTTTTCCTGGTGTGGAATCTGAACTTCATTCTCACTCTCTTCTGAATACTCCCTCTGAACCTCAAGAACAAGATCCTTTTCTAGGTTTGAAGATGGAGCATAAGTTTTTGACTCAATAGAGTATCTAGCCCTTTTGAAGGCTGTGTCTTCTTCAAATATTACATCTCTACTAAGTTCAATATTACTATGTCCAAGTACAAATACCCTATAAGCTTTAGAAGTTTCACTATACCCAACAAAGATTCTTTTTCTTTCAGAAGGTTCTAGTTTTGTTCTTTTCTCGTTAGGTATATGAATATAAACAAGGCATCCGAATATCCTAAAGTGAGTGATATCAGGTTTTATACCTGTGGAAACTTCTTCAGGAGTTTTATCTTCAATATGGGAGTGAGGGCATCTATTTTGTATGTATACAGCAGTGTTGGAGGCTTCTGCCCAAAGATGACTTTCTAAGTTTTGGTCAAAAAGCATGGCTTTGGCTGCCTTTACAATGTTTCTATTTTTTCTCTCAGCAACCCCATTTTGTTGGGGGTTGTAGGGAACAATGAACTCGCTCTTAATCCCAGCATCTCTACAAAATTCTCTAAAAATGTCTGAGGTGTATTCCCTCCCATTATTAGTCCTTAAGGTTTTTATTTTCCTTTCGGAAGAGTTTTCAGAGAGAGATTTGAATTCCTTAAACCTCTTGAGAATTTCTTCCGATTCTTTACGTTTAAGAAAATAGATCCAAGTCTTCCTAGAGATGTCATCAATGAATATTACATAGTAAAGGAACCCCCCTAATGATGGTACAGACATTGGCCCACATAGGTCAGAGTGAACTAACTCTAAAACATTGCTTGTTTTTCTAGAACTATTCTGAAAGGAACTCTTAGTATTTTTTCCTAGGGCACACCCCTTACATGTACCAGAATGGTATTGTTTTAACTTAGGCAAACCAATTACTAATTTTTCCATTGAACATAAAGCACGAAAGTTTAAATGACCTAATCTTCTATGCCAAATTTCATTTGAATCTGTAATCTTGTGAAGTAGGGCTAGGTTAGATTCAGTACATACCTCGTATAAATAGCCTTTTCTATGTCCTAGGGTTGTAGCCTTCTTGATGGAAGAGTTTTGTGGCCATACTAGAACTTTACCATTCATGAATGTTATTCTGTACCCATCATCTTCAAGTGCAGATATGGAGATTAAGTTCCTCTTGATGCCAGGAACGAATAGGACTCCAATGAGTTGAAGAGACATGCATGTCTTCAGCTTAATGGTGCAGGTACCGACACCTTTCACTGCATGTGCAGAGTCATCACCAATGGTTACTTCCTCATCGGTTTCTTCTACCATGGAATCCAATAATTCTCTATACCCAGTGATGTGTCTTGAAGACCCACTGTCAATGATCCAGGTGTTAGATTTATTAGATACTTGACTGGAGAGAGCAAAGTAGAATACATGCTTCTCGGAGTCATATTCTTCCATTTTAATTTTTGCAAATGTAGCTTCTTGTTTGATTCTCTCTGG
This sequence comes from Cryptomeria japonica, assembly GCF_030272615.1. Lineage (NCBI taxonomy): Eukaryota > Viridiplantae > Streptophyta > Pinopsida > Cupressales > Cupressaceae > Cryptomeria > Cryptomeria japonica. The sequence continues at coordinate 240,180,290 of NC_081412.1, read as the reverse complement.
ACATCTTGTTGCATAGTGTCCATATTGATCACACCTAAAGCACTGAATGTGAGAGTTGTCTCTTTTAGATGACTTTTTCTCATGTCGGTTCTTTCTCTTCTTGAAATGTTTCTTCTTGTTTTTCTTGTTGGAGTTGGTATTTAAAACATGGAGATCTTCATCTATGTTCTTTTGTTTGATCCCCTTCTTATTTAGCCTTGACTCCTCTTGAAGACAATCTGCTCTTAGCCTATCAAATTTCGGATATTTAGCTCTTGAACTGATGCCTTGGACGAATGTCTCCCATGTACTAGGCAACCCATCTAGAGCAATGAGCATTAGCTCTTTGCTCTGGATCTCATATCCAAGCGTTGCCAATTCATCCCTTAGGGCTGATATCCGCATAAAGTATGCATTGATTGAGTCCCCTTTGTTCATACTTACATGATTTATTTTCCTTTTTAGAGCCAGGGTTCTACTTGCATTATTTATCTCAAATGCACTTTCGAGTGCTTTGAACATATGATAGGCAGTTTCATGCTTTGTTATTATTGACAAGATGTGATTTCTTACTCCATCGACTGTGATCTTCATAGCCTTTTCATTTCCCTCGATCCATGTTGATTTGTCAAGTTCATCCTCTGATTCTTTAGATTCAATTTTAACAAATGATTCAACCTTGTTTTATTTTAGAATCATTTTAATTCTGAACTTCCATGCTGTGAAATTGTCGCCTCCTTCAAGTCTGTCCTCAAATCTGATAGCATTAGCCATGGGAAATATGATGTTTATATCTTCGGTTTGAACTTCTCAAATTTGAATGCCTCAGGTTCGATCAGCGTGGCTTTGATACCATGCAAATGATATTCAAATTTATGTTCAAGTCTGAAGTTATATATATTATTAATATTCTTTACTGATATTTTCTGTTTCTTATGTCATAGGTTGCTGAAGATAACATTAATTATTTCGATGCTTCTACAGCACTTCATTGACATACACTTATAGTCTATGCTCATCGATCAAGGCATGCCTTGACCGGTCATGCCTTTTGACATGCCCGATCAAGACATGTCTTGATCGGTGCATAGGCACCGCTTCAGTTAATATTACCACATTAACATGTGTTATACCGATAACTATTGGTCACGTCATTTATCCTTTATTGTGTGTTATACCGATAAATATCGGTCACATCATTTACCATATTAACATGTTTATACCGACAACCATTAATAATCGGGGCACGTCAAGTAATATAGTCATCCGATAAATGATCGGGATAAGTCAAATATAATCATCAGATAAATGATCGGTATTAACATGCGATTAGGATGATAACTATTATAGTTATCATATGATAGCATCAATCGATGCTATCATATGATAACTATGATAGTTATAAGTCTGGTCTAATCACAGCATGAGTAATATTATCGATTATGCATATAGGATGATTATAACAAGTTCATTTTTTTAATCATGAGGTCTATAATTATATTGTAGTTATATCGATAAGGTAGATGATTGAATGAGAGATAAATGAAGTCTCTCATTCAATCATTTATCTTACCGAAGATACTAAGTTTCAACACCTCTAACAAGGTGGTCACCCATGTGACAATACTTCTATGTACTAATTGAAAAAATTCCTTGTTAGACAAATAAGTTGCACAAAAATTGGAAGGTGGTCTTGGAAATGGATACATGAGCCCCCAAACTCTCCAAAAACAGGGAAATGCACAAGAAACAGCTATTTTAAAAGACATAATCAACCCCAAAACCATTTACCCCCAGTTGGCTATTGATGGATTTTCATTTGATCAATTCAAATGGCAATCTATCTAAATGCTTTATACCCTAAAGAGCAGGACTCTAAGATAGCAGCTGGAAGTTGTTTCAAAACTCATATACATAGAGAAACCTTCCACAAAAATTACATATAAATGTATTTATGATGATAGACCACTAAGAAATGAATTTTCAACCTAGAAGAAGACATAGCCAAACAACAAAATGTCAATATCACTAGCCTAACATTGAAGGAAATTATAGTTTAAGGTAGGTATATATCAAGGAAAGAATAAACTGTGTTAGTCCAAAGTATACTTTATTTAGACAACACCAGAATCTTGCAAAAGTAGATCATGGAATATTAAAAGTTCACTTGATGTTAAAATCTCATATGAGAACAATGTACGTACTCATGGAAGTATGTATATACCAATGTTCCCTAGGGATGCATCCCAAGGATTTTTAGCCCATTCCCTAGAGTGGAGACAGTCTGAAGGTGGCAGGCACAGAAAAAAGACAAAACATTCCCCTACCATCCCCACTGTCCAAACCCCAACAAGGGCCCGGCCTCCAAATGGCTTTGCCCATGCAAGGACAAACCTAGGGATGTTCTCCTCTAGGGGGTAATGTCCAAGGACATCATTACGTCCCCACAATGATTGAGGGGCATCCAAAAATCCAAAACCAAAGATGGAAGGATGTCCCGTAATGTCCAAAGACAAAAAGACCCCTACAGTTAAAATTTAAAACATAAAAAAGTCCCAACCCTAAACCCAAAATATTTAAAGACTTGTAAATGCCCTAGCTAGCCCATACTCTATTTGAATCACCAAAAGAGGAAGAGGAAGATGAAGAGAAAGAGGAATCTTCCATTTCTCAATTCCCCTTTTCAAGTTTCTACTGTAGCTTAAACTAAAAAGCTGGACTTTTTATCTTCCCATTTTCATTTTCTACTTCAAGGTTCAAACTAAATAGCTAGTTTTTTATTTCTATAAATATTAAATTCAACAATGCCAAATGAGATGTTTTGCATCATATAATCCAAAGTGAGGAAAATCCTATTGCTATTTTATTTTTTTAATTCCATAAATAATAAAAATATTAAATAAAATGAATTATAATGCTAAATGTATTGCAACTCTTGTGTATTATCTGCTTCCATACTTGTGACATGTAAAAGAAAAAAAAGGGAAAACCTTTGTCTTTTTACAAATAGTGATTTTATTTTTTAGTTGTGATGGGCTATGTAAGCATTTTAATTTGTCTATGTATGAAACAACACAAAACAAAACAATGTGAATGGTAAATTGTACTTTGAATTATGAAGGGAAGCTTTTTAAGATCTAACTAAATCTATAACTAATCCTAAACTAAATATACACATACACACATTGGACAAGATTTCGTTGGAGGGGTTTGCATACATAGAAATCACCAAGAGCCTATATTTTTTCCATAGATGCATGTGTGGGACTATTAATAATCAAAGCTTGTAGATGACATTTTCAAATATTGAATGGAAAGAAACTCTTTAAACATGAACAAGCACAACTTCCTGTAAGCTAAAATATAGACCACCAATACACTACAAACAAGACATTGAGAAATATCAATCTATTCCAAGAATCAAAAGGCTATATAGAATACAAAGCTACAAACTAGAGACACAAATATCTTAATACAAAGATTGAATAAGCATATCTACTTATGATTTAATTTGTGAAATTACATGGTAAAATAGACACAGAGAACAAAAGAATGATATTTAAATGGCATAAGTGTAGCATCAACTATAATTGAGAATGTATGGTGCTCAAGGCCTCATTTATAGGTTGCAATAAAATACCTTTAGGAGCTTAAGAATAATAATCAAATGTGTCAAAAATAATCGCTATAAAGCAAACCAATCCACAAGCTGAAAAAAGTAGAAAGAAAGGAACTTTAAAGAAAACCTATTCTAAAACAACTTATAGCCATCGAGTGGCTTAATAAGAGGCCCTCATCCATCAACCTAGAATAGAACACTATCACATCCAACCTTTTTACTTGCTTTAATAATGTAATGAACTGGATTATATTATTAGTTAATTATTTCATGATTATTTGATTATGGATAAATATGTTAAAATTAGTGTTATTTCTGAAAATGCAAATGAAAATATGTTGATTAACTTGTGATATTATTATGATTCCATATCATGTATGTGCTTTGGCTATGGTTATGAGGGCTAACCTATTGACGTGTGACTGAGTGCAGGTATAAGTTGAAGGCGGGAACATGTTTGAGAAGAAGTGATTTAGCCACTCAGTAAAGAATGGTCGTGATGGAAAACTCATTTCACACACCACAGTCTCATTTAGATCTGCATTTTGAGTGACTTAATGTTTGCATTTTGAATGACTTAATGATGTCTATGAATATCGTTTTCATCATGCTACTTCAAATGGTTGATAGGAAAAACAAAACTGCATACCTTGTTCTACATAAATGTACTCGAACCTATATGCATAAAAAAAAAATTGTTTTGATTTCAAATGTATATCATCTTTTCTTATAGAAATAAAAAGTAATTGTACATATGTATCTATATATACATACATAGATACATTTATTATAAAGCCAATGTTTATATTGTAATTATTTTATCAAACTATTATAAGTTCTTTTGAATAGAACCTTATATGAATATTGGAGGCTGATTGGTTTCAAACCAAATCTCATACATTAAAAAAAACCATTAGCAACTGACTGCATCACTAATGATAAGTTGGAATGCAATAACTTAACACATATCAAACCGATTACTATGAATTGAGGTTAAAACTGAATGCAATTATCAATTTCTATATCAAGCGTGAAAGTTGTAACACCTAACATTAATTCGATTCTCTTTTCCTTCTGCAACTTATATTCTTATAACATAAACCGTTGGTTTCATTGGAGACACTCTGTGCAATAGACATGCCATATGGCAATGCTTTTCTGAACATGATATTATGAGGGACATTATGATGGAGTGGCAACTCAAATAATGGAGTCGCCTCCTGATTTTGGGAGGCAACTAAATTATGGAGGCCGATTTCTTCAATTTTGAGTAGAAAATCAGAACTGTGGTTTTCAGATTGTCATTCGCATTCCTTTCTCAGTACCATGAAGAGGTTGAATTGCTAAATGAGACTTCTACTTGAAATTTTTTGAGAACAACATTTTCTAAGCTCAAGCAGTTTCAATATGGCAGTTTGGGCATGAAATCAAATATATTCTTCTCAATCTATTCGATTTTTAACATCAACATGTCCCCAAGATAGAAGAGGAGAGCGATTATTTTCTCCACGGTTGGAAGTTGAAATATCCCCTTACCTTTTTTTTGCAAATTTTTCAGTTTTCAAACACTCATTAAGGTTAGGAAATATAAACTCAATACTGCTGAAAGAGAACCCTTCCACTTTCTGATCACCAAGAGCCCAATGTAGGAAGGTGAGAGCATATGGTGAATAAGGGATCGTTAGCTCCAATAATCAACTGAAATACAATGCAGTGCAGCAAGTCAACCCCTTCCACTTGTGCAACGGGTAAGAACAACTAAGAAGAATCACTCAACCACTTTTCAGCGGGAGGACAATCATTACAATTCTGGAAACAAATCACTCTACCACTTATTCAGTGGGAGGACTGAAATATAACAACAATCTACTCAACCACTTATTCAGCGGGAGGACAGCAGTACAATAAATAAGATAGGCGACAAGCCAACCTCTTCCACATATTTGGTGGGAAATTAAGAGCAATTCACAATATAACTTGCTGTTAGTACTACTAATCAGCATTACAAAGGTAAATATAAATGGCACATCAAGTGCTGATAACAAGTCTAACAGCTGCAAATGATAATCAGTTCCTTTCCCACAATACCAAAGAACTCACACTCCCAAAAATTAATCCAAGTTCTAAAATCTGATATACATGAACAGCAAGCTGGAAAACTCAGACTAGCAACACTAAACTCCACAAATTCACTCCTAACTCACTCATAACCCAACCAAATAAGTTCAAAACACAATCAAATGATCCCTAGACATGAGGTGACCCAGATAGAGCTGAGAAACAGCAACAAACACTGAGAAAACAATTAACACACAACCCAAGGCACTCTCCAGCATAGTGCGGCTAGGGCATGAAGTTCGACTTGCTCAGTTAAATCCAAATCAGAGAGAATAACCCAGCAAACCAGCAATAGATGTCGCCTAGACTTGAGAAAGATCAAGAGCGAGTACCTAGAAACAACAGAGATCCACACAGAGACTTATGAATAAATCACACCTACAGCCACATTGAAAAAACCAGCAACCTACAACTCAAACACTCCACACCAAAATCAAAAACACATCAAACATAATCTCCTCAATGAACTCTGTCTATTCTTCTGAGGAAAGAATAGTCTCACAGTCTCAACTAGTTGCTATCTTTCAAGCGAGAAGCTAAGACTCAGCTAGGAGGTAAGCATTCCCCAAAGCAATCAATCGAAATTCCGGCAACACTTCGTTGCAAATATTCATGGATACCCAAAATGAGAGCCCAAGGCCTTTATTTATAATCTTCTCTCCAAATCGAACTTCCTTTCCCTCCAATATGGGATTAACACTGACATTCAAATTACTTTTAATTTGCCTTTCATTTCATTTCATTCCATCTCCTTCCCAAATCGCCCAAGTGCATAGATGAGTCACTTTATTAAAATTGTCAATAATATAATAAGTGAGCGCTCAACATAAACTTAGGGAAATGACTTTTAAATATTTGATTTAGCAACAATGTATTTCTCCCTTAAGCAAATATCAAATATATTATAAAGTCATAATCCCTTTTAATGAAAAACACCTCCAAGGGCATCCAGACTTAGGCTATAAGTTAATAAATTAAATATCAAATCGACCCCCTTTATGTCATACACCATTTACGCCTAGGCCAAGGGGAAAATAATAAAATATTAAAAAAATACTTTAATTGTCATATACTGAATACTGCTCAAAAAAATCTTGAGGTTGGAATCCTGAAAACTGTACTGCATGTCATAGCTTCTAAACTGGACCACAGCAACCTACCAGAAATAGTACTTACTATAAATAGCACACTTCTAAAAATAGTGAGTGTTTCCAAAGTGATTTTTACCACATTTTGACCAATTGTCACAACTTACTAAAAATAGTAAGTCCGAAAAAGTAGTCAAATTCATTTGCATGTTACACCATCGCGAAGCTCTCTGAAAACCCAAAGAAATAAGCTGCTCTCGCCTCCACTTACTAAAAATAGTAAGTTTGCCAGACTCCACAGCTTGCTATGCATGTACCATCATTGCGAAGCTTTCCGAAAACCCAAAAGGAATCTAGAACCCAAACTGACAAACTCCAACATGCAGGCCACCAAAAATGCCAAAACATCCTCCTATAAAATAGGAAACCCTAATTCTACCTCTGACTGATCAACGGGTCTCAGAATTGGCCAACAAACCACAAAAAAAACTAGAGCGGAAAAGGGGACATTACAAAAGTAGAGGCAAGAACCCTAAGCAGGGTGGTGGCCATGCTCTCCATGAGCAAATCATAGCCTCACCATATTTTGTTAACTTTCTCTCATATCTGTGAGGGGTAGCTTGTTCCAAAGGTGGAAATCACTTCACCTGGTAGGAAATTTTGCCTCTTTCATCAGTTATAATGTTCACATGCAATAAGATAGTATCTGGTATTATATAAAATGTAAATCATACATTATCATAACATGGGATTAGAAACTATAATGAATCAATTGAGGGTCCTTTTACACCTTTTCATTAACATGACTATCTTCTTGATTCTCTTATCACCCAAATCTTGGTCTGACTTAACTATTCTTGGAATCATATATTGCATGTATGCATGCCAACTCATCAAAATATATTGAGTGTTACTAATAGAAACCTTCATCTTTCCTTTGTGCAGGCTTTACCTTTTGGCATGACTACCTATTGAGGATTCTAGCCATTATTCTTTGCAATACCATCTCATGAGCCTACAATTCTTTGAGGCATTTTGTCAAACAATTTATGCACCGCAATAATTTCTCTGCATCTTGGCTTATAAAGTTCAAGAGCAATTACAATGTCACAAAACTATGAAGGAAGTCGATTCAATCTTTGCATTCGCTTGAAATAAGTCTTAATCCCTTTCACCAAACCCATTCCATGCATCATAACCTATAATCATCACATTTTATGTGGCCTATTTTCCTAGAGACATGCTATCAAACAGTTCATATGCCTTGTCGATGCTTTCGTATCTTGCATGCAAGTCAAGCAAAACTATAGATGTTAATTAATACATAGTGGCAGGATTGAGGAAGTCGACTTTACATTTATTCTCAAGTTGCAGGGAGTTTTCTAAAGTTTTTAGTTAATTTTATTTAACCATATTCGATGAACTCTAGTATTAAGACTCCATGAGGCCACACGCTTTTAAGGAGTTTGTCGAAACAGTCTGTACATTGTGGTAATCATGATAGCCCATTTTTTATAAGATGCACTTAGGAGATATCTTTGAAATAAAGTAAGAAATTTAAAAGATTGCAAAACTGATAAACGAGTCTGGTTTTCCTTAGCATTTGTGTGCATGTGTATTTTCATTCTATCCATGATGTTGACATATTCATGATATAATTAAAAATAGCTTAAGAATGCATACACATATATATGTATATACAATCAGATATGTATATTAATATATACATACATGTGATATACCTTCTAAAATAAATATTTGCATAATCTTGTTTATGGCTGAATTCTCTATTATTTTTGTTATAAAATTCGCATGATTATTGATACAAGAATTTAGATATAATTGTATTTGAAATAGAATGACTTATGAATATTCATTTTTGATGTTCAATATGCACATGATTCATGTAGATCCCTTGATGCATGAATAATAGTATGTTTTTATGTTTAATCTTGCATAATATCATATTAGGAAAAGAAAAGCATTAGATTCATGATATTTATCATATGCATGAATAGAGAAAGAATTTTATTTTATTTGGGCACATGCATGTTTGACTGATTGCCTACATTTAAAAGTAGTTTAAATTCTCTTTGTGTGATTGAGCTATGATTTAAAGGGCGTCGAATATGGGTAAATAGAGAAGGTTGATCCTCTTTTCAGGAAAAAACGGATACTTTTAAGTGCTTTGGCCAAATCCATGTAATCATTGAAATAGATGGAATTAGCCTACCAAAATTTGTTGATATGTTTCTCTGCCATATCCTGATAGTAGGGCATTCCATGATCATGATTTAGATATGCATGTAGATATATCAAGTTGCAGCATGGGGCTTCCATCCTACCATTGTTTCCAAGTAGCTAGGCATTTCGTGCAAGGGTCAGTTGTTCCTTGAAGCAAGAAGAACTTTGGGAAAGTGTAGCTTCGTGGTTGGGTGGAAAAGCACCTAAGCCATGTTCCCGTCCTACAGCTTTGCAAAAGACCATGTGGGTGAGTGGCAACCAAGGACATCGATTATGATCTTTTATCATTATTGTACTTGTACTTCATAGTTATATTATTGATGTTTACATAAGTTGAGAGCCAATATTGTAACAATGTAGATCAGATATATGTGATATTACCGGGAATAAGCATTTAAACCTTTGAAATTGTAATTATGGCATTTTGTAGATATTGGAGTTAAATCACTTAGTTACCTTATTTATGTGGAAAATGTGTAATTATTTAAGTTGTGTAAAAATTAGGGTTTGAACCCTACAAACACTAGAAACAATCACTACCAAATAAGGTCACTATTAAAAACATAGTTTGAAAACTCAAACTCAGACTTGACTCAAAGCCCAAAAATTTGACTCTGACTTGAGATTCAGCATGGACTCGGCAAAAAAACACCTCATAATTACACACACAAAAAAAGAAATCAATGCATTTAGAGAACATAAAAATCTACTTTGATTATAAATTTTTCATAATTCGAACATTACACATGTAATATGACCCTCAAACTCTCAAAATTTCAAATTTCAATCGCTATATCTGTTATGTTCAAGCGCCAACGAGCCTAAGACTTGTGAGTCTTGGAGCGAGAATCGTCCGAGTACCTAACCAAACTCAGCTTGAGAATCTAGTCGACTCGGCTTGGCCAACTCAAAGACTTGCGAGTTTGGCGAGCTTTGACAAGTACTTGATGAGTCTACAAGCTATGATTACAAATAGCAATTTGCATGTGTGACCTTTTGGGAGTTTGAAGCAATTTTTGCATTGGAACTAGTGAACCTTTGGATTTTTTGAGGAATATTGAGACCCTACTCCAAATATCTGCAATCCATTCAAGGATTCTGCTGAAACCATAGATTTTTCCACAAATCTGCATCAAAATATCTAAAACACCAAGTGGCTGGATCAATTTTAGAATATAGTTTAAGATCAACAAAACCCCAACGAAAATCCGTAGCAAAACTCTTCATAAATTTGAAACTCTTTAATTTTGAAAACCCTTCAATGTTGCACACTTGAAACTCAATCCAACCCTTGATTTTTAGATCAAACGATATGATATTGCATGGACAAAAACTCTGTCATTTAGACTATTTCATTACTGCTATACACCTACTGTAATGTCCCCTTCCAGCTAGTGATCATTCTTGGTGGAGAATAGCCTATTCAGGAGACCTGTAGGCTATTTTTGGCAGAATTAGGATTTCCATCTTCCGGGAGGATTTTGAGTGGGAAGAAGTTGGATTCTGGAGTTTCTGATTGTGAAGTTTTTCTGGGTTTTCATAGAGCTTCACAGTGATGATACATGCATTGCATTCAGCTGAGGTTCGCATACTTACTATTTTTAGTAAGTTAGGGTTTGGCTGACTGGATGGTACAGTTTTACCAAGCTTTCCAAGCTCTTTCTCTGGGTGCGAAGATCATGCTTTCGGAGCAGTATTTCATGACTTAATATTTTTAGTAAGTAGCAGTCTGAGCGTTGCTATTTTTGGCAGTCTTGGACAAGGTCCTGATCCAATTCAGTTCAGAGGTTTTCATTGCTCAGCTTCATCCTTGATTTTGATGATAATCAGTATTGGAGTTATAAGTTATTCAATTAAATATTATTTCCTTATCTTAAGGTTTAATATTTAGTTATTTTATTACTGATTAATTTTATTGAGAATTGTGCATAATGTTGTTTTCCTAAGTCTGTTGGGCAAAATATTTGTGTTCTGAAGGGGGACGCCAAAGAGTGAATGTGGAGACGTTATTTTATTTTACAAAGTGTATTTACATGCTAAAAAATCATGATCTTTTCCCTCTAGGCGTAATTTTGACTTATGAGTGGGACGCCATACTTGGGTCCACCTTGGGGAAATGAAATGTAAATTGAAGGGGGTGAATTTGGCAGTAATTTGGATTTGAATTTCAGACTGGGAAATCTATAAATACAGGTGCTTGGCCTCTCATTTGATCATCCAGAGAATTTACATTGTTATGCTGTCAAAATGACTCCAGACTTCTTCGAGGGTCAAAACCTCCTAGAGTATCCTTTGCAGTTTTGAGTGTGAGAAATCACTCCTAGCTATGGTTCGATTTTGTTGGATTGCTTGGTTGTTTCTTGTGGATTGCGTTTTGTATGGATTTGGAGAGTTTTATTTGCTGCTGTAATTTTTTGGTGTTGTTGGACGTGGTGGCTGAAGCATTATTTCATTCATATCTCCTTGCCTGTTGATCATTACATTTTGGGTATTGGCTCTATCCAACCATACTCCCTGGGCGATATAACTCACCAATTTGCAAAAGGGGATGTGGTGATTCTGATTTTTAGCTGCAAATCGAAATCTACAGCAGGCCGTACCATTTGGGAGGTGCCTCGGGTTGCGTGCAACACTCTTGAAGCTTCCACATTACTGGTTTGAGGTTTGGGGATTGATCGCCTATGTCATTTCTTTCATTTGTTTCAGATTTGATGTGATTTGGTGTAAAATTGAGTGAGTTGTGAGTTTTTTGGTGTTGCCTAGTGTGGCTGGTTTTGCGTGTCATTGATTTTCAGTTTCAGAACAGCAAGTAGTGTTTATGTTGTGTGATTTTGGATAGTTTGAGATCTGCACTTAACTTCTTATCTATGCTTATATCTCTATTTGTAAGATTGTTTCAATAGTACTAAACAATAATTCTTATTGCTTCTTCTTTTGTAATTCCCACTATGCAAGTGGAAGAGGATGGCTTAGTCGCCTTCTTGTTTGTAATTCAGTTTGTAGCTTTTGTCCTCCCACTGAGTAAGTGGTTGAGTGATATTGTCCTCCCGCTGAAATATGCGATGGAGTGATAGGTTCTATGAATTGTCCTCCTGCTGAAATATGTGGTAGAGTGATTGTGTTGAAAATCTTTGTTGATTCCCTTGGCTGGTTCACTACCAAGAAGTTTAGTTTCTATCCTACTGGATAAGCAGAAGGGGCTGGCTTGCCGCCCGTGCATTGTAATTTCAGTTCAGTTTATGGTGCTAACGATCCCCAGAACACCGTATGCTCTCACCCTCCCAAATTGGGCTCTCGGTGAACAAAAGGTGGAAGGGTTCCCCTTTCGGTTGTTGTGGCTTATTTCTCTAACCTTAACAGGTTATTGTGTTTGCTTTGTAATCTTATTGAGAAAATCAAAAAAAAATTAAGCGGAATATTTCACCTACAAATAGGGAAATGATGAAATCAATTAAGCTACCATCATGCCAAAACAAGGTGTCACTACTCCAAACGACTAAAATTACTAGCTTTCATTGTTTTGAAGATATTGAAACTCATGCAAATCTAACTGAAACAAGCTTTAAACAAGAGCCTTATATTGTTGTTCAAGCTATTCTTACTGTGATGCCTCACCCGTTTGCAGTTTTGAGATGTGCTTATCTCGGTGACATTTTGGCTTTGTGCCTAGAGATGCATGGATTGCAGGTGTGTTTTGCTCTTGAATGCTATTTCTATGTTTTGTTTCAATGCTTGTATGGTGCTCTTTATGACTCATGATGTATTCGGACTGTCGATCATTTTTGTGATTGCATTAAGATGTGTGCATGTGTAGTATTGTGTTGGGTTTCTTGTGTGGACTTGATGTGCTTTTGGGTGATGATATTTCATGTGATGCTCGTGAAATGATATTATGCTTAATGTTAATCATGCTTAATTTAGGAATGTTCGAGATGTTTGTTGAATGTGGATTTAATGTGATTCTAGCATTGATATGCACATTGAGATGAAATAATAATGTGATGATGATTTATTATGTTGAGATATTAATGTTGATGTTAAAATTAAATGATAATGTGTTTTGAATCAATTAAATGGAATAGATTAATATATATTATATTTGACCCAATTTAGGGAAATTATATGTGGTTCGGCTATTTATATATATATATGCACAAGTACCTTTGATGTGTGTTGAGTGGTTGTAGGCATCGGGTATCAACTTCACTTGGCTACATAGGTTTGAGCGTACCCTAGAGATGGTTATGAGATGTCACATTGTCATATATATTAGTCTTAACCTATCGTACTGAATTAAAGTATGATTTCCCATGTTATGGCCATGATATGGCCATGTTAAACTAGAGTTCCGACTCGTCTTTGGACTCGTAGTGCCTTGGACACTCTGTTGTACTTAAGTGTTTTATCAAATAAACACATGAAATGGCCAAAGAAAGCATCCTACACAATCCTGTAATGAATCCTATTGGGTATCGAAGTGAGTTGCTCATAGTATTTCCATATTGGTACTAGCGATTTGTCACCTTTGGTAGAAAGATCAGGAAATTGTCAAAGTGACGCTGCTATGTACACAAGGTAGGAATTCATGTAGAAGGTAAGAGTGGTTGAAACTTGTGACAGCTGCTCACACAGGTTATCACTGATGACTTCACCCTGGAATGTATGAGATTGCCCTTTCCTCGTGACTACAATGTATTTGTACATCTAGATCTCAAATACATTGGACTGTTTCATCCCCATTATTTTGCTTAGAAGTATGATCATATCGCTGACTTCCTCAATGAAATCAAACCAACATAATTTGGGCCTTCTTGAGAAACAAGTCCAGGGAGTCTTGAGCCATTCTGAGTTGATGTGTCTTATGCAATCTGACCTCTTCTGGTTGTAATGATCTAGAGCATAGTAGCAAAAATCGTTTGGGGAATAAATCGGCAAATCAAAAGTGTAAGATTTTTTGAAAAAATCAGCAAAAAAAGGGGAAAAATCGGATTTCAAAATACATAAAAAGTTGTAGAAAAGGTACAGAACTACTCTTTTTTTAAAAAATTTAAGAGCATTTCCATAGCATAGAAATATAGAGAGAATTAAATAAAGAGTTTAACCCATAAATTGTTGAAAATAGATTATTCATGTTCATATTCATGCGGGTTATATTACATTGTACAAAACATAATTAATATGATTAAATAATAAGTGGATCCAAGTTGGCATCCATTAGAATCTCAAAATGGCTAAAGAAAATCTCCAATGCATTTTGAGATTAAGAATCAAATAAATTCTATTCAACATCAAACTGATTTTTTTGTGTGATTCTAAATGAAATGGGAGTGAATATTTGAATAGCTAGACATGAAATGATGATCCTTCACTAGACCTTCAATCTACAACTCTATAAAAAATTAATTTGCAATTTTTTATTAAATTAATATTATGATTTAATTTTAAACTAAGATTTATTTATTTTTAAAATTAAAATTAAAATTATTATTTGAACTTTTAAAAAATCAATAATAACGGGTCGATGAACAGATAGCTGTCTTTGATGGCTTGAGAGAGCGTGGGTCCCTTCAACCAGTTAATTATTAATTAAAATATATCTAATTAATTTTTGAATAAGATCTAATTTTTTATAATTAAAATTATTATTATCTAAATTTCTAAAAAATATTAAAAAATCAATAATTATAAAAATATAATATTATGATTATAATTAATTAAAATATATTTAATTAATTTTAAACTAAGATTTAATTTTAAAAAATTAAAATTAAAATTATTATTTGAACTTCTAAAAAATATTTTAAAAATCAATAATAAAATAAATATATTCTTAATTATTAATTAAAATATATCTAATTAATTTTTTAATAAGATCTAGTTTTTTTAAGTTAAAATTAAAATTATTATTATCTTAACTTCTAAAAAATATTAAAAAATCAATAATTAAAACATATATTTATAGTCTAATTTTATATTTGAGCATGGTTTACTACTGATTCAATCTAGATCGATCTAATGTCACTTTCTCCCCTCCCTGATCCTTATTTAGCGGGAGTAGAGCTGGATTCTCTTGCGTTGATTTGCTGCTTAACCTTAATGAGAGTTGGGGAAATGGGACGAGAGAAGTCGCAAGCAAAATGACCCCTGAAAATCCGTATTCAAGTAATCTGTTACCAATATACACGGATAATAACATAGATGGCACATGATTACACTAGAGAAGAAAGACAATGCAGTGAAGACGTCGCACAACACTAGTAAATGCACATTCAAGGGTTTTTTCACTGTTTGACAGTCTTTTTAGTGTTTTCCCATTGTTTCTAGGGTTACTAGTTTTTTGCAATTTTTTGGGACGATTATTCGCATGATTTAAACGTGATTTAAACCCAATAAAATCATGGAAAATCGTTGACCGATTTTTCCACGATTTTTTGGGGGAAAAAATCGTGCCCTAAGCCAATTCGCGATCAGATGCGATTTTTTGCCGACTAATGCTTCTTTGATCTAGAGAACTCTTCATTGAGCTATTTGCACATACCGAGGCAGCAAGAACCTTGAAGATCTAATCAATAGTTTTTGCATCCAACCTGATAATGGTATTGTTGTCATCATCCTTGATCGTTTTGGATCCTCTGTCAAAATGAGCAGCACAGACAAGAACAAAAACTGGCTCCAAGGCAGCCACTGGGAAGGTGGAAACCAGATGGATGTGACTATTCAGGAGTAACTGCATGCCATGGCTTGGTGATCCCTCTGCCCTTTCAAGAAACTTAGACATGTCAACATGTCTAATCTCCGTATCCTTAATCTCATCCACCGAAGAGCTCACTTGAGAAGGAGCAATCTCATTTTGATACTTATCATACTTGTATACCATCCTTTTGTTGGTAGGAGAAGTCGGTTCTTCTGTCATCGAACAAGAATCTGCAACACTGCAAGGAAACTCCAAAGAGTTAAGATATCTACAAAAGCTATTGCAGAAGCCATGATACTAAAGCTTGGAAAAACAATGCTCAACCTTAGACCTATCATGATATTTATCGTTAAGAAAGGAAAAATGAATGGACAAGCTTGAGCAACACATTATGGATTAGGCTTTGACAATGACAAGGGTGGAATTTCGGATCTTGTGGGTAAGACTGCAAGTGGAATGAACTCTGAATGTGCAAGCGGGAAAGTGCAAAGTCATGGAAAAGAGCTAAAACTTTCACTTGCAATCGAGTCTTGGAGATCCAAACGCAAGCATGTAATTGCCATTGAATGGGAAGGATGAATTTGCAACTAGAAGCTCGAGATCCAAAATACATCTTGCAAGCTAGGGAAGTATGACATTGAACTTGCAGTTGGGTCTTAGAGACCCGATTGCAATTGAACAAGTGATAATATGGTAAGTGAATGCTTTCAATCGGGTCTCAAGAACCCAACTGCAAATCAGCATAAGTTTGTATGAAAGATCATCTTGCAATCAGGTCCTTGATACCCGATTGTAAGTCATAATACTTGCAAAATGAGAAACGGTGGTCTTGTGAGGTATTCACACATCGCCCCATTGCAAATGGGGACCCCCACTTTTTTCCTGCTTTCTAGGTAGTGTCGAGTCTTAGCTATTAGCCTTTGCATTAGAGAGGTATAAACGCTTAAATGGCTAGGAGTCAGGTGGATAATTTTACATAAGTGTGAAGTAGGTAGGTTTGCAAAGTCTAGATATAATGAGTTCAATCATGAGTGAGGAAGATTTGTTATTTAAGGGTCTCTTCAAATGCTTCTCTTGGGGAGCAAATTTCACTTCACGAATGCCGCTTATGTAAGTAACTAAAATTCATGTCAAACTTCAGCAGTTGCAACTTTGGAGTGAGCTTCATGTTGGAGAGATTTGGGGCGAACTTCCTACTCAAGCCTTCATAAGTGGATTTGAAGAGGTGAAGTGATAACATTTACCTTCAAGGGAACAATCCTAAGTGGACTTCACAAGCTCAATGAAGCAAGTCAACTTCATGAATTGCTACCTTGAAGCAAGCTTCGTGAACTAACAAATCAGAGCGAAACTCATGTTTGAAGGATCTGGAGCGAACTTCTTCATGATGAAGATGGAAGAATTGAGAAATCTGTGAGCACTCACTTCATGTTGGAGAAATCAAGAATCAGCTTCATGGGCTAGAATTTTGGAGTGAACCTCATATCAACTTCATGAATCAAGGAAATGGAGCAAGTTTCACACAGAGATGAACTTCATGTCATGAGGCAAACTTCATGAGTTGCAACTTTGGAGCAAACTTCAGGACTTAAGCTTTTAGAGCGAATTTCATCAATGAACACATATGAGCAAGTCCACATGAGCGAAGTTGGAGTAGAGAGAAGGATTATGAATGACATTTCACCTTGAATGGATTCAACTTGAAAGTATACTTCATGACTTAGCAGTTCCGAGCGAACTTCATGACCTTAAGATTTGGAGCGAACTTCATGACTTTGTGTTTTGGAGCGAATCTCCTACTTCATGAGTTGCTGTTTTGGAGCGAATCTCAGGTTTGACAGATTTGGAGCGAATTTCATGATTCCATGGAGTTGCAAGGTGATTGAAACAAATGACTTTGTGTTTTGGAGCAAATCTCCTACTTCATGAGTTGCTGTTTTGGAGCGAAATTCAGGTTTGACAGATTTGGAGCGAATTTCATGATTCCATGGAGTTGCAAGGTGATTGAAACAAACTCCATGCTCGAGACTACATAGATGGATGTCAATTTCATGACTTAGCAATTCCAAGCGAACTTAATGACCTTAAGATTTGGAGCGAACTTCATGACTTTGTGTTTTGGAGCGAATCTCCTACTTCATGAGTTGCTGTTTTGGAGCCAAATTCAGGTTTGACAGATTTGGAGCGAATTTCATGATTCCATGGAGTTGCAAGGTGATTGAAACAAACTTCATGCTCGAGACTACATAGATGGATGTCAATTTCATGACTTTAAGATTCCAAGCGAACTTCAGGAATTCCACATTTGAAGCGAACTTCATGATTTCACCCCTTGGAGCGAACTTGAACTTCATGAGTTAGTATTTTGGAGCAAAATGTGAACTTCAGGTTTGAGGCTTTTGAAGCAAACTTCATGAGTTTGAGTTTTGGAGAAAAGTGCCTACTTCATGAGTTTGAGTTTTGGAGCGAAGTGCCTACTTCATGAGTTTGAGTTTTGGAGCGGACTTCATGACTTTGTAGTTTGAAGTGAACTTCATGAGTTTACCTTTAGGAACGAAATTCCCTACTTCATGAGTTGCAAGCTTCAAGCGAAATTTCTACTTCATACTAAGACATATTGGAGCGAAATTCCTAATTCATGAGTTGATGGTTAGGAGCGAAATTCACAACTTCGTGACTTTGCCTTTAGGAGCGAACTTCATGACTTCATGAAGAGGAGCGAACTTGAACTTCATGACTTCATGTAGAGGAGCGAACTTGAACTTCATGATTTCATGTATTGGAGCGAAGTTGAACTTCATAAATTGGAATTTAGGAGCGAAATTCATGATTGGGCCGATTTACATCGTCAAGTCTTCATGAGCAAAGTTAGGAATAAAGGGATGAAGCAAATTAGACAACATGAACTTCATGAGTTGCAAATTGCAAGTATACTTCATGACTTGGCAAAGTGAAGCGAACTTCATGAATTGCTACTTTGGAGCGAGCTTCATGAATTGCTACTTTGGAGCGAGCTTGAACTTCATGAGTTGATGGTTAGGAGGGAAGTTTACAACTTCATGAGTTGCTGTTTTGGAGCGAACTTCAGGTTTGAGTGATTAGGAGCGAACTTCAGGTTCAAGAAGTTTGGAGCGAAATTCCCACATGAAGATACTTCATGACCTCAACGTTGGGAGCGAACTTCATGAATCAAGGAGGAGTGAATTTCATGCAAGACTGAACTTCATGAGTTGATAATCACAAGCGAACTTCAGGTTTGAAGAGTTTGGAGCGGATTTCATGTTTGGGAAAGACCAGCAAGCGTAGCAGCCAAGGCAATGGAAATAAGACTTCATGTGCATACCCCTTAGATTGAAATTTACAACTTCATGAGTTGCTGTTTTGGAGCGAATTTTTTGCAACTTCATGAGTTGCCACTCTGGAGCGATAAGTTCAAGGTTTGGAGCGAATTTCATACAAGTAAACTTCATGAATTGAGAAAGACAAGCAAGGGAGGTGATTGAAACAAGCTTCAAGTGCACGCCACTTAGAGTGATCTACATGCTCAAGCCCAAAAAAGCAAATCTCAACTTCATGAACTTCACAAGCTCAACATGCAAGAGTAAACTTCAAGATTTGACCTACATGAGCAAACTTCACAATTTGAAAGATATGAGCGAAGTTCAAGAAAATGAAGAAGAATAAGGCGAGGGAAACTTAATGAACATCAAGGATGGGATACACTTCAAGAGCTCCTCTTCGCAAGCAAAAAAGCAACTTCAAGTGTCCCTTTATGAGGGCAAATTCTCTTTATTTGCTTTAATTAAATCTAAATATCAAGTATATTTGATACTCGTCTGTTTGTTTTGCAGGAAATGAAGAAAGAAATAAGGAGATCACACAAGGCATTCACTTACACAAAGACATGATCTACAACATCAACAACACGAAGGGAGTCACAAGAGAAGGAGTTTGAAACTCCGAAGGAGAAAGGCAATAGTGACATCAAGAGGTCGTTCCAAGGCATCATCAATACTTCAAAACTAAGATCTATACCTTGCACTTCCATGATCAAGGCATTCGAGAAGACAGTTTCAGAAGAGTTAATCAAAGTTAGAAGATCATCATCATCATCGTTGAGGCTGAATAATGTTGAGTATCAAGAGATATTCCTTCATGATGATCTGTCAAACCTACAAAGTGCGAGTTGAGGTGGCATCCCAGTCACCACTCACCCATTAGAGGGGTTCCACATCAGCATGTCTAGATGCAATGTCCCTGACTCACCAATGATGGCACAAACTCCGAGGCACCTACCCTTGATATCTATTGGTCCACAATTTCTGAATGTAATTATTTCATTGGCCGAGCTAAGTTTGTTGTAACAAACCCTAATTAGGGTTTTCATTGTAAAATCTCGGCCATTGATTTCAAATGGATCTAAGCCATTGAATTGTATTGAGCTCTCTATAAAAGCTCAGAGTCTCTCATTTGTAAAGGTTAATAGTTAATAGTTGGAGAATAGTTAGCTAATAGCAAGGAGAATAGCTAATAGTTAGTAATAGGAGAGAATAGAATAGCAATTAGAATAGAAATTAGATTATGAGAAGACAAAGATTGTTGCCAAACCTTGTTGTAGAGAACAATTACACGTCGTATGGACATGAAAGACCATACGTAAACACGGGAACATATTTACACTCGTCATACAAACAAAAGAAGAGGTCGTACAGGTTGATGTCGTACACGAAGTTGACAGTGGAGAAGTTATGCCCGTACAGAGTAGAGTACAAGCCGTATGGTGTGGAGGAGCCATACTCAAATTCAGAGACACTGTACGGAAACACTAAGCCATACGTGGAAAACAAATCAAGGCAGTCAAGCCTGTAACTAAGGTTTCAAATTGTATGTGATTTATATCAAACTGTACATGATGTGTATCAGGTCGTACGTGAAGTGAGGGGAGCCACACGTGTTCATGTCGTACCTAAAGCCATACATGAAGTGAGGGGAGTCATACATGGTCATGCCATATGTGAAGGAAGGACAAAACAAGCAGATGGTAAGAGTGAAATCTCTAATTTTTGGCTTCATCAACAATGTTTTTGGCGTCTCAAAAAATCAGAAAATTGATGTGCACTACCCCTAGACCCCTACAAGGGGTGCTACCCGTTGACCCCATTGGGGGTGTTGCCCCAAACCCCCATTTGATTTGGCAGGTACGCTACAAGTTGGGTTTGTCCAGTACAAGTCATTTCCTACACTCTTGGCATTAGTCTTTCCAAATATTTCTTGATCTATACTTATTGTCTGGAAGACGACTTTTTCTTTTGGGGGGGATGATGTAGTTGGCATAAAATGCCTATTGTTATGTTTTATAATATTTGTTATCTGCCAATGTATTAATTGTTTGTATTAAGTGGGTTGTCACTCTTGAGTAGTTAATGTGTCAGTTGGTTGACACCTGCGTTCTTCTCGCAACCATCAAATCCTTTAAATATGTTGTGCACCGCCAAGGAAGGTAGTATGGTATAGTCGGATCTATTGTATTCCTTGGCCGACCACCTTTGGTCTTCTTCTCTATAATAAGTTCATGTGCGAATAAAGATATATTTTACTATCGTGTCTAATAAGCATTATCATTTGTATTATTATTTCATATACTTAATTTATTAGAGATAGTAATAAACACTTGTCAAGATTCCTTCTAGTGCACATGTGTCCTATCAGCGGTGCACATGTGTATTGTCTGAGTGCCCTAGCCCTTTGTGGGCACCATAGTCCAGTGATGGTTGAAGGCGGACTTTTCAGGGCCCCAGATGGGCATTTCTTAGCCACTAGAGTTGCTCGTTAGGGCTTGTAGAGTCAAGAGAACCTATAAGGTAGTCCAAGTGTGTTGTCTTTGAGTTGTAGTGGTGTCAATGGCATCAATTTACGTGATTATCCCTATAAGAAGTCGATCATCACACCCTGGGACCTAGGAGGAATCCTAGTTTGCCAAGAGAAGACTTGTAAAGTCTTGTGTTGTCTTGTAAGGGTTGAAACCCCTTGTTGATCATCCTTAAGGTGTCCTAAGCCTTCCCCTATGGTTGGTCCACATCTAGGGACTTCAATCTTCTTCTTGTGCATTGCTGAGTTGTGATAGGATGTCGTATGGTGTTAGTTGAGCTAGTTGACTCTTGCATGTACCAAGAGTGTTTGGGCTCAAGTTGGACAACTTGTTCAGATCTGAATTGGAGGTTGATGATTCCCTCATCCCATCCTAGTGTCTTTTGTGAGAGGATGTGATCGTGGTATATGTTGATCATCGTAGGAGAGTCATCTTCTCTCTCTCCTTTTTGTCATTTCATAGTGGTGTGTGGTTTTGTTATTAGTCTTCCACTGTGGACACCTTGCTTGTGCAATGGTGTGATCTTGTGTAGATGTTCTTGTGTGTTGTGTTCTCCCTTGCGACACTTGTGTACAGTTGTCATGCAAGTGTGACATGTTGTGTCATATCTTTGGCATTGAGGTAGTTAAGTTTATCTGGAATGTTTCAAAAAATATATATTCAAAGTTTTCTTGGCTTGTTTCCTCAGGGGCTCCTTAGTGGGGCATTACACTTAAACATGCAGGTACCTTTTACAATTCCTAAAGTGTGCCATGGTGTATTTTATGAAATTAGATGAAGATTACTCACATTTGCCATGTTTTAGCATGTTGGGAGGAAAGGACAGATGACAAAGCTAGTGGAAATGTGCACCACTTTTGTGTTTACTTTGTTGTCCCTAGATGGTTATAATCTTCTTGAGTCTTAACCAAGTTTTACACAGCAAAACTGAGCAGTTGCACCCTCCTAAATGCGTACCACCATTTCTTTCTTGAGTAGGAATTTGCTAAGTTATTGCCATCAAGTAGAGATCACTAATGGTTTAAACCTACATAATGTGTGCCTTCATTTTGAGCCTTTTCAACCTATGAAAACATAAGTAGAAATAATTCTGAAAAGTCGTAAGGGTTTAATGTATTCATCTTCTTAATACTGGCCGAAAATATTAAGAGTGAAATTTATTAACCATCGTGGCTTGAGGTGGGCACAAATGTGAAGTCCTGAATGGAATCATATTGAAATAATCAAAGTAATACTTCCTGGCCGTTTATTTCATTGGTGCAATCTCTTGTGTTGAAGTTTAATTTGGCATGTGGCAGAGTGGAGATTGAAGGTATCATGAGTTTTTATTTCTTGTAAAAGAGCTGAATTGGAGAGTGATTCTCTGGGAAAAATACAGAACAAATCGCAGAAGACCATTAGAGATAAAGTTTGTTTTAGCTGAGAAAGCGATGCCATTTTTGGTGTTTTCTATGTAGCTGCATGCGATTTGAAGGCAAGATGAGTTGGTGTTTATGTGCTTGTCGGGCATGCTATTCCTCCTTATTTCTGCAGGCCGAAGTCTATTTCCCTAGTGCAAATTTCTTTCAACCTAGCAGGAGTTTCTTTTCCAAGTTGTGAACCTTTGTCGAAGGTGCAAGCTTCTTTCTTTGGAGTCAGTTTCTTCTTCATAGACATGAGCTTCCCTTTCCTTTGGTGGGAGCTCCATTGGACAAGACTGGTGCATCTTTTCTTGGCATGAGTTTGTACTTTTTGGTGTGGAGGTTTATTCATCCTTCCTTTGGCGCTGGAGATTGTCTGAGAGGAGCTCTTTGAATACTCTATTTCCTTGGCATTAAGTTCTAGAAAAAGGACATACTTGACGTGAGCCTCTGGTGATACTTGGCATGGATCTTCTGAGGATAATCTGTATCAATACTTGGCTCTTACATCATGGCTGGGACTATGCATCATTATATTTCTGTAGTTGGTCACTGAAGCTTGTGAACAGAAAATACCTACAGCAGCACTTAGCAAAGTTTGCAGACCTTGGAGGAAGATAAAATTAGCTTCAGCAGTTCTCGAAAACCAATTACAGATCTAAACAAGTCTTGGAAGGTGTTGGAGGAATCAATAATCTTGAAGGAGCAGATGCTACTTCTTACTGTCCATGGTGGGTGTCAAAATTGATAAACTATCAGTGCTTGGGCAGCTTATGAGGTTAGGAATGTTGATCACGTGCATTGTGGTCTGTTCTGTACATTTGAAATATTGAAATAAGTATTCATTTACAGTTAGATCATTAAATCTTCAAGTTGAATGTCCTTTTTAATTTGTCGACTTAATATCAAGACTGGAACATACAATTCATATCACAGTCTGGAAAATATTATTGGCTGCAACCAAATTGTTTGTCACAATTGTTTGTCGATTTCAAATTATTCCATGGTGGAAATATGGGCATTTGCTGAGTTATATGCAATTTGTTGCTGCCGACCTTTGCGTACCATCAGCATTTATCACTGTCATCAACATTTATCACTGTTTTCAGACATGTAGATGACTAATATTCCCATATCAGATTGTTATTTTTCTTTAGCAGTGTTGTTTGGGTCTGTGATCAGGTGTTTGGAGTATTCTTTCTGATATGCAGTTTTGGATGTGTGCTTTACTCAATTTCAATGTTTCATAAGCACTAGCAGCAATGGTACAGACCTGCAATAACAGTTTATCAGCAAGGGAATAAGTGTATCAGACCTTCATCAGTTCCTTATCTATCTGAGGTTCCTTCTCATTATATACTTGAAATCCATTGATTACTGATGCTTAATGGAGTGCTACAACAGATTTGTTGTGATTAGCACTTTAAACCAGCAGTTATCTTTCTTTATGGTGTTTAGAAATGCAGATTGAAATATCCCCTCACTTTAAAAAAAAAAAATCAGTTTTCAAACTCCACAAACACCCGTTAAGGTTAGGAATATAAACTCAATACTGCTGAAATATAACCCTTCCACTTTCTCATCACCAAGAGCCCAATGTGGGAAGGTGAGAGCATACGGTGAATAGGGGATCATTAGCTCCAATAATCAACTAAAATTACAATGTCGGGGCGGCAAGCCAGCTGTTAGAGTTATCTTGTATTAGCTAATAAATATTTATTTAATTATTAGTCTATTATACTCTACGCTTAAGTTAAACTTAGGCATTTTAATAATATTGTAGGTACACATTATCCATTTAGGGTTTCTTTAGGGTTGCTAATATCCTTTTATAAGGATTGTATTGTACTTTTTCATTGATTCCCTCTCTGAATGATATTCTTTTTCTTCAGAGCCATTATTGTGTTTTTGCCTCCATTCTTCTCTTGTGACAGGTATTTTGATTGCAGGTGTTCTTGGGATCTCTGAGGTTGTATTTCTCAACTTCTTCACCAGCCCCTTCTGCTTGTCCAGTGGGCAAGAACAACTAAAAGAGAATCACTCAACCACTTTTCAAAGGGAGGACAACTATTACAAGGAAATAGATAACTCAACAACTTATGCAATGGGAGGACTAAAACACTTAATAACAATCCACTCAACCGCTTATTCGGCGGGAGGAAAAAAGTATAATGAAATAAGATAGGCAGCAAAGCCAGCCTCTTCCACTTATTCAGTGGGGGATGTGATACAATCTAGAAATAAGAAAGTTGTTAGTGTTGAAATAGTAGCTAGCTCGGATACCTATCTATTGTATTTTAATGTTGTCAATGACAATTAAAATACACATGTATTATCTATTATGTAAATCGAACTTAGGTCTGGGCCGAAATACATGTAACTTGTAATTATGTCTTGCTTGGGCAAGACCTATATATAATGTAACTTGTGGATAGGACAAGCCCTATAAATGTAACTTGTAATTTGGTCTGACCCTAATTGGGCGATGTAACTTGTGGTCCTAGATTGAATGTAACTTGTAGATAGGGTATGCCCAATATGTATTTTGAGTGATTATTTAATTGGGTTGGGCCCAAACTCATGTAGCGTGTGGTAAAGGCAATCAAGCAATAACATCTTAATAGGTCAAGACCTATTTGGACGATATACATAATATTATTATTAAATTAACAAGGCAGGCCGACTTGAGACTTGACACCACAAGTCAAGTATATAAGCAAGTCATTTGCATAGCATAATGAATCAATTTTACATACAAGGCGAATCATTCTTAAGGCTGTCAACACATGTAATCTGCTCTCCAACATTTGGCTCTCTCTCTCTCTCTCTCTCTCTCTCTCTCTCTCTCTCTCTCTCTCTTGTGCGAACTTGCTCCTCATCCATTGTGTGAAGGCTGGTTGTTAGGTGATGCTATCAAGATCTTGCGAAGCTAATGAAGACTTGCCTTGAGCGAATTTGATGTTGATGATAAGGGCTGTCATCTCCATTATCATATAAAGAGGAATTCAAATCTGCTATCTTGCTGGTTGAACAACAATCTGAGATAAGCACACTTGCCTTGTAATTGCCTACACTTGAGATAATACACATTGTACTTTGTGGCTAGGTTTTTCACCTCCAAGAGGGAGGTTTTCTCAGGGTATTGGTGTGTCTTGTTTTGTGTTTTTTATTGTTGTTAATGTTTTGTTATAACCTGATTATTTAAGATTAACATCTGATTGCTTAAAATTAACAGTTAGTACTACTAATTAGCAAGGTTGCATGGGTACGGGGGTTCTTGGAGACGTCAGGTACTGGTATAGCTATTTTTTCAAAATAGGAGACATGGGTACTTGGAGATGCCAAATTTTTTTTTTTTAATATAATTTAATAATTTATAGAAAATATGATGACATTGAACTTTCAAAACAAGAAATAACAATAAGTATTAACTATTAACTATGAAGTTTAGGATCAAAAAGCCATACAATCATTGTGTCATAGTTTCAAACTGATTAGTGATACTGATTACATATTGAAGATAGCTTGATAAACAACAAGCTGATACGCAAACCAAAAACTGAAAGCAAAAATCAGAAATTTTATATTTATAATCTACTCTTCTTTGCCATGATCATCCATATCAAGGTCATCAGCTATGAGGCTCTCCAAATAGTCATCACTCTCGAATTCAGGTTCCTCTGATGGTAGAATAACAGGAGGTAAATCAGCCAGTCCATCTGCTTCAACCACTTCATCTACAATGGCTGCAACTTCTCCATCAGGTGAAATTTGATCCCATTTTGCCGAAGGACCCTCATTGTATCCAAGATCTACACGAGAGAGAAGATGAAGTGAGCTATGAATGTACACCAGGTTCTCTGCTTTCTTTGATCCTAATCGATTCCTCTTCAGTGAATGAATGAACCCATAAGTGCTCCAATTTCTCTCACAAGATGAAGAGCTAGCCACTTGTGAGAGCAATCGTATTGCAAATGATTGCAATTCAGGGGCTTCACTTCCATGATTCCACCACCACTCTATAGGGTCTTTCTTTACTTTCATATCTTATATAGCTTCCACAGAAGCAAAATCACCTTGCCCACATGAAAACTTATTCCATTGAGTCCTCATAACTGAAGCTTCTTCACCTCGGCCATAGATTTTTTTAACTGCAGCTCAAAAGCCCTTCATTACCTCTCTATCCTGATGTGGAGCTCTCTTTTTGGTCACTTCTATATCATGCCATTTAGGATTAAGGGCATAGGCAGCACAATGAAGAGGTGTGTTAAGTTTGTTCCACCTTCCATGTAACTTTTCTTCTATCAAAGGATATAGAGAAATATCTTTTGCATCAGTTATCTTCTTTACTCTTTCACACATGGAATCTATTGCTTCATAAACCTCTCCCAAACATTCCTTATCTGAATCTACAAATTTGATCACCTCACATATGGGCTTAATAAAATCCACAACAAACTTAACATCAGCCCAAAAATGCTCATCAAGGACCATAGCTCTCACCTCAACTGCAATATCTGATGTAGATTATTTCCAAGCTGCCCATGCATCACTAACAACCGTGGAACACAAAGCTCCTTTGACTTCACAAAGGCGGTCAAGAAGAATGAAGTAAGAAGCAAATCGTGTGTTTGCAGGTTTGAGAAGTTCCACCTTGGCAAATTTACGATAAATGGCTTGTGTGTGGTGATGGTTACATATGAACATTTGTATATTCCTGCCCTTCTCTATGAGATCTGAAATCCATTGGAACTTGCCAATATCCTTGAGAGCATTATTTAATGAATGCACACAACATGGTGTCCAAAATATCTGCCTGTACCTCTTTTGCACCAACATGCCTGCTGCTTTACAAACAGGGGCAGCATCAGTAACAACTTGGACTACATGTGATGCCCCCACCTCCTCAATGCTGTCACATAGCTGGCTATGAAGAAATTCTATATTTTTTTCTTGCCCTGAACAATCTATTGCCTTCAAAAAATAAGGCCCTTTGCTACATGTTACCATGATATTAAGTAGTGGACGATTCCTAGCATCTATCCACCCATCCATCACAATACTACATCCTTCTTAAGCCCAAACTCTTTTCAATGGTGCAGTTTGTTCCTCTAATTGACTTTTTTCTTTATCAACAAGAGTAGTGCGAAGCTTCTCATACCCAGGTGGTTTATAGCCTGCTGGTGCATTATTGATAGCACGAACCATCTCTTCATAGAATGGAGAGCGAGCCATATTGAATGATATTCCATTTGCATAAAAGAATCGTCCAATGGCTGCATCAACTGCTTCTTGTCCTTGCACATCAAAAAATCTTCCAATGGGGTTTGCGCTACAATGTGTGGTCTTTTGGGAGCCGGTTCAGTTGCTAAACCTCTGGAAGTCACATCCACCTCTGACTCTATATCATGACTGTAAGTTGTAGTAGCTACCCCTATTGTTGAAGCATGAGAGCTTTGCATGACAACTTTCCCATCAGCCCTTTCTTATTCTCTCACAGCATCATATCTTTCACACTCATTTGTACAAAATTCAACACCATTACATGGCAAGTGGAGGAAATGAGCCTTCACCCTCGTGTACGTACCTTTCCATCCCAAATTACAAAGTTTGCATTTGATAGTGGTTGTTCCACCTGATCCTTTCGGCCCCAGAACACAATCAACATACTTCCATAGTGGGTACAACCCTTGTCTTCCTCCACTTGACATTTTGAATGATGAATCTGAATAAAAAATAAAGAATTAAAATGTTAAAAACAAAAAAATAGTTGATTGACTACCTAATTTACCTGGTACCCCTGTTATTCTACCCAAAACGTGTATTTGCAGGGTTGAGTATATAATTTTTTTAGTAATTTTAAATTTACAAGAAATTCTGAAATTATTATATAATATATAATTTTTTAATTTACTAGATTTTTTTTTACTAATTTAACAGTAATTTCTGGTAAAAAAATTATACTACTAAGTAATACACTAATAGTAATACTGTATTAGACTATTAGTATATTAAAAAAATTTAAAAATTAAATTAGAAGTATACACTATATTGTCTTATTTTATACTATTAGGAAACAATAAACAATGAAAAATTGATAATATTAATTGTAAATTCTGAAATATATTAATTTTTTTTTAATGCCTGTGAGTGTGAATTATTTTTCTGTTTTCAACTTTTCATGTATTTCACAGTTTTATAAACTGTGAATGTTTGATACATTCACAGTTTCTATACTGTGAAATAAAAAATACATTCACAGTTTTTATTAAAAGACAAAAAAACATTATAACTTTATAAATTTATAAAATTAATAAACCTATAAATTTATTAAATTATAAAACAAATTATCGGCATTTAAAAAATAAAAATGAGACAAAATCAAAAAATGAGACTCGAAAATGAGGTATGACTATGGGCGTTTAAAAAATGAGACAAAAACGAAAATTTAAAAACCTGGTTTTCGATTTTTGTGTGAAGGCGTTCGCGCGATTTGTCTTCGGCGGTAAAACAACTTCAGGTGGCTGCAATTTCTGTTCGGGCGGCTGCCAAATGACTACGGTTTGACTTCACGCAGCGGCAGAATGACTTCGCACGGCTGCAAAGCACTACGATTTGTGTTCGCGCGGCTGTAAATGACTTTGCGCGTTTAGGGTTTGTAACTTTGTTGACTTTTTGGCCCCGTGACGTCGCATTTTAAAGGGTTTTTTAAATTTTTTCACGCGTTTTAGGATTTTTTAATTTTTTTTGGGCGGATTTGTCAGGAGACGCACTGCCGACTCCTACCCACGTCTTCTGCAACTGGAAACGCCTCCACCCACGTCTCCCACACAGGATACGGGTACCAATCTCCGGTTCGGGTCTCCAGGGGTCTAGGGTATGTTTCCCTGCAACCTTGCTAATTAACTTTACAATACATATCATAGATTTTCAGATCAAAGATATCGTTGTCCAAAACTGTAAATAATGTTTAATGCCCTCCACAAGCTACTAAAGACCAACTACCCCCAAAAACATCCTCACACTCCAAATTTCATAATCTGAAATACTTTTTCCAGCAAGCTGCATAACACAGACCAACAACTTCTAACCACACTAAAATGCACACAACTCCAAAACACAACAGAAACACTCGAGACCGATTGCAAATGATTTCTAAGAAGGAGGCGACTTGATTAAGACCAACAAACAGCAGCAAACTTGCCTAAAACATTAATGCATGCATTTCTAGACAACTCCAGCATGGTACGACATGGGAAGTAGAGCGATCTTCTCTAGAAAATCCAAATCAACTCCAAAACCCATGCAACTTAGCAAAATGAATCACCTAACACGGAGGAAGACATTGGAAAGATACCTAGAAGCAGCGACTGGACTCCCAGAGACTTATGAATGATTTTCACGATCAGCTCCATACCAAACAGCAAACTCCAGCACTGAAAACAACACTCCAAAAATCAAGCATCAAATAACTTCATCTTCCTTAAGCTTAATATGCTCCTCTGAGTGAGAAACAGTCACAATATTCAGCTAGGGGCTATCTTTCAAGCTCGAAACTGAAGGAGACTAGGAGGTAAGCATCCCTCGAAGCAAAGTCTGAAATGATTTCAGCACCACTTCGTTATGATAAGCAATAGATAGTCTCAAATGAAGGCCAACGCACTCATTTATAACCTTCTCCCAAAACAAACCTCCTTTTCCCTCCAATGTGGGACTAAACAATGACATTCAAATTCACTTCAATTTGCATTTCATTTCATCCCTTTCATCAAGTCATCCCATCTTGCCTAGACAAGACACTTTATTAAAATGCAAATAACACATAATGTGAACGCCCAACATATAATTGAGAAAACGACTTTAATATAACTTAAGCACTCCCTTTAATAAATCATCCATATTGCCTTAAGTTATAATCCAACTTTAAACAACATTTTCCAACAAATCGACCCCCTCAAGGAAGCAAATATACTTCATAAAAATATCAATAAAGTGTGTTATGGCGTCCAAGGCAATAAAGTGAATTATTTCATAAAATTAACTTCTTTCTAAGGCGTCCATCATGCCTTAAAAATAATTCACTTATAAAATATTTTTCCTCAACCATGAAGTCATCCAACATAAGCTCAGACTTGCCAAAATAGCTCCAAAAATGCTGGAAGACCAACTGCTCAAACTGACCTGCCCGAAATAGCCATCTGAACTGACCTGTTGAAACCCTGCTAAAAATAGCATACTGCTAAAAATAGTAAGTGTGTCCAAATGCATTTTAACCACATTCAGAGCAGCCATCACAACTTACTAAAAATAGTAAGTCCGGAAGAGTCTTCGGATTCTTTTGCATGTCACACCATCGCAAGGCTCGTTGAAAACCCAAAAAAACCCAGAAAAATAAGTTGTCTTCGCCCCCACTTACTAAAAATAGTAAGTTCGGAAAAATCCTCAGATTCAGTTGCATGTCACACCATCGCGAAGCTCTCTGAAAACCCAGAAGGTATCCAGAATCAGAACTGTGAAATTCCAACATGCAAGCCACCAAAAATGCCAAAACATCCTCCTAGAAAATAGGAAAACCCTAATTCTGCCTTTGACTAACCAACGGGTCTCGGAATTGGCCAACAGTCCCCAAAACAAACTAGAGCGGAAAAGGAGACATTACATAGTTCTGAACTAACTTTTCTTACTTCGAACAGTCATACCACTGAAGAGTAACACTGGATGGTAGTACTGCCAGTGTATTTGGCATAAGTTCTTTGATTATTGTACTTACCCAATGAATAAGTGGGTGATTTGGTTGATGTTGACCCCAGTGAACAAGCAGTTATTTTGTATTAAGCTTTCCCACTGAATAAGTGGAAGTGCCCTCTTTCTTTCCCACTGCATAAGTGGGGTTTGTTGAGACATGGACCAGCTAGGACTCGAACCTAGGACCTTCCATACGCTCCTGGAGTGCTCTACCACTGAGCTACTGTCCCCTCTTGGAGCAGTCCATCGTCGGTCCGGGTGTGGCTTATTTTCAACACCAACACCCCCCCTTAAGCCACACCTCTCATGTGCTTGGAGCTCCTAGCCTGGACCTGGCTCTGATACCATGTTGAGACATGGACCAGCTAGGACTCAAACCTAGGACCTTCCATACGTTGTTGGAGTGCTCTAGCACTGAGCTACTGGCCCCTCTTGGACCAGTCCATCGTCGGTCCGGGTGTGGCTTATTTTCAACACCAACAGATTTGCCCTCTTGTTTCGTACATAATAAGTGGAGGTTTTTTTTGGCTCACAACTGAATAAGTGGAAGAGCTTGTTTACATTTCTAGTATTGCATAAGCACTCCACTGAATAAGTTTTATTGGTTGGTTTTCTGCCTAGTGAATTTCTTTTCAGTTGTAGCATTTCAGTTCAATTATATAATTTTGAACACCATATGCTCTCTCCTTGCTCATATCGAGAACTAGGTGATCAAAAAGTGGAAAGATAGTTGCAATGCATATCAACTTCAATTGAATAATTTTTTTAAAAAATAGGGGTGTATATTACAAAATTTCAGCCGAAGTCATTTCCATTGAAGAAAGAAAAAAAACCTTCTCAGAAAGAATAGCTTAAGAAGGCAACCTTGGATGAGGAAACAAAGAATGAGCTGGAAAGAAAGAAATTATGTTTTTCATGCAAAGAGTCATGGGAACCATGTCATAGGTGCCTAGGAAGAGGCAAGGTTCATTACATTGAGGTTATCTCCATTAATCAAGAGGAAAGATAGGAGGTTGGTTAAAGGAGTGATCATGAAGAAGAAGCTAAACAAGAAGATCATATTAGTAGAGGAGTTTCAAGAGGCACTTTTGCCACTCTAATTGGTACAACTAGATTTAATCCATTCAGAGTTAGAGATATCAAACAATCCAATTATGATAAGCATCTTATATCTATAACAGAAATTCAATAGTTATCACAAGCCAATGAGTCTGCCAACCTAAATTATTTGATTCATATATAAATGTTTCCAGCATAGTCTGTCCTCATGAATAAGTATCTTGCAACATTATAGTAGAATAACACAACTAGGGTTCAATATCTCTGAAAATAAAATCAAGCATATTAAATGTAGACATGGACAAAATGAATATACTCATAAATGTATCGGATTTTGGTTTGAAATCCTCAGTAAAAGCCTCCATTGGTAAGGATACTTGAACTAATGCAAGTTTTGGTTCCACTCTTTGGGTGTATGCTCGACACTTTGAATTTACTATCAACCATTGTCTATCCCATCTAAACCCTACACATAACAAAAGAAACAATAAGAATAATATGCATACACGTGTTTATATTAGCCTCTGTGTTGTAAATAAGTTAACATTTTCATCAATAAATCTTTTCGTGTACAGCATTTAGTTTTACAGTTCATTACATGCATATAATATATTTTCATGATTCACATGCTCATTCAACAAGGAAAGTAGTTGTACATTCCATTAATTGTATTAACATATTATTGGTTCAAAACTGAACCACATAGCCCCTACAATTCTAATTATTATTGATAGTACAACAAATAGTAGTGGTAGTAGACATGTGAGTTTTCTGTAGTGCTAGGCCAAGAGGATATATCACATTGAGTAGCAACAGCATAAGAAACATGGATTTCACTAGAAGATGCATAAAAGAATAGAAACCCTAGCATTTAATGTGTAATTCAAACATAAAACAAGGGATTGAAATATAATTTATCAAAAAAATGTGCATTTGGTGCTACTGCAACTAATAGTAAGTTTACTCTTGCAACATGAATGAAAATATTTCCATAGCAATATAAATATATATATAAAAATAGCCCCTACAATTCTAATTATTATTGATAGTACAAGAAATAGTAGTGGCAGTAGACATGTGAGTTTTCTGTGGTGCTAGGCCAAGAGGATATATCACATTGAGTAGCAACAGCATAAGAAACATGGATTTCACTAGAAGATGCATAAAAGAATAGAAACCCTAGCATTTAATGTGTAATTCAAACATAAAACAAGGGGTTGAAATATAGTTTATCAAAAAAATGTGCATTTGGTGCTACTGCAACTAATAGTAAGTTTACTCTTGCAACATGAAAGAAAATTCCATAGCAATATATATATATATACAAAAATGTAAAAACTAGTCCAAATATATTTCATGATAATGAAAAATGTTCAGGAGTTAATCATTCAAAAAGGCTGTGATATCCAATTTCCTTTTTTGTAAATTGATACGAAATTGCTTGCCAGCCAAAATCAATTCATGTGCATTTATTTTCTAGGTACCAATGACCAAAGTAATAAAAACATGTAAATCATCAAAATTCACTACGTGAGTATAGTAGATTAATTGAACTCACAAACAAGCTTTAAATTAGTACAAAACTCCAGCAATATATAAGTAGCCAATTGCCAATATTCTTTTTAGAACAACAATACTTTTCTCGTGGAAGAAAGTTGCTGCAAAAGCAACGAAGTTTAAGAAAGGGGTGTTGCATCGTTCACATATATAGATTATGTTGATTAGGTTTCTCTCTAAGATTTTTTATTAATATTGGACTGTACACGTATAGATTAGGTTTTTTATGTGCTCTATTGTTCAAACCTCAAACTCTAAAGACACCAAAAAAATGGCATTCACAAAACCTCATCTTATTGTAGGCATCCTCAAGTATTTAAACAATAGCTTCTTTCCAAGTGTCTATGCTAGAGATGTTAACTATCAGTGGTATTCATATCCAAGGAAAACACAAAACAAACTCTTGATAAAAAACCTATTTTATGAAGCAAACTCGTTATCATTACTTAGCTCTTGATTTACTCCACTACTACATATGGGTTACTATCACAAAATGTTACTTATGAGGATCAATATATGTTGAGACTCTATCATAAACAAAGCCACTCAAGTGATTAGAATTGATTACCAATGTCTCTTTTGAAACTTCTTTAAAGTATTCATCAAGTTTCAAACAACAAATTATGCATTTCCAAGCATAGCAAAAAAAAATATACTCAAGTACAGTCATAAAAATTGAATTGGATTGGCTCAATGCAATTAAATCGATGTTACAAGACTCGACCCAAATTGCCAAGACTTGGCAAGTATCAAAGAAAGTGGAGCAAAACAGGTCCTAGGGACTCATACTTGGGTAACCAATGAATATGAACCAACTCACCCAATCTAACAAACCTGCCGGACCCGGCAAGTCTCAATAGGAAGTCTATCTAACAAAATTATCAAAAAAAAGTTAAAAACATAACCAATAAAATATATTGAAGCTAATGACTCAAAATTAACTTTTACATGCCAAAAAACACACTCGTTCTATTTGCAAGCACAAGAAGAAGATTAAAAAATATTGGACCCAAAATTACATTCTAGAGAAGGAGAAACCAGCACAGAAGTTGAGCAAGAAATATTGATTGAATGTCATTTGGGAAGGTTTGTACCAGTCCTGAGCATGTTGAGAGGATCCTGCCAAGCATTTAGGAGAGTCCATCGTTAGTTTGGAGCAATTCACCATCAATCTCAAGCCAGTTTGAAGAGACAATTTTCTATTTTATATATTTTGTTTTGTTTTTTTAATTTCATTTGTCTTCTGCATTTGTTTTATTCTTCTTTAAAAGATTCATAGAACAAAGAAGAAACCCTAGCTATCATTATTTATTCTTTATCAGAAACATAGCTAGTTTTCTGAAGAAATTATATTCTATGGCTGCAAACCCTAACTATTTTTACTTTTTCTAATATTTTTATCTTAATTTATCTAGGAATTGTAAATGTTAATTTATTTTATATTTTTTATTGCAACATACTTTATATTTGTAAAAATTTTCAATGTTGACCCCAGTTAAAAGGGACCCTTGTTGAAAACATGTCATCCCTAGGACAAAGAAAGGAGAGATAATCCACGCACGTTGCAAAACAAAAATGCTAGAGGAAAGCACTAACTAGTTGAAATATCACCTTACATAAATACCATGCCAAGATGCTAAAGCGTGTCCAAGTGCACCTCCAAAAGTTGTACATGAAATACAAATCCAAATAGAGTCCTTTTAAGCAATAAAAAAACTAAAACTGAGACAAAGATAAGAGATCACAGCCATTCTTAAAGACTCTTACTCTTTGATTCTTCCATTCTTTAGATCTTTGAGTGGCAATGATTGTGCTAGTGTTGGGCCTAGAGTTCGTGGATCTAAATTAGATTAATATATTATACCAAACACTTTTCCAAGTTCTCAACCATCACTTGAGAATATGGATTGAAATAAAGATAAAATGATGTGGCAAGTAGTGCAATTGGAGACTTTTCGTTTTATTGTAACATTCCATTTCATATTGTCAGGTAATTGATTATTTTTATGTTTAAAGTGTGTTATTTGATTTCTTTGTCTCTTGAATTTTTGAACCTAGGGGTTTTTATTTGTAGAATTTAAATTTTAAACTCTAGCTTTAATAATACTTATTTTTCTTATTTCATTTGTTTTAGGTCTCCTTATTGACAAAATATAATAGATGCCATTATTGTTTGTGGGTCAAGGTTCAAAGCCCCTAATGATGAGATGATGAGATAAAGGGCTTCATTTTGACCCAAAAGGTGTTTATAGACCATGGTGATTATCCATGCAAACCTACTAAAGCTAAGGTTATAAGGGAGATGATTGTTCTTCTACACCTTTGAGAAAAAGAGCATACTAGAAGATAGAAGATAGAGATGGAGACATCAGTCTCTCCTCTTCCACACCCATCAATGACTATGTCTTCTATCATTGTTCTTGGAATCCGTAATAAGAGATTAGTTGGGGGATCATATATAGGGCCCTATTTTATTTCATTTTTCAACCATCACTCAAAAGTACCTTTTGAAACAACGTCAAACACAAGACAGAAAAGAGAGAATTTGGAAGTCTTTGGAAATTTTCCAATGTACATTTCAACATGACTAGGTGAGCACTTATTTATTTGCTTTATTTTTTATTATCATCTAAGTTGCCAATTTGGATTCGGGTTTGGGTTTAGTATGGGAGTTCAAAATAAAAGAAAAGTTGTTATTGGGTCCATTTTGGGTTCATCCGTACAAAAAAACATATGAAAATCAGATACATATATATGTACATTATGCAACCTAAAAAGAGGAATTAACTTCAAAATACCAGGGCATCATATAATAAACAAAACCAACCCACCATAATTGAAAACACTACTTTAATGTCAATTAGTCAAACTTGAATGTCTAATAGATATTCATTGTTTAATATTAAAATAGTATAATCACTAATCAGCAATCAGTGTCATGGATCTACAAAGAGATATCTGTTGGTTGAAAATTTTGTACACTTGGGGGAAATATACAAAATTGTGGTTTCAACCACAGCACACGAGTAAAAACTCTCCTAATTAAGGGAAGGCTCCCCCTATCTAACTAAAACTGAAATAAAAACAGGATGGGACAGCAGTCTTCCTTCTTTCTTCAAGAAAGACAATATCCTTTTCTCTTCACAGAAAAGGATAGCGATTGAAAATGAACAGCAGTAACTACTTTCAAGTGAAATGAGAGAAAGGAAATGAAGTTTCCTGAAAGCGCAAAGACTTTCGTCACTTCCTTCGGGACGGGACAGCAATATCAAGCTCAAAGACTTGAATATGTGAAGTCCTATCTACCCTTTGCTATACTAAAATTTACAACGAATAAAAGATAACAGCTCAAAGACTGGAATAATCTATTCTTTCAACACAAAGACAAGAACTAATGCAAGCTCAAAGACTTGCTGCTATTTCTTATCAAACAATAATTTTTCTCAAGAATGGATGCAAGCTCAAAGACTTGCTGCTCCTTCTAGAGATTTTCCTATTTTAATTAATCTTCTCTACTTGCAGCTCAAAGACTTCAAATCAGATTGGACTAAGCTCCTTTAGAAACACTTTGCATAGAAAAAATAAAAAGATTCAAACTCAAACATGTAGCTCAACGACTCAAAACTTGAGTAATCCTTCTTTCTTATTCTTCAAAACCTTCAATTCACATACATAAGCTCAAAGACTTCTTGCTGTAAATTTGGCAGAGTTTTTGCTTGCTTTCCAAAAGATATATTTACAATGGACCTCTCAAGTATTTATAGAAGAGGAGCCTTGAGAAAAAGGTGGGAGGATCCTAACTAACTTGAGAGATTCTCTCAACCTCCAAGACTCATTCAATAAATAACTGAGACTTCATTAACTAACTAAGACTTATTCCAACTACAGTCCTAATCGGACACAACTTGTAGTTGCCTTACATGTAATTACAATAGTGCAAGTAATGTGTAACTTGCATTGTACAAAAAATACTTTTACATGTAACTTGTCAAAACAAAATTACAACTAAAGATTACAAAAGAGGGAAAATTCAACTAAGTGTTGAAAAACACTTAAGTTGCATTTTGTGAAGACACGAATCCTTGAAATTTCCGGATGCTCGCTTGTAGTTCCTCAGGATTTTGTTCATAGGTGTTCTTGGCAACAACCATACTCTTTACAATAGTGTCGTGACAGCGGAAGAGCGTGGAATTGTCTTTATCCAGGATAGACTGGATCTCATGCAAAAAGGCTTGGTGTTTCATCAATGCTTGAATTGAAGCTGCCGAGAATTGTTCGCTCCTCCATTCATTATGAATCCTCATCTGTAAATCAGCAAGAACCTCTTCTTCTGGAATCAGCTCTCCATCCTGACTTACTATATTGAAAGAGGCCCTTTCACAATGTGAGACAATACCTCGATAGACTTCATCCCGGAATCTCCTTGCATCACTGATCTCCTCAATGAGGGATTTAAGAACAAGGGTCTTGTTTTCCATGAGTTCTTCAAATTCCAAGTACATGACCCTGGAAGAGATGATGGCGTGCTCCTGCAAAATACTCAGCTGTTGTTGGGGCATGGTATGCCAAATTGCCAGACTTTTCTCAACACTTTCCAGATTCTTTTTGAAAGTGTTAGAAGTCTGATCCAGTTTCTCCTCAATGGTTTCCAACTTAGACATTATTTGAAAAACGCCTTTTACCACTTGTACACATTGATCATGAAGCTGATCAACCCAGGAATCCAGTGCTTGTACTTTCTGAGCA
This sequence comes from Cryptomeria japonica, assembly GCF_030272615.1. Classification (NCBI taxonomy): domain Eukaryota; kingdom Viridiplantae; phylum Streptophyta; class Pinopsida; order Cupressales; family Cupressaceae; genus Cryptomeria; species Cryptomeria japonica. The sequence goes on along the minus strand of NC_081412.1, from coordinate 240,141,172 downwards.
GCCCTTTCCACTCCACGAATCGATTCTTGGGAACCAGAAGAACCTATGGAGTTACTCCCTTCAGCAGCAGGTTTTGTGATTTTATGAATGGCTGCCATGAGCTGTCGGTTTTCTTCTTCTAGCTTGTCTTTCTTTGCAAGAAGATCGTCACACCTTTGCACTAGTGAAGCAACAGAAAACTGAGCATCATGTTTAATGACCTCATGTGTTTGTCTGCCCAATTCTACCCTTGTAACCTTATAATCAGCAGCTGACATTTCATCAAGTGGTTTATCTGCAATAGGTTCCACAATTTCAGCTACTTTCATCTTGTTGCTATCAACAGTTACCCTAGAGATAGTCTTTGCCTTCTTAGCAACTTTGGATCTGGACTGTTTGAGTTGTTGGTAGTCAAAGGCATCAGGTGAGATCTCTTGCTTCTTCCTTTTCGGGGTGAAAGAACTAAGCCATGGAGGCAAAGTCATCAACTCACTTTCAGTAGAAGTCGTAGGCAAAGGAGAAGCAGTTTCTGTTTGAATTATCGTGGTCACCCTGGGAGGAATATCTATTTGAATGGCGACCACGGTTTGCTCAGTTACCAATGGACATGAAGATTGCCTCATGAATTCTTCAAAACCAGAAGTGGAAGTATCAATTTCTGATAACTGAATGCAAGTGGGATTATCTTCAAGAACTTTCAACACACTTTCTTGTTGTCGATCAGGAGAAGGCTCGTATGCTGAAATGGGAACTGCATTCTGAGGAGACTCATCTACGAGCAAATCAGGAGGAGAAAGAGGCATCTCAATGGAAACTGGAGGAATGACCTCGTGAGGCGAGTCTAAAACTGGACTTAGGCGCATCGTCAGATTGCTGCCCCTCTTCTGGATTATCCAGATCGATCACCCAAACATGGAACCATGATTTCTCCTTCCCACGAGTAGTCATCTCCTCAGGAGGAAGCACTACTGCACGACTAACTTGTAACTTGATCCTTGTGCCTGAAGATGAAGCACCCTCCTTGTTATCAATCTGAATCTCAGACTTCCGTCCAAGAGGCCCTGTAGAATCATCTTCTTTACCAACCTTGATTTTGATAAGTCTAACAGCATTACTTTTCAGCCATGAGTTAGTGTTGGCCAAGATAGGCTGAAATCTGTCAAGGATGGAGACGCACTCCTTGTGTGACCATTGGATCAAAGGAAGTGGAGCTTCCTCAACCCTTCGTGAAGTGTATTCAGGATCAAGTATATGCCCGTCATCGATCATCCCTTGTGGGATATCCGCCAAGTTCAAGTCAACAATTTGCTCAACAGTGAGCCTGCAATAATCCATCTTAAGAACTTCGGCTTCCGTGCAGAGATCTACCCAGATGTCTTCAATGCGATGAACATGCACAAAGGATTTCTTAATCTTCTCCTTCATACCTCTATGTGTGGGAAAAAAAAGTGACACTTAAGCAAACATGCCCTAATCTCACTTTCAAGCACACATTTGTGGAATACGAAAGAGCCTAGAGGTATCACACAATTGGCTACTTCTTTTTTGTGGAAGAGAGAGCCACGGGCTACCTATTAGGATTTCTATTCCTTTGTTGTAATTGAAAGATGAAATGATGCAAGTTCAACCCAAAACCCCAAAGTGCAAGTATGAACTAATAACAAGATTTGCAGAATTGAACTTAAATAATGGAAAGCTGTAAATACAAGGATAAGACAAGAATGCAAATGTGTACCCGGAGTTGAAATCTGACTGAAAATGTTCGAGACGGGGGCGCGGGCGCCACTGTCCTGATTCTGCCCCTGAAACTGCTCCGGAAACTGCAATTTTGCACTTTGGAAAAAGCTGTCAAAAATGCTGAAAATGTTGTCTGTCAGGAGGACCAGGGCGCCCAACGCCCCTGTCCCAGGGACCAGGGCGCCCAGCGCCCCTATCCTAGCAAGACCAGGGCGCCCCACGCCCCTGTCCTAGTCTTTTTCTCTGAAATTTGGTGGGAAGGTCTGTTTCCGTCTGCTTCTTCCGGATCTGCAACTTGCGGCGTCGTCCGAATTCCGAAACCTGCACTTATATCTAAAAAGGTGTTTTGGGCGGCTATATAGGGTTTTGCCTTAGTCAAACCCCCGCTTCGGTGATTTCCACCTCCACGAATAGCCAAGTTGTATTGTAAAATGTATTGTGTGTGCAGACCTAGTGTGTGTGCAAGGTCCTAAACTGCAAGAAAGCAAACTAGAGCAACCTAGAAAGTAAACCCTAATTGCTTGTAAATGATAATGTAAATGCTCTAAATCAAGATGCAAAGTGATCTAAAGCATGAATAAATGATATATTGAAGCTTATGCAAAGACATGAAAACAACATGAAATCATACCCAACCCTCAAGGGAGGGGTACAAGCCAATCTTCAGTCGGTAATCTCCTATTATTCTTCAATGTCTTCCAAGCCCTAAATGAATGAATGAAATTGATGAATGCTTGATGGATGGATGTTGATTGTTGTTGAAGTCTTCAAAGATCTGCTCTTTCGCTGCATAGAAGGTCCCCTGAAAACCAAAATTCTGGCTCCTTTCAAATGAAGAAAGAGAGCTCTTAAGTAGGAAACCCTAGGTCGTAATTTCGTCTTTTGGCCGACCTAGAGATTGAATCTCCCGCCAATTTCTTGGGGTTAAGCTTTATTTTATGATTAGATTGCGCTCCTAAAATTTCAGGAAAAATGTCCGGGACCATGTTGCACTCCGGGCGCCATGGTCCCGACAACTTTTCACCAAATTTTCAGGGCCATCGGATATGATGATTTTAGAGAGAATCCCGAAGTTACAGGTGATTTCGAGATGTTTTGACCCCCGAAATCAAGCCCCCAAGTTCAAAATAGGACCTTATTAGGGTTTTTGATTAAATGATGTATTGGAGGAATAAAATGAAAGGGGCACACTTTAATGAAAAGGGCCCAACTTTATGATATGGGAGATGATAAAATAGGACCTTAGACCTAATTAATTTAATTAATTAAGTGCTAAAGGGGAAATGCAATGCAAATGCAAAATGCGCCAAGGCGGGTGCTAAACTAGGTGTGAAATTGTACCACCCTAGCAAGTGCGTACAATTTACGACGCTACACTCTATAATCAAAATCAGCTCTAGGTTTGAACCTCTTAAGCTTGATTTCCTGCAATCCAGCCTCCATGGCCTTAGCCTTCACAGATGTGACAAGGGAGTATCGACCAATTTTCAATGGGTTTGTGCTAGAGATCTCCATTCCAACCTTGTGTCTAGCAGACTGAAAAGTATGAACAGCCATGATCTGTCTTCCCAACTCCATAAGAATTATCTTATCGGTTGGGTATCTTGGAAGCATGTATGGCTGACCATCATAGCATCCAATCCTCATATAGGTGAAGGTGGGAAATTGCAGGAACAAACACCCATACTCAGACACCTTGACCCATGCCTCATCTAATACTCTTTTGTTTCTGAGATCCACGTCAAACTGACACATGAAATATCCGAAGAATGCATCTTGGACTCTTCTGAAATGCAATCTGCTAGGTTTCAATGGCAACTGGTCATAATATTCCCAAACTGGTATAAGCGAGCGATCACCCTTAGTAGAAAGACCTGGAAAGTGTCTAAGTGACGTTGCTAAATATACCAAATAAGAATTGATGAAGAAGGTCATAGTGGTAGGAACTGCTGCAAATTGTTCGCACAAGGCATTGCTGATGATTTCACCCCATGAAATGTGATGCGACTGCCGTATGAACATAATGAATTGATACATCCATGGCTCAAAGACATTGGAGTGCTCAAGGCCCATCATCCTGCTGAGAAGAGTGATGGTGTCTCCTATCTCCCACTTGAAATCACAACGGTACAACTTTGCCCATCTTGAGAAGGAAGGACGTGGCTCTTGGATCCACCTATTGATGTGTCGCTTGCAATCTTTTTCCCTTTTCACATAATACTCTGCTGCACTTTCTTTGGTGATTTCCATATAAACAGGTGCAGGAGGTATTTTGAAGACCTTCTCGATTGTATCCGCATCAAGACGAATTATAGCTTCACCATCATCATTTTTAATGACTCTTGACTCTTTGCCAAAATGATGGGCGCATGCAAGAACGAACTCAGGTTCTAGGGCAGCCACTGGGAAGGAAGATGCATGATGGATATGGCTGTCCAATAGCCGCTGCAAGTTGTTATCCTGTGGATCTTCTACCCTGTTGATGAATTCTGCCATATCAACATGCCCTATTTCCGTGTCCCTGATGTGATCCAAAGGAGAAGAAACCTGGGAAGGTGCAACCTCATTCTGGTATTTGTCATATTTGTATTTCATTTTCTTTGGAGTTGGAGATGCCGGCAAATCTGACATTGATTGTGAACCTTGTTTGCTGTGATGAAGACTTAAAAGAGTTAAGGCAACATCATAGTCAGCTGCAAATATCATTCTTCCTTCTTCAAATGGGTAAAACTTTGATTTCTGAATTTCACAGTTTTGTGAGAGGAAGAAGGGAGATATGTAGAAATGGGAAAATCTTGACTTTGACCAATTTCGGATCTTGGGAGAATTTTCGCAAGTATACAAGTTGGAAAGGACATACATGCAATCGGGGTTTTAAAACCCGAATACAAGTACACTTGTAAATTCGAAAATGGAGAAATGGACGAAAAATGAGATTTTGACTTGCGGGAAATGATGGAAATGGGAAGTACGGATATGGGGAACATGAATGGATAGAAATGGGAATATCCAGGAAAGTCATTTTCATGAAAATGGGAAGAACTCTTCAACATGTAATCCAGTTTTTAAAACCTCAATTTGCAAGGGAGGGGTATTTCACACTTTTCAAGCTTGGAATTTTAACCAAAAATGATTAAATTCCTTAACCGTAGGGGAAGAACAAGAATTTCGAGCGAACTTGTAATCGAGATTAAAAATCCCGAATACAAGTTAGGAGGGAATTTTGGGAAGAACAATGCAATTCAACAATTGCATATTAAGGGGAAGATTTCTTTCACAAAAACCAATTTATAGGGGAAGAACATCACATGCCAAAAATGCAACTAATAACGAAAAATAAAGAAAACAAGAAAATAATAAAATGAAGGGAACAAAGGAAAGAGAACATACCTTTCTTAAAAATGCAAAATGCTTCTCCAATAATGCAAGAATTCTTGAAATGAAGAAGCAAAACCGGTGAAAAGGAGCAATCCGGAATGTCAAACCCTTATCACGTTTTTTGTAAAAATGCCCCAAACTGATAAATATAGCAGCAATCTCAAACTTGGAGGACCAAAATGCCAATGAGAGTGTGCATCCAAGTTTATTAGAGCAAAACGCCTAAGGTAGAAGAAGAAGCAATGATGCCAAATGTTTGAAAATGTTGCCAAAGGTTGAAAACGTTGCCAAAGGGAATCACGTGGCCACCATTATAAACTCCAACGGCATCATTAAATGGTGCGAAAATCCTCTCACCCTCCACGCCTAGGTAGAAAAAGGCAAAACGATTTAGGAGAGTGGATTAAAAACACCCAAAAAGTGGATTAGAAGAACCACGTTTTGCTGATTTGGCACCAAAAACCAGCAACAATAAATTCTAAATGGCGAAAAATGTGTTTGTGAAAGCATGAGAATAGGATAGAATCCTAAACGCCTTGCATCTCCAACAAATCTCCCCAAAAAATCGCTTTGACATCTTCAACAAATCCATTTTCCATGCAAATCAGGTTTTAGAAGACACATGACAAGTTCGAATTGCCCAAAATGAAGCAAATCGGGTTTTAGAGAGAAAATAACAAGTTTTATTTTCACTTTTTCCACTTACATGCCAAAATCGGGTTTTTTAAGACAAATGGTAAGTTTAAAAATTCACTTTTTCACTTACATGCCAAAATCGGGTTTTTTAAGACAAATGGCAAGTTTAAAAATTCACTTTTTCACTTACCAAGCCAAAATCGGGATTTTTTGGACAAATGACAAGTTTAAAAAAAATTGCCAAAAATGCACTTGCAAGGCAAAATCGGGTTTTTTGGAGCAAACTACAAGTTTAAAATACTTGTAAAAGAGAAATAAAATCCCTACAACAAGTTAGAAACACTTGCACATATGTAATGGGGATTTAAAATCCCTATTACATGTAAAAACCATTAAAGTAGGGGTTTTTTGACCAAACTGCCAGTTTACTTGCAGTTGAGCCAAAAAATCCCTATTTTAACTAAAAATGACCAAAAAACAATAAAAAGATAAAAACATCAAAGGGGAAACTTAAAATAAATTACAAGTGACATATTTAAAATAAAAGTGCACATGTAATTGGTCAAAAATTCCCCTATAAAGACCAAAACAATGAATATCATTAAAACTTGCAATTTGAAGAAAATTCTCCACCTGCAGTCTGGGTTTTAAAACCCGAAATTTAAGGAAAGGCATAGCAAACGAACCCATAAATTTTGCCTCGGGAAGCGTGCCATAGAGTAAAAATTTTCATTTTTTCATAAAAATTTCACCGTAGTGGTCCTTCATTTTTGGAAACAAAAATGAGGACAACAATATCAACATCATTGACATTTGATGATGCAGGTAGATTAGAAGAACCACAAGTAGTGTCTCTAGAAATTGCACTAAAAGAATACTCCCTATCTAGCTCCTCCGCAAATGTAGCATGTTGGGAATTGGAAACATCCAAGTCAATATGCTCTAGTTCTATACCCCAAATCTTTTTCTACCCTTGTAGTCGTTTTGTTTGTATGAAAGGAGGTGCAAGTTGGAATGCACGTAAACTAATTTATTTGTTTGGAATGAACATAAACTAATTCATTTGTCTGTCTTCATTGTAATCAATTGCTATTTACTAAATGGATGGAGTATGTTATTCAATTTCACATAGATGGAGATGAACCAGTATACTATTTAGGCGAAGTTAGAGAATTTAAGTTACAATAATAGAGTAAACAATCCTTGTCACTAATGCAAATCAAGATCTTGTATTAGTCATAGAAAATCCCATTCCAAAGCAACTATAGTGTAGTCACCTAAAGATAGCATTGATTACATCGAAGAGTGCACTTTACTTTATCAAATTTCATTATACTTTTAAATTAGGCCAAATATGAGGGAAGGCCTATGAACAATTGAGGCATAGGAATGCTACACTAAATGATCTAGTCAATATCCAGATATGCCACATGGAGACTCTAGTAGTGACCATCATTGTTCAAATTGCTACCTTCAAGTAGTCCACCTGGTCATGATTAAACTTTGGCACGTCCAATTCAATGATGAGAGGCATCCATTTTGATGCTTGGGAGAGATGTAGACAAAGTCATTACTGAGGCCCACCAATTGGATCGAGGCTTGATGGAACCCGCCACTACTCCATGGTTTTCTAAAGGCCAATTGAACACAAGGGAAGGGAGGAAAGATGGATTCTAGTTGGCAAAAACAATAATCAAGTTACTTTGCTTTCAATAATGAACTATGAATTCTAAATTATAAACAAAACTTCAAACTTGAAAATATTAAAAAATTAAAAAACTTACTAGGGATAAAAATTTGATTGATAGAGATTGCCAGTGTTAGTATGCTTGCCCATGCAAGTACCACCAACTATGAGCGTCCTTAAAATTGTCACGAAAAGCAAAAATACGTTGACCATTGAGGTGTACAAAATCAATAAAATCACTTATGATGGCATACTCCGAAACAAGATCAATGAAGAGTATACAAAACCCTATGTTGTATACTTTATTGACTTCAAAACCTTCATATAGTGAAATCCTCATCAGCTTGGCAAGGTCTTGACTCTACAATATTTGTGGACTCGATGAAAAGGAAAGATGTAGTAGGGTGGTCAATTTGTTCCATCTCTCAACAATAATTTTGTTCATATGTATGAAGTAAGTGTCTTCAAGATCTTCCTCTTTTTCATTTATGATGGTTTTCACTTCCTCAATCATTGAGTCAATGCCATCATGTATCTCTCCCAAACAAAGATTATCCATGTGAACATAACAGATTCTACTCAAAATGGGATCAGTAAAACTAAACAAATATTCCACATGATCCCACCAAGTGTCATTTCAAATCATTCACTTAATATTGGATGTCCCCTCTATGTTGGATTGACTCCATATGGACCAAAGTTTCCTGATGTTACAGCCAACATTTCTAAAATGGAAAAAAAAATTAAATTTTCCTAAATCTAATAAAATAAATTCATAGATTACATGTTTAGCTGAATTTGAAACCATTAAAACTAACATAACTGTGATTAACTACCATTTCAGCAGAAAGGAAAAAATAACTAACATCTTTCAATTTCATAACATAAAGTAGAGAGAGAGAGAGAGAGAGTGTAATGTCCCAACTTCGCAAATCTAAGAAAACACGTAAACAATGAATTTTAATGTTTGATTAATTCATCTAGGGTGTAATTTAGTCAAAATTTCATTTGAGTTCATTTGTTATCAATAAGTCAATTCCATATTTAATTCCTAGTGGGATAAAAAGGATAAGCTACCTTAGGATGCCCGTAGCGCTTATCAGGCCCAAGGGCGGAACACTCCCCCTTGGCCCTACTGTCAGAAGCCCTTTTGTCAACTGCAGTGGGTGGCCTACCTGGCAGAGGCCTAGTTCCTGCTATCCCTATTGCCTAATTCCTCATCTACCCCACTAGGTTTGGATATGCAATTGCTTTATTCATAATTTTGGTAGTAACGCATATCATACCTATTAGTCCTTAATTGCATAATGTTGTTTATTCCTTAATCAGGAGTTGTAGTTTATTAATCAATTTATTTATTAACTTATTTATTAACTTGTTTATTCATGAGAATTTATTCACACTTGCACAACCATATATATATATATATATATATATATATATATATATATATATATATATATATATATATATATATATATATATATATATATATATATATTAAAATTATGTAACTATAGTAACTCCTATTGTATTTTTTTTCCTCAATTTATATATAGTTGAAATCTGACTATATCTATATATGCAAATGCCTAATTTAATGTCCATATGTATTCATTCATTTATTTAGTATTTAATTGCCTATCTATTCTGCCTGAGTTTCCTTTATTTATTAACTTCTACTGCAAAATGAACATTTAACGGGTCATGGCTCTTACCTGGTTCTTTCGCTGTTATCCCGCGCTAAATCCTTGTCCGTCTCCTTCCCCCCTTCCTCCCTTTCGGCTCGCATCCTTATACCCACGGGGGGAGGCGTTTGGAGTGGATACCTCCACGGGACGTGTCTGCTGGTGGTGAGCGGTGGTGACGGCTCCCTCTTCCAGTCGCTACCCTCATGGACGCCCCTGTTAATCGATGCCGCTGTTTTCCATGCTGCGTCCCTTTCTTAACATAAGTTTTAATCACAACTTGTTAATATAATGATTTTTAGATTATGTGCGATAGTGTTAATATCGTATGGTGCTTTAGGAGGTTATTTTCATAACACTTTATAAAGTATTTCTTGGGCGATTTTAATATCGTAGTTTATGTTTTGTTTAATTATTATTATATGATGAATATAATGTTATATTAATATGATAATTTATTTTGTTTTGTATGATTGTTATATTATATTATGTGTTAATATTTTAGGATAAAGCTCATTTAATATTTAACATTATTTAATTAAAAATATGATCAATAGATATATTAAGAAATAAGGAGTCATTATTAATTAAGTTACAATAATATTGAAAAATGGAAATGTTTTATTACAAAAATGTGGGATCATGACAGTCCTCCCCACTCAAAATTGCTTGTCCTCAAGCAATCTGGGGTTAAGATGATTAATGGTCTCATCTCCCTCCCATGTGGCATCTTCCCTAGGAAGGTTCTTCCATTTGACTAAGTATTCTGTTATGGTTCTCCTTCTTAATTCTCTTTCTCGTTTATCAAGGATGAGCTCAGGTTCTAAAATCAACTTCCCTTCATTATCAATTGGGGGTAGCTCGGTACAAGGGGAAATGTGTAAACCCAAAACCTTTTTTAGTCGGGATACATGAAATACATTGTGTATTTTGCTGTGATCAGGTAGCTCCAATTCATAGGCCACTTCACCTATCCTTCTCAAAATTTTATAAGGACCATAGAATCGTGGTTTCAATTTCTCAGCTCCACTGATTTTAATGGATGACTGTTTATAAGGTTGGAGTCTCAAAAATACCAAGTCTCCTACTTCAAAAGATCTTTCAATCCTTTTTTTTGTCCACATAAAGTTTTTGTTGGTGCTGTGCTTGGTGAAGATTATCTCTAAGGGCATTCATGATATCTGTGTTCTGTTGGAGGAAATCTTTTGCACCTGGTACATGACTTTCTGATCGGATGAGATCCCCAAATGATGTTGCTTCATACCCATAGAGGGCTTTAAAGGGACTCATTCGAATTGACATATGATGGGTTGTGTTGTAACAATACTCTCCAAGATGCAGCCATTTTACCCAAGCATTCTGCTGACCTGAAACATAATTCCTTAGATAACCTTCTATCCATTTGTTTACGATTTCCGTTTGCCCATCGGTCTGTGGATGATAACTGGTGCTTGGTGTTAGCTCTGTCCCTGCTAGTTTGAATAGTTCTTGCCAAAATATGCTAAGAAATCGTCTATCTCTGTCACTTACAATATTCTTGGGTAAACCATGTAACTTAAAGATTTCCTTAAAGAAGATGTCGGCTACATGTGAGGCTCCGAAACTTTAAGGAATGGCCATAAAATGTGCATACTTCGTTAATCTGTCTACTACTACAAAAATGCAATCTTTATTCTGTACCTTTGGGAGTCCTGTTATGAAGTCCATTGATATACTCTCCCACTTCTGATTTGGGATGGGTAGTGGTTGGAGTAATCCTGAAGGAAAAGTGTGTTCTTCTTTATTTCTTTGACACACCATGCATTCTTGGGTGTACCTCAGTACATCTTCCTTCAGCCCCTTCCATGAAAATCTTTCTCTGATCTGTTTGTAGGTCTTATAATACCCTTGATGTCCTGCTAAAGGAAGGTCATGATAAGTCCTTATAATGTCTTCTTTCATATTTGACCCTGATGGAACATAGATTCTGTTTTTGTAGAGGATGAGGTCATCAATTACCTGGTAATTCTCATATGTTTCTTTCCCCTCTAGAATGCTGCTAGAGAATTTGTCTTTGGCATAATCGGTACTTAGAGCTGCCTTCCAATCTATAGATAGGACTGATAAAGACCCCAAGTAGGGTTTCCTTGAGAGGGCATCTGCCACAACATTATATTTCCCTTTCATATATTCTATGTCGAAATTATATGCCTGAAGTTTACTCACCCATTTCTGTTGTCTATCATTCAAATCTTTTTGATTGAGAAAGAACTTCAAGCTGTTATGATCAGTTTTAACTATAAACTTCCCACAGATCAGGTATTGTCTGAACTTCTCTAATGCATGCATAATAGCTAGCATTTCTTTATCATAAACTGAATAGGCTCTTTCTGTGTCTCGAAGTTTCCTGCTTTCAAAGGCTATGGGATGTTTCTTTTGCATTAAGACAGCTCCGATGCCTTCTCCTGAGGCATCACAATAAAGCTCAAAAGGTGCTGAAAAATCCGGAATTGCTAAGACGGGGCAAGAACTCATTAGTTCTTTAAGTTTTTCAAATGCGGATTGGGCTTCATCTGACCATAAGAATGCTCCTTTCTTAGTTAAATTTGTTAAGGGAGAAGTTAGCTTCGAAAATCCTTTAACAAATCTTCTATAGTAGCTGCATAAACCTAGGAAACCTCTGAGATGAGTGAGGGTTCGGGGTTTTGGCCAATTTTTGATGGCTTCAATTTTTTTTTCATCCACCTTAACTCCATGGGCACTGATCTTATGACCAAGATACAAAATTTCTTCCATCCCAAACTCACATTTTGACATTTTGGCAAAAAGAGAATGTTGTTCAAGTAGGCCCAATATTTCATCTATATGTCTTAAGTGTGCTTCCCAAGTTTTGCTGTAAATCAATATGTCATCAAAAAATACTAACAGGAACTTCCTTAACTGTCCCCTGAAGATGTGGTTCATGCATGACTGGAAGGTGGCAGGGGCATTTGTAAGGCCAAATGGAAGGACCAAAAACTCAAAGTGACCATAGTGGCATCGGAAAGCTGTTTTGGGAACATCTTCCTTCCTCAATCTTATCTGATGGTATCCCGATCTCAAATCTATTTTTGAAAAGTATACTGCTCCATGTAATTCATCTATAAGTTCGTCCACCCTAGGGATGGGGTATCGGTTTTTTATAGTCTTCTTATTGAGTGCTCTATAATCAATGCACATCCGCATGGTCCCATCCTTCTTTTTTACCAGTACAACGGAGGAGGCGAAAGGACTGGAGCTAGGTTGAATGTGCCCCATTTCTAGAAGCTCTTTGATAGCTTTCTCAATTTCTTCCTTATAGCCCCTTGGGTGGCGATAAGGGGTGGAGATCACTGGTTTGGCACCTTCTTCAAGTTCAATAGTGTGTTCAAACCCTCTCTTGGGTGGCAGTCCTTTTGGGATGTCTTCAAACACCCTTTTATGTTTTCTAATAATGGGTTTAATATCAACATGAATGGCTTCCCCTTGGTTTGAATTTTGGTCTAGTATCATGCATTGGGCAGCCCACTCCCCTTGACTACGTCTAAAAATCCTTTCCATTCTTTTGGAGGTTACCATTCTGGTTGTGCCATCATGCAACCCTTTGATTAACACTTCCTGTCCATTTTGAGTGAAACATAGTTCCAATTTGGGGTGATCGAGATAGAATCTTCCCAAGGAATGTATCCAAGGAATTCCTAGGATTACATCTGAATCCCCTAACTCGACCACATAGAAATCTTCTTTGGTAGGGTATTTCCCTAATGTTATGCTCAATTGAAGGATTTTTTGGTTACATGAGGAAGTGGATCCATCGGCAAGGGCTACTTGGAAACCCTTAAATTCTTGTGTTGTCAACTTCAATCTCTTAACTAAGCTTTTATCAATAAAGTTGTGGGTAGCCCCGCTATCCAGTAGTGCAATTACTCTTTGCCCTTTGATCGCACTTTTGATTCTAAAGGGATGGTGTTTTGAGGCTACGGAAATTGCTGCTAATGATACTTGCACCTCTTCGGTAATTTTTTCTCTTTTGCTTGGGGGTTCATTGAGTTCTTCTTCTTCATCACTAGATAAGGCTTCCAAGTTGTGGGCTTGGCTCTTCCTCCCACATATGTGACCCGGTTGCCACTTTTCTTTGCACTTAAAGCATAGATTTTTTTTCTTAAGCACATCTCTTTCATTACCCTCTTTGCAACTGTGACCATATTCCCATTTCTCATGGCAATGGTAACATACGTTCTTTCTCTTAAGCTCTTCCCTTTCTTTAAAGGTGTTTCCCTTCCTAGGCCATTCTTTAGTATGTGTATTTTTAGTGAATGTTTTGGAGGGTTTCTCCCAAGTTGAAGTGTCTTCTAGGCCCAAAGCTTTATCTATGGCATCGTCTAGGGTAGGGGGTTTTAATGCTCTCATCAATCCTTTAATGGAGTCTTTGAGTCCCTCCACAAAAAGATAGGTGAGCCTGTCTTCATCCACTCTTGAGACCCTTACAGAAATTTTTTGAAATTCAGTGATGTATTCTTCCACTGTTCCCCTTTGTCTTAAGAGAGTTAATTCTTTGAAATCTTTTTGTGGGTGTTTCCTCTCAAATCTCTTAATGAGTTTCTGAGTGAACTCGTCATATGTTGTTATACCGTCATGACCTTGTGTGAGGGTGCCATGATACCACCACTCATGGGCTAAACCTTCTAGGTGTAAAATGGCAAATTGGACTGCATCGTCTTCCGTCATGGGGCTGAGATTTAAATATGTATTTAGATTTTGTATCCATGCTTGAGCTGATATTTTTCCGGAGCCATCAAAGTTAGGTATTGATAGTTTATTCACTTTGTGTTTTAGATCCCTGCTAAATGGTTTTCTCCTAGGGGCCTCATTTTTCTTTGCTTCACAAAACTCCCTAAAAGATACAACCTCTCTTACTTCTGGTCCTAATCCAGCATAGGCTACGGCCATTTCTTCTGTGTTATTCAAGGAGGAGTTATTTGTTTCTTCTCTATTATTTCCCTCTCTAGGTAGGAAATTGGGTTTTTGTATCCTGGAGCTGGAAGATGTGTTATGAGTGTTTTCAGAATGATTAGAGTTTTCTTCTCTGCCATTGGGATGATTTCTAAGAGTGTTCATGGTGGTATTCATATCTTGTAAGGCTTGAAGCAAAGCCTGACTTGTTTTTTCATTTTGCTCTATTAGAGCTTGAGTTTTTCTATCATTATTTTCCATGAATGTTCTAAGTTCATTTTCCAATGGTTCACCCATGTGGTTACTACTTCCTCTGGTTCTCCTTTGATAAGTTTGCATTAACAACCCTTAACAGGATGGCAGAATCAGGCTCTGATACCAATTGTAATGTCCCAACTTCGCAAATCTAAGAAAACACGTAAACAATGAATTTTAATGTTTGATTAATTCATCTAGGGTGTAATTTAGTCAAAATTTCATTTGAGTTCATTTGTTATCAATAAGTCAATTCCATATTTAATTCCTAGTGGGATAAAAAGGATAAGCTACCTTAGGATGCCCGTAGCGCTTATCAGGCCCAAGGGCGGAACACTCCCCCTTGGCCCTACTATCAGAAGCCCTTTTGTCAACTGCAGTGGGTGGCCTACCTGGCAGAGGCCTAGTTCCTGCTATCCCTGTTGCCTAATTCCTCATCTACCCCACTAGGTTTGGATATGCAATTGCTTTATTCATAATTTTGGTAGTAACGCATATCATACCTAAAAGTCCTTAATTGCATAATGTTGTTTATTCCTTAATCAGGAGTTGTAGTTTATTAATCAATTTATTTATTAACTTATTTATTAACTTGTTTATTCATGAGAATTTATTCACACTTGCACAACCATATATATATATATATATATTAAAATTATGTAACTATAGTAACTCCTATTGTATTTTTTTTCCTCAATTTATATATAGTTGAAATCTGACTATATCTATATATGCAAATGCCTAATTTAATGTCCATATGTATTCATTCATTTATTTAGTATTTAATTGCCTATCTATTCTGCCTGAGTTTCCTTTATTTATTAACTTCTATTGCAAAATGAACATTTAACGGGTCATGGCTCTTACCTGGTTCTTTCGCTGTTATCCCGCGCTAAATCCTTGTCCGTCTCCTTCCCCCCTTCCTCCCTTTCGGCTCGCATCCTTATACCCGCGGGGGGAGGCGTTTGGAGTGGATACCTCCACGGGACGTGTCTGCTGGTGGTGAGCGGTGGTGACGGCTCCCTCTTCCAGTCGCTACCCTCGTGGACGCCCCTGTTAATCGATGCCGCTGTTTTCCATGCTGCGTCCCTTTCTTAACATAAGTTTTAATCACAACTTGTTAATATAATGATTTTTAGATTATGTGCGATAGTGTTAATATTGTATGGTGCTTTAGGAGGTTATTTTCATAACACTTTATAAAGTATTTCTTGGGCGATTTTAATATCGTAGTTTATGTTTTGTTTAATTATTATTATATGATGAATATAATGTTATATTAATATGATAATTTATTTTGTTTTGTATGATTGTTATATTATATTATGTGTTAATATTTTAGGATAAAGCTCATTTAATATTTAACATTATTTAATTAAAAATATGATCAATAGATATATTAAGAAATAAGGAGTCATTATTAATTAAGTTACAATAATATTGAAAAATGGAAATGTTTATTACAAAAATGTGGGATCATGACAGAGATAGAGAGTTTACTGAGTTTAATCTTTCCGAAGACAGAAGCTTTTCACATTACATAAGGGAGAGGGAGAGCATCATCAAGGGCTTTTCCGCCCAACCATGGACCTAAATCCCCCGTGCCGCTTCCTACTAGAAGGGCCCGACCCTTCACGATGGAAGCAAATCAAAGATAGAACAAATGCCAATGAGCCTCTTAGCTTGGTGTTTAGAATCTGCACTTACTAACTAGTCATACATTGTAGGTACCTCCTAACTTGTATGACACTCTGGCTAGCAGTACATCTGACTCTTATGAACTGGAAAACCCATGCAAACTATTGCGCCACCTTGGCCAAGGTTTCCATAATTAGCACAATGATTGTTGTCCATGTTCACCACCCTTACTTGGGTTACTTAGAAACAGTTGTGTAATTGCAACTAAATCAAGGGTCCAACTGACCTTCAAAAGACTTAAACCAAAAGGGTATTAATTAAGTCTGAATATGGAGAGACTATCCTATACTCCTTAAGCAAGGGTGTTGTCAATAACATGCTAGGTATGATTATCTATCAAATTATACAGCTACTCAAGGGTATTAAACACTGATCTAAGTTTGGCTTACTACCAAACGAAACAAAGGTACAAACCAGATTTGACCAAGTTTACAATTGGCTAGACCATATACATATTGACATTCAGAACAGCATAATCCAAGAACATGGACTGTCACAGTCCAAAATTATTCAAATGAAATTATGCAGCACAGCAAGTAGAAACGTATGCAAAATTTGAATTACTTAATAATAGATAGAACAATCGGGTTCTGTAATGTCCCCGTTCGTTAGGTATTAAAGAATGGGGACAATTAACTTCCAATAACCAATTGCAAGTGATTTCTTTCCTTAAAGTCTCAAACAAAATTTATATGATAATGATTAAAGTGAGAATAATTGCCTATGACTCCATTCCTTAGCTGATTGTTCTTTATATCATATTAATATCAATATCGTTGTTGCCATTGATTCAAAAAATTAGATATATGCAAGATGATTCTGATCCCTATATCTACATTTAGTGCAATGCAACAATGATAAGATTATCTATGATGTCACTTTGTGCAAGGATGATCTTCAACATGATTATCTTTCCAATCCCTTATAGCACAGCTGAGTTTCTATGTCCCCTTTTGATCCATCCTAGAATTTGCCACTAACACAGTTACTCCAATTGTTCTAGATATTTCTTACAACAAGTCTCAATCCATCAATGAGGATCTGATCGATTATCTCTACTGAATGACTGGCTGCTAAGTCTGCTAATGGACTGTTGATCGTTGTGTATTAACTTTTATCGCTGAGGGTGCCGTTCTAAATGATCCCTGATGATATGATGATCTAATTTGTATGGTTCCACTGAGCGTTCTAACAAGGATATAAATAAAAATGAGAAATCATCCCATGATCCCCCAATAGAGTGGGGAAAGATCTTGCTTATATATCTTCAAACTGAAAGGATCGCACCCTTTGGTAATGATGAGACAACTCCCTTCATTATCGCACTTCTTTAGAATGATTACAAACTACATTAATAACAAATGCTAACTATTGTATACCAATCACACCATTCCATTAGTATGCTAATCGCTTAGTCTTCTTACTAAATCGATTCCCTTGATTGATATTAGTAATGCGCCTTTTATCATATTATCATTGACATAGATTATCGATTCAGTATGATAATTTGATTGTTTATGGAGGGTATGCAGATCTCTATTAATCGATACCTTCAATAACTCCATCCGTTTATGGGATCAATACTTACCTTCGAACTTATCCTCTTTCTTTATATACCTGCCTCAGTGGATCGATTGATAATGTATTATTGGCTTCTTATTGTTGATGATAAAGATATGACCTCCGAACACGTTCTTTGTTATCTTTTGTTTAGTTGTAATGTTCTTAGAGTATGTATTCCTTGATTATGAGGATGAGGTATAGCTTTGTTGGTTGAAAATTTTGTACACCTGGAGAATTTGCAGAATTGTGGTTTCAACCACAGTGTGTGAGTATGATACTCTCCTAATTTAGGGAAGGATCCCCCTATCTACAAACTAAACTAACCTAATATGGATGGGACAGCAGTCTTTCTTCTTCTTTCAAGAAAAACTATACTCTTTTCTTTTCTCGTTTATGTTTTAGTTGGACTTGGCTGGTTTTGTTGGGCTTTTTTGTTGATTTATGCCCATGACCGTGTTGGTTTTTTGGCAGTTTGTCTTTTCTTGTTGCGTAATGCTTTTATCTCTTAAGGATATTTTGTAAAGGGTTTCGGGATCCCTTTAAAACCTGTTTTTCCTGTAATCAAAAACAAATACAGAAATGAGACTTTTTTGTAGGATTTCTGGAACATAAAGGGAAGCAAAGTTTCCATGAAGGCGCAAAGACCTCCGTCACTTCCTTGGGACGGGAAAACAAAATGAAAGCTCAGAGTCTTCAACTATCTATTCTTCTATCAACCTTTTTAGATGATTTTCTACTAACTAAGCACAATATGTAGCAGCTCAAAGTCTAACTACATGATGCACTTAACCTTACATGCACAAGTCTTAAAAATAGAAGCAGCACAAAGTCTACAAGCTATCTTCTCACTTTATCTTTCCACACTAGTTTCAGATATGATAAGCAGCTAAAAGTCTACAAGACCAAATCTGAAAACCAAACATATAATTCGAAATACAATTAGCAGCTCAAAGTCTACAAAATTGGATTTAAATCCCTCTTTCACAATAGAACAAAACTCACAATCAACTCCAGAAAATGTCGTCACATAACAACTTGAATTGGCACAAAGTCTCAACACAACTTGCCTCTTTTATTGAAAGCAATATAATTTACATCTAAGCTCAAAGTCTTAGATTTCACATACAAACTGGCAGAAGTTTGTTGTGTTGCCAAAAGATATTCATTACAATAGATCCCCTCAAGTATTTATAGGAGAGGAGCCTTGAGAAAAAGGTGGGAGGATCCTAACTAACTTAAGAAATTCTCTCAACCACCATGACTTATTCCAACTACAATCATAATTGAACTCAACTTGTAGTTGCTTTACATGTAATTACAAAAGTGCAAGTGATGAGTTAACTTGCAATTACAAAGTTATTTTTTTTACATGTAACTTGTCAAAACAAAATTACAAATGCATAATTAAAACTATTCGTGTCCAAAGACACGACTCTAACTGCTTCATCCTTTGTCTGTGATAATTTTCATGCTACTTCAGGATGCTAGAACTTGAAATATTCTGGATCAATGAAGACATCTTGATCCAGAACAAGAACTTGCATCCTTAATGATCTTTGTGTCCTTGGCCAATGAACTTCAACCTTATCTTCTTGCTTGGGGTAGTACTGGATTTCAGGAGGGAAAGGGTTGCCTTCCTCTTTTCATGTCATGACCATCTCTATCTTGAAAGCATTATATGCTTTCAACCATGAATTGTTGTTGTATCTCTTCTTTGTATCATCCTCCAATCTTGAAATCTTCTTGCAAAATAAGGCCCATGCCTTAATCCATTGATTTGGTAGATCGTGTGTGCAAACCGAACTAACAAGGGAAGGAATAAACTGATGCAAAAATGGGCTCACAAGTGAATTTCGGGTTTTGGAATCTGCATTACATGTGTGGGAAAAACAAGAGCATTAACTTACATGGAGAACAAACATGCAACTTCATATGTGTACTGGGTAACTACAAGTTTGCACTTGTATTTGGACCTTTAAAACTCATTTTTAAGTGTTTTTTGAGTGCATTTTAGACCAATTTCGGGTTTTGGATGAACGTTTTACAAGTGGGGAAGAACAAATGTGCAATCGGACTTTTAAAACCCGAATGCAAGTATACTTGTAAAAAGGAAAATGAAGTAGCGGGTGAAAAATGAGATTTGACATGTAGGAAATGGCAGGAATGGTATGTACGGATGATGGCAATGAATATGAGTGAAAATGAAAAGATTTTGGGAAGATCATCTTTATGAAAATGGGAAGAACTTTCAACTTGTAATCAAGTTTTAAAAACCCGATTTCGAAAGGATGAGCATTTTCCAACTTAGAAACTTGGAATTTCACCAAAAGATGGTTAAGATTTTCCAACCAAAGGGGAAGATCAACTATTTTCATCTCACTTGCAATCGGGTTTGTGAGAGCAAACTACAAGTTTAAAATACATGTAAAAGGGAAATAAACTCCCTTTACAAGTTTTAAACAACTCAACAAAAGACAAGCAAAGGGAAAATAAAATTCCTTTTACAAGTCACAAAAATAACTTAAAAATAAAACTTGTATTAGGGAAATAAAATCCCTATTACAACTTAAAGTGACTTTATAAAACTTGTAATGGAGGAGAAAAAACCCCTACCATAACTTAAAATCACTTAAGTGGAACTTTTTAAAAGAATTACAAGTTTTATTTAAACTTTATAATTTAAAGTTCACTTGTAAAATGTCCAAAAAGTTCCTACAATGACTAAAAAGCCAAAAAGCAACAAGGAGGAAATAAAAAATAAGTTACAAGTTCTATTTTTCATAAAGTGCACTTGTAATTAACTAAAAATTTCCCTACAAACACTAAAACAAAGGAAAACATAAAACTTGCAACTTAAGGAAAATTTCCCACCTTAGAGAGAAAAAACCCAAAATTGAAGGAAAAACATAGCAAACGAACTCAGATTGCGATGAAATTTAAAACGTGGTTCGAGTATGGACTGAGGATTAGTCCAGTCCAAAGATAAGGCGAAATTCAGCCTCGGGAAGAGTGCCATAGAGTAAAATTTTCATTTTTTGACAAAAATTTTATGTAATGCTCCATCATTTTTGAAAACAAAAATGAGGACAACAAGCTTATCAAATCACTTGATTTCTATTTCATACTTGATATTTTTAACTTTTATATGTAATTCTATCATGTCTGATCTTAAGAATATGGATGATGGAATAGTAATAGTTTCAATGGTTCCTTGATATCATGCTTGTTCTTTTAATAATAAGTTTAAATCTTTAATTAAAACTTATTCAATCATATATTGACTCTTATTAACCCTAGGTCTTGAATGGGGGCATGACAGGTTCTACAGCTCACCCTCATCTTAATCATTAAAAGGCAGAGTGAATCGACTAAATCATGGCTCGTTTGGAGCTGGCAGATTTACTTATCAATCATACTATCAATTAGTATGATTATTAAGCACTCTACGATTCAATCACTATGCAATGGCTCTCAAAACATAATGCAGATCATAAGTAACAAACTAATCAATTATTTCCTATTTATGCCTTATAATGCAAGCTACCATTTCAAATGATTCATTTGTTAAATGATAAAAAGAAAGCTTCAATTCAAAATCAGCTGAGGCAGAGTAACGTCTCCTTGCCTAAGAAATGGCAGAGAAGAGAATGATACGGGACTTCCTACGAGCTCAAGACAGTCGGCTCGATCCCACACAAACAACAAACTTTCAAAGCAAACTACGTCCACAGCAATAACACAGTGATTCGCCCCCAAAACCTTCGAAATTCTCAACAACCTCAATAAAGAGAGCTTACAAATTTTAGCAGAGCACAATAAACATATCACAAAAGAACAATGCAACAACAACCCCCAAATCATATTCGAATCCCAAATGAATAAACATAGAACTTGCTATTGATATGCTAGCTCGGTGAATGAGCATTGACTTCTTCAATCATAACATCCATCAGTTACAAGAAAGCTTTCAACACGCAAAAGGTGGCCACCACGACCAAGGTCGATGGTCTTAAAACATAGTGCAAGGCAATAATGCGATACTTCGCATGATACACACATCAACACCAAAAAAGATATATTCATATCCATACGTGTACGTTATCTACGTACGTGTGTCGGTATGAATATATATATCTAAATACATAAATCCATAAAATGCCTTCGAAGGCAACCAAAAATAACATAACTAATGGGGGTTTTGCATTTCCTTCCATACAATGCTTCAAAAGGTGTCATCTTTATGGCAGATTGATATGAATTGTTATAAGCAAATTCTACTAGAGGAAGGTACTCTTCCCATTTATATTGCTATTCCATGCAATACATCCTTAAGTGGTCTTCCAAAACTTGATTTACTCTCTCTATTTGACTGTTTGTTTCTGGATGATATGCTGAGTTGATATTTAGTTGTGTTCCCAATGCTGCAAACAACGTTTGCCAAAATCTAGACGTCATTTTAGCATCTTTGTCTGAGATAATTTTCTCAGGTACTCCATGTAGTCGAAAGATTTCTTGAATAAATTTTCAAGAAATAATATGTGCTCCATCAGTCAGATTCCCAAGTATGAAATGTGCTACTTTGGTAAGCTTGTCAACTACCACAAGAATCGCATTATGCCTGTTTCTAGTCATGGGTAAACCTTGCACGAAATCCATACTAATAATTTGCCACTTCCAATCTTGTATGGCATGGGGTTGCAGTAGTCATGTTGGATACTAATGTTCCATTTTTAATTTTGACACTCAAAGCAACCCGCTAAAAATCTTGTTGTGTCCTTCATTCCCTTCCAAAAATATAAGGGTTTAACATCTGCTAACATCTTTGTCATACTGGGATGTCCTGAGTATGGTGTTGTATGTACCTCCTTACATATCAGTTTCATTAATTCCAATAGGTCAGGTATGTACATCCTTCCTTGATACCTTAATAAGCCATCTAGTTCCATGCTATATCCTTCATATCGGGGGTCTTGGGAATCACTTCGTAAGGCCCCTCGTACTTGATTGTATAATTCATCACTTTCCAAGTTCTGCAGTACCTAAATTTTGAGATCCGTATTCACGGTTGCCATAGCTAACAAATGTCTCCAACGAATTAATGACAAATGCTTCTGACAACTTAATGCGTTAGCTACCCTATTTTCTTCCCTTTGATATAGCTAATTTCAAAGTCAGTCTGAGATTAACTCCACCTATCTTCTTTGTCGAGCGTTCAAGTTAGGTTGAGTATATATATACTTTAGACCCTGATGGTCAATCTGAAGTTTGAAGGGCTTTACCATAAGGTAATGTCACCACATTTGTAGAGCGCACACTATCGTTGCTAAGTCCAGATAGTGCGGTACAATCACTTGATCATTCTGCATGAGGACCCATCCTAACCCTCACTCGATGTGTCTATAATTACCACAAATTTGCCTTCAAGATCTAGTACCTTCAAAATAGGTGCAGTAGTCAGTTTCTCCTTATGATATTCAAACACCTTTTAACACTTTTTTGTCCATTTGAATCTCTTTCCCTTCCATTGGAGGAAGGTGATGAGATGAGATATTCTGGAAAAATACATCACAAACATCCTGTAATACCCCGCTAATCCCATGAAGCTCCTCACTTCTTGTACATTTTTAGGTACTGACCATTCCACGATAGCTTTTATCTTTGTTGGGTCCATAGCTATTCCTTCTACAAATATTATATGTCCTAAGTATTGTACCTCCTTTTAGAAGAAGGTGCAGTTAGATAACTTTCCATACAATTTATGCTCACATAGACGTTAAAGAACTATTCGCGAGTGTTGAAGGTGTTCCTCCTCAATCCTTTAGTAGATTAGAATATCATCTAGGAATACTAACACAAACTTGTCCAAACAATCTTTAAACACATTGTTCATTAAATTCATGAATACTACAAGAGCATTGGTGAGTTTGAAGGGTACTACTATGAATTCAAAGTGACCGTATCTTGTTCTTAATGTCGTCTTATAAATATCTTCCTCCTTCAAACACAACTGATGATAACCTGACCGTAAATCTATCTTGGAGAACACTGCGACACCTCTCATCTGATCAAACAAGTCATCTATTCTAGGTAGTAGGTACTTATTCCTAAAGGTAAGCTTATTGAGCATCTGATAATCTATGCATAGCCGCAGTGTCCCATCTTTCTTCTTAGCAAAAATCACAGGGGCTCCCCATGGTGATACACTTAGTCGAATTAATCCATTCTCAATGAGTTCTTGTAATTGTGCTTTTAACTCTGTTAGCTCCACTATCGTCTTCTGATAGAGAATTTTAGATACTAGTTCAACTCCTGGCACTAGTTCGATTGAGAAGTCAAACACTCTCTTGGGGGTAGTCTGGGCAACTCCTTAGGAAAAACATCCTAAAAATCCTGCAGGTAAGGATATTTTTTTGCAAAGGTCTCTTTTTTCTTGTCATCTTCTATTGTCCTTTTACCACTATAACTAGTTGTCTCATATTCCATATCATCTTGGTATATAGTCTTCCCATGCTCCTGAACTTCTTCCATCTTAACAACAAACATCCGACAACCTTTTCTTTTGCATCATTTCATTTGCATGGTGGATATTTTTCGTACTCTGATTTCGTGCTAGATTCCTTGGATGCATACCTGGTTTCCTATATCATCATTGCATTCTACCTTCTTGGTGAAATAGTCCACAACCGCCTTATGTTCTCTCAGCCAGTTCTTTCCTAATATTATGTCATAAGACCCTAAGGGAGCCACATAAAAGTTTAATTCAGTTACGAACTTTGGTAGCTCAACCCTAGCTTCGAACAGACATTGCTCTACCCAAGCTCTCATCTGGTTGGCATACTCTATAGTCCAGGTATTAGCCATGAAACTAGTTCTCTTTGGGAATCTACTAAGAAGTTTAAGTGAAATAAAATATTTTGTACCATCAGTATCTATCAACACTGTGATGGAGTTATCGTAGAGCTTACCTGACACTTAAACTGGTATAACTAGGTACTCCGCTTTCTTGTTATCTACCATTGTGTGGATCCTCTACTGAAATGTTGTATGTTGGAGCGACAATGGGTTTCGTTGCTATTGGCCACCTTGGCCATTCGTAGTGCACTGATTAGCATAGTGGTCTCCTCCACAAGTAAAGCACTCACCAAGGGGTCGTCGTTTTTCAAAACCCTTGTTGCTATAATCACCTTCATTCTAGTTGTTATTATTGAACCCTTTTCTAACCCTCTTATGATCAAGTTTGTTCCCTTTGAAACTCTTCTTAAAATGTGGAGTGGATTGATTCTAGTTGAACTTTTTATGGTTCTTATCACAAAAGGTATCATCCCTTTTCTCCTGCCTCACCGCCTTCTCATATGCCTCGCCCATGGTTCGGGGTGCAAGTACATCTATGCCTCCTATCCTGTGGTTGAGTCCCATGACGAACTTCCTGACTCGGTAATTATCCCCTTGATGTACAAGGGACATGTACTTGATCACCCTAGTAAAATTTTCCCAATATTCATTGACTAAAATTTCCCCTTGCTTGAGGTCTTGAAAATCTTGTAGATTTTGGTCATAGAGAATTTATGGAAGCCATCTTTGTCTAAAAACTCCCACAAACTATTCCCAAGAAATTTTTGTTATCTTAAGTCCCATCTCCACCTTCTTACTTTCTCACCAGGTGGCGGCCTCTCTTGAAAGTTGATAAGCACCCCAGGCCATTTGGAGTTGTCAAAGTAATTTTGAATTTCGAAATTTTTTCCGTCTCAGTAAGACAAGCCTTAGCGGCGTGCCTTGATGCAAATCCTTCAAACTTTGGGGGTTTGATCTTCTTCATGTCATTGGACAAATCAACTACTAACTGATACTTCTTGGTATTGAAATCTAAAGTCTCTGACTACTCTTCCTCATGTTGACGAGTTGTCCTAGATTGATCTTGTCTATTAGCATTAACCCTAGACTCAGTTTCGGATTCATCATCCTTATATTCTCGCTAACTCTTGAACTTCTATTGGAGGTCATCTAATCTAGAATGGGTTTTGTTCATGGCTTCCAAAAGTTGCCCCATCATGGCCATGTTAGTGTCTTTGAAATCTCCTCTATTGTTTCTAGAATGGTCCATTACCTAACTATTCTCCTGACTAAGAATTATGTTTTGCATATTAGATTCATTTTTGTTTTCCTTTAATCTAATCATAACAAGAGTGTATTTTAATATCAAATAGAATGCAATCCAAAAATTTAACTTTATTCCTCAATTCAAATGAATTACATTCATTAATTACAAAATTTCTTCGACTCTCATTCAGGAGTCGCTATCACTTCCTATGATAGGTTCTTCTTGATCACTATACTCAAAGAAAGGGACAAGTCTGTAGCCAAGGGTAGGTACTCAACATTTCACAGATTCAGTCTAGATTTCCTCTTTCTCATGGGTTTCTCTAACACGGGTTTAGTTTATATTCTGAATTTCTTCACAATGGCTACCTTGACTGTCGCCTTACTAGCGACTGTCCATTCTCGACTTTCTTTGCGAAGCCGCTTAAGTGCCTCAACCATGGTCTCCGTATCGAAGGGGGTAGAGCAACAAGTGTAGTCATGCTTTAACCAAATTTTCTAGAGATGGGTACACACAACATGTCAGGCTTTTTTTCGAGGTGTTCAACGGATCCACATCCTGTGAAACACAACGGCTAGGGTTCAATTTCTATCTAAGTTCAAGTGGAGAGCCCAAGGTTCAGTGTCGAACCTGGTAGCTCTGATACAATATGTAACAGCCAAAATTTCTAAAATTTAAAAAAAATAAAGTAATAAAATAAATTCATAGATTACATGTTTAGCTGAATTTGAAACTGTTAAAACTAACATAACTGTAATTAACTACCATTTCAGTAGAAAGGAAACAATAAAAAATATCTTTCAATTTCATAACATAAAGTAAAGAGAGAGAGAGAGAGAGTTTACAAAGTTTAATCTTTCCAAAGACGGAAGCTTTTCACATTACATAAGGGAGAGGGAGAGCATCATCGAGGGCTTTTCCGCCCAACCACAAACCTAAGTCCACCATGCTGCTTCCTACTAGAAGAGCCCGACCCTTCACGAGGGAAGCAGATAAAAGATAGAACAAATGCCAATGAGCCTCTGAGCCTGGTGTTTAGAATCTGCACTTACGAACCGATCATACACTATAGGTACCTGTTGTGCGAATCGCACACCCATCCCCGTCTTGGACAGGGACCCCCCAGTTTGTGCCTTTTTGTCCTGATCCTGAAATTTGGCTAAGTCTGGAATTCCTTGATCCTGAAATTTGGCTAACTCTGAAAACTGAGGAAACCTCCAAAAACTAGAATTTGCAATATAACTCTTGGAGGGCCGAAACCACTCTCAAACATCCTGAAAGTATATATGGAATATAACTTAAAGTATAAGAAAGGAGAAAGACATATGGAAATCTGGGCAAACTTGCCCAAGTGCCCAAGCTCGCACTTCTTGAGGAAACGTTTAAAATCGCCCAAAATGCCCAATTTCGGACCCTGGGGCCAAAATGTGAAAAAGTTCAAAAGTTGCGAAAATGCCCCAGAGGTCCGAAAATCACTTAAGTTGTCCAATTTTGGACCCTGGGCCAAAAAGTGAAAAAGTTGATAAAACTGGCAGGAGGTCCGAAAAAGTGAAATGTTGCAAACGTGCCTTCATGTCCGAATTTCACTTAAAGCACCAATTTCGGACCCTAGGGCCGAAATTCGAAGTTTCTTCTAAATTTCCAAACGCGTTTTTAGGTTCGAAAAGTGAAAACGCGATTTTGCGAAATATGTTACAAGGTCCGAAAACCACTTAAGCGCCCTCATTTTCGGACCCTCGGAGGTAAATAGAAAGTGCGTCGAGTTTAGGAAACACAAAAAAAAAAAAAAAAAAACGCATTTTAGATCCGAAATTTACCAAAAGCGCTTCAAGCCCCGAAAATCGTTTAAGTGTCCATTTTCGGACCATGGGGCGAAATCGAAAAAAAAGGTATAAAGGTGCGAAATCCTACAAAGCTCCTCCAGATCCGAAGTTTGCCTTGGACACCCATTTTCGGACCCCAGCCCCGAAATTTTAAAGCTCAGAAATTTGTAAAACGCCTTCAAACTCCAATTTTGTAAACATGTTTAGGTCCGAAGTTCACTTATTTTGCAAAAGGTGGTTTAGCTCCGAAAATGAGAGTTCACCAAAAACGTGAAGTCCCATTTTCGGACCCTAGGGGCGAAATGTTTGAAAATCGCGATTTGCGAAATATATGTAAGCTCCGAAATTTGCAAAAGGATGGCAAGGTCCGAAATTTGCCTTAAGTCCTCAGACTTCGGACCCATGAGCCAAAAGTGAAAGGTTTTGAAAATTCAAAAGTTCAAATGCTCCAATTTTGCAATAACGCCAAAGGGTCCGAAATTTTTTGCAAATTTCAAAAGGTGCCCTCCGTTCTCCGAAATTTACCAGAAAAGCATGAGAGTTAGAGTTTTAAAATTTGCAGAAGTTCTCCAAACCTCCAGAATCGCGCCATAAACCCATTTAAAACATCCAAGACTCCAAAGGTAAAATACGCAGAAATAAAAAACCAAGGATCAGATTTCACAATCGAAGAGAAAGAGAAGCATTTTCAAGATACATCCCGCAAAGAGCTTCTCAAGCCAGACGTCGTAACTAAATTTAATGTTTGTTAAAATTAAATTATTTAATTTTTTCAAATTAATTTAATGAAATGAAGTTGGTTGATCGCAAGACGTCATCGAAGAACCAGGAGAAAGACCTGAAAATGCAAATCAAAGAAGGATCGCAATTCAAGGCCAGGTGCTGAAGATTGGAAAAGAAAAGATGCAGGAGCGCAAGAGCAACCAAACATTGGGAACCGTGCCGCTGAACAAAGATGAAGTCCACCACCAGGACCACAAACCAAAGAACACTCTGAATGCTGCAAGTTTATGCATTCTCAGAAGGCACAGTTGGATTTAAATCCAAAAAATTCAGTCTTAAAGCTGAAACTACTTTATTGCAAACTGCCTATGGGTCCCGTGCAAGATATTTTTGTGGATAACTATTCCCAACCACCAAGAAGATTGGATAGACCTGAATTAAAGCCAAATAGTGGCAGGTAGTTGAGATAGTTGCTGGTTGGATAACTGAGAATTAATTAGGCATGGGTCAAGGCTGCCAGCTTCTGGAAGACAGATCAGGGCCCTTGGATGCAGTCCATCCTGGCCTCTGATTCAAAATTGTAATATCTATAAAAGGCAGAGGCCTTTCTTCTGTAAAGGGTTAGATTGTTAGAGATTGTTAGAGATTGAGAGATTGTTAGAAAAAGGGTTGGAAATTGCTAGATAGTTAGATTTTAGAGTTAGAATAGGTTAGATCTTAGCAGTAGCATAGAGATGCTACAGAAATTGTTGTAATAGGCAGATGAGATCAATATATAAACATTGATTTGGTGTTTATTGTCTTGTTTTCATCCTGTTTGCATGGTTTCCTTCAGCATTTTAGATAGATCTTTCTATTTTGGGTATGCAGGTATTTGATAGATTCGGGCTCATACCACTGAGGATATACTGATTGTGTATCCTTTTGTGTGGTTAACCTGAGCCTTCGATTGTGCTTAGTTCAATTGCAGGTGTCCGTCCGAGCTGCGCCAGAATTGGGTGCTTAGCCGTGCGTCTCCAATCTGAAAATCTTCCAAGTTCCTTTGAAGATTGCACCGTTCCTGCAAGGTTGTGAGCCATTCTGGCCAAGCAGGAATTGGTTATGTGGAATCCGTCTACCCGCATACCCGTGTTGTTAGTTTTAGATCTCCTAACCCTTTCCTTTTGCTCTTTATTACGTAATTCGAGAATCACAGCAGACTAGCTTGTTGCACATCGTAAGTCCCCTTGTGTTTCCAGCATAAACACATAAAGCCACTGAGAGATCCCGCAGTCAAGACCTGACAAAAGAAACCTTGAGGTAGTCTCCTTTGATCAAACTTAGGAAACAGCATTAGAGACTTCCTTATCTCAAGAGAGAGTAGGATAATCAGTCGGCTATTCTATTCTGCGTTGGCCGTATGGAGTTTGCAGCAATGCGATTTCAGACACGTCAACAGTACCTCCTAACTTGTATGACACTCTGGCTAGCAATTCATCTGACTCTTATGAACTGACGGACGCATCCAAACTGTTGTGCCACCTTGGCCAAGGTTTCCATAATTAGCACGATGAGTGTTGTCCATGTTCACCACCCTTGCCTAGCTTACTTAGAAACGGTTGCATACTTGCAACTAACTCAAGGGTCCAACTGGCCTTCAGAAGAATTAAACCAAAAGGGTATTGATTAACTCCAAATATGGAGAGACTATCCTATACTCTTTAAGGGAGGGTGTTGTCGATAACATGCTAGGTATGATTATCTATCAAATTATACAGCTGCTCAAGGGTATTAAATGCTGATCTAAGTTTGGCTTACTACCAAACCAAACAAAGGTAGAAAATAGATTTGACCAAGTTTACGGTTGGCTGGACCATATACATATTGACATTCAGAACAGCATAATCCAAGAATAGGAACTGTCACAGTCCAAAATTATTCAAATGAAATAATGCAACACAGTAAGTAGAAACATATGCAAAATTCAAATTACTTAATAATAGATAGAACAATCGGGTTCTACAGTTCACCCTCAGCTTAATCATCAAAAGACAGACTAAATCATGGCTCGTTTGGAGCTGGCAGATTTATTTATCAATTAGTATGATCGTTAAGCACTTTGCGATTCAATCACTATGCAGTGGCTCTCAAAACATAATGCAAATCAGAAGTAACAAACTAATCAATTCTTTCCTATTTAGGCCTTATCATGCAAGCTACCATTTCAAATGATTCATTCATTAAATGATGAAAAGAAAGCTTCAGTTCAAAATTAACAGAGGCAGAGTAACGTCTCCTTGCCTGAGAAATGACAAAGAGGAGAATGCTACGAGACTTCCTACGAGCTCAAGACAATCAGCTCGATCCCACACAAACAGAAAACTTTCCAAGCAAACTATGTCCACAGCAACAACACAGTGATCCGCTCCCAAAACCTTTGAAATTCCCAACAGCCTCGATATAGAGAGCTTACAAATTTTAGCAGAGCACAATAACCATATCACAAAAGAACAATGTGACAACAACCCCCAAATCATATTCGAATGCCAAATAAATAAACATAGAACTTGTTATTGATGGGCTAGCTCGATGAGCGAGCATCGACTTCTTCAATCATAATGTCCATCAATTACAAGAAAGCTTTTGCCATACAAAAGGTGGCCACCATGACCAAGGTCAGTGGTCTTAAAACATAGTGTAAGGCAATAGTGCGATACTAAGCATGATACACACATCATACGTGTGTGTATATATATATCAAGAGGATAAACTCAGACTAAGGGTATCCGGCAACCTGATGGTACAAGGGTGACAAACAGACTCAAGGTCAACATCAATAGGCAATATAGACCTTACTCTACCAAGGTCGAGGTGCTCAGAATGTACGTCCGATTAACCGGACCCAAGTCTCATTGGCAATGCTCATTTCTAATATTTACAACCCTCTCCTTGATGATACTCTCCCTCCCTCCTGAGGCTAGTGTGCATCCTGTATCCACTTAGTTGCATGAAAGGAAATCAATTAGTCAGATCTTAACCAATAATAACTTTTAAAGATGAAATATCAATTATCAAAATTAATTCTTCAATCAATTCCTACTCATTAAGAGTTTTCATCCATATGAGAAAATAAATTTATTAAACCTTGATTATTGTGATGTCCCCATCCTAGTCAGGGACAGTGGTTTGAGGAGTTAACCTATTTTTAGACCCTTGTAGGCTAACAGGGTATGGATAAGGGGGGTCAGTGATGCAGTATCTTGAGGAGTGGTCTATCGATTTGTTCTAGTTTAGTGTTCAGTTCAGTTCTGGTCTTCGTTTCATCAATTTCTGACATTATATGAGGATTTCCTGTTTTTTAGGGAAAAACTGCTAAAAATAGACATGGTCCTATTTTCATTGGCATGGCGAACTGTGGCCCCAGTTTCTGAGTAATAATGAGGGAGATATGAATTTTTAAGTGATTCCCACAAGCAATTAATGTTTTAATGAAATATTAAAATAAAACCACAAAGTGCATCACTTAAATTTATTTAAGTGAATTTAATATCTCCTAAGTTGGGCGTTGCTTTTAGGGTTAAGTTGGGAACCCTAAAAGCAAGTTATGATTTTTAAAAACCTAATTGCCAAAAATCGTACTTTTTGGGTATTTAGGCAGCCAAGAGGAAATTGAACCTCATTCATTGATATTGAGCATTTGACATTTCTTCTAAGCACTTGGCTATGGCGGCTAGGGTTTGAACCTGTTTTAGAGAGCATGCATTCTTCAGAATTCAGTAGCTTTGAGATTGTGAAAGATCAATCGAATTGTTGCAGCTTGGTTGGTTTCATTCAGAAGTCATATTGAATTAAATTGGGGCAGATTTGGCTTCTTACAAGGCAGATTTGTTGTAGGTTTCCTATTTACTGTTTTGTTGTTAATTTTTTTGTGGTTTGGAAGCTTCTTTTCCCAAACACACGGCTTGCTCATTTATTGGCGCCATCTTCCACTGTTTGGGTGTCTTAGTATTAAATAAGAGCAGATCTGAATTGTTTCAAAATAAAAACAGAACTTTGTAAGTTGCTGATTGAATTCTTTTAATTCAATAAATTGGCTAAGGACCTACGGGTATGCTTCTAAATTATCCAGTTTATTGTTTCAGTTGATTAATTTCATGTATTATTTCAATATGTGTTGCAAATTAAAGAAACCCCCTTCTACAACTTCTGTCTATTTCTGAAAGACCATCTTAATAATTAAAATTACAAAGAAAATCTACAAATTGCAGCAGGTTGAAGAGTTGAACCAGCAATGGTTCATCACAATTATCCAATCATAATAACATAATAAGCATAATTCCAAAGTCAGGAAAGAGGGATGTAACACCTAAAGACAATGTTACGAATTGCCTCCTAAACCATAACAAGTCCTTTCAAGATGACTATGTTGGAGGTGAAATGGGTCTCAACAACCTATTCAAAAATTAAAAAATTAAAAACACTAAAGGCAAAGAAGAAAACATACTTAAATTTAAAAATTAAATTAGTAAAGTGAAGCATAAAATTTTACATCGTTTCACTTAGCAGCTCCATTTTTCGTGAATGTTTTTAATATACCCTATGACATGTGATGGTTGGTAATGAACATTAGATATCTTCAGCCACAACATACACCTATTTGATCCAATATTTTTTGGTGCCAATCTTTGTAGCATAAGGTTTAGGGAGTGAACATCACAGGGTGTCCAAAAGATGTGAATAACATGCTTCAACCAGCAAAACAAACTCTCTACAATGTTCTGCAGTTCATTATGACTTGAAAATTTTACAACGCCACACTTCCTCAATGGCTACTATGAGGATATGTGCAATAAACTGGGCATCTTTCACCTTCCCCTAACAATCCATAACTTTGGAAAACATTACCCATTAGGGGCATTGGAATTACATTGATCAAGGGGCAATTTTTGCCATCCTTCTATCTATTGAAAACAATGGACACCTCTATCTCGATTCTCAACCTATGAATTGTTAATGGGCTTCAATAAATCTTCTACATGTTTCACCTCCTTTTCCAGTAAGATACTATGCACCTTCTAATTGTTAACTTTAGTGATCAGAATTAAGTAAACTCAGAAATTAAATGAAAAACATACACACACAGCACAAGAGACACCAAAATACCCTAGGAAAACCTCCCTCTTGGAGGAAAAACCCAGCATCAAGGATCCAAATCAAATCTTTAATTCATTAGCAAATTACAAGTATAGTTCAGATCAGATTACTTATCTGATTCAAACATCCAGTTAGTGCAGAACTTTGTCCAATTCAAATCATAAAAGTGCAGACTTATTGCTGATTGATCTTGTAGAGATTTGGCGCTACAATGAAGGAGAGTTCACTGCTCTAATTCGTCCAGCAACACAACTTGCACAAAGATGACCAAGTTCGGATCTGATTGGAGTTCACTCAGGTAGACTCATTTGTCCAGCCACAAAATCAGATAAGAATGACAAATTCGCTAGAAGAAGATTGCTGAATGGCAAAGCAAATATTCGCTGAAGATGAATTCGCTTGATGATTGTGTATGATGCCTAGGATGAATCTTGTTTATATACAAGATTCATCCTCATAATTTGCTCAAGTCAGATAATACATATTCAAATTATATTTTATAATCTGCCTTTAGCGCCCAATTTGGGGCCTCTATTAATAAGCATGTTTCATGTGCTTTAGTATGATTACAAGTTATGTTATTTTTCAATTTGGGCCCAGCCCAATAATTACAAGTAATTTGCTCATGATTACAATATGTGTTTATATTTTAATTGCCACATATAATCCGATTCTAGCTATCGAATTCCAACACTCCCTCTTAGCTAGGGAGGATTATAGCAAGACACATTAACACATCATGGATCTTTTTCATTACATCCATCTTGCATTGCCTGCAGAGGATGGATCCACCTTGCATTGCCCGCGAAGGGTGGAGGTGGTCTTTCACCTCAACCTTCTCCCTGAGAAGGATCCAATGTCACCTTGCATTGCCCGCAGAGGGTGACTCCACCTTGCATTTCCCGCAGAGGGTGGAAGATGCAACTTAGTGCATCACTGGGACTGAGACTCCCTTTCAGCCAAAGTTGTGTTCTCAACAACTCCAAGTCTCTCTTTGAAGTATTCAAACTTCACACGAGCTAGAGGCTTGGTGAGAACATCTGCACTCTGCTCATCAGTGCTGACATATTTCAGCTGAATGGAACCTCTCTGTACCATATCACAAATATAGTGATAATGAGTTTCCACATGTTTTGACCTGTCATGAAACACGGGATTAGCAGACATCTTAATACAACTCTGATTGTCACAATGAATGACGATGGATTCCCAAAGTTGTCTGAACAACCCGGCAAGAAGCTTGTGAAGCCACACTGCTTCTCTTGACACCACACTTGACGCAATGTACTCAGCTTCTGCAATACTTAATGCAACTAAGGACTGTTTCCTGCTGGCCCAGGAGATAACAGCGAATTCCAGACTGAAACAAATTCCTGAAGTGCTCTTCCTATCGGTTACACTTCTTGCCCAATCAGAATCAGAGTAGCCTTCCAAGGTGATGATAGTGTTGATTGGATACTTCAAGCCGTAGCCAACTGTGTCTCGCAAATATCTCAAAATATGCTTGGCTGCAACAAGATGAACATGCTTCGGTTTGTTCATGAACTGGCTGAGGGCACTCCCTGCATAACAAATATCCGGTCTAGTGTTAACTAGATACATTAAGCATCCAATCAGCTGTCTGTACTCCGATGGATCTGCAAAATCAGAGTTAGCTGCAGATAAACTTAATTTCTTCAAATTAGTTTCCATAGGAGTAGACATAGGTTTGCAGTCCATCATTCCAAACCTTTTCAATATATCAATAGTATATTTTCCTTGACTAAGGATGATTTCATTAGATCTTTGCCATACTTCTAAACCTAGAAAGTAATGCATTAGGCCTAGATCCTTCATTTCAAATTCTGTAGCTAATTCTTTCTTACATCTAATGATGAGACTATCTTCACCGGTTAGAAATAAGTCATCCACATACAAAACTAGAATTAGCATTTTACCATCAAATAATTTAAAGTAAAGATTAGAATCAACATCATCCTTACAAAATCCTAGACTAACCAAATACTTATCAATTCTTTCATACCAAGCTCGATGAGCCTACTTGAGGCTGTAAAGAGCTTTCTTCAATCTGCATACATGAGATTCTCTATTATGAATCTCATATCCTTCTGGTTGCTCAATATAGACTTCTTCCTCAATGACACCATTAAGGAAAACAGTCTTTACATCCATTTGATGTAACTTCCAACCCTTAGCTGCAGCAATAGCTATAATAGTTCTAATAGAAGTATATCTAGCAATTTGTGTCTTCCTTTTGAGAGAAACCACGAGCTACAAATCTAGCTTTATATTTCTCAATACTTCCATCAGCAGTATGTTTAAATTTAAACAACCATTTAGAGGATACAATAGACTTACCTTTAGATCTAGGCACAATATCCCAGACATCATTCTTGATGATGGATTGATATTCTTCGTCCATGGCCAAATTCCACGCTTGCTGGTCATGGCTTCTTCTACATTTGATGGTTCGGTCTCAATAATGTTGCACATCATTTCAACATAGTTGGAGAGCTTCTGAGGTCTCTTACTTTCTCTGAATGTTCCTTGGGGAGTAGCAAACTTTTTGGCTTCTTGGATGGTGTTCCTAACCCAAAGTGGTCTCTTCTTACTAACTGCAATGTCTCTGGGTCCATCAGTTGGATCTAGAGGCTCAGAAGGATCACAAGGCTCAATATATTCAGAGGGCTCAATAGACTCCCTCTGAATCTCAGGGTTAGTATCAACACCCATATCTTGATTTCCATTAAGTTCTTTATCATCGTCAACCAAGGAACCTTTAGATTTCTTAAGGGCAATATTTTCTTCAAAAGTTACATCTCTACTTACCTCAATGTACCTTTGTCTTGGGATGTAGACTCGGAATGCTTTGGAGGATTCATTGTATCCAACAAGGATGCCCTTCTTCCCAGATGGCTCTAGCTTAGTTCTCTTCTCCTTTGGTATATGAACATAGACAGGGCTTCTGAAGATCCTTAGGAGGTTGATATCAGGTTTGTCTCCAGTGAAGGCTTCTTCAGGAGTCATGTTCTTCAACACACGATGAGGGCATCTATTCTGAATATATGCTACAGTCTTAGATGCCTCGGCCCATAAGAAGGTTTGTAGATCCTGATCATGAATCATTGCTTTAGCTGCTTCAACAATGGATCTATTCTTTCTTTCAGCCACCCCATTTTGTTGAGGATTGTAGGGGACACAGAACTCCCTCTTAATTCCTGTCTCTACACAAAAGTCATGAAAGCTACTTGAGGTGTATTCACCTCCATTATCAGATCTTAACACTTCAATTCTTTTTCCAAATAGATTTTCAACTAAAGCCTTAAATCCTTTGAACCTACTTAATACTTCATCAGATTCTTTAGTTTTCAAAAAGTAAATCCAAGTCTTTCTAGAGAAATCATCTATGAATATAACATAGTATAGGCATCCACTAGGTGTAGCAACAGACATAGGTCCACATAAATCAAAATGAACAAGTGCTAATTTTCTTTAGCTCTATTTTCACTTTTATAAAATGGACTTTTAGTGTTCTTACCTAAAGCACATCCTTTGCAAGTATCATCATGAAATTGACTAAGTTTAGGCATACCTTTGACCATCTTCTCAAGTGAGGGAAGTGCTTGGAATTGTAAATGACCAAGCCTCCTATGCCATAGTTCGCTGATCTCAGGAGCCTCATGAATGAGAGCTTGAACAGGTTTAGCTGAAATTTTGTATAAGCTATCATATCTATTACCAATGACACAAGCAGATTTAAAACTAGATTTATTAGGCCATGCAAGTACTCTACCCTCAAAAAATGCTACTTGATAACCCTTATCTTCTAGTGCAGAAATGGAGATAAGATTCCTTTTAATTCTAGGCACAAATAGAATATCACTGAGATGTAGAGAGATACCAGAATCTAAGTTTTAAGGAAGTAGTACTGAAACCCCTTACCGAATATCGAGCATCATCACCAATTACCACATGAAGATTGGATCCTTTCTCTATCAAGTCTGAAAGATGCTCTCGGTAGCCTGTGATGTGTCTAGATGTGCCGCTGTCGATCAGCCATGTGTTGTAGTCAGTCGGCACATTCCTTGACAAGGCAAAGATGAAGAGGAAGTCTTCATTGTTCTTCTGTTTTGCAACTTCATTGAGATTCGCTTCTCCTTGCTGAGTTGATTTTGACATTCCTTCGCATAGTGACCAAATTTGTCACATCTGAAGCAGCAAATGCGTGAGAGATCTCTTGGCTTCTTCCTTGAATCATGACTTGCAGAAGGTCTGAAATCTCTATTCCTCTTGAAGTTGCCCTTCTTCCAATTTCCACCTTTCTTCTTGACTCATTGAGTTGCAAACATGTGATGATCTCCTCCATGAGAGCTCCTAATTGCTCCCTTAGCAACCAGTCGAGATTCTTCTTGGATGCAATCTCCCCTCAATCTTTCAAACTTGGGAAGCTCAATCCTCGCACTGATTCCTTGAATGAATGGTTCCCAAGTTGGAGGAAGACCATTGAGGGCTGTCAAAATAAGATCGTTGTCTTCAACTTCCTTCCCAATTGCTGAAAGTTGATCCTTAAGATCAATCATCCTCATTAAGTAGGAGGTGATAGATTCCCCTTTCTCCAATCGGATGTGAGTGAGTTGATTCCTCAAGGCAAGAATGCGGCTAGTGTTGTTGACTTCATACATCTTCTCCAATGTGTTGA
This sequence comes from Cryptomeria japonica, assembly GCF_030272615.1. Lineage (NCBI taxonomy): Eukaryota > Viridiplantae > Streptophyta > Pinopsida > Cupressales > Cupressaceae > Cryptomeria > Cryptomeria japonica. The sequence continues at coordinate 240,103,125 of NC_081412.1, read as the reverse complement.
ACATCTCTCTAGCGGACTTCATCTTGGAGATAGATGACACAATATGATCTTTGACGGAATCAATGATCAACCTTCGAGCCTGAAAGTCCTTCTTGAGCCATTCTTCTTTTTCCTTTTCATTGGTAGGTTCTTTAGCATCCTTGCTGACATACTCAGCAAGATCATTTAATGCCATCATCATACGAACCTTCCAAGATGTGTAATTCGCAGAACCTTCCAACCTGTCTTCAGCCCTAAGAGAAGAAGCCATGTAGTCTAAACTTTGAACAGTGGGTTAGACTGAAAGATAATAAAAGATTGACAAATCTGATCACAACTATTTACGAACCAAGCTCGGATATCATCTTTGTTAGGATTCCCAAAGATACTGAGAGGGGGGGATGAATCAGTATCTTGTCGGTTAATGGATTTTCTTAGCTTATTAAATGAAAAGCATTCCAAAACTGTGTACCGGTAAACCAAAATTAATGCAGTAAATAACAACAACAACCACAACATGAAAGACACACCATAACACAATATTTTTAACGAGGAAACCCGGTGTGGGAAAAACCTCGGTGGGATTTGTGACCCACAATATTCGCTAACTGGCCAATAAGAGAATATTACTGTTACAATAGGGGCTTGCACATGCAGGAAGGCCAACTGCCTAAAGCTCACTGCTTAAATACAAAAAGAGAAGTCTCACTGACTTACAAAAATGGATTATAAAATTCCAATGTCATGTACTGCTACAAAAGGGCATCTGCTATGCCAGATCCAGTACCGGTTTAAGCTCTGCAACTTCCAAAACCTTATTCCAAACTCTGCCTTAGTATTCGCACATATTATCCATCATATATCCTATATCCAAATGTTCTCTAAGATCTCATACTTATATATGAGCCTTATTACAATATGCCTTGTAGGCTTTCAAAAAGATATTACAATTAATTACAAAATACAATAAATAAAATCCTGTCGGCCAAGATGCCGGTAATCAATCTTTGCCACTGCCGGTGTCTATGCCTGTGCCGGTGTCTGCCAGTGCCATAGGATTGTAAGGTTGCCATCAATGACAATACCTTCAATCACCTACAATTTCTCATTGGAGTGTGCATTTGCCAACAATCTTAACTTTAGTGATCAGAATTATGTAAACTCAGAAACTCAGAAATTAAAAGAAAAGCATACACACACAGCACAAGAGACACCAAAATACCCTAGGAAAACCTCCCTCTTGGAGGAAAAACCCAGCATCAAGGATCCAGATCAAATCTTTAATTCATGAGCAAATTACAAGTATAGTTCAGATCAGATTACTTATCTGATTCAAACATCCAGTTAGTGCAGAACTTTGTCCAATTCAAATCATAGAAGTGCAGACTTATTGCTGATTGATCTTGTAGAGATTTGGCGCTACAATGAAAGAGAGTTCGCTGCTCTAATTCGTCCAGCAACACAACTCGCACAAAGATGACCAAGTTCGGATCTGACTGGAGTTCGCTCAGGTAGACTGATTTGTCCAGCCACAAAATCAGATAAGAATGACAAATTCGCTAGAAGAAGATTGCTGAATGGCAGAGCAAATATTCGCTGAAGATGAATCCGCTTGATGATTGTGTATGATGCCTAGGATGAATCTTGTTTATATACAAGATTCATCCTCATAATTTGCTCAAGTCAGCTAATACATATTCAAATTATATTTTATAATCTGCCTTTAGCGTCCAATTTGGGGCCTCTATTAATAAGCATGTTTCATCTGCTTTAGTATGATTACAAGTTATGTTATTTTTCAATTTGGGCCCAGCCCAAAACATTACAAGTAATTTGCTCATGATTACAATATGTGTTTATATTTTAATTGCCACATATAATCCAATTCTAGCTATCGAATTCCAACACTAATAACTTGAGCCCTTGTACCTTGTTGTAGCCTCATTAATTTTTCTACCATTTCTTTCCAATATGGTGAGTATGGTGAGCATCTAACATTGTAAGATAATAATAATCTATTTGCATTGATGCACATAGCAATGTGTTGATCAACAATCTCTCAAGACGCAGTTTGAAGTCCCATTTCCAATGGTCCCTTTGGTCTCTTATGTGTAAGGGGTTGTTCTTGAGGAGTGGCCAAAAACAAGTGGCTCTCTACCATAACTTCAAGATTAGATGAAGAGGAGGTTTCATTACTTAATAAGATTTCTTTGCCAAAGGATGATTCGATCTATGACCTATTACTTCATATACTTGCTCTTGTTCTTCTCTAATATATTCTATCACTTGAGCCTATGGCACAAGTACACCATTCTTTCTGAGGCAAGCTTGGATACCCATTCCAAGGATGGCACATTAATGGGCTTTCACATAACAATATAAGCTTGTATATTCAACACCACACCCACTGCGAAAAACGCATCCCCCACCACTTTGAACCTATTGTATCATTTCAACGTACTTCCAATTTGTGTTTTTTACATATTTGACTTGGATTTATTTAGTTTCTAGAAAATTCATCTCAAGTTCACCGGGTTTAGCTGGGAAAAAACCATGTAGAAAAAAATGTGCCCTAACAAAACCTCCACCCAGATTGACTTGGAATCCAAACTGGGTTTGAAACAAACCCAAATCTAGGACGTAAAAGGCACGAACTAGCAACATAGGTTATTATTTAAGTCAATTACCGGTAGAGTTTTTATTTCCATGTTTATGTCACCTATTGGCCAGCAATGGCTAACTCCTTGGCGTTGACTCACCCAAGATTCAAATCCAATTGAATGAGAAGGTAGCAGATATAGATTCATTGGTTGAACAACAACGTGCCATGTGGAGAGAGAAGGGCTGACTGCTAAAATATAATGTTTGATGGTCGAAATTGAACACTTCCCAAAATATTTTTTGTTTCCACAAGGGGTGTTGTGAAAGACGGTGAAAGTGGAAAGGGTAAAAATGATTCATCATTCATGACTCTGGTCCAGTGGTCTCTTCACAAAAAAGTTAATTGTTGAAGATATGAGCTGAAATATCATCAACCGCTCTAAGCACATAACATAAGATGATCTAGTTAAAAACCTTGCTGAAAAGAAGCTTCAATAACATCAAATTATAAGCGTGTCACCAAGGACTGCTGTTTTGTCTTTGGATGTGGATTTACATTTACAAGTAAAATGATATTTTATAGAAAAAGTCTCTATATTTAATACCTCAATTCATGTCACCTTGGATCAATGGGCATATTCCAATGTTACAGATTAAACTATATTAAAGTAATAACTGCAGCCAAGTAGATTAAATTAAGCTTTCTAAAGTACCTTAGGTGACACTTACAAAGAGGAATAAAATCTCCCATACTCAGTCGCCTTTGAAGCTCAACAGGAAGACTTTAACAGCATACTAGGAAAAAGAAAAGGATTAAATCCTTATCATGGGTTACTTTTCTCCAGAACTTGCTCATGAGGTCAAAATCCAAGGGAGGAAAATTCAAAAAATGTATGTGGTAAACTGAAAGAAACCTACTTTACGTCTTTTTACACAGGCCTCATACTCCGGATCGGTGCTTAGCTTGACCATAAGAATTGTCTGTGAAGCTTAACAGGAAGACTTTAACAAGCGTAGTAGGAAAAAGAAAAGGACTAAAAACTTACCATGAGGCACTTATCTCCAGAAGTTTCTCGCGAGGTCAACATCAAGGGTAGAGAATTATAAGGTAAATGGAAAGAAATCTCCTTTGTGCTTTTTGACAAAGGCCTCAAACCTAAAATTCGTGCATGGCTTGACCACGCGAATTGCCTGAGAAGTTCTACAGGAATACTTTAACAGCATAAAAGAAAAAAGAACGCAATTAAAACCTAATGATGGGATACGTTTCTGCAGAGCTTGGCTATGAGATCGAATTCAAGGGACGAAACTCAAACAATTTAATGTCGTAAACAGAAAAAATCCTCCTTGTCGCTTCCACATCGGGCCTCTTACCCCAAATCGGCACCTGACTTGACTCTGAGCTCAAAAAAAAATTAAGCAACGCTATGCTATTAATTATGCCGGCAGAAAAGTAAGACTAACATTGTGAAGACCGGGCAATCAAGGGTAGATTCTTTGCCAAACAGGAGTAACTTCAGCAGACAGAGGCTACTAAAATTTATCAGATTGCGCTCTGACAAGTTGGCTACATGTGTACGCTAATTATTAAGTTATTATAAACAAGACGGCATTCACAGTCCATAAGAATTCAGTCTGAAGCTTCTGTAAAAGACTGTTTCATACTTCATAATCTACATATCAGTGTTTCCTCATCCTGATCATGGATCACTATATGTAATTTTAACTAACATAAACATTTTTTCTTTCCCATAAGCATTACACTCTGTCAAGATACAGTAAATGAAAGACTTATTACAAGGGTGACAAAAATATCATTTTGAAATAAGATGATTTTGTTACCGGTGGGGGAAACGCAGGCGAAAGGCACAGAAATCCCTCGGCAACCCTTAATGGGATACACAAATAATTCCTTCACTTTGGCAGCATCTTGCTCGGCTACTCCTCTGCCAAATAAAGAGCCGAGCAGCGCCGTAGCTTTCTCCATTCTACTACAAACTCTACTCTTGTTGTGTTCAAGTGTCCAAGAATGGCTGGAAGGAGGAGCGACACTTGAAATTTTATCTGCGAGTTTCTCGGCAAGTGACGTTGATAGCTATAGTTTTGTTTCGACTAAGGTTGAATTTCATCTCTTTCGTCCTCCATTTGTATAATTGTGTTGATCTTTGTTAATCCAAACACAGAAAGTTGATCAACGCTAATCAAACCCCACTCTTGGCTTTGAAATTTAAAACATGTCTTATTTATGTTTCATGGTTCCGTTTTCAGTTGGTAATCTCATGTTTAGGAAATTAGAATGATTCTCATCCATTCATCTTTAAAGTCTGTAACAACATGAGGTAAACGTGCATAACCTACCTTTTCAAATTTTCATTTTATTTGTAAAAAAAATTTATTAACTTACTATTTAATTTATTTTATTTCATACAAGAAAATTATTTTAAGTGTTATTGAATTGTTTATTAAGTTTCGTTTTATTAAAAAAAAGTTAATTTTAATTTTAAATTTATTGTGTAATTATTTGTTTTAACTTTTAATGATCTAGATTGATCATCTTTGTAGCCTTCTAATTATTCTAAATTAAATTAGAAGAGTGAATATGTCCCTCAAACTAATCTATACTATGTTCTATTTCTCTAATTTAAATTTCAAATTTCTTGTGCTTAGGATTGATCTTTCTAAAATTTGATTATTTCTTGTTGGCTTGCATGTCAAAACACCTCTAAATCAACATTTAGGATCTTATATCTAAGCATAGTCTTAGTACTCATCTAAAAGCTATATAGAAAGGAGTCATCGCCAAATATAATCCACACTCTTACGTTAACATTACATCATCACAATGACGTCATAAACACCTGCATTTTGTATTTGGCATGTATATAATCATTGTACACCAAAAAGGAGTTTGACATATTAACAAGGAAGTTATAGACCTTCCCTTTAAACATAACAAAGCCCCAAGGTGTTCTCTAGCACAGGCATAATCAAAGGCAAACAAGTAGCAAAGGATATATTAGTGTGACAAGGACTAAATGATGGGCATAGCCTTATTCTACAGCAGCAATACAAGGCTATTTTAGTAGATAAGAAGTGTGGTTCCAATTACAAAATTTTAATTTCAGTCATTGAAAACAACATACATCAAAACATTCATCATTGACTAAAAAAAATTAACATGGAATTAAGCCCTTTTTATATCTCGCAATTCTCATAAATGCATTTATCAAACTCAAATTTCAATTAATTTAGCTATTATTGTACTCAAATGAATTTATCAATTAGATTATCCCCTAAATGAATCATGCAATGTGATTTATTTCCCTACATTTTGGTGAACCATGACTTTATAGACATACTTAGTGCTTTGTCCTAAATGCTTACATTCTTCCATTTTGTATTTTTTAAATCTATTTTTTTCATTATTTGTGCATAATCCATCATGATAGCCTTGCTCCAAACTCATAACACTCTTATGATGATACATTTAATGATATATTGGGAAATGGTTGGATGTCTATGATCTTATTCACTTTTATGTCTCCCCCTAAAAGGTTTAAGATCCTTATCATCCATATATAATATATAAAACCTTGACTTTGATTTGGTTGATGATGTCTAGCTCTACACAAACTCTTAAGGGGTTCATCTCACTTGGATGTATATGATGTTATTTCAATGTTTATTTCATTTCAAATTTACATGTTTCACAGTGTGTATGCTAGTTAATGCTTGTTTTATTTTGTATTATTGTTTAGAAGATAAATTATATGCGATGCTTCAAATATAGATGGCCTACAATGTGTTTGTCTCATGATTTACATATCTTTCCATCTAGCAACCATTCCTTATAACTTATAATGGATACTATTATAATTGATAGATCACCTCTAGATATCCTTTTGCAATATTCTACCATTTCTCCTTCTTTTCATTATATATTTAAGAATGAATTCCAATATAATTGCATAGATAATAAATGTATTTGTCTTTCCCCTCACATTATGTTGTTTATGTTTAACGATGATGACACTTCTCATGTAATTCATGATAACCCCATGTTATTGGTGCTTTAATATATCATTCTAGATCAATCCATATTGATCCTAATACTCAATACTTAGCTTAGATAATATATTAAGAATCAATTGTAAATCCTCCTTAACAATATTGCAATATTTTTAGTTCTATTTTTAATTGTTTGATCTTGGATATGTAGTCTTAGATGTGGTTACAACCTTTTGGATCAAGACTCATCAAATCATTATCGATCTAATATCTCCTAATCTTATCAATTTTATCACATAATTTTTTTAAAGTATCCCGGGCCTCCTTAGGTGCTTTGCATGATTCAATATGAAATTGTAAATTTAAAGATACTAATGAATAAATGTATCCAAGTGTTTTCTTGTGATTGATCTCGCATCTCGTCTTTTCTTTAGGATAAATAGGTTAAGAAATGTTTTCTTTTAGATAGCAAAGATAACCCTTTCCAATGTGATAATTCCATATTGTATTTTTTCATGAAGCATAATTATATGGAGTTAGGAGTTCAATTTGATATTTTCCCATTACATGAGCACAACAAGGAAAAGAAAGTAATTGACTACCATAGATTAGCCCCCCTCCCCAAATTACTCAATCAAGAATCTCCCCAGCAATAATTTATGATCTAGAATTTTATGTTCAATGTGATTATAAGTGCCAATTGTCAAAAAATTGTGAAGTGGACTTGATCTTAGTGGATACAAAATTCAAACTCAAACCATAATTTTTATGTACAATGAGACAATATGATCATACCACTATAAAGCACAAGAAAAAACATGCACTTTAAAAAAATGTTACTATAAGAGCAAGAAGGAGCCTCGAAAGTTCTCAAACTAAAAATGGTTCATAAACACTTCTAAGAATTTGTTATTTTTGAAAAAATCAAGCACCGATATTAAAAATTGATTGTACTATTATGAAGAGCATGAAATTCTACCCTAAATCAAAAAAAATTGCTCAAAAAAATGGAAGGTCAAATAACTAAGTTATGAGCGTTCAAAGTTGGAATATAAATTCAAAAATTGCACCAGTGAGGGGTTGGCCAAATTGGGGGTTTACTTGCTAACATCAACGACCTCTAGCTAATAGAATATTCTTCTTTGTTAATGACATATTCCCTTGATAGAATATTCAATAGAGTATTCTCTAAGGTGCTAAAATATTGACATACCACAAAATACTTTAGGCGTGATAGAATCTTGGTAGATGCTGCAAAATATTCTTGGTGGAATCTTGGTGCCAAAATCTTATAGGAATATGATGCATAGTTTACTACCATGTTGGTAGGATTGTAGTGGTCATGTTGGGCCTACAAAGAGGTTCTATTTGGCATGCTCTTGGGTCCATGTATGTTGTGTGAGTAATTGCCTATGCAAGTTTGTGTAGGCAATGTATTTGTAAATTTATTATTATTTTTTTAATTTTTTAAAATAGGATTAAATAAAATTGTACCAGACCTATGCAAACTAGTACAATCATGACACCAACTAAATCTTTCCAAGATTTTACAAAATATTCCCTATGATTTGTACAACTAAGGAGAGAGAAAAATTCTAATGGTTTTAAGCAAAAGTGTTTGATTTTGACAAATTGATAGTCAATCTAATAGTACTTAGGCTTTTTAGATGCAATGGAAGGGTCTCTTTTGGCCCAAAATGGTCCAAAATCATAGCTACCTTCTAGATCTAGCAACCACCTTACAAATTTGAACCCTCATAGGTATAGCATCACACATCTGATTTGGAAAAAATAAAAGGAAAATTTTGACTTTCTTGGACATCCTGAACTCAACAATGAGCACAAATTTACACCAATGAGCACCAAAATGAACCTTTAATAAAATACCACAAAGAGGAACCCCCAAACCTAGAATTTCTATCAATGTTTTATTCTCTAGATAATCACTTAATGCAAGAGAGCATACTCAATTTTTCAGGATCCACTAAGAATTGCAACCTAGATCTCTCAATTAAAACCAACAAGAAACAATCCCACAAGCTTTTGATACCATATAAAAGTTGTTATAGAATGCTTTATGTCATACAAAATTTGGTTGAATATTGTATCCACCCAAGATATAGGAACTTCTATGAAAGAAAAAGAGAGATCAAAGATGAGAGAATAATTATATTATATCAATGGTTGCAAATGATATATTACATAAAATTGAGATTACTATGAGATTATGCTTGAAGCAACCACAATCAAAGAGACCATAAGATAGCACAATGACAAGAGAGATAAAACATGACAAGAATAAATTTTATTCCTATCAAGATGTAAAACAGATCAACCGGATCATCAGAATCATTACATACAATGTAGATGTGCCTACTTATAAAGGCAAGTCTAAGAGACAAGAGAACACACAGTGATGACATGTGGCTCAATGAGATGTAAGGGTAGGTAGGGGTAGGTAGGAGAAATAGTAAAATATTCCGCATGAGGTGGAATACCCACCAAAGGTGGAATTATCACTCCACAATAAGTGGCTATGATATAGTAATAACAAGATCACACCATAAAAAGTAGAAATTCTCCTACATACACACTCCCGATGTAGCACATCTCCCTAGGTGTTTCATATGAAAACTACAATGTTATGCATGTACCTAAGTAAACTTAAGTAAAGTCTAATTATATCCAAGATGAATAAATAATTACACCAACAGCCCCCCTTAAGTGCAACGTAGGGGAATGCACTTAAGTCTACAATGCAACTAAGCAATGCAAGATGGGTCCCGGCTACAAGGCCATGTTAGGTACCCATGTACAAATGCAAATGTAATGCAATGCAATATCTCATAAAGCAAGGAAAGAGAGAAAAACCCAATGGGAAAAAACCCTCCCCAAAAAGAGAGATGAAAACATACAAGAGAACTCTCATAGAAGTACATGAAGGACCAAACCCCATGTGAGGAAAAATCCCCCCCCCCCTTATGAGAGAAGAAGAGAATCTAGGTAGCCCCCCCTCAATGTAGAATATGCACCAATGGTAGAAGCTCAAAGATGAATGAAGAAACTGCTCCACGAATGGCAAACAATGTTCCTCCCCTTAGGAAGGAACAAAACCAATGGTGTATGCATGAAGTCTCCCCAATCATGAAGGGAAGATGTAGGAAAAAAGCTCATGATGTAGGAAGTCTCTAAAAATTGATCAAGTGTCCCCATGTCGATGCTAAAAGATACCCCCTCCAAAGGTGGTGAACTGCTCCACGTTGTTGAAAAAGGTACTCCAAGATCTAGTGGAGAAGAATGTGGAACAAGTCCCAAAGAATCACATGTCTCCTCTAAGGATAAAGAGACCTCCTCCAACTATTGTGCATAAGAATCCACGATCATGTCAACCTCGAAAGAATGATCATGTAGAGAATGAACAAGACGGTCAGAGTGTGCCCTCGCAATAATCTTCATCAAAGAGAAGATGAATATCATCAATGATGTCTCCCAAATTTGTAGTGTAGGACTCCACAAACAAACCTGCAATGTCTGTCAAGTAGTCATCCCAATGAACTGAAGTTGGAAGACAAGATATATCTTGTTCACACTGAATCACAAGAAGGCAAAACTGTCGCACTATCCGCATTATCAGGTGCAATAGGTGATGTGATATCAATAGGAGGAGATGAAATGCAAGGCTCAAGAACGGGGTCACATGTGAGAATCCCCAAGTTCAAGTTGAGAATCCCCAAGTTCAAGTACCCAAAGTTATCCTCAAAATCTAAATCATCACAAGAAGTGTGATCATCATATATAGAATCATCATGTGAAGAATCATACTCATCACTAGGAACAAAATCTGAAAAGGAGTATAACCAAGATGCATGATCCACCACCCCAGTCACAATGATAGCTCTAGTCTCCAAGTTTCTAATGAAAACCGACTCAGGTGTGAACTCTACAATTTTCTTTGTTGCCCCATGTGTGATTTGATAGATGGAAAGAAGATTGTTTGTCAAATGGGGTACACACAACACATCATTGAAGGAGTTATCCCCAATGGCAATAGATCCTTTCCCAATCACATCCATGTATGTATGATTTCCCATCAAAATTTGTGGCATGGTGCAAGGCTCAAATGTAGAAAACATAGACTGTGAAGATGTCATATGATGAGAAACCCTTGAATCTAGAAGCCATCTCCATGAATCATGACTTGTAGAAGCACAAAGAGCTTTTCCTTTTCTTGTCCCAAAAGAGCGCGTCTTCCCACTTGTAGAGGTCATGAATGCTTGCCTTTTCCCTTTTGATTGTGAGGAAGTAGAAGGTGATGAATCCTCCTTTTTGTAGGCATTAGGCAAATCAATGTTGTGCTTTTTAAGGATATGTATGAGCTCATCAATCTTCTTAGAATGGCAATGATGCTCCTCATGACCAACCTTTTTACAATAGGCACAAGTAGGTCTCTCCTTCTTTGGTGAATTATCCTTCTTGGAAGAGGATGAGTCCCCTTGTTGTGGAGAAGGTGGTGCTTTGTCCTTAGGCTTTGGTTTGCCTTTCTCCTTGTTTGAGTTGTCCTTTCCTTGATTTCCTTTGTTCCCTCAGTTTGCCACTAATGCTTGAGACTTAGAAGCCTTAAGAATGCCCATGCTTATCAACTTAGTTTGTTCCATCATCAATATTTCAGTGAAAGCATCAAATGTAGGTATTGTGTAGCTTGAACTCATTGTCATCCTATGGGTTTGGAAACAAGAAACAAATGCTGCATATTCTTGTGGCAGCTTGCCCATCAAATTGAAGATCAATTGAGTATCCTTCTTATCAATGCCACAATCCTTGAGTTGTGCCCTCAACTCTTTTGCCTTAGTGACATAATCTTGTATAGTATCAAAGTTCTTGGGATCTAATTTGGTAAGATCACTATCAATTTGATATCCCCTAATCTCATCAACTTGACCATACAAGTCTTGAAACTTTTGCCAAGCATCCTTAATTAAGGTATATTTTTCAATATGAAAGATGAGATTCTTAAGGTACCAATTGCCATGATGTTCTTAGTGATCCAATCCAAGTGACCATTGGGATCAGCCTTAGGATCAATAGGAGCAATAATAGTTATATCAATGTAATGAGTTAGTCCTTTTTCCATAAGTTTACTCCATGCGTCAATTTTCCAAGTAGCATAATTATGAGGAGTTAAGAGAGGAAACTTAGAAGAACCCATAGCAGCAAAAGGAAATAAAATAAGAGAACAAGAGCACAAGAGACGCCCCCCAAAATTCACTCAATCGAAGTACCCCCCCCCAAAAAAAATGATCATTTTGGCACTTTATATGTAGTGCGTGTACAATAGGCCACTTGCAAACAAAGACAAAGTGGACTTCTGATTTTATTTCACAACTACCCCAATAGGCTTAGAACTACAATGCAAAAGACCAACAAGATAGATCTATGCAATACAAGTGCCAAATTGGCCAAAAAAGACCATATCTTGAAAGTACAATTTCCACTCAAAATCACTACAAAATGATAGCATATTGTGAGAGTAGACAAAAAAAATATGCACTTTCAAAAAAAATGACACTTGAAAAGGAGTTCGTATGAGCCCAAATGGAGTCCCGGGAGTTGCAGAAACATGGATTGGACATGTATAGTCACCAGAAACTGAATTTTCTAAAAAATATGTTCACCCAAATTAGAAAATAACACCACCACGTGAAAGTACATGAAAATTTATCCCATTTCAAAAAAAAATTCACCCAAAAGGGAGCAAAAATGAGCAAGATATGGCCTTTTGAAGTTGAACTACAAAATCAAAAAGCTCAATGAGAGGGGCCTGCTAAATTTCTTTTAAAATTGAAATTTGATGGTCATCTTCCCTTAAAAGAAAAATTCACACCCTCTTGCACATGATGTTCGTAGAGTATAGACTTGACACGTGTCGTGCTATAATAGGTTTCGTACTTTACATTCCGTACAAAATGTTGATGTGGGCAGATATGTGGCAATGTACAGTCGCTTACGTGTCTCTATCATGGCATAAAATACTGTTGACTATGTATGCTGAGTGGCTAGGTGACTAGGCTCCATGTGTCTTATGACAAGTTGTTGCATGGTGACCTGCTTGGCACCTTGGCTATTGGGGGAGCTGGAGAAGCCGACAGAGGCCAGTGGGAGGAAATTCCAACAGAAGTTGCTTCTGTGAAGAACAAAACATTGGTGGGAGGATTCGGTCAGCGGTGGTGTGCTTGGGTCATGAGCAAGAAGCTGCAGGGAGCACGATTGTCAGGAGATACAAGGAACCAGCGAGTCTACGGTGACCAGAAGACAAACGTTAGAGGAACTCGGGGGGTCATCAGGATGCAGTCGGCGACAATTAGCGTCGAGCCGACAATAAACAATGAAACAATACACGGTCGAAGGTTGAGGAACTCGGCGAGGAGGAGTGGTCAGAGGTTGTCATGAAGTAGTGGCGGAGGTCGGCATAGGAAAGCACATAACCGGTGGCCAACACGGGAAAGCACGAGGCCCGATGGGGATGGCGGTACAGTCCTGAAACAGGCAGGATCGATATGGGGGGTGGGGTCAACGTACCCCCCCATAATTTATATATATTTTTTGATTTTTTGATTTAACAAATTTTACAATGATAATAAAAAAAATTGCGAAAATAATAATAATTCAAAAATACATATTTTTCGCAAAAAATAGAATTTTTTTTTTAAATCCGTACCATACCGCCCTAATTGGGCAAAAAATTTCTCCAAGCTCTGAAATTGACTTTCACCCAATATAGACAAATTTATAGTCAAAATTCATGGAAACAGTCACCCAAACTCAATGGTGAGGTCGGATCTGGTCTAGGATGCCTCCAAAAGATACTGCTCCTCAGATCTGCCTCTTGACCTCCTTTAAAATCTCTTCTAGGCTATACAAAGGCACTCCAACCACTCTAATACCATGTGAGATTATGCTTGAAGTAACCAAGATCAAAGAGACCATAAGATAGCACAATGACAAGAGAGATAAAATATGACAAGAATAAACTATATTCCTATCAAGATGCAAAAGAGATCAACTGGATCATCAGAATCATTACATATAATGTATATGAGCCTGCTTATAAAGGCAAGGCTAAGAGACAAGAGAACACACAATGATGACACATGGCTCAATGAGATGTAAGGGTAGGTAGGGGTAGGTAGGAGAAATAGTAAAATATTCCACATGAGGTGGATCACCCACCGAAGGTGGAATTATCACTCCACAATAAGTGGATATGATATAGTAATAACAAGATCACACCATAAAAGGTGGAAATTCTCCTACATACACACTCCCAATGTAGCACATCTCCCTAGGTGTCTCATATGCAAACTACAATGTTATGCATGTACCTAAGTAGACTTAAGTAAAGTGTAATTATATCCAAGATGAATAAATAATTATACCAATAATTACAAAGGGAATCTCTTGGTTATATAAGCCAAGATGAGACATAAGATTGGATAATATTATGGCATGTTCCTTAATATTATGACTTGAGACATGAAGTGGTAACTATCATATGTGCACCTTAAGAAAATTATGTAACAAGTCTGAATAGAACCCAGGTGATGAACTAGCTAGGTAAAACACTTGTTTCACACCAACACATGGATAATACAAACCCATCTTTCATGGTGTATATTAACACAAGTGGTCATGAATATTTTTTTCATGTCCTATTTTTCTTTCCTTTGTTTCTATTTTCCTTGGCACTTCTTGTAGAAGTTGATGATCAACCATATGAACCGAGATTCATCTGCAAGCAAAACACCTATCACACAAAAGAGATCAAACAAAGATTGTATGCTATATGACAACTAGAGAATTCTATATTATTGCACAAAATAATATTGGAGATACAATTACAATGAATGAATGAATCCTTATAAAGGATGAATGAAACCTTATGTGAAAACCCTAATGCTAAAATTAGGATAATTAAAGTAATGTAAAGTAGGAGCTAAATTAAGCTTAACTACATGTAGAACTAATTCTATAAAAGAAAACTCTAGATCATAAAAAGAATCCAAGTTTAGCTTAAGTGAAAAAGTAATAAATAATTAGATAATTGTCCTAATTACTCCCACACCCCCTCCCCTTAAGATTAACTTAGGGATAAGCTAAAGAGTTAATGATGAGTGCAAAATTCATGCATAAATGAGTCTTAGTGACTAAGGCTTGATCAGGTACTCACGTACAAACCGATGCAAAGCAATGCAACTCACACCAATGAGGTCTCTCTAAACAAAGAAAAAGAGAAAAAACACAGGAGAAAATACCCCTCTCCAAAATCTAGAGATGCAATGAAAATGGTACTACATGTGACTAAGTTGAAAGACTCCAAGTGACCCCCCAAGTACATAATCAATCATAGAAGTATAATCAATATCCCCCCATAAAAGAGAAAAGAAGAGACAATGCATCTCCCCTATAATGAAGAATCTCCAATGCTAAAGATGAAGGCTCAAGGATGAATGTTGATGGAGATCCAAGAGCAACAAACCAAGTTCCTCCCCTTACGAAGAAACAAATCAAGTGGAAGAGGCTGAAACAACTCCACATGAAAGGAGATGGAAGGAATAGTCTCAAAATATGTGTCATGGAAGACTACTCAGTTGTCCAGCTATTTGAATTATGATGTGCCATATCAACTCAAGCAAATCCAAACTATTGTGAAGATACCGATTGAACAATCACTGAAGGCACTAAAGATGGGATGACAAGAATGCTCAAATTGCCATCAAGGAGGAATGGAATATCCTCAATCATGTCCCTAATTTCTAGAGTGTGTGATGTATTAAACATTCCTACAATATTTGACAAGTACTCATCCCACTTTGTTAAAACTGGAAGGGAACAAACAACCTCCTGAATTGAACTGATCTCTGAAGAAGAAGAATAAGGTGGATGAGGATCAAAACAAGTCTTAGGAATCACTGTGGATGACTGAAGCACACATAGGTTCAAGCTTGACCAAAACTCTCCTCAGATTTTTGATCCATTCTCAATCCATGAGAGGTAGGACCAGTCAATGGAACTACATGCTTAATGGAAGCAAAATGAGAGAACTGATACAACCATGATGGATGATCAACCCTAAACTACAACAATCTATCTACTATATAGATCTTTGATGAGCACTAAATGAAGGATGAATGCAAATATTACTTGTCCAATTGTGAGTAATCCGATAGATGGAAAGAAGATTTGAAGATAATGCATGGACACAAAGAACATTATTGAACGTGTCACCATCAACTTCAATAGAACCACTTCCATTAACACTCATGTAAGTATTATTACCCATCAAAATATGTGGAAAAGGATGATGTGACTATGGTATGAATCTATACGCTATAAAAATTTGTATAGTTGTACAAAAATATGTGCCAACACAAAAAAAAATCCTCATAATCAACTTTGCCCAATTTTGACGATTTGGCAGGTGATTTTAGGGTTCTCAAGCACTCCTTTCCATTTGATGCAACATTCTATCCAAAGCAGGGAATAACAACTCCAATGCACACCACCATTAGCCTCCAAGAACAATCACAAACCTACAAGGATTCAAATCGTGAACAGTGTATCAACACACTTGCAACTTAACCATTGCATTGCGGGATCAACCCATTGTCCCCCTCATGATTAATATTATATTATTTTATATAGCTTAGTTTTCCTTATGTTTACACCTTGTGCTTACCCTTTCTTCTTTATCTATAATTATTATATTTTTGCACCCCTTACTTTGGCTTTTTTAGTATCCCTTGTTTGTTATGTTTCATTTTTCACGTTTTCACCCTTCTTGATAGGATCTTTGTCATCTTCACTTATTTCATGTTGTTGGCAATATGAAGGAATTGATTATGTGTTGCATTGATGTTTTGTCATTGATGTCAACACTAGTTGTTATGGTTGGCTACCGGTAGATAGGTTTTGGTTACCGATAGAAGAACTTGTGTTACCAGTAAGGGTTTAAGGTTTTACTGGCAGAGCTTTTATTGAGAATCTTTGACAGGATGCATAAGTGGTGTTGGTGCGGCTTCTAGATGGAATTCAAGATTTAGAAGGTGATCCTTGATCGTGCCTCGACTGATTGGAGACATCGCTTTGGTGTGGTGGACCCAGATTAAGACTGGTGCCTTTCTAGGTTATGGACCGGTATCATGTTAACGTGTTCTCTACATGTTACCGAGATGATTTATGGATTGGTTAATGTTGGTTTGGTCTAAAGACAACATGGCATATCATTGTAATATGGATGTATGTAATGATCTTATTGTAATATCTTTTAGGTGGCCGACCTAATTGGTTTAGGCCTTAGGGTTTGTATAAATTGATGTTAGATCTCATTGTAGATCGGGTATCGTGGTTGTGGAATGAAATATCATATGTGAAGGAGATTTGGTTGATCATAGGTGATCGAATTGGGTTTATGTAAGAGGTCAAAGGCCTCCGGTATTGAGCTTAACAGAGATTGTCATCAGGCATGGTAGATGCTATCATTGGCAGTTCATTCTTTTGGATTGTTGCCCAATTATCTTGAGGTGGTTATAACCTCTCTCTAGTCAGTGAGACTCCTTTGTAATCAGTTGTACGCTTTAGGCAATGTGCCTTCCTGCATGTGCAAGCCCCTTATTGTATCACATACTTTCTACAGAAGTATCATCTGACTGTGGGTAGGCTTCCCACCGTGGTTTTTCCCTTTACCGGGTTTTCCACGTACAAATCATGGTGTTATGTGGTATGGTTGCATTGTGTTAATTCTTTGTTTAATTCTTAAGTTTTATTGCTTACCGATATCTATTTCTGCTATTCTGGTATTCAATGTTTATGTGCTCCAGTTAAAGGTTATAAAGTGGTTTGGTTAATATAATATGTTGACAACTGATTCACCCCCCCTCTCAGTTGTCCACCGGTTATCCTAACAATTGGTATCAGAGCTTTGGTCCTCTTTTGAAGAAGCTTAACCGCTTGAGGTAGATCCTATGGCAACTAACACTTCAAATCCACCGGCAACTATTTTCAGAAGAGAAATCCCTAAGCTTGATGGAACAAATTATGGGATTAGGAGACAGTTATCTACACCCCGAATTCCTCAGCAGAATGGAGTAGTGGAAAGGAAGAATAGAACCATTTTGGATGCAGCAAGATCCATGATGATGGAAGCCAAATTGCCTCACATCTACTAGAGAGAAGCGGTGAGTACAACAATCTACACATTCAACAGAGTTCATATCAAAGGTGGAACCGGTAAGACTCCTTATGAATTATGGTTTGGACATACACCTATTGTTAAATATTTTAGAATTTTTAGAAGTAAATGTTATATCAAAAGGGATGATTCAATTGGGAAGTTTGATCCTAGATGTGATGAAGGGATATTTCTTGGATATTCAATTCAAAGCAAAGCATATAGATGTTATAATAAAAGATTGCAGAAAATTGTGGAGAGTGCAAATGTGAAAGTGGATGAGAAATACAAAGATCAATCTATATCATATGATAGGGAATTGTTATCTGTCAAACTAAGTATCTAAGGGAATTGTTGAAAAAGTTTGGTATGGATAATTCCAAACGAGTAAGTACTCATATGGTGACAAGTGAGAAATTATCTATCAAAGACACATCTGCACTGATAAATTCGACAAGGTATAAGTCTATGATTGGTGGCTTGTTATATCTAACTTAGACTAGACCGTATATTATGAATGCAGTGAGTATTGTTTCTAGATATCAAAATAATCCTAAATAAAATCATGAATGTGCAGTAAAGAGGATATTCTGGTATTTGCATGGAACAACAGAATATGGCTTATGGTATTCTAGAGATGATAACTTCACTTTATGTGCATATACAGATTCAGATTGGGCAGGAGATACTGATGACAAGAAGAGCACTTCTGGTGGAGCTTTCTTTCTTGGAAAGAAATTGGTTTCATGGATCAGCAAAAAACAGTCATGCATTTCTTTATCTACGGTAGAAGCTGAATATGTTGCAGCAACAACTAATTGCACTCAAGTCTTGTGGATGAAGCAAATGTTGAAGGATATCAAGGTAAATTGTAGTGAACTGGTAGTTATCTATTATGATAACTCTATAGCTATTGACATGTCTAAGAATTCGGTATTTCACTATAAGGCTAAGCACATATCAATAAAATATAACTTTCTGAAGGACAAGGTGGAAGAAAAGGAAGTCAAATTGGTTTATGTGAACACTAAAGAACAAATTGCAGATATATTCACTAAATCGTTGTCTATGGAATCATTTGAGTATTTGTGAGACAGGTTAGGGGTATCTACCCCTCCAGCAGAAACTTAATTGATGGAGCAGACCATCAGTCCGGTATGCATCATCAACTTTATCCTTTGCTCTGGGTTGATGTAGTAGTGCTACTACTCAGGGGGAGTAGTCAGCTTTGAGATTCAGAGAATTTTGATATCTATGTCATATCTTTGGTATTGATGTCAAAGGGGGAGAGTTATATGTGAGAAATTTAGATCAATTTCAGATTGGACTGCACTCCTCAAGGGGAGTTGTTGGGATTTTTTCAGTTTTTCATTGTTATATCTTCTATGAGAAATGTTTGGCACTTCTTGGCACTTAGATGTTTTATATTTCACATCCAGTGTTTCCATAAATGCCAAAGGGGGAGATTGCTGGCAATATGGAGGAATTGATTATGTGTTGCATTGATGTCAAAGGGGGAAAGTTATACGTGAAAAATTCAGATCAGTTTCAGATTGGACTGCACTCCTCAGGAGGAGTTGCTAGGATTTTTTAGTTTTTCATTGTTATATCTTCTATGAGAAATGTTTGGCACTTCATCACACTTAGATGTTTTCTTTTTCACATCTAGGGTTTCCATCAATGCCAAAGGGGGAGATTGTTGGCAATATGGAGGAATTGATTATGTGTTGCATTGATGGTTTGTCATTGATGTCAACACTAGTTGTTATAGTTGGTTACCGACAGACAAGTTTTGGTTACCAATAGAAGAACTTGTGTTACAGGTAAGGGTTTAAGGTTTGACCGACAAAGCTTTTACTGAAAATCTTTGACAGGATGCATAAGTGGTGTTGGTGAGGCTTTTAGATGGAATTTAGGATGCAAAAGGTGATCCTTGATTGTGCCTCGTCTGATTGGAGACATTACGTTGGCATGGTGGACCCAGATTAGGTCTAGTGCCTATCTAGGTTATGGACCGGTATCATGTTAACATGTTCTCTACATGTTACCGGGATGATTTATGGATTGGTTAATGTTGTTTTGGTCTAAAGCTGACATGGCATATCATTGTAATATGGATGTATGTAATGATCTTATTGTAATATCTTTTAGGTGGCCGACCTAATTGGTTTAGCCTTAGGGTTTGTATAAATTGATGTTAGATCTCATTGTAGATTGGGTATCGTGGTCGTGGAATGAAATATCATATGTGAAGGAGATTTGGTCAATCATAAGAAATCGAATTGGGTTTATGTAAGAGGTTAAAGGCCTCCGGTATTGAGCTTAACCGGGACTATAATTAGGCATGGTAGATGCTATCACTGGTAGTTCATTCTTCTGGATTGTTGTCAAATTATCTTGAGGTGGCTATAACCTCTTTGTAGTCAATGAGACTCCTTTGTAATGAGCAATATGCTCTAAGTAGTGTGCCTTCCTGCATGTGTAGGCCCCTTATTGTATCACATACTTTCTATAGAAGTATCATCTGACTGTGGGTAGGCTTCCCACCATGGTTTTTCCCTTTATCGGGTTTTCCACGTACAAATCATGGTGTTATGTGGTATGGTTGCATTGTGTTAATTCTATGTTTCATTCTTAAGTTTTATTGCTTACTGGTATCTGTTTCTACTATTGCGGTATTCAATGTTTATGTGCTTATATTTTATAATATTTTTATGTCTCTTTTAAACTCATAACACATTTAATTTGCACATATAACATTTCTTTGATTCACAATTTTGAATGCATTGATTTGGACATTATCATTCAATTAAGTAATTCCTTATCTTTATTTGAAGAATACATTCATATTACAACATAGTTATTTGTAACGTGTGGCATAAGGCGACATTACTTTCACCCATTCTTTTCATCAAATTGGGGAGAAAATTTTGGCAACATCTATTGGGCATACTTTTTCAAATGTATAAGTCAAGATGGTGTCTTTTATGTATACCCATTGTGTCATTTTTACTATCTATTTTACATAATACATTCTACATGTTAATCTTATGCATATATCTTGCACAATATTTTCAACTTTGATTCTACATGTGTATATCATTTTTTATCCTCACAATGAGGAAAAGATGGGAGTAATATTTCATCTCCTATCAAATGATCTTTCCCAATCATATCATTTAATTTACATCTTCAAACAACATTTTCTACATGTTTCCATCACTCTCTCCCTCCTCTCTTTAAATCGTATCCATAACGATATATCTACTCAATTTGAAGGAAATATATTATCTCTATTTTATTTTTTTATTTTATCATAATTTTATGCTTTTATAGATTATGAAGGCCATACCTATTCCAAATCCATGATAACCCAATATATCATGATCTCATTCTCAACATTTTGCATGCCCTCATGCATTTATAGACTATAGAGGTACATGAATTCTAATCCATGAAAAATTTGGTATATTTTAGGATCTTATAATCAACTTTTTACATGGCCTGATGATTATATGGAATGTGGACATCACACTTGCTTCAAGTTCACAACATCCATATACATTATTTTACTAACATAATTTACATAATCTCATGGGAGGCAACTCAACCGCTCTTCCACTTTAGACTAAGATTCAAACTCAAAATTTCCAAGGCTCCATGCTAGTATCTCTTGCAAGGTCCACACTAGTTTTTATCCGTGATAATATAATAAATCCTTATTCCATCCATACCAGACCTTCATTTTACACATTGTATATTTCATATTATAAAATAAAAATAAAAATTATGATTATATTTTTGCAAAACTATTGCAATTTTACAAGTTATACTCATGCTTTTTTATTGTGAAGCTATGAAGGTATTATAATAAAACAAAAATAATCATGATTCATCATCCTTACACCTTATCCTAGATATATCTGCTAATTTTGTTTACTATATATCTTACTTTGTCATGTATGATTAATGTACTTAACATGCACACTACATGGGTGAAATGTAAGGGATAAAAAAAAACACTTGATATCTTATTCATACATTTTACACCTTTTTTTATAATGTTGTAATGATCTATTTTTCTTAAAGATTTTTTCCATACTTTTTCCCTAGCATTGAACTTATCAACCAACCAACCATTCCCAACAACTAGTGGTCTAGACGTATCATCCTTGCAACTTTTCGTTTAACATGGACTAGACTATAGGTGTATATTTGTCCCCAAGATTGATTTATCTCTTATTTAAGCCCCCATAATTCAAATTCTATTTATTTTTTCTCTTGAGACCAAACCTTTTAAAATTTGATCATTACATGTCTCCTTGTCAAATAAAACACCTAATTTGATCATCTAGGATCTTCTATTCAAGGATATTCCTAGGTCATTAACACTAACCAAAAGGTTTCATTAAAAATATTGTATTGTTTTATCAATATTATATCATTACAATGTCATAAGCAATTATTTGATTTTTTGGGTTTATTTTTAACCATTGTACATTGGCAAAGGGGATTGGTCTATTAAAAAAGAAGTCATAAACATATGAGTACTAAACTTAACATATACCAAAGGTACTTTCTAGCACCACCATTGCATCATAAAAAATAAAATCAAAAGTGAAAATGTACTAAAGATCAATGTAAAAAATGATAAATTTATATGGAGACATACTATCTAGAAATTGAATCATGGGTAAGGCATCATCCTTGATGTAGGAGCATCCAGGCCCTGGATCACCAAAAATATATATTGTTTTTATGTTCATGTTTTGAATTATTGGTGAGGTTGGAGCTTCAAGAGCATATTTTAGAGTATTAAAGAATAAAATATTTTATTTATCAATGCTTGGCTTCCATTTCAAAAAAAATGAGACACAAATAGAATGATTAATGTGGTTTTAAGAGTATTATATTCTACAAATTCAAAGTTTTAAGGATTGAAAGGATCCATTAGAATATTATAAAATTGAAAATTAATTATTCTATCAATTTGGATGCCTATGAAAGTGTTCACAAGACAATTGGCCATTGGCATTCCATTCTTGTTTTATTATTTCATTTCAGGTTCCTAAAATGGAGGGAAAAGCTAGTAATTTTCGAGGAAATAATTAAAGACTCTTCAATTTCCCTAATAGCATGGCTTGGTTCTTATTTTTATTCATTTTTCAAATGTATGTACTATAGAAATTCATTGTATATGGTGCAACAAGCTTGTGTTTCATAGTCGGGAGCATTTAATAAGGAATCTCAAGCAATTATGGAGGAATTTGAAAAAAAATCAGAGGAAAATGAAACAGAAGATTTTGGTGCCTCTCTGTGATTCCTCACAAGGGTTATAATATTTCTAAAATGTGGCCTTTAATGGTGTTTAGATGCAAAAATAAACAACAACAAGGTTGGAGAAAGAACTTGTAGGTTGCTCTATAGAATTGTGTAAGAGTGTAGGCAATTAATATGACAAAAGGAGAAAGATAGAAGAAGAGAAAGACAAATTTTGCAAATGTGTTGGCGTTGTTAAAGGCAATTGTGAGAGCTATAGGATGGAGAAAATATCAGACTTCAAATTCGGAGTGGAGCCTAGAAGGTGCAAAGACTTTAAGCTTTGAAGACTTGTAGGCATGAAGTGCCTAGAATCATTGTAAACTTTCTAAATTTTATCTCTTGTTGAATGAATGCATATATGAAGGTTGAAATAAAGATAATTTTTATATTTGTTTTCATATAGTGTTTTGGATGGGGTATTAAGGCTACAAGATTGGGTGGTTTGATAAGACCCCCGAATCTTGATTTCATAAATCCCAAAGCGATATAGAACTACAATGTATAAATATTGCAATCTAAGTAATGTAGATCTAATTATATAATTTTGATTTCAATCATTAAGCATAACATACATCAAAGCATTCAACATTGACTACAATAAATTGATATACAATTAAGCCATTACCATCTCCCTCATTTATCCCTTACATTTATAAATCTAAACTATTAATTAATTTAAATTTAATTACATGATTATATTTATCAAATAGATCCCCTAAATTAATTGTAGTGTGTCATTCATTTTCCTTCAAGATGGCGAGGCAAGTCCTCTTGTTTTGTATGCATGGTCTTATCAATGTACCAATCACTTATTTTTTAACTTTTGAAACACTTTGTGGAATGAATTTGTGATGGAGAAATAAAATCCAATATCATCATTTCTCAATGAGATTTTATTAGTTCCTGCCAAGGCATGATACTAATGCATTCATTGAATATATTTTTTATTAGTTTAACCAATTAGCACTTAGAATTAAAAAATTTGAGCACAAAATCTATAGTCTATATTTATTTTATATTTATGTGGAGAGACATCTACAATGACATCAAAGTGCCTATAAACAAAAATCCATTTTTGAGACAATTTGACATTCAAATGACGCGTAAATGCAGGAAATATGTCATGTTTCGGCTTTTTGTGGAGGTGTTATTTTATTACTCCAAATAAAATAGAACCCTTGCCACTTGTCACCAGCTAGATTCATAGTTTTTGCAGAACTTTAATGGATTTGTATTCTTGATGTTTAGTATTTTAGAAAAACATTTATTTTACAATGATTCTCTTCTATTATAAGATATCTCGTGGCATATTTTACATATATTTTTTAAATATAAGTATACTAGTTTACATAAATATAAAAATATCAATTTTCTTTATTTCTATTGGTGATAGTAGATAAAATATTCATTTTTTATTTATGTAAAATAATATATTTATCTATGCATTAAATACCTTTTAAAATTAAGTTTAGTCTTCACGTGACACGCATTAGGTAGTATTAAAAAGGCACTGGCTATGGGGGCCAAAATTTGCACTGCCCCCATCCCCATGACAGTACAATTGTTGCATCCAATCCATCACATCTGCCACTGCTGCCTGGACGGGTTTCAGGCCTTACCAAAACAAAAACCAATTTATTTTAATAGTTTTTTATTTTTTTATTTTTTATAGGTAATAGGTCGTAGCCGCAATATTTTGAATTATTATTATTATTATTATTATTATTATGTTTGATTAGATTGACCCAAGACCTTCCCCATTCTATGGAAGGCCAAGAGTCACAGCTTAGAATTCCACTTTAGATGTCCCTATTGGGAATTGAACTTGGGTTTCCATAGTGAGAACCTAGTGTTTTAACCAATTAAGCTCAACCCCTTAGACTATTTTAATAGTTTTTTATTCATTATATTTTAATTTTTTTAAGTTACAATTTATAAAATAATAAATTTAATATTTAAAATTTTAATCATAATTTATATGTTTAAATTTTAAATTTTTATTTATTTTAATAAAAATTATATTATAAGATATGTTTTTTAAGTAATTTTAAGATATATTATATATAAAAAAAATTTAAATTTTTTTTAAATACATATATAATTAAATAATAATTTATTGTATAAATATAATTGCTTTTTAAATTATATATTTAATTTTTAAATAATAAATTATAATTTTATTTATTTTTAATTGCTTTTATTTATTTTAATAGTTATTATATTATAACATACACAGTATAATATGTATATTAAAAAATGGTATGTATAAAATTTAACATAGAAAATAAAAGTTTATATGTAAAAATTAATTGTTAAATTTAACATAGGAAACAACTAAGTGATTTTAGCATAGAAAAAAAAAATTAACATTAAAAAAGAGATAGAAAAATTATATTTTAAAATTACTTATATTAAATTTAAACAACTAAGTGATTTTAATTTTGATGATATATAATAAAATAATTTTAATATAAAAAAATTTAACATACATAAATTTACCATAGAAAGGGCAAATTTATGTGTTAAAATTACTCATGTTAAATTTAACTTAGGAAATAACTAAGTAATTTTAACATATTATATAATTATGTATGTTATAATATTATTATAATAATAACTATTAAAATAAATAAGAACGCTTAAAAAAAATATAATATATTATTAAAAAATTAAATATATAATTTAAAAGGTAAATATATTATAAAAAACAAACTATTATTTACTTATATATATGTATTTAAAATGTTTAATTTTTTTTTAAATTTATATATAATATATATCTTAAAATCAGAGCAATTATTAATATTTGGAGAAATTTTTTTTTTCAAAATTTTAAAAAATTTACACAATTTAATTATTTATTTTCCCCTATTTATAATATATATAAATATATATCTACTTACTTAATATAAATAACATATGATAATATATATAATATAATCTTAAAAATATAATATAGTATAATTTTTATTAAGATAAATAAAAATATAAAAAATTTAAAGTTTAAACATATAAATTATTATTAAAAAATTTAAATATATAATTCATTATTTTATTATTTTATTAATTGTAACTAAAATATTGATAGTAAATAAAAAATTATAAACAAAAATATTAAAATAACTTGTTTTTTGTTTTGGTAAGGCCTGAAATCCTGAGTCAAGGCAGTAGGGGCGGATGTGACGGATTGGATGCAACAATTGTACTAGCATGGGGATGGGGGTGGTGCAAATTTTCGCCCCCATAGTGAGTGCCTATTAAAATTGCCTTCTTTAAATCTCAAATGACCATATTCTAAATTGCCCACGATTTCCTTAAACTTGCAACACTTTTAAAATAAAAATTGAAAAGATTGACCATGATACTTTTATTAAATCCTAAAGTTTGAATTGATTTCCATTTGAAGTTATCATAAAAATTAACTTTGATAAAAAATTGAGGAAGATTTTTTTTATTAATATTTTGGATGGTATAAAATGTAGTGTATAATATTTATAAGTTTTTTATTACGGTAAAAGTAGGTTTTGAAGAGGCCCGAAACCCTTTACAAAAATATTACAAAAGATGTATCATAGAAAGCCCAACATAAAATAGACCAACCAAAAAAAACACCACAAGGCTGAGAGATAATAGATACAACAAAAAGACACCCCAACCCAACCATACAGCAAAAAGCCAACAAACCGCCAACAAAGAAACAAAGAACTTAACCCAAATTCTTCAGGGTTTCAACAGCTTCAACCTTGAGCAGATGCATCTTTTTAGCAGCATCCTTCAAGTCCATGATGTCCTGAGGCACACCTGAGACTTTCTTCTTCAAACTTGCTCTTGTGCGTTTTCCAATGGGGCCTGAATCATCAAGCCCAACAACGTTGTCCTTGTCCAAATCTACAATATTCTTCTCCATATGCATCTTTTCCAATTTAGCTACCATAGTGGACATAGTCTCTGCAGTAGCTTTGAGAACGTTGTGGCTTCTCTCCATGATGTTACGGAGAGTAGAATCACACTTGCTAAGCCTCTCCTCAGTATCAGTGAATTTCTTGTCATAGATCTCCTTAATTTTTTGGGTATCTTCCATATTTTTGGCCAAACAATCAGCCATAACCTTTTTTTCACTCTCAGTCTAGAGAGCACCAACCACAGATCCTTCAAGAACCTCCTTCCCAACGTCCATAGGCTTATCATCACCAACCATCTGCATCTTTTCCCTCGTATCCACATTGACTTGAACAACATTCAACTTGGAGGAGAGAGACCGCTATTTGAGAACGATATTCTTGATTTCAAAAAATATTCACCTAAAAAGCCGAAAGACCTCCAACAAACTATTCTTGGCAATGTTCAGAACATCAAACAGGATTTCCTGTTTAGGGTGAAAGTCTTGGGAAACAAAATCAATAGAATCCTGGGAATTGCGTCTTGTCCCATGAGATGAGGAAGAAGCCTCAGTCTGCAGTGGCCAAACAAGGGAGTCCTTCTCATGGGAGCTATCTGATACAACAAAAGTAACCTTTTTACCCCTCCCCTTTAGTCGTTTACTCGATCCCTCACCACCAATATCAAGGGACTTAACATCCTTACTAGTACCAAAGGCAACCAACTTAAGCTCTTTCTTAGCCTTTTTGCTAGGAGGGGGGGTAATCCTCATCATCATTATCAGTCTCCCAACCTTCAGAATCTGACTCCTCACTATCAACCACATCTTCCGTAGAAATGGAAGGGGGCTTACTAGGATTCTTAGAAGCCCTAGCTTTGAGGTGCTCATAGATGAGCACAATGAACCCTTGGTGCAGCACTGGGTTAATGTGAGGGTTCTCCTTATAATAAAAAATATTGGAACTCAAAGAAGACAACAAATAGAACGGGAAAGAAATTTTATCATTTGGTGAAAATGGTTCAACAACACAAAATGATACTTGTAAATTTTAGTGAACCTCCCATCCAGGATAAAGAACTCCATAATCACCCTCAAAATCTCCCTCCAAATCAACTTAATCTGATGAGGCTCGAAGTGGGTTTTATTTACCTTAACCAACCTGGCTTTCTCCTTGTCCTTCTTTGGGAAATTCTTGACGACAGCGTCTAAAATCTTCCCATCTCTGTAGAATTTGATGCCCTCTAGGGACAGACCCGACAGCTTCGCATTAAGCCCCTCGTCAATAACCATTACCCTACCAAACAAGTTCACTTTACCATTCTTCCATCCCTTAACAAACTGATTGGTGATATTTTTATTGTGTCCATGCAATTTCTCTAGGAAGGGCGTAACTCCCCCTTGTTGCAAACAATGCCAAATAGTAGCATTCTTCCTCCAACTATCACAACTAGGTAGCTCAACTTTGTGTCTCTTACCCCCCATAGTATCAAGCTCAAACAAATTCATAGAAAACCCGATGGAAACAAAGCAACTAACAAAAGACCCAGTGCCAACTTCCCTAGAAAGAACCACCCATAAAACGTGTGAGAGCATCTGACAATAATGAGAAAGGAAGGCACTTTGATAGAGAGCCAACCAAGTAATAATAGCAACTTTAATTACCCTCATCATCAAGATTAGTAGATATCGCATCAAATCTGCCATGTGTCAGATCATACGTGAGAAGGGATTTGACCTCAGCATCTAGCATGTCCTCATTATACCATATCTTTCTCACCTCAACCTTAACCCCCACATTAGCAAAATAATCAGCCACAAAATTCACTTCCCTATAAGCATGGGAAATAAAGGATTTATCAAAGGTTCTAATAATACTATAGAAGCTTTGATTAAATTCTCAATAGTCCATGAGGCTCTACTCTTCCCTTTTAGGCACTTAATTATATTATTCAAATCACCCTCAATCCAAACCTTCCTGCAATTTAATTATCTAGTAATTTGCAACATTTGAAAGGCTCCCATGGCTTCAGCTAGGTGGTTCATCTGGCTACCTATGGGGAGTGTCACAACTGCAATACACTTACCATACTCATCTCTTAACACTCCCCCACACCCAGCCAACCCTGAATTCCCTTAGCCGCCCCATAAAAGTTAATCTTGACCCAACCTGAAGGAGGAAATCTTCACACCAATCTGACTCTAGACTATTTAATCTATCCACCTGGTTTAGAAATATCAACAAAAATCCTCCACTCCTTAGAGACAACAATATCATAATCTTTGCTCAGAACATAAGGCAATTTGGAAGCAACACTAGCCACTAAATTGATGTTCTCAATGATTACCCTGCAAATATTTTCAACAACCACCTCAAGGGGAAGAGAGGCATCCCTGAAAATACCATTATTCCTCTCCTTCTAGATACCCCAAAAATCACGAGGGAAGATAAAAGGCCACAACAACTTAATCACATAATTAGAATAAATGCATCGCCATTGAATAAAAAAATCTAGAACATGTTGAGGAAACACCCAACACAGATTCCACTTATGAAGAATTCTACTCCACACTTCAAAAGCATAAGGGCAATGGAGGACAATATGGGAAACCGATACCTCAACCTGCAAACAAAGAAAACATCTTTTGGGGAGCACAAATCCTCTCTGATAGAGATTATCAGTAGTAAGAATTTATTTTGGAGAAGGAGCCAAAAAAAGATATTAACTTTAGAGATAAGATCTTTCACCCAAGCTCTCGCCCAACAGGGGGGAGGAAAAGAAGCAGGAGACAACAAAGGCCACCAAAAAGCGACCAAAAGAAGTCTCTCTCCAAATCAAGGAATCCTAAGCATCCAAAAGAGGAAGGCAAGATAAAAGAGATAGTTGAATAGGAATAAGAGAAGGGCTAACATTAGATAACTTAACCCAACCATAATCTTGCCAATAATCAACAACAAAATTACCAAATCTATCTTTACAAGCTTCCATAAAAGGAGAAAAATCAAGGTTGTCACATAACGGGACGAAAGAGAGCCAAGAATCCTCCCAAAATCTAACTTTCTTGCCATTCCCAATCTTCCAAATTCCCCCGAGCGTAGCCACATCTTTATATTTGAGCACATTATTCCAAAGATGAGACCCAACAGGGAGAGACGCTGAGTAAAGGAAATCCTTCAAAGAAGAAAAAATAAACAAATATTTGCTAAGCCAAATCAAGTTCCACTCCCTTTTATCTTCATAAATCCTCCAAATTTTCTTACCAGAAGAGCATTATTGAAAGAGAAGATACTTCTGATTCCCAATCCCCCCAAAGCCTTAGGTTTACAAACATTATCCTAAGCAATTAAAGGCATACACTTTCTCTCCTCCGCCCCCGACCAAAGGAACCATTTTTTAATCCTCTCAATAACTTCCTCAAATTTAGAAGGGATTTTGAATAAACTTAAAAAACAAACAAGAAGATTTTGAAGAGAAGATTTAAGAAGTTGGATTTTGCTAACCTGGCTCAGCAACACACCTTCACCCTGCCAATTTTTTATTGAATCTATCAATCAGGGACAACCAGAAAGAATCTGGTGGTTTCAAACAAAGAGGAATCCCAAGATAAGTAGAAGGGAAAGAATCAATGTCACAACCAAGAATCTCAACAATCCGTCTCTGCCTTATCTCAAGAGTGTTAAATAAAGAGAGGAAGCTCTTCCTCCAGTTAATTAGCTGGCCGGATGCCCTACCATAAACATTGATAGCATTCTTCAACATCCTCGCTTCCCTAATAGTAAAGCTCCCCAAAAGGATAGTATCATCAACGAACTGTTTTTGGGAGCACACAAGATTAGACAAAGAAGGATGCAAACCCTGAAATAGACCCTCTGAAACAAGCTTCAACAAATATCTACCAAGACCTTCAGCCACAATGGTAAAAAGAATTGGAGAGATGGGATCCCCCTGTCTTAAGCCTCTGGAAGGCTTAAAGAAACAGGAAGGAGAGCCATTGATGATGACAACAAATGAAGAAGTAGAGATCAACTGCCATATGAGACACAAAACTCTACAACTAAACCCAAAAGCATTAAGAATTTTGGAAAGAAAAAACCAGTCCACGCAATCATAAGCCTTGGATAAGTCCAGCTTCATAAGAAATCCTTCTTTACGAGACACCTCCAGAGAATGAATATTTTCATGCACCGTAATGATAGAGTCAAGGATTTGCCTTCCTGGAATAAAGCCATTATGTTGTGGGGAAATAATAGAGGGCAAGACAACCATAAGTCTTAGAGTTAACACCTTTGAAATAATCTTATAGAACAAATTACAAAGGCTAATAAGGCGGAAACCATCCATAGAGTCT
This sequence comes from Cryptomeria japonica, assembly GCF_030272615.1. Classification (NCBI taxonomy): domain Eukaryota; kingdom Viridiplantae; phylum Streptophyta; class Pinopsida; order Cupressales; family Cupressaceae; genus Cryptomeria; species Cryptomeria japonica. The sequence goes on along the minus strand of NC_081412.1, from coordinate 240,071,764 downwards.
GCACTAGCAGTCTTGGGAACCAAGACAATAAAAGTAGAATTTAGCTACTTCAGCAAATTCCTAGCCCCAAAAAACTCTTTCACCCCATTAGAAACATCCTCCTCTACAATATGCCAAAAATTATGAAAAAAGAACATCAGGAATCCATCTAGCCCTAGATCTTTATTACCCTTAAAGGAAAACACAACCGCTTTGATTTCATCCTTAGAGGGAATGCCAGTCAAGAACTTATTCTTCTCCTCACCCGAAATAGTAGGCACAACATCTAACAGAGTATTCTGAGCATCAACATCCAAATTCACTTCAGCTGAAAGGAGTGAGGCAAAGAACCTAGTAGCTTCACCACAAATCTCATCATCTTTATTGAGGATGCCATCTTCCACCACAATCCTGGAAATCATGTTAGCAACTTTGTCTTTAAGGGCAGTCATATGGAAGAATCTAGTATTTTTTTCCCTAGTAGATATCCATAAAGCTCTAGATTTTTGCTTCTAAAAAACTTCTTCTCTCACAATAATATCATGGTATTTCCTCAAAATTTCATTTTCCATCTCAAGAGAGATAGAGGAGTATCCTTCAACCTTAATCTTATCTTGGATCTCCTTAAGCTCACACTGGATAGCATATTTTGAAGCAAATAAATCTCCAAACACTTCTCTATTCCAATGTTTAACATTATCTTTAACAAATCTAAGCTTTTTTGCCAATTTAAACATAGTAGAACCATCCACAGAAATATTCCACCACTACCTAATATAATCTTCCAATGAAGGATGAGACAGCCACATCTTTTCAAACCTAAAAGGAAAGTTTCTTTTTCCATCAATGGCATCAACAACAAAGGAAATAGGGAAGTGATTAGAACCAACTCTGGGAAGAGTCATAAGAGAGCACAATTTTTTTACCATGAGTCAGTTATTGGATAAAGGGTTTGGTCCAAACGAACTTGGATCAGATCATCACCTGCTCTTCTATTGGTCCAGGTAAAGGACGCCCTCTAAAGATCAAAATCATGTAGAGCATGGAGATCAATGAAATCCATAAGGTCCATTCTACTATCCATGTGCACTTGAGATCCTCCAAATTTTTTAGGATCACAAAGGGGAGGATTAAAATCTCCCATAATAATCTAGTTATCATCACTGAATCTAACACGATGGGCCTCCAATTTCTTCCAAAATATACTTCTAGTAGCTTTCATATTTGGGGCATAGATATTAGACAAAACCCAATTAAAATCATCTCTAATATGGTGAAACCTGACAGAGACAAAGTTGGTATCGACTTCCAAAATTTCCCTCTTAATATAGTTAAGATTCCAAAAAATAGCAGTCCCAGCAGAGGCGCCATCAAAACTGCTACCAAAAACCCCACAATCCTTCAAAAACTTCAACTTTTACACTTTCTCCCTAATCATTTTAGTATCTTGGATTAGCACAATATTTGACCTGTAATCTCTGACCAAATTACAAATAATATCTTGTTTATGGGACCCATTTAGTCTCCTTATATTCCAAGATTTGAATTTCATTTCTTACCTAGAGAACATACCTCAAAGATTGTCCTTTGAATACCATCTACTATGTTACGATGACTTTCATGCTCTTGATACCATGTAGTTGATTTTCTATCGGGAGGAGAATTTAGAGTACCAATATCAGCTTTAGGCCTCTGCCTAGTAGAAACTCCAACCTGCGAGACTCCAACCTGTTGCCTAGATTTTTCGGACTTCTTCCTCTCCACTTGCATAAAGGGAACCTCACCCTCCGGGACCACCTGAGCATGAGCCATGTTTTCCTTCCCCGCATTCAGAGAACAAGCTCCACCAAAAATCCTCCTTCAGAGTAATATTCAACGAAGTCTAAGAAAGGGGAGACAAATCCACCTCAGGGAAAGTGGATTTAACAACCTTCATAGATTAAGAGCCTAAAATAGTCAAGGACAGTTGAACAAACTTCATAACCATCTCATTCATATGCTTAGGAAAAGTCTTAGGTGAAGAGACATCCCCACCATCACTATTTCCTTCTGCTATCTCTTTATCCTCCAACTGTTGGTCAGGAGCATTGGACTTCAAATTGGCTTCAACATTACAATGCTTCATCTTACTAGGGGCCTATATATTGGACCCATTCAACACTATTTGTTCAACATTCCCTATCATCGAAGGGAGCCCAACCCCATTCTGTACCCCAGAAATAGTCTTAGGGCAAGTATCAACAACACCAATATCACCCTAATTTTCCTTAGGGAAAGTCTCAACAACACCAATATTACCTTGATTCTCCTTGGTTTTCTTCTCTCTCCAAATCTATTGCTTAGGACCATTCTTTGAGATAGTTTTCTTGCTGATTTGCAAGGGGCATTTCTTATCCCAATGCCCAGACTTTTAACAAAGGAAACAAACAAACGACAAAATTTCAAATTCAACTTGCTAAGTCCATTTCCCCAGCTTAGACATGATATCCACCAAGGAAGGGAGATCAATGTCATGATCAATACAAACACAAATCCTGGCATAAACCATTCTCTTCCTAGCCGCCGTCATAGGATCAACAGATAAAAGTTCCCCAAAAGAGCTAGCCAAACCGACCCTAAGCACATCTTCATGCCAATACTCCAACGGAAAGCTTGACAGTCTAACCTAGATAGGAGTAGAAGCAAAAATACCATCATTCAAGTCCAAATTAGGAGCCCATCTCTTCAAAGCCAGCGAAGCCTTCCATATAAGCCAAGGAACTCCACACAAAACATCAAACATATCTTCTTCACAAGAAAAGGAAAAAGAGAAAAAACCTTTCGACATAGCAGTAATTTCAATCTGACCTTTCAAATGCCATTTCTTCTTAGAAAAGGCTCTAACCAAATCAATATTAGGCCTAGGACCCATAAACTTTCCAACCAAAGACAAAGCCATTAAGGAAACATTATGATCTATTACCCGATCAGGGATGGAAATAACAAAACTACTAGCAGTCGGCTTCGAAATATTACTAACTGTAGGGAACGCCGACTTACCATTTGGTTTAACATCTAAGAGGGAAGACCATGGTTTAGAAACAACCCGATCTCCAATCTCACGTGAGCCATCAAGCTCACCTGGATCATTTGGAGCTCCCCCATTTTGTGGGTCCTTGTCTTTAGAAACTGCTCTCCTGTCCTTTGACCTTCATGTCCTACATGTTGTCCTTCCTTTCCTGCAACCACATCATTCCCCTGTAAACAGGTCATGATTGGTGGAGCAAAATTCCCGCTCAAACTCCCCGTTCAAAATTTTGTGTGCAAGTGGACTGATGATGATATTTTTGTTGGTTTTTAATAATATATTTATAAGTTGTGATAGGTTTTTTTTTCTTTAGAATAAGATATAAATAACTCATTATGAAGACAAAGATATATGACTTTTATCATTGTCAAAAATCATGAATACAATTTTGTTTCAATATTTTTTTATTCAAATTCACAAACAAAGGGATAAGGTTTAAGAGAAATACACAAAATAGAAAACCAATAATAGAAAACTTAATACATTTTGACTAATCATCCATATTTGATCAAGTTTAAATTATTGGTGAGTTGTTTGTTGATATAGGTAGATATCAGATCTTTTTTAATCTTTAACTTGATAAATAATATCCACAATTGATTTTTAAGCATTATTTATAAATGAAATGGATATAATCATTAATTAACTCACATGAAAGAAAATTAAATTAATATCGATCCATATTTAGTATAAAGAAAACTAACTTTATTTTAAAAATTTAATTAAAAAATATAATTAATTTTTTAATAATTTTAAAATGTTACAAAAATACATAATTCAAAACAATTTTTAAAAAAATATGCTTTCTAATATAAAATTAAGGAAAGTAACATATGTGACCATAATTAATAACTAGCATCCATTTCAATTTTCCTATTCTTACTTAACTTCTACTTAAAATTATCAAATTCTCAAATACCAAAGCATTTCTCCAAAATTTTATTTTCTTAGTTTAACTAATCACTATATAAATTTTATTATTTAATAATTTTATATCTTCACAATCTATATCACTTCCTCTCTCCCTCTCTATCTATTGAGTTATTGCTTCCTCTCCCTCTCCCCCCTTATATCTTCTTATACCTCGATCTCTCGATCTCTCTATCTCATCATCTATATCTATTTCTATCTCTCCCTCTCCCTCATATATGTCTCCCCATCTATATCTTTATCTATCCTTCCAACTCTCTCTATCTCTATATCTATTTCTCTCTCTCTCCCTCTCCCTCTCTAACTCCATCTCCCTCTTTCCCCCTCTATCTATCAATTCGTCACACTCTCTCTCGCTCACTATTCCTAGACCTCTATATCTATATCTCTTTGTCCCTCTATCTCAATCCCTCCATATTTCTTCTTTAATCTCTATCTCATTATCTCTACATATTTCTCTACCTATCTCCATATATCGATTTTCATCTCTATCTTTATATTCATATCTACTCTTAACTAGCTACACTATTGGCAAGAGCTTGACGCATTGAATTTCTTGTTATAAATATGGGAAGATTTAAATTAAACAAATTGGTAACTAATAACATATCACACAATATGTGTTAGTTTAGTTTGCATATATTTATGGTATATCTATATATAATATCCTTTGAGTGAGTTTATCATAAGTACTACTTGTATTCTAAAATGTTTTGAGTGAAATTGGCAAAAGAACCACTTATATTTCAAAGACCTTTGTGATAGTTTTATTATTTTTCTCCATATTAATCCCATTAGATATATTTTATGACATTATTTAGCATGTTGGGTATATCATAAGATTTTGATAAGAAAAAGAAAGATATTAGAAAATATAATTTGAATTCACTATAAAAACCATCTCTACATTAATTTATTGAAAGGAGATCTTACATTTAGACTCCTTAATTTGCAAGGTATTCCTTAAATTGACAATGGATTTTATTTATTTTCTTATAAATTAATCAACATCTTTACCTATTGTTTTCATCTTTCAAATATCTTTCATGATGTTAATTTGTGGTAGAATTTTAGCTTCTAATTACATCATCATCCTCTCCTTATCCTTGATGTGATTATATAGAAAATTGAAGAGATCATCAATTGGATAAAAAAATTTATCTACATATAGGGTACTAGGGAGGAACTTAATTAGTCGATACAGTATAATTTTGACATTATCCCAAATAATTTTGTCAAATAGTCAAATATGTTCATGACTAGGATAGTAATTTGCTAGCTTGAAAAACATGAATCATGAGGTTGAATATTTTTAATGATTTCTAAATAATTGACACAATAATGTGCAAATATATTTGGTAGGTGACACATTTGATAGGTCACCCAAATGGTTCTTTAAAAAAAGGACACTTTTTAGTAAGAATCAATTTGAGCCATACCATATTGTCACGAAGTTAAATATCAAAGGGTGAACAATGATGCATATTTATATAAAATATTCCAGATAATGGTTTTCTATTAAAGTTATGATATATTTATAGATAGATCAATGGGTTATAATTGTATTAGTTTAGTGCACTTTTATTTAATTTCTATTTATATTTTATTATGATTTTTAAGTAAATATATCCAGAGTCCTTTAATAGTTTTTTTAATATGCACTTTTATTTTAAACTAATTTGTTGATTTGTAATTTCCATCAAAATTTAGCTATAAACTATGAAATTAAATGTAAAGTTGTTGTGCTACTTGGATTTACAAATGATAGTGGAAAGTGGAGTGATTAAATAGTTTCCATGCTTTGCTCAAATCCATGATACAACTAAACCATGTTTTTATGTGTTGGAACACAATCCTACCATGCTACTTTTTTCTTGATTTCTAGTACTACTATGCACTTAGCTTTCAATTGATCCATCATGTATAATCAATTTGAGAAATATTTGTATGGGTATCAATTTACTATATTTTCCTACATGTTGTATTTCATTATCCGTTACATGCCTACTCATGTGTTGAATGTTCCTAGGGTATCAAAAATCCTAATTTTGAAAGTTATAATTCAATTTCTAGCAAATTTCACAGTTTCTATGCCTTCCCCTTCCAACTAAATGTAGAATTTGTTATCCCAACCAAAATCCAAATCACCTCCATTTTCTACAAACTTACCTTTTGGTCCTTATAACCAATACCAATGTTGCAAGATTTTGATCCCCAACCAAATAATTCTTATTCAATATCTATATAAACTTCTATAATGAATCCCCATAATATCCCTTCTCCGCCCATTTATCAACCATCCTTCACCTTCCACCTTTGTAGGAATTTATAATACAACCAAACATTCTCATTTTTTACCCAATTTTCATTTCAGTAGCAATTATTTGTAGTTGTTAGCTTCTATGTCCTTTTCCACATGTTTCCTCTTTTCACCCTTGCAGGTTTTCCATCTATATTTGAACATGTGAACATCACTTCCAACATGATTTTTTTCCAAATATTTTCCACATTGTTGGAGAAATTAGGACACTTCATCTCATTATTTATTAATTATGTCCTTTAATTACCTTTTCATTGAAGCTAAATTTAGGTGTTTTTTCCTTTTATTATATTAGGCTAATAATATCTTAAGTTGTCTCATTCATTATGATTGTGACACTTGGTGCATGTTAATTTAATCTAGCATTAGGGTTTGACATCTAAGGTTTCATTCATCCTTTTATAAGGATTCATTAATTAATTGTAATTGTGTATCTCCAATATTCTTGTGTGCAATCAATACAAAATTCTTAGGTTGTTATAGAGCATATTATCTTTGCTTGATCTTTTTCGTGTGATAGGTGTTTTGCTTGTAGAAGAATCTTGGCTCATGTGGTTGTATCATCAACTTCTACATGGTATCAAAGCTCAATATTTTCTCTTACATGGTATCAGAGCAACTCTGTCAATTTTTGTCCACATGATTAAGGGATCCAACCAAGGGTGATTTTTCTATGCATATTGGGCTAAAACGGAGGTTGTCATCATGTTTGCGTAATCTCAAAACCCTAAGATCAACTATCATTTCATTGAAATTTGAGTAGTTGAATTTTGGGGTGAAATTGGCTAAGGGCACAAAAATTGAAACAAAATTCAAGAGTAGCTGAAAAAACTAGGTATTTTGGGCTCAAATAGAGGCCACCATCATGTTCAAAATGGCCAAAAACATGAAAATCAACTGTCTATTTGCCAAAATCTGGCAAGTTGAGAAAAAGCAATTTTTTATGGCAAGTTTTTTCATTGGTATCTATGCCAATTTGCTGCAATTTTTCAATCTATGCATTGGAATAAATTTTTATCCATGGGTTTTTCAATGTTTTCCTCCAAATAAAAAAAAATCTAGATTTTTTGTCTTTTATTTTTACAAGGAAAAAAAGTACCATTAAAACTTTTAAAAAGCAAGGGTGCATGAGTAGCCGAGTTGGTGTGAAGGTGAGCTGTGAGGTGTAGTGTTAGGCTAATGATCCTGGTGCTATGTATCAACTCCGGTTCTATTCTCACTAGTGTTACCATAAACCCTTTAAGGGTGCATGAGTAGTCGAGTTGGTGTGAAGGCAAGTCGTGAGGCGTAGTGTTAGGTTAAAGATCCCGGTGCTACGCATCAACTCTGGTTCAATTCTCACTAGTGTTACCATAAACCAACCTGTTAATGGGTCCCTGAGGGCTAATCCCACTTTAGAAAAAGAGGAGTTTAAATGGGAGCTACCTAGCAAGGAATGGATAAAAATAAATTTAGATGGAGCATCTAGAGGAAACCCGGGAACCTCAAGTGTGGGGGTAGTTGCGAGAAATGACAAAGGGTCTATCCTCTTCAAAGGAGCACGTCGATTGCAGGATGGAACAAACAATGAAGCAGAGGTTTAGGTGGCACTTATGGCAACTGAGTTGGCCTTAAACATGAAAGCCCAAAGGCTGCATCTGGAAGGAGATTCCCAGGTGGTCATCAATGTAATTGCTAAGGGCAATACCCCATCATGGAAATTATCTCGTTGGGTGGCGATCATTCGAGAGAAACTCAACCTCTTTGAGGAATTTCGGGTATCCCACGTCAGGCGAGGTGCCAATGCAGTGGCAGACCTACTCTCCAACATTGGATGCGACATGACTAGCCAAATGGCCAAGTGGTGGAAGGGAAATGGCAAAGTGTGGAAGTGGTCTTAAATGTAGTCCTAGAAGCACAAAGCAAACAACATGCACGCAAGGAAGCCCGAAATGACAAGAAAATCCTTTTGAAGACGTTGCAATTAATGAGGCAGTTGTCGAGTCTAGAGTACCTGTTAGAGATGATGGCGGAGTGCAGCAAATCTGCTATGAAATCTTATTCCTTTTATGACATTGCGCTTTCATTTATGACCTGTCTTAAACGACGGTGGAGGAACTTAATTCCTTTGGTTTGTGAGCAGAGTATTGAGTCTGTATTTATTTTGATTGATAAATGGTTTCATGTCATTTGCATTGTAGAGGCTAGGGTTAATAATTTGTGTAGGTCCAATGGAAGCAAATTTCACTTTGCGAACCGAGAAGAAATTGGTCCCATTCCTGGGGACTGTATCGAAGAAAAGAATGCAGGGGCTTTTCAGGTACAAAGAGGAGAAATTATGGAGTGCGGCACGTCTGATGCTAGGAGAGGAGGTGTCGCACATCCAATTTTGCTATCAGACAAACATGGAGGTGTATTCCCTGATTATGGCATGGGCATGCGAGTTCGAGCTAGAGGTAGAGAAAATCAGGCTCACGTTGACAAAACTGATAGACGAGGTGTATCTAATCAACCTCGACTCCATTTTGGAGTGGGTTGTGCCTCAAACTGGCATCTGCATTAGGGAGGGAGACGTGGAGGAGGAGCTACTGCCGTTTGTTCAAGGGCCGAAAAACCACATTAAGGAACAATGTCGTGAGCGAGATCGCATTGGTTGGGAAGCCATGAAGCTCCGTGTTAAGCTAATTAGGACAGATGAAGTATTGAAGGCTCTAAAGGTGGTGGTGTGAATGGAGGTTGGGAGAGATCTACGAGATAGATTTGAGGAAGGGCGGGCGGTCCAATTGCTAGCAATTCTGGAAGGTGATCCCGATTTTGGATCCTTGGAATCCATCCTGAAGATGAAGAGCGAAGTTGCAAAGGGTAAAGCACTGGCAGATATCATAGACGAGGAGAAGGCGAACCAGAGCGATAGCGAGTGAGAGGCCATGGGGCCATTGTGTTTTTTACATTTTCTTCCACTTCTGTTTTGAAAAGACTTTTTAGGCATGTCTGTAATATTTTGGTGCAGAGATGCACAAAACTGGTTTTATTTCCTTGTTTTTGCTTTGAATGTTTTTTAGAGTAGGTCAGGAGTGTGAATTTTTGGGTTGATGTTTATATCTTTAGCGTGGCCTTGGATGGTTGTATATCTTTTTTATGAATCAATATACTACAAAATTACCAATAAAAAAAAAAACTTTTAAAAAGCAAAAATAAATAAAAAAACTTCTCTATTTTTTAATTATTTATTTTCCAAAAATATTTTCTTTTGCCAAATTTTTTTTTCAAGAAAAACACATGGATATTGCTAGAAATTTCAAAAAGTTGAAAAAGTAATTGAAAAATCTGAAGAAATGAGTTTTTTGTTTTATTCACAAAGAAATATTTAAAAAGCCTAAAATTGAGGGGCTTCTCCCTCGTGTCTACCTGAAGGGGTCTGTCCCATAGGCTATACTTAGCCTCGTGCACATTAAAATAATTTATTATTATTATTCTTCTTCTTCTACAATCTCTCACATGTCTTTTTTATAGACTATGGCCCACCTAAGCAAAGTTATATAAATTTTTAATGAATGCAAGTCACATGCATCTAAGGATAGAAAATATTCTAAGCATCTCAAGGTATATTTCAGTAAGGGAAAAAAATTCCAGCATCTTTTCCTAGCAGTTGAATTTTTTCATGCATACGAATTATTTTGGGAATATTTTGTTGATGACATCAACTTGTATGTGCACCTTTCAAGCTCTAATTTCTTATTTTGACCAAGTCTTGGTTTTTTGGTCATAATTTGGTCATACGAGCTCAAAATCACACAAAAGAGATATTGTTAGAAAGAGGGTTCTGATGCCAATCTTATTCAGCAAGTTTTTTTTCTTAGATTTTGTACTATTTTTTGTACCAAGCCTCCAAAGTCAGCGTTTAGTTTTGCGCTTTTAGGGCTATATCTTGCACATCCAACTCCATTTTCCAAAAAACTAGATATTGTCAGAAAGCTCTCAAAATCCTCTATCCAAATCTTAGGTCCTTTTTTGTAGAATATTCACCAGGTATTTAGAGATCTCAATCTTTTCCTTTTGGGTCTCTATTTGTATTGAGGGTTTCTATTTTTGTATTGTTTTGGAGATTACCTTGAGGAGTGAATCATGTATAAGGGTCGTAGATGCAAATATTGTGGGAACAATCAACATGAGTATGAATTGTATCCTAATTTATTGTGTAATGCTTTTGAACTCTTTCTTGATAGTGCATTAAAATCTCAAGTTGTTTCTTCTCCAATTGTAAAGACAATTGTTGTACATTCATTGATTGAGACTCTTATTCTTGTTAAGTGGGATACTTCATCTATTTATCTTCCTGATTGGGATTCCTATTTGATAGATATTGCTTCATTGTTTATGGAGTCTCATATTTTAGATTTGGAGGACACATTTGAGATTTTATCTCTCCTATCCGATGGCAGTCATAGCACAACTTTTGTCACATCATGCTTGTCTTTGGAACTCATTCAAAATCAGTTTTCATTGGTTCCTTGTTTGTTACCTTCTATTATGATTGGGCAAGTACCTGATTGGTTTGTGACATCTTCATCATCCAAGGACTTGGGAGCACATGAGCAGCTTTTAGAGACATCGTCATTTATTTGGATTCTCCTTCCTACCAATTCCTATACAAAATGGGAAGCAAACCTGCATTTTTTCTTGGTTTATCTTCTTCCCCAGGGGATAAATGTTGTTTGTAGGCATTGGACTATGTTTTGTCTTCAAGAACTCACCATTTTTGCATGACATTATACATTATGGGGGGACTATGTAGTCTCTCTCTTTCCTTCTCATAGAGGGATACTTTATCGTATATACATGATGTATGTATTCCTTGGGGGGTATCATTGAGTCCTCTATGCATCGTCTTGTTTCTTTCTTTTCTCTCTTTTGGAGATAAGTATTGTCCAACTAGGTTTTCTCCTTTTCTTTGGTTGTGAGAGTTGTATTGGTTTGTACATGAGTACCTAATAAGGCCTAGTTGTTGGGACTCATTCATGCATGCATTTTGCATTCATTATTAGCTCTTTAGCTTATCCCTAAGTTAATCTTAAAGGGACATGTTGAATTAATTAGGACACTTTATCTAATTATTTATTAATTAGGCCCTTTAATTACTTTTTCACTTAAGATACTTAGGTGCTTTTTCCTTTTATTAAATCAGCCTAGTGATAGCTTGAGTTTTCTCATCCATTATGATTGTGACACTTGACACAAGTTAATTTAATCTAGCATTATGGTTTTACATCCAGGATTTCATTCATCCTTTTATAAGGATTCATTCATTCATTGTAATTGTGTATGTATCTCCAATATTCTTGTGTGCAACCAAATACATAATTCTCAAGTTGTTATATTATCTTTGTTTGATCTTTTTAGCGTGACAAGTGTTTTGCTTGCAGATGAATCTTGACTCCTGTGGTTGTATCATCAACTTCTACATGGCATTAGAGTTCAATCTTTGCTCCTACACATTCCTTTGCCATTATTTCTCATCTTTACATTTCCTTTTATAAATTTCAACCCTCCAATCGCGTATTTGTATACTCTATTGAAACCTTCCCTTCAACATCCTTTTTGACCAATGCCTTCCTTCCTCCCTATAAAATTCCATCTTCCATGCTAACCACATTTTTCAGCCAACTATAGTTGAACTTACATTCTCACTTCTAGTTTACCTCCTATTTATCACATCCTATCCTATTCATATAATTTTTCTCATAAACTCCATCCTACTAATGTTATGATGACATTGATACCTCCTAATGATGTCATGTTAGCATCACCACTCTCCAAGAAACCTCCCCTCCCATGTTGACATCACCATCCTCTAAGAAAATTTCCCTTCCATGTTGGCATTACCATGAAATTGTGCTAATATCACTATGACATCATGCTAACATCATACTCTCTTTTTACCTTTGTAAACATTTGATGTGAAATTAGATATCACTCTCACTTCACATTCATCATCGAATTTTGCATCATTTTTCCATTTTCTTCCACTTAACTTGCCAATTGAACCTTATATCTCACAAATGTGCAATTAAAGACTCTCTTCCCTCAAGTTATTTGGAAAAATAAAAAACTTCAAAAAGTGTCTTTGTGGGGGTTTGATTTCCATTTGGAAGGTCATCATGATTGACTTCCATATCAAATTCATACATTTCCTCCTTATGTCTAATTGCACATCAAATTTTTGTAAACTTTTCAAAACTTCCCTTATCTCTCCTGAACTACTCCAAGATTACCATAAATGCTTGATTGGACCATGCAACCACCTAATCTAATCTATTCATGCCTAGAATGCATATTCTAATTAAATATGGATGGATTAAGTGATGAATGAAATGAGGGTAATCCTACACCATCTCTTATAGTGGATTTCTAGGGCCACTCCTTGTTGTCTCACTCCAGATATAAAGGCATCATTAATACATAAATATCTTATGAGTAATTTTTCATGTTGCTCTCATGGAATTGTCGTCTTGTATCATCAAGCCATCACCTATTAATAGATATGGGAGACATCATCTCATCTACTTTAGTAGATTGTAATTCTTCTTCAATTTGTTTTGCATTTTTATAATTTTCCATGTGTAGGCTTTTCTTTTGGTTAGGATTGTAGAGCCTATTTTTTTTAGTTTTAACTAATTCTTTGTAAGTGGCTTATAATAAGCCTTAACTTTGTCTATGTGGTTTGATATGTCTTGTTATGTAACAATTCTTAATTGACTCATCATGAGATCCTAATATGACAAGTGTCACCCATATGTGGGGCTATTCATTGTAATTTTTTCTATTTGAGGAAGGAATCGTTTTATTGTGGAGCTTGGGGAATCTAGAGGAAAACTCTATAATATATGTAAATTATAGTTGAAGAGATACAAAAGAAAATTGTTCTGTGATAATTATCTTTGTTAATTCTTATCTCTATTCGAGTTATATGAATAAATGTCTTATTTTATCATCGTCACTTTTTGAAGATTTGTGTGCCAAGTAAATACTAATACAAATCTTTAACAAACAATAATGGGGAATACAAATATTGCAAAAGATTATTAAGTAGGATATAAATCTCAATCACTTTTACAGATTCACCACTATAAGAAAGTGGTAAACATTTAGAAGTCATTAGGGAATTTATGTTAAGTGGGATCACTAATAGTTAGCAATTGAATATGTATTCCTCCAATAGGCACAGATCATATTCCGAGAATTTATTCCAATCCGGTTGATTCTAAAATGATAAATACATCAAAGAGTAAATCATTTATGAAACTTTATTCAAATTCACACCAAAACATTAAAGGTACAAGGAATAGGCTATTCACTCCCTACAATTTATAAATCCATGAATATTTTTATATAATTTTTTGTAACTAATTTTCACTAAAAATTGAATTTTAAGAGTTGTTTAAATTTAGTGTGTCTAATAAGGTTGCCCACCTAAGTCCTATAGGACATGAAGTGTATGAGAGAGCTCTTGTTTCTCTCATTTCTTGACAACCACTTGAGCATAGGAATTCATAACTCCTTATATATTATTAAAGTTGGGCTGGGGAGACAACATATTGGTGACTCTTATGTAGTATAGTGTCTAATCCTTATGAGTACATTCCAAAAGAGTTTACCTTGTGGTGTGTAGTACGCGATCTCACAATATTGGGTTACACTTTTTGGCCAAACTTGACATTGAGATCAATATTTTGAACTAAATCTTCACTTTCTAACATCTATAGTAGCTAAACCATTAGGAATTTGAAGATGATGTAAACTAGTGATTTGTGATATTTTTTTTGTAGATTCTAATTTTTTTTTTAAATGATTACATAATTAAATTATAATTTTTTAGATCTCCTTTAATAATTAGTTTTTGATAGTAAACAATAGTTTTTAAAAGTGATGTGTATGATGGACCGTGCATAACTTTTTTTATACAGAGGATAAAATTCTAATTCTTTTGAATTTAGATTGTTAATGTCGATATCTAGTGCTTGCATTTGGTTTCATAACGTTTTGCTGAATATTTTTTTAATTAAGTTATGAAGTCAAAATAATTATAATTCAAACGTAGGTGTATGATATACAACACGTTTTGTATGTATCGAAATTCAATTTTTTTTTTTGTTGGAACAAGGACATCAATGACTGGGGCCTAGCCAATTTTCAAAGAAAAAAATTACTATTTTTTAACATCTATAGAATAGAGAACTTGATGTTCGGTGAAAAACCTATGTTGAGTAAGTCTAAAAAAATCATAATTAAACCAAAATAAATTAAAATTATAGTTTTCAAAAAGCTCATTTCGAGGACTACGATCTTGCAAATTGGTTTGTCAAGTTGATTTCATTTGGACCTTCAACCTGAGCTTTGAAATCCAAAAAAATGTAGAAAGTTGCAGGGGGGGGGGGGGGGTGGAAAGTGAAAATCTTGTATGTTCGGTCAACTTGGTGTTTGAACGAAGGGGTATTTGATTGAGAGTACACTGTTCATTCGAATACCTCTTCACTTGAACACCTATTCAACCAAACACATTAAATCCACATTGATAGTTTTGGTAATGTTCATGTTTGAACATAGTCCTCCAATTGAAAAATAAATATATATTTTTAATTGAAAACTACAAACATCATCTTGAGGGGAGGCAATATGGTTTCTCTTCTCTTATTAGTTTTGGAAGGAAGTATATCTTTGTATGGAGTTATTTCCTTCCCACTATTTGGGTGTGTCACATGAGATGCTCTTCTTTCTCTCCTATGGAGGGAATATTCATCATACATTATGATACAAGTAGTCATTTGGGGGTCATCATGAGTCATCTTATCTCATATCTTCTTTCACTTGTATATTTCATTGTGTTATTTCTTTTTTGGAGAGGAGTCTTGTTCTCATTGGTTTTTTTATAATTTATGAGAAATTTGTACATAAGTATCTAATATTGTCTAGTAAGCGGGACTCATCATTTTACATATAGTACTTCCTAAGCTACATTTAAGCTGGGGTGTTCGTGTAAATAGTGTCACTATACAACTAGTTAGATGAGTATTATTTAAACACTCTTATCTTTTCCATAGGTGTGCACCCTTGGTCTCCTTGTGTTGTGCAGCACAACGCTCGGGTTTTGTGACATGGCTTAACTGCCTCCTGCAGATTTTATGTCTAATGGTTGTAGACCGGGCATTAATAGGTCGATCTTTTGGTGCAACAACAACTGCACTTGTAACAAGTGGTAACAGAGCTTGGTCATAGGTTCAAACCCCTCGCTTGCGCTGGGGGGGATTCTTGCAAGGTGTGCGCCCTTGGTCTCCTTGTGTTGTGCAACACAATGCTTAGGTTTGTGACATGGATTAACTGAAGTCTAGTGGTTGTATTGGGCATTAACAAGTCAATCTTTTGGTGCAATGACAACCACACTTGTAACATTCCCTTAATTAGGTGGAACTTTTTTGGTTAAAGAATAGTCAAATTTTTTAAATATTTTGGACAATGGATGAGAGGTTGTTATTATTATATGGAGACCCAAATAAAAAGCTACTCCAAGATTTGAATAAAAAGGAAACTACATGGAAAGTGAAGAATGCAAGTAGGTCTCCAATTCCTAAAATTGATCAAGTAGGACATAATGTACTACATTCAACTATAAAATATAGGCTATTTGGTTACATGAGTGATGAATCTACTTCTTGAATTGTTAATAAAAAGAATAATGAAATGTGATATGGTGCTAAGTAACATAGAATTGTAAATGATTTCCAAAATGAACGAGATGAAAGAGAAGTAGAAGCCTAAATGAATGAGGATTCATGTTTCATATAAATTTGTCCAAATTAAATGTAAGGATAAATACCTTATTTGATGATAATGTGATGCCACATGTTGGGCAAGAAAAAAATCCCTACTGGTATAAAGGTTATTTTACTCATGATGATGAGAAATAATTTGAGAATATTGAAGATGAACAAACAAAGGCTAATAATAGTCAAGAAGATCATATGTACTTCGAGAGATAATTGATTTAAAGTAAAAAATGCAAGGCTACTTTTCTACCAAAGCTAATTTAGTATTTGAAATGGATTTAAATATATTTAATACTAGATTTAAATTAACTTGTAATATATAATGTTAGCATTATCAAAATAGATTAAATAATTAATGTAAACTATACATGTCATAATTTATAAGAACTCTAAAGAAAATAATTAAAATAATAAATTAAATAACATGACCACATAATTCAATTAAAATAACATCAAAATAATATATATATATATTAATATCAATATCTCTTAACATCAATTGGTTCTAATATTTAGTTGAATCACAACACTTGGAAATGACACTCTTACCCTAGGAACATTTCAATGGTATTGGCCCTCAAACCTATTACACAGTCTAGAAAACTTGCATAAAAACACAACATTTTCCTACACTCAACAAAGTACCTTCCTACTGGCATTCAATAATGTATCTACTTGAATTAAAGAATGTGCCTACTCACACTAAAACCCTAGCTAGGACAATCTTGAATGTACTTTGTACCTCGAGTTGGACACACTTTATGTGCCCCATTATCTAATGTCTATAGCCCAACAAATTACCTTCTTCTTCCTTGGGTGATCTCCATTCCTTTTCCAAGTCTCACATAAATTCTTTTTATAAGCCTTAAGGGGTTGTTTTTAAACTATCACACCCTTTCATAGGGGTTGCTTTTAATTATTATTTAGTAAATACAACTATTCCTCCCTTTTAAAATACTTTTTCATAAATATTAAATCCATTAATCTCCATTTTAACCAATAGATCATATTAACCTTTTTTTTTTTATCTCCCTTTAATCCTTTTAGAACTTTATTTTCACTTTGAGAAAATATTTCATTGTAAGGTACATGTCATTCTTGTTTTTCCAATTGTGAGAGGATAAGACTAGTACATACATAAATGAATATAAAACACAATGCATAAAAAACCAAGTAAAATATGTATAACTTTATTCATATGAGTTTATTGCATGGAAGGAAACTAAGGATGATTAACTAATCAGCTAACTCTATATAGTTCAAGGAAAAAACATGCAGTTTTCATGCAATGTGTTATTTGATTGAATTTTTATTTTAACAAGATTTTTTCGTTTATCGAATTCTCTTATTCAAAGTGCTTCATATATTCAATTACCTTCAAAGAATCTTGAAAGAAAGATGGGGCCCTCACATACCTCACCTGGTCCATTGGTACTATCAAAATCTCTTTATCTTCTACAAATCTCAAAGTAGTGCCCGCAACTATTCTGGCTCAGAAAACAGAACTATTATGCTACGGATGTAAGTAACACGATAGTTATACACCGTTGATTTTGTAAAGAACGGCTGTGATTTTTTGAAAGTGTCAATAACACGCGTTTGCTATCCTCGTTTTGGAGCCAGAATAGTTGCATCCAAGAGTAGTGGCTATAATAGAAGTTGAAAAGGCTAAAGATGACATTAGATGAAAGATTTAAAATCTAAGGAACGTTGACATCCATGATAATAAAAAAAGAAGTGAAAACTATTGTTGATGCTAGGAGAATTAATAAAAATAAATAATAGAGGGCAATCCCGTGGTATACCTCCATTGAATTTAGAAAGATGTAGGAAACTAGATGTCATAGGAATATCTAGTTATCTTGATCCTATTCTAGTAGAAGTGAGATCTCACATGATTTATTTTTTTAAAATAATGTTATTTCTGGTGAGTATCACTTGAGATGGTTCAATAATCTAGTTAATGATTTTAATATTTAAGATGAGAATGTTCTCATGAAATTATTTGTCTAATCTATTGATGACATAGTTAGAGAATGATACAATATTGATTTATGGATAGAATTTTGAAGGGTATTTAGAGAGTAGTGCGGTGATAAAAGAGATCTTATATTCATTATTAATGAATTCACATAAATTGCTAAGTTCTCTAATGAATCTCTCTACTTTAAATGCAAGATTTTCTAGGCTAAGACATGAAACCTGATGTACTTTAACACCCATTGAATCAATGTGTCTAATTTTGCATTGTAATTCTTATGATGTCAAGATGAGTTAATTTTTAAGTGGAAATGACACACAAATGTTAAGTGATATGTACAAAATGGTAAAAAATATAGAAAATAATCAACTAACATTTAGAAAAATACATAAGAGGAGTGATGGAAGGACTTTGTCACATAATAAGGGATAGAGTAGTAAAGTACATGCACCAAATAGTAAGCCAAACCAAGTAATGCATAGCATGAGATAATTTCAAGAATATATAATCAACCATATACTATAAATTGGTATAATGGTAGGCTAGTCTAGCTAAATTATAATAAAATATCAAACAAGGAAAGTCTAGCTAAATTATACTAAAATATCAAACAAGGCAACACACGATCCCTTGAAGAAGGTGAGTGCTAATAATTTAGAAAATTATACTTGGTGTATAGCATATCGAGTGACTCATTCAACATTGCCATGTTTTGTTGCATACGAAGTCTTGAACCTTCATAGATAATGTGATGTGTTGGTTCCCTAGAGGGTTTACAATACAAAAGGCAGAAACCAAGTTGATTCTTCAAATATCTATGGAGAAGCCAACTCCAACTATCAATATCCTCTAGAACTTGGACCAACTGACAAGGATTCAACAAATCCTTCTACACTTTGGGCTTTGCAAGACCCGGGAGGGTGATCCCTTAGTGAATTTATAATCTCCGCTCCATACTCACAAATTGCACTAAAACAAAGCAGATAATCTCATATATAGGCTCAACAAAGAGGGAGAATTCTCAAGAATGGAAGATTCTTCAGTGATCCTCAACCTATTGGAGCATGAGATGGAGAAACATATAATAACAAACATGAAATAAAATATATTATGATAATCAACAATTTATAGCAAATATAGATGAACGAAGCAAAAAACTGATTGTAAAGACTAAGACAAGCTATAACCAGTGCCTTATTCTATTGGGGAGTCAAATTCATGAAATGTAAGATGAATTACAACAAAATTATCTGATAGCATGTTGAACTAAGAATATATTGCATTACAATATATCTCAACTATGACCCAAACCCGAACTATTTATCAAAATCCCTGCACAAGCCCTACCACTCTGTAATTTTGTTCAAGCATTTAATTGATCCCTTAGATCACAACATAAACACAAATCACATACATCACAACAATGAAATGAATGAAAGAAACCCTTTATTATATTTCATTCAAAAGATAGTAGAATCATACAATGGAGAGAAATAGGTTTGGATTCTATTTCATTAACTCAAATGCTATATCTGTCATAAGACAATATACAATTCAGTCCTTCAAAACCTACAAAAAATATGTCATAAAATTCATTCTATTTGTGCTTTGCAAAAAAGACTTTACACTTTTCTCATTTGCACCTAAAATTTGCTAATGCAACCTATGAATCTGATTTAGAAAACTTGGTACAGAGTTAGAATCAGAACCTTGTCTCTTGGCCTTGAATTACCTTTTATAGCAAATAAGGGAGCAAACAAGCTTCGGGCTAGATGAGACACCTGTCATGAAAATGATTGGACATACATGACTCTTGTTAAAAAATATTCCTTTAAGGAATGTCACAAACAAGACCAAATATATTTAACTACTTCATCATAACACTTCATGCACTCTGTCTTCCTTGTTATTGCCGAAAAAGAGCCTAATACAGGCCCACCTTGTTGTTGCTTGTGTTAAAAAAGGTAACCGCTACAAGAAGACAAAATTGTTTACCAAACTGTCACATCAATAAGCTGATTAGCTAATTGTTTGCAGTCTTTATTCCTCGTTCAAATATCTCTTGCTCCATTCGTTGTATTCTTCATTAGATGGCCACCTAAAACTCAAGACTTCATCAACTTTTTCCCTATATGAAGTATACTTTACAACAACTTGATTTGCTTCTCTTTCAAAGGACTCAAAGAATGTCTCTATGCATACAATTTTATCCATACTATTCTCTAGCGGATCAGTATCCAAATCCTCACAAATTAGTTCCACCTGAGTGTTGATGATTCTCTCTACCTCTTCCTTCCATAGTTTCAAAGGCTTGACAACTCCATTCTCATCCAAAATCCATGACAAAAGTGTATTATTTAACTCATTGAAACTCCTCATCAACTCTCTTATTTTTCTTTCTATGCTTTCTGGTTGGATTTGAGATTCTTGCATTGACTTTGCCAACAAATATGTTGGATGAAGTGTAGGTGGCCTCTCAACATGATATTTAGAAGCTATTGACATTAGTCTAAGCTCATTTGCCCTTGGTAACCATTTGGTAAACAAAGGTATTGCCACCTCTTTATCTTGATCAAGACCTTGAATATTAAACAAAAAAGAATATAAAGAATGAATACTATTCAACCTGTTGTCAACTTTTTCATTTGAATGAGTTAACATAGAGCTAACTATTTCTCTTTGCTCAAAGGTAAACCAGTCCTTTGATTCCTTTAGTTTATTCTCCAATTCTGTGATCTTCTCCAACAATTGAGCCTTTCTTGGATCAGTTGACCTGGTTGGTTCTTCAACAAATGGCTCCGATGAAGAACATTGAGTTGCTGCATCAACAAGGGTAATAGGAGGAGACCTTGATGTTGAAGGTGTTGAAGTAGTTATAGGGGCAGTAGGGGATGCTTCCAATTGTTTCTGTTCCAAAAATTGAAACTTAGAATGCAACTCAATACATCTCTGTTGCACCTTATTGTATTCACCAAAAATGCGTTCAAGCCTCTTCATAAGTTCTTGCTTCTCTACCTCTTTTAGGGGTCTCATGGACCAATTTGGCCGCATCCATAATTAATCTCGTGATGCTGGAAAATCCCACGAACCATATTGGTCAATCTAACATTGACTATCATATGTGGCAAGCATGCCCATCAAAAGTATGACGTAGCACATCCACCTCACCGTCATCTCACCGTGGTCAATGGTCCTACCATCGACTTACCTCGACCCGCCTTGGACACGTGGCATCATCTTGTGATGCCGCGGTGATTATCCTCCTCACATCTTCGACCGTGGGGTCGCGAGGACCGTCTGATTTGCTCGATCGTTATCTTCCTGCCATGGTGACCCTCAACTTTAGGCGCTTAACCATTGAACACCTTTTTGATTGAGATTAAAACATCACTGTCCATTTAATGCATGTGCAAATAGAAGAATCTTTAGTAGCTCGATCATTAGCATAAAGGCACCAACATAAATAATATAAGGCTCAAACTTAGGAAAAAATTAAAACATTTGCTAATAAAAATAAAAAAGGGGACCCGCCTAGGACGATAGAGATATACATAACGCTAGGAAATAAAAGGAGACCCAACAATGAGGCTAATAAAATTTGATGCGCTAGACTTAGGAAAAATAACAAGGGACTGACCAAACAAATTAATGCCGAGGAAAATGGCATGGCCCCTTTAATGACAAGATGACCCTCAGACTTAAGTTAATAAAGTAACACAAAATTAAAAAAGGTTTAAGAGGTTTAACAATAGGACTTAATAAAAAAATGCATAAAACCTAAACCCTAAGCTTGAGGGCAATAACAGAGAGCATAATTAATTCAAAATGACCAAAGTTTTCATAGGATCAACATCAAATTTTTGCTAGGTCATTTTGCAGGACTACCATGATGAGTGTACTCACACTAGTGAAAACTCCATAATTAGTCAACATGGTCAAGATTTAAACATGTTATCCTCTTAAGGATACTTCAATGGTGATGAATATCCCTCCACTGATACTCATGTGAAGAAGATATAATGATGATGAATATTTCCATGTACACAATTTTTACTCTTCTAGTAACAAAATTTAGTTGGGAATACCCTCCATAATGAGATCAAAACACTAACTATAGTAGTAGTTACTCAAGTTAAAAGTAATTGTAACTTGAGAATAAGAAGTAAAAAAAATGGAACAATCTAATAGTTAAAATACCATGAAGTATTTTTATTTAAGAAAAAAAATGATGAACAAAATCCTAATCCATGTATAAATAATACAGAGAAGAAATAAAATACTATCAAGCCAAAAAAACAATGTTGAAATACCAAATAAAAAAAAGAAAGATCTAGTCGATTACAAAGTCCTGATATTTAAGGCTCCTATAACATCAAAAAAAGATCAAGCCAAACAAGGTATGATCACTCATGCATCTCCTTTGCCTATTGTTATTTCAATTACCGATCCTTTGTCAAAGTTGGATATGGCACAAGTATTGAGCCAAATAAATTTTCTAATACAATTATTGGAAATGACGAGGATAGGTGAACACAAGGATGGTGATTTAGCTCTAATATGTGACGCACCTCAAAGGAAGTCAGAAAGAAAAAATGGTTAATTAACAAAAGGACAAGATGGTTTAGATTGTGAGACCTGGAGTATACCTTGGGTAAACTATGAGTAAGTGTCCTACTCAAGTGGACCCCTTTAATGTTACTTTATCCATAAATGAATTTATTAGGAATTGTATGATTTATTTTGGTGCTTCTACCAATATTGTGCTTGTACAAGTTATGAATCAATTAGGTATGTAGGTAACAAAATCATATGGAAAAATATTTTCTATGAATTTCAAAGAAGTATTTGTTATAAGGTTTATGAAGGATGCGAGCTTTACGTTGGCAATGTTTCTCAAAAATGAGTACAAAATGAATATTATTATGGTTGATATTCTCCCATAATATGTGATAATATTGTTCAAAATATAGTTAGTTGATATAGGAGGAGGTATCCAAATAAGTTCTTCCTTTCTCGTTATCCCTCAGAATTGGGTAAATATGAGATTAGAAAAGGATAAAAGATCTCAAAGATATTTCAAGAATTTTTTTATCATAATAAAGTAGTATGCTTCATAGATACATATATTGATAATTTTAGGTTTGAAACAAGTGCCACAAGTGATGAAAATTGTCAACTAAGACAAAGAGGGAAGAAATAAATGTTAGATGACATATAGATTATGCACACTGAGGTTGAATTTTCTAGAAAGGATGGGGGCAACTATTATGCTCACAATCTCTAATGATGAGTCTTTTAAATTTTTATTCAAGTTAAAGTTTGAACATATAAATAATGTAATAGAGTACAAATATCTGTTATTGGGCCTAAATATGGCCATGAAGAAAGAAATTGAATTGCTTAGAGTGCTAGGAGATTAAAACTTGGTTCTCTCCCAAATTGGAGGAAATCACGCTTTAAAAAATGTAGGGTTAAAACAATACAAGAATGTTGTCTTGGACTACATTGAATTGTTTGATGCATTCTCTATATAGTGGGTTAAAAGAGAAAAGAATTGTGGATAGTATTTTGGCCAAAATTTCCATTATATTAGAGAATTTCAACTTGGATGGTATCCAAGATATTGAAATGTTAATGAAGCCTCCTATTCTAGACAAGATTTAGCATTGGTAGCTATTTAATAACCTAGTTAAAAATGAAAAGATTCCCCAACCAAAAAATTTCAAAGGCCTTTTGTTGCCAGGACCCATTCTTTGCATTTCATGCATTTACATTTATATGTTTTAGCTTCTCCCTAAGTTGCACTTAAGGGGGTTGTTAGATCAATTAGTTAATTTCTAATTACATTTTTCACTAAATCTTACTTAAGTCATGTTACTTTTGGTATCTCAAGTCGTGTGATGAGGGCACGTGTCATGATCTTGTTATATCCTCACCTAAGGTTTCTTAGATTATTCTTTATTTAGCTTTATGTTTCCTTTACAAGAATATGTTGTAGCTTTATTATTCATTTAGATATTCAATTATTGCATAATCAATATGATGCATGTTTTTGGATCAATCTTTTGGCCTCGATAGCCTAACTTTCTCTTTGTGTGTTGCAGGTGTTTGATTGTAGGTGATCTTCGGGAGCTATAGGGTTGTGATATCAACTCCAACAATATTATGTTATTAGAGAACATGATCATGGGTGAGTACTTGATCATCATGTGGGTATTGTCTCCCCTATCATAGGATCATTTTGGTGGTCCTATCTTGCAATTTTAAGACTTCCATTGTTCCCACCTTGTTTGTGCAATGGTGAGTTCATTCTTATTGTTAGTTCCCTCATGTTATTTTTTTACTTGAAACTTGTTTGCATCTTGTCGTCTAGTATGACATGTATCTTATTTTTATTTTAAAAATAAAAGTTGTTCTATTAGATTTTGTCCTAGGCATGTTAGCTTGGGGCATTAGAAAATAAACAGTGGTATTTGTGGTGGGTATTATATGGCCAAAATAATATCTCATTAAATTTTTAGGGTAGGCTCTTGGTAACCATCATTGTTTCATAATGCTTACAATACTATCAATAGCTGTGAGGCTTGCAAATTCTTTTCTAGCAAGTTGAAGCTATATGAAGCTTTACCTTTGATGCCTTTAGTAGTGAAATGTAGTCCTTTTAAACATTGGGGTATTGATTTTATTGGGAAAAGTATTGAGAATTATGGTCGAGGATTCAAGTGGATCCTTGTAGCCAATTATTTTACAAAGTGGGCAGAATCAATTCTCATTAAAATAGATACATGTAAAGTTATAATCGACTTCATTCTTGGCAATATTATAATGAGATTTGGTGTTTCAAATAAAATTGTAGTATATAATGCCATGCTTTATGTTGACATGGTCCATTAATATAGGTTCTAAGAATGAAATCAATTTATGCCATTCATCCCTATATCACCCACAAGGGAATGATCAAATAAGATTGAGTAATATAAATTTAACACAAATTATCAAGAGATTTATTGACCAGAACAAAAGTAAATAGGACTCCAAGTTAAGGATCTTGTTTGGGCTAATTTGGTAACACCAAAGAATCAATTGAAAATAAACTTTGAGTTGGTATATAAAGTAGATCTGATCTCACTTGTGAATAAGATGTTAATAATATACACGTCCAAGCAAAAATTTGGTGACAAATATGATGATACTATGACTTGGAGAATAAATTAGTTAATTGAGGTTGACGAGAGTATATAAAATTATCATAATGTGAACATTGGAAAATAACAAGTTAAGATTTTTTTTCATAAAAAGATGAATGTCAAAAAATTTGAAATAGGAGATTTGGTTTTGGTATGAAATGCTAAAGCATAGGAAAAAGGAAAGCATGCAAAATTTGACTCCTTGTGGTTCATTTCTTTCATTACTAAAAATTCACACTTTATCAAGATCTTGAATGAATAATTTAAGAAAATGACAATGCATGGATAATTATTGAAATAATTTTTCTCTTAAGGTTTTTACATTTTTCTCCATGCACAATTTTATATCTCTTGTACCTGTTTCATGTAACTATTATTGTGTGTAACCCATCACATATAACCAATTTCATAAATCTTTACATATGGCCCTTAATTTGCTAATTTTGTTTAAGTGTTGTATTTCATCATCCTCTATGTGCCTACTCAAGTGGTGAAAGTTGCTAGGCTATAAAAAATTAAGTTTGAAGGTTTTGGTTCAATTTCTAGTAATTTTTGTAGTTTGCAAGATTCTTCCTTCCAACTAGATGTGAATTTTTTTGTCCCAAATGGATATTATTCATCTCTAGTTTACATGATGTCGACCCCCAATTAGAAATTCCCACCCAATATCTATGTTCACTTATACATGAAGCCCCCATGATATTCCTTCTCCACCTTGTTGTCACGAAGATTGCACCCGTGATGCTTAAGTTGAAAGCTCTGCAATCTTGTGAAACATAGAATGATCCTCAGGCCCATGGGTTGCTTATCTTGAGAATCAATCTCCAGAGTGAGCTAGTTCTCTTTGATGAACCTCCTGCAAACTAATCTCTGATGGGAAAATGGATAGGAAGAATGCTACTTGAAATGAAACCTATCCTAAAAGGAGGTGATGCACCAAAATAATTCACTGGAATTTGCAACTTATCAACTCACAATATTTCTCAACAAATCAACTTTACTTTATACACAACTCGGTTTATATCCAAATTAGACAATAATGTTTCATAAGAAGATTGTTTTTCAGGTTTAGAAGAAAAACTAAACGCTCTCACAACTAAAACAACTGAATGCTTCAATACAACTTGTAAACTGCCTAAGTACATAATATTCCATATTAAGGTGCATAAATGAGACATAATTTAATGATCTAATATGTGGAATCACAAAAATTGCATCAAGATCATTCATCAAGTACACAAAACATGGATTTGAGAAGGTAAATTTTGCTTCTTTATTGAAAAATAATCTTTTTTCTATAGTTACAAAACTCAAAAATTCAGCTACAATGCTATCGTTGAGCATGAAAGAGACAAAATTAGTCTACAATCATGTTGAGGAAAGAAAATAACTCCCAAAAGAAAGAAATAAGAGGTCTTATAGAAAAGAAGCTTCTTATCAACTAAAAGATAAGAACCATGCTAAATTCCACCTCTTGATCTTCAAACTAAGGTTGAACTGAAAGTTCCAACTCAAAGGTTGCTCCAAACTGAAAGATAAGGCCTAGGGGTCAAATTTAATTAAAATTCATGCATATGAAGGTCTAGAACTGCTACAAACTAAGAGATAACTGCTCCAAAAGAGGCTCCAAGTAATAGTCAATCCATATGATGACTCAAATTGAAGTAGGACTACTGCATCTGCTCCAAAATCCCTCCTTTTAAGGCTTCAAACTGATGGTGACTTAGAGGTCCACCTCTTGATTGTCAAATTGCCTCATTTGCCCTTTTATGATCACAACTTAAAATGATATGCAATATTGAATTTAACAAGACTCAAAATTTCACCTCTTTCCTCGTAAGCTTCTTTTTAAATTGATGCATGATTTTGGTCTTTGTGACTTTACAAAGAATGTGACTTGTTGAAGTTCATATATGCATTATGAAGCTATGAAGTTGTACTCTTGATTCAACTAGAGTTCTTCCACCTAATATTTTTAACATGATAGTTGTAGTGTCAAAAATTTCATACCCCTTTTTAATTCGACCTGCATCTTTTTTAACCACTTTGGTGTCCACTCCCCTAGCACCTGAGTAGGCTCATTTCAGCCCTTGCATCAGCCTTTTCCTTCTCAGGATGCTCAAGACACCCTTCACCTTCTGTTTCATGTTAGCCGCATATCTCCCTTGTCTCCTGTCATTTTCGAGCATTTCATTTGGACACTAGTGTGCCGGGTGAACATTTGCGCACTGCGCATTAGTCCCACGACATCTCAACGTTCGAATGTCGGTTTTGAGCACGCCTTTCCACTTGTCACTTGCACATGTCGATGGAAACAACTCAGAATCTTCTAATTGGCTTTCCATCCCTCTTTTCCCTCCTCTTATCTCATTTAAAAACCATCTTCTCTCTTCATTCAAGCTATCTAGATTCTGAACACAATTTCTCTTATTCTCTAGCTCTCTCAATCACTTGCTACAACAGTCTCTAGTTTGCTACAACACTCTCAAGCTCTCATAATATCTTTTGCAACTTTATTGGCTTTCTCAAGCCTCCTTGGTAATATATTTATATCATTCTATATATATCATCTTTAAGCATATTGGGATTTATCACATCCCTCTTCTATCATTTATCATCTATCGTTTCTTTCATCTTGCATTTATCTTTTATTCTATCAATATATTTGGGCTGTTTGTGGAGGTGGAAACACCAAAACGAGGGTCTGACTTGTTGGGGCTTCAAATTTCCAAGTAATTTCAAGCACCCTACTATTGAAAATGGTGGTCACTTCATAGAAATGACACATAATGGATGATTAATGATTTGAACACCTAGAGTAAAGGAGGATATGAATAAATTAATTCCAATGGACCCCATGAAAGACTAGTGTTTTTGATCTGTAAAAAAGATGATATGAACAGAGAATTAAAATGAATTAAACATGAAAATATAAGAATACCCATTTCAGAAAATCAAGTTTCCAAACTCCAGTAAAAATATTAGATCTGTACAATGTGTTTTTGGTTGTAGACCATACAAAAGATTGTAAGAAGGCCGAAAAGCCCGTTATTTCGACCTGCATGAAAGAAGATGTCGACTTGGAATGAAAATGTATGCAAATGTCAAATATGATGAAGACCCATTTTAGAAGTGGATGTTTCCTACCCCCACAAAAAATTTCAGATTCGTATCTAAAGTTTAAAGCTTCTGACCAAACAAAAAGCCGAAGGATATCTTAAAGCAAGGTTATTGACTAACTAGTTTGCATATTAATTTCAAAGGGTTTTGTTAATTTTAATGTAAAATGGTGACTTTTCACCCCAAAAGGGGTATGGTGCCCATTCAACCACATATATAAATGGTTAAAAAATGTAGATATGAGGGGGAGAGTGAAGAGAAATATAATATAAACTCTTGATAATATTGTATTATTTTTTAACCATCAATTCAATCAGTTGTTTTCCTTCACATATGTGCTGTGGATTATCTCATTTTCTACAGGCAGTTGTTTGTGATATTATCTAAAGGAGATAAGGTTATTCGAATTCTTACAGTGAAGTCTATGTAACTATGTTATAAATTTGGATAAAAAAGATCTACTCATGGATTGTAATTGTTCCTTGTAGTTCTTCCTTGAATGGTCCCTTAAGGTTAGGGTTAAATTCATTCAGGCGGTTTATGATATAAACATTTAGCAGATCTCATAAGAAACAGTAACTGACAGATTTACCAAAGGGGGTAAGTTTAAAAACCGTCTCACAAATCATACATTAATTCCTAGAGAAATATAAGACTCTATAGCCCAAATAACAGGAAAGGCACTGGTCATTCACAAATCATAACTTTTTACCATATCAATTATCTTTACTTTAAAGCAATAGAAATAGTTGAGTAGAAAATATAGAATAAACTAGCAATAGTGTAAATATATAAATTTCAATTGCAAATATCGAATAGCTTTCACAAATAACCATCTTGAAATTATCTAAAAGCTACCTATCCTAGGAACCTATGCCATTCTGAGACATGGAAGAACTTAGATTAAGACACTCAATCTGTTATAAAAAGCACTAGTCATCGAAAGCCACTAGTGAATAGGTATACCTGCCTAGGTCTTGCAAAGCCTAAAGTGAGGGAGTTAGTAACCAAACAGGTTCACTCTGTAAGTTGGCCAAGTCAAATTGGAGGGTTTGATCATAAGAGTTGACATTTCCTTAGAACCTATCCAATCTGTTGATTTGAAATCCAACATGATCGAGGCAGACTCCAAAACACAACCCCCAATATTTTCCTTCTTGCTTGTGTGAAGGTTGCATTAGAGAAGATTCATTTGGCTGGAGGCTTCATATCGTGGACCGGTTGTGAGATTATCTTCTTCTTTTCCTTTTTGGCTTTTATTCCATTTATATAATCGTTTTACCTTCTTTTATATATATTTACCGCATTTAAATTAATCTAGAACACAAATTTGTTACATTGTGCCCTTCCTGTGCAAACTCTTGGTCCGTATAGGACGCTAGCGCGTTGCATTGTTGTCCATAATCCATGCGTGCATCTTTGTGCAAAGAGCTATAAAAGGATATACAAAGATACTACATCTTGAGTGGACAGGTTTTTAGTGAATCTTCGAGAGGTTGTTACCCGCCTGTCGAAGAGGTTCATTTCCCCTACTCTACAATAGCTTTGACTATAGTTCGTTGAATGGATAACCTATAAGTATAGTCTTGAGACTATGATATCTGAGTTTGCAAACAGTGCAAATGACTATGCTTTTGGGTTTTAGACTATCCTCTGTTTTTACCTTTGAATACCTTTTAAGGACTCTTGAAACATGCTAAATACCACTCTCCTGAAGACTTATCCTATCTGTGATTTTACCCTCCTGAAGCTTATGGTGGCTTCACTAGATAGGAAATATCATACCATGTGTGTTCATATTGGGGGGTTTAATATCTCAAAAATGAGGGTACAATATATTGCCCATCGGTGAAAATAAGGGAGTTTTTAATTCGGGTTGTGAAAAAATGCAATATTTTGTGAAAATATGGGAGCTTTTAATTTAAGTTATGTATTGAGAGGGGGTCGAAAAAATGGAGTTTAGGACAATATTTTTTGAAAATAAGAAGATTCTTTAGTATGTCATGAATGCATGTGATATAACCTAAGTTCACTAAGTGAAGCCTCATGTTGAAGCTGCAGCTAGTCTTGAAAGGTCTAATACTATTCTTGTGATGACCATGCTATAACTCTCAAGGCACATTTGAAGGGCCTGGCTTAACCAACACACTCTAAGTGTTGACCTTGCTTAGGTGGCTGATGTGGGGCCCTTTTGATCCGTTCCTTTCACCTTGGCCATTTCCGTTCTTGTAAACAACTCTGTTAACTGCTACGGTCAGCAGTCAGTCACAGTTAGAACTCCAATTTAAACTCATTACTCCCACACTGGAAGAACCGCACGGACGTGCATAGTCACACTCATTGTTAATGAAAAAGCAACCAGTTCGAATTTCAAATTTGAATTTTTAATGTCCCGCCCAATCCTTTCAAAGGAGCAATACGTGGCTTTCTTCGACTGGACCAAACATTTAGCCATAAGAGACATCCTCAGATTTGTTGCCATGGTCACTCTGGTATCATGTTTATCCTTGTTTTCTCACTTCTTGAATTTCTCTATTTGCTTTTAATTTTGAATAACCTTAATTCCATTTAATTCTTCCAGGTTTGCAATTTCTGTTGTGTTCTATGCTCACTGTAAGCATTCCCTTTCCACTCATTTCTCTTTACGTTTCCCTTCAACATTTTTTTCAACATTTTTTTCTACACCTATTTGTATGCTGCTGAAAATTTTAAAGTTTCATTATAGTTTTTGTGCCATATCTTTCCCATTTTGCAGAGATAATCCATAGCCATTCGAGTCGAATAGTTGTTGCAGACTGGTTGTTTTTACTGTTCATTTTAACGTCCAATTATACAGCTAATCTTGCTTCAAGACTTACTACCGAACAAATCACGCCATTTTTAAAGGGTTTGGTGACCATCAAGTGGGTATTGCAGTTCATATGTTGGTAGTTTTCTAAGTCACGATTTGAGAATAGCCGCAATAAATCTGAAAGCATTTTAATCCCAAGAAGCGTATGAGGAAGCTTTGAAAAACGGCGTAAAGAACGGAGACATAGATGTCATTTTAGAGGATATCCCATTTGTTCATGCCTTCTTTGCAGTCAATGTGGCTATTTGATTTGGGGAGCACCATTCAAAGTGGGGCCTTTGGTTTTTTCTGCAGGATTTTTCAAAATGTTTTCTTCCAGGAAAAGACTCTTCAAAGGGAATTTTAAAACTTCTAGAGAGATGAGTTTCTAGAGATTAAAGTCAAGTATTCCCATGATTCTATTAACGTGTTATGATATTATCGGGATTTAAAAAAGGTTAGCTGTGGTAACTTTATAGAGGTTGTATCTTTATACAGAAAGATTTTACATGTATTTACAAAGATCCCAACTCTTCGCTGCAAAAGTTTGGCTTGTAGAAATGTATCAAACTTTTCAGAAAATATGTATATATCACAGACATTCTCAAATTAGAAATGTAAATGGAAAACAACAATTTCTTTCAGAGAAAGAACAACTTAATTAGACTTCATAAATTAGATGTTAATTTTAGGGATGATATAGATCATAGCATGATGATTCAAACATCTTCCAATAATTTCTATGCAACAAAATTTATGAATGAGAAAAATATGAAGAGGATGACTACTTTTAAGACATACCTATTATCAAATGAAAAGAAGCCAATGCATATTGCATTATTATAGTATGGTCATATGGAATTGTTTTTTAAAAAAAAAAAAAAACATTGTCAAATTTATTTGATATTTTTTATTATTAAAGAATACCTTGCGCATTTATTTATTTCAAATTCTTATGAAATTAAGATCTTTATATAATTATTAATCTTTTGAAATAAATCTAAAAATAAAAATGAATATAAAATGTATTATATAATTTTGCCTACTTTTTCACTAATAATATAACTTTTAAATCTTATACAAATTACTAATACTAGTTTAATATAAAATCTCAAGTTGTATATTGTGATTTTAGGATAAAATTTAGAAATTAAAAAAGAAATCAAAGTCAAATTAGATCAATAATTATTTAGAGAGCTTCCCAAATTTCTATAAGACATGGCATAAAAAACTCGCAACCAATGATATGGACGCATACCAACCCTAAGATATGGTTGTAAGCAAAAATAATAACATTATTTTATGCCAAATAGACCATGAATAACCATATTACTAGGTTATGGAAAAGTTATTGCAATAACCCCACTCTATCAAAGATAAGCTAATTGAAGGGGTTGATCTCCATCAAGCCACAATTATATTCACCACCCATGTGTAAAAATGTATTTCTTAAATCTACATGCATTATCATACGAACATTGGCAATGAAGTGAATATCTACTTCAACGTTAATATTATGATTGTAGGGAAACCATAAGCACTAGATGCATGACTTAATACTTGATGTATCACATAGGCAAACGACAATAGGGGATATAAGAAAAGTCAAGTCAATAGTATTAAATATGGATGAAAAAAATACATCCACCAAATAATTATTCAACCTTTCTACACCTATTTACCTCATCATATGAATCAAGAAAAAATGAAAAAACCTCCAACTCACACAACAAAGAATACTGTCTCATTACATTGCTAATTTACACAAAATATTTTCTTCACACAAATCATATTTAAAAAAAATAATCTACAACATACCACCAAGTTGATAATTTTTTTTTATCTTCAACTTATCTTATATGTTGCTACTTAACAATATTATCACTTGTATATTGGGCATGTTTAAATCATTCAAGTTAAGGTATACCATTATCCATAGTGGTAATAACTTCACCCTTAAAGATGAAAGCATGACAACCAATAGTACTCTCATCAAGATCATATGCAATAAGTAGTTAGAGTATATTGATTTGATGAACTCCATATCTAGATCAAACATTTAATCTACTTTTCCATCATCATTATCAATATAAGAGTCATATTGAAGCATCTCAAATGATAGACTATTTTTCATCCCACTACGTCTTTATTTTAATCTGACCAATATGACTTTTTACATGATACTTACTACTATAGATTCATATTTACTAAGAATTTGAACTCACCGTGCTTCTTCTAGTGAGAACAAAATTCTATAATAAAACTTGTTCAAGCTCAAAATTTTCATAATGAAAGTCACACTTATACTGTTTGATGATGTGAATTGTTGAGACATTTAATTAATATAACTTAGTATACAAATCATCAACAAAGAAAGAAAAGACTTGAGAATAATGACTTGAAGAATAAGAACCTTTCACCTCCCTGTGATCAATTACAAATTACTTCTCAAATTTTATTTCTAGATTTTTTACAAAAGTTAAAATGAATGGTGTATATTGATTTTAATTAATTTTAAGGACTATATATTTTATTTAGAGAACTAACCGGTTTGATTGACTACTTAACCCAATTGATTGATTAGTCAACTAACCTAAAGCTAACTTGATAAATAAGCAAAATATAATGATTGTATTTAATCAAAAAACTTATTTAACAAATTTGATTTATGAGTGGCAAGTGAAACTAAGTTGACATGAGTTAAATGTGGATGATGATAAATAGGATAATTTATTTATTTTAATGGATATATGTTCATTATTAATTAAGAGATAATTAGTTAATTAATTGATTATATTTTATGAAAATTAATCGTGCGATGATATATGTATAAGGAATATGGTTGAAAATTACAAAAATCTAAAAAATATTTCACATAAAATAACAAACTTCTACTATTTCACACGCTTCAACAATCATAGATTGCATATGATAATATATAGGAATTGGATCTCCTATATTATAGGATAACTCCCATGACAAATCTCTTACATCATGGGATAACAAATAACCAAACTATAATAGACACACGTAAATATACAAGCTCCTAAACAAAATAACAAATATTTTTATATGTATCCTATAATTCTAACAAACATGTGAACACTAACAATATTTTTCCCAACAATATGGGTACATGGAATTAATTAATTAATATAATGTAATCAATTAATCAACAAGGTGAATTAACATGAAAAAATTAATAAGTCAATATCAATGTAGCATAATAATGAAGACAATATCTAACTAGTCATTTAAAATATGATAATAGAATTGATTGGCTATGTTAGAGTTTTAGGAGACTCTACAATACCACCAGGATCAATGAAAGACCAAAATAAATTCCATAAGAGAATGGCAAGAAGATTTCATCACAATGCAAGATGATGCTATTGCTAATTGATATGCCAATACACATGATGAACCTTGATTATAAAGTCAAGGTGACAATGGACGATTAAATAGAATGCTCGTCCAAATATGTTGATCATATGCAATGCACAATCTATCACCCACATAAATTAGAAAAGTGATAGTGTGATAAGACCACTAAATGTGGAAGATCCATTTAAGGTGGATAAGTGATAGCATGATAAAACCGCCTAAAGTGGAGATGCTCCTAGAGTGTGAAGTGATCACTAAGTAAACCTAAGTGATATGTGTAATTAGGACCTAGGTGAGGTTATGACTTGGTAAAAAACCTTAATTACACCAACATGTTGAAATATGATGGTTTTAATCAACTAAGATGATGATGGATTTAATTAACAAGGCGTAAAGGGGAAAAATAATCCCATTTAGTGTTTCATTCAAAGGATGAAGACCACTAGAGGATTTTTTCGCTTAGAGCCTTCACATTCAAAAGAGGATGGGAAATTCACTAGATCTAGTCATGAATCAGATCAAGACTAAATGCTAAGTGAATTTGGATTGAAGGGGGTATCCTCTTTTGTGAGTTGAAGTGCTGAATTTAGGTAAAATGTTGAAAAATGAAGGTAAAAGCATGAAAATAGTGAGCTATAGTCACAGGATTTTCGTATGCACCTGGAATTAAGCAATGCAAGTTGAATCGGACTTGCTCCTAAAAACTGCTCAAAAATTGATGGGATAGTGGCACGTCACAATGGTCCTCCAAACTCTTCGCACACCAAAGGGAGATGATTTGTCGTTGTGAATGAAGCTTAATCTGAAGAGTACAATTCTATACCTATTTCCTACACATAGAAAAAAAGAGAAATATGTTGGGAATAGGGGTTTGCCTTAGGTCAAACCCCGGTTTTGGAATTAAACATGAAATTGAAATAAATGTAATTGAAATGACTGAAAGGAAAGGATCTCCTTTTAAGGGAGATGTTGAATTATGATACCTCCTTGTGAAGTTTTGCTTGCCTCCACATGGAATTAGGGTTTGGAAGTCTTCAACACAATAGGATGAATAATGTCTCCTTCAATGCTTGAAACTTGACTTTATTGTTGCTCCTAAATTGAAAGAAGACTAATGATGCTCAATTGCTTCAATGCTTGATCTCATATATGTTTAATATCTTGTGTGTCTTGTCAAATGAGAGGGTAAATCCTCTTTATATACTTGCCCATTGGTGAAATTGGCTAATTTTCCAACATGAGTCGGCACAGAGAGGGAAATCCCGCTCAATTTTGAAATAGGACCAAGGGGTCAAATTAGGCCCAATTTAGGGAGGACCATGGTGTGGCGCCATGGTCCTATCCTATGTTGGGGCATGCACAAGGTGCTATGTGAGGTACATTTTGAATTTAGATGCCATTTGTGATGTACAAGAGAATAATCAGGTCTTTAATCAGGCAGAGGGACACAAACACTAAGGTGAAGACCCAAATACTGCCGAAATTGCAAAGGGTGCAATTTTAGGACACTACACAAGGTTATGAAATTTAGGTATCTACATTTTTCCCTCTTTGAAAGGGTGTCATAGATAAAAGAAGTGATTGATTTTCAAATAAAGTAGAATAAGTGAAGTAAACAATGTCAAGGTGTCTGCTTCAAAGCACAAGGAAGGGCAAAAGAGATGGATGAACACTTGAAATAAAATAAAATAACCAGGGACTAAATAAATGGGTGAGACTCAAAAGATGAGATAGAAATAATGTTAGTTATCAATAGTTAGAACTAAGAATAAATGAAGTGAGTTTTGATGATGTCATAGTAAAGCTCACATTAAATTTTTAACATTTGAGAAACTTAATTTATTATATTATGTAAAAGGATGCAACATGACATGGTAGACCTTGATGACATTTTTGCTATATGTTGTACAAGAAAAATATCTAAGTGGGAAAGTGGTAGGATGGGCATGATATGGAAGACCATGATGACATATTTACCATAGAATTTTAAAAGAGTGTCATATGTAGAAATATAGGTAAATAACAAAGCATAATTATATAAGAAAAATTTACAAAAACACAAATAAATTGAAAGAAAAAGAAAAAATATAAAATTTATCCTTTACTAAGTCAAAATCTAAGAGATGTTGATATTCTTAGTTTTGATTATCCCGAAGCAATTATTGACACGAGGAGGTTGGATTTAGAATGATAAATTTTGTCAAAAACCAAACTAAATACATAAATATCTAATTACTTTACATGTTTTTTAATATTGATTGGATGCAAACCATGTATGTACAATCCTTTAAATCAATCTAAACTAATACAAATATCTTAAATATATCTATTTAAAAAATGTGGGAGATTTCAATTTGGAACTTTTTATTCACTAAAAAGTTTTTTTAATTTTTTTATAAAAATATTTTATCATGACAATAACTAAAAATAAAAATGGAGTTTCTCCTTGGAGGCTTAAAATTATGTGAGTGAAAGGAATTTAAGGTGTTATATTTTTTGTTGTTGTAAGTTATTTGCTATGGATAGGATTACATAGACATGCTAAAGGCTAATTATTATGCAAATGGTCTTCTCCTCACGTTGGAGTTTGTTTCTTGCATGGTTGATGGTTTGTATAGGGATAGTATGGTCAAAAGTAGAGGTTCCACATGGGGTTCTACCCCTAGCTGAGTATATTTTGAGTTTTACAATAGCTAGCTAGGTAGTGATGGTTAGGAGGAGCTCCTTATTGATATTATTATGGAACAAGTCTTCCTTTCTTGCTCTACTTATTGGTAATGTGACCTTGTCACTATGATTTGGATCTGCATAAGGGCTTCCTATCCCAACCTCATATTAAAATGGGATCTAGGGTGGATGCTCCACTTGTTGGGTGTGATGGCAAGTGGTTTTCCTTTAATGTGACACCACCTTCCATTGCATCACTTGCTTCCTTTGTTTTGCTATAGACTTGTGCTCATATAGGGCTTTCCATAAAAGGAATTTTTGTTTCCCCTATTTCCTTATCTCTTTTGTTGCTGACCTATGAAGGGGTTCACGAAGTTCCTTACTGTAGAGTTGGTAAATGGGATTCATTGGTTTAATTATATAGACTAAGAATAAAAAACCATCTACACTAACTATACATTCAAGATTGAATCAATAGGCCCAACTTTAAATCTATTGGTGAGAGCTGAGATTAATGATTGATTATTCCTTTTCTTTCAATTTGATTTTTGATATGATAGGATGATTAAACGAAAGAACTAGGTCTAAAGATGAAAAAATGATAATAATCAATATAAACAATATGCTATAGAACAAGTATACGTAGACTTTGAGAACATAACTAAAAATAGGGATTAGAAAGGCACCTCTATTTGCAATTTGAGCAAAAAAGTGCCAAACTATGTGGGTAGGCATCCTAGTTTTGAAGGTGTTTGATGCGAATATCAAGATCAAGATGTTGCTCAAAATATCTCCGTAAAATTTTGTTAGAAAAGTGTATTTGGATACAAATTCACATCCAATAGATGTCATTATTGTTGTGGATGAATGATCAACATTATCAAGATATTCAATTGGATAAATTTAAAACCATAGTAATAATTTTTGTAGTTGTGCATTTATGTTTGGGTAAGTTTTCTTAGTTGACAACTCATGCATAATAGATAGTATTTTTGATAGAGAAAATCTTATTGGTGTAGGTTTATAAGATACAAACTTGGAAAGTATTGATTGGGTTTAAATAAATTTGAAGACCCTATTGATGAGATAAACCCAAAATTGTGTTATTTCCTTGGAGGTTATATTTATTCAAAGATCTCTTTTATGAGAGGAGGTGACTCTACTACCCTAAATAACAATACTATTGTTATACCTTTTTGTTAGTTTCTTTAAAGAACCCATTAATTTGTAGCTACTAGTTTTTCAAATATATATACATGTACTTCCTGCAATCACAATTAGTTTTTTATTTGTGGTTAAGAAACATGATGATATATGTTAATTGGAATAAATTTTATACTCCTTTTTGTGTTGGACTCCATATGCATCATATCATTAGCCCTTAGGAATTACATTGAACTAATTAGTCTAGTGATTCTTATTCCTTCTATTCAAATAGCTTTGCATCTTATAGAAATATATGACGAAATTTATACTCTAATCCATACAAAAGAACAAGAAAAACTTAGGTCTTTTTTCAAATGGGATACTGCGATACCCACTTTATGGTCACCAAACCATTTAAGAATGGTGTAATTTGTTCAGCAGTAAGTCTTGAAGCAAGATTAGCTGTATAATTGGACGTTAAAATGAACAGTAAAAACAACCAGTCTGCAACAACTATTCGACTCGAATGGCTATGGATTATCTCTGCAAAATGGGAAAGATATGGCACAAAAACTATAATGAAACTTTAAAATTTTCAGCAGCATACAAATAGGTGCAGAAAAAGATGTTGAAGAAGGGAAACGTAAAGAGAAATGAGCGGAAAGGGAATGCTTACAGTGAGCATAGAGCACAACAAAAATTGCAAACCTGGAAGAATTAATGGAATTAAGGTTATTCAAAATTAAACGCAAATAGAGAAATTCAAGAAGTGAGAAAACAAGGATAAACATGATACCAGAGTGACCATGCCACCAAATCTGAGGATGTCATTAACTTCTGCAGCTCTTATGGCTAATGTTTGATCCAGTCAAAGAAAGCCACGTATTGCTCCTTTGAAAGGATTGGGCGGGACATTGAAATTTCAAATTTGAAATTCGAACTGGTTGCTTTTTCATTAACAATGAGTGTGACTATGTGTGTCCGTGCGGTTCTTCCAGTGTGGGAGTAATGAGTTTAAATTGGAGTTCTAACTGTGACTGTGACTGACTGCTGACCGTAGCAGTTAACGGAGTTGTTTACAAGAACGGAAACGGCCAAGGCGAAAGGAACGGATCAAAAGAGCCCCACACCAGCCACCTAAGCGGGGTCAACGCTTAGAGTGTGCTGATTAAATCGGGTTGAAGCTATTCTGGCTCTAAAACAGACCTTTCGTGGTTAGTCAATCGTAGCTGTTAATTGCAAAATCGATGGTGTAAAACATGCCACTAACACGCGTGTTAGTCAATCCGTACTGCCATTCTGAAACCAGAATAGACGTGTCCGTTAAACTAGACCTATTTGGAGAGGCCTTTTCACTCTGTAAACTATCTCTATTCTGATTAATACTCCTTTCATTGTTTAATTCATTGATGCACCCTTTTCTCCCTAACTCTCTGAAACATTGTGACTGCCATTGAAGACTAAACTGAGTTGAACTGTCTTTGCTCTGATTGTCACTATTGTTGGGAATGCCTTAAGGTGAACTAGTTTTTGGATAATGTCTGCTTGTATCTTCTTATGGGTGTTATTCTAATTTTGAACCTCTGTGCTTTATGTTCCATTCGCTGTCTAG
The DNA here is from genome assembly GCF_030272615.1 of Cryptomeria japonica. Classification (NCBI taxonomy): domain Eukaryota; kingdom Viridiplantae; phylum Streptophyta; class Pinopsida; order Cupressales; family Cupressaceae; genus Cryptomeria; species Cryptomeria japonica. The sequence continues at coordinate 240,031,741 of NC_081412.1, read as the reverse complement.
AAGTCTGATCTGTGCATACTGTTTTCTTGACTGTGCAGAGGGTTCTGATTCTAATGACTTGTGTCCATCTTCTAGACTTTCACTGTATCTTATAATGCATTGACTATGCTATTGCACACGGTACCTCATTGGCATAAGTTAAGACTTCAGCTATCTCCTTGATTTGTCTCGCCGAACTCAAAGTCTCATAGAAATCCTAGCTTTTCGGTAAACCCATACAACAATCTCACCGAACAGGTCTTATCGGCATACAACATTCCTTCGACTATCCTTTGAAGAGTCTTGTCGAACTCAAATGTTATACCGAAATTCATTTTTGTTGCCCAGACTACTGCGAGGTCTCACCGAAATAGGACTTGTTGGCGTAACAACATGACTTCGCAAACTTTTCGGAGAGTCTTATCAAACACTAAAGTCATATCGAAATATTGACTTCGTCAAGACCCCTCCAAAGTCTTATCAAAATAGGACTGGCCGCCAAGGCACTACAAAGCCTTACCGAAATAGGACTTGTCAGTGTAACATGTGATTTCTGTTATCTGTTTGGAGAGGGCTGCGGCTATTCTAGCTCTAAAATAGACCTTTCGTACAGCGTGTTAGTAACAGGTTAGTCAATCGCAGTCGTTAATTGCAAAATCAACGATGTAAAACGTGTGTGTTAGTCAATCCGTACTGTCTTTTTGAAGCCAAAATAGACACGTCCCTCAGAAAGTCTTACCAAACACAGATGTTGTATCAAAATCCCTTTGTCGCCACCAAAGTCTCACCAAAGTCTCACCAAAATAATCCTTATGCATGAACTTTGCATGGAATCTCTGAAGTGCACTCATGTTCTGCTTGATGACCAATCTCTTGAAATGATTACTTATCTCCTCAAAACTAAGGAATATGCAGAATGAAGTGAAAAGCCTTGGCCGCCCTGGTAAACATGCAACTATCCTTTCATGCAAGCTTGAGTTAACAGAATGTTTTCCTTGAAACCCCATTTTCACGTAGAAACCTAACACAGTATTGCTTCTTGAAATACCATGTGGAAGTGAAAATTCATGCAGACATGGGGATCAAAGCTTATTTCACTTTTTTGCCTAAATGGCACGTGAAATCTTATTAATGAAACTTCAATTCCCTCTCAAACATTAAAAGAACTCTACTTTGACTCTTTTCCAACGTGGGGAGGCATGATCATCGTTTTTTTTAACTCCAAATTGAAAAAGCCTTTTACCATAAAAGATGGGATTTAAATGCTTACCACATTAGTCCAATTAAATCAAGGCCATTTGATTTAATATCTTAGCTTATTTCAAATTTGGGACTCTCGAGACATTTCAAAAAGAAGACCTAGGAGTAATTACGTGGTCATTTTTCACTTTCAGACTTGAAGGCGAAAAATAGATAACATACCTATTTCTCTACTTTCCTTTTCCTTCTATCTTTGTGGGAATTCAAAGTGGAACTAAACATTCTTATTTTTATTCTAATGTTTACAACATTTTTCCACATATATTCATTTTTGTGTCCTTTTTCTACATGTTTCCTCTTCCCACCTTTGTGAGATTTCCATTTGCATCCAAACATGTGAACTTTGCTTCCACCTTTACTTGCACAATTTTTTTGCAAACCTTCTCCATGCCTTAGCCATTTTTCACTCATCTTTTTTTTTTCTCTTGAATGTTTCAAGTCTCCAACTTGATACAAAAAAATTCCCTTGGATATTTGTATATCCAAATGAAACTTCAACATCCGTTCTGTACTAGTCCCTTCTTTCTTCTCTACAAAATTCCATCTTCAATCTTAACTACATTTTTCCATCCAACTATAGCTGCACTTGCATTTCCAACATCCAGTTGACCATCTATTATCACATCCCATTCAAGTTTTTTTACTTGTGCATTCCTTGAACCTACAAACATTACTCTTGCATAGTGGCATGTACCTCCAATCTTATAATAACATTAACATTATGCTAATGTCACCATAACATCAGGTTGATGTCATCTTTCTTTTCACTTTTATGAGAATTCAATGTGCAACCATATATCACTCCCACTTCACTTCTATCATCCATTCCTGTATCTTTTTATTTTTTTAATTTTTTTTTTAAATTTTCCAATAGAATCTTAAACCCTAAAAATATATAGTTGAAGACCCTTTCCCTCAAGTTATTTAAAAAAATCAAGAAACCTTAGAAAACAACTTTGTGAAGGTCTAATTTCCACATGGATGGTCATCATGCTTAACTTCCATAGAAAATCCTTACATCCCCTCCTTATGTTTGGTTGCACATCGAATTTATACAAGTTGTTCAAAACTTTTCCTACCTCTCCTAAATTACTCCATGGTCACCCTTTATACCCAATTGGACCTACAACCACCCAATCTAATCTATTAATTCCCATAACTCATAATTTAATTTAACAATAATTTTTTTAAGTGGAATATTGAATGAGGGTACTCCTATGCCATTTGAGACTATAGTGGACTTCTTGGGTTACTCTATGCCATTTCTCTTTAGATCTTGAGGCATTTTTTAATGTGGAAATATCTTAGAGGTCAAGGAACCACCATCTCATTAGCTATGACAACTTTAGTAGACTACAAGCATTTTTCAATTTTCTTTCATATTACTATGATTTCTCATGTGCAAGATGTTCTTCTAGTTAGGAAGTTGGAGTATATTTTTAGTTCTAACTAATTATTTGTAAATGGCATGCAATAATCCTTAACCTTCTCTATGAGGTTTCACATGTCTTGTTATGTAATATTTTTTAATTGTATCATTATGATATCCTAATATGACAAGTGTCACCCATCCATTGAGCTATTCATTATAACTTTCTCAATTAAGGAAAATATCATTTTATTGTGAAGGAAGTTGGAAAAGTGAGAGAAAACTCTATAATATATGTAATTCTATTTGAAGAAATACAAAAAAAAAGTTCTCTATCAGTTCTCTTTGTTAAGGATTAACTCCATTTGTTTTATATGAATTAATGTTCTCAACTTATTATTTTCTCCTTTTGCAATGCCGTGTGCCTTTGAGACAAGTAACTAAGGGTTTCAAGTTTCTTCACACATTTTTTGTGCTGAAATATTATTTTGTGCTAGTCATGATTCAAGGAGTAATATAATTCTTTCATAGATAGTGACGAGGAATACAAATGTTACAAAGGATTATTAAATAGGATAAAAATTGTTTGAACCACATTTGTAGGTTTCACCATTCTAAGGCAATGACAAATGTTTAGAACACATGAAGGACATTGATGTTAAGAATGATCACTAATAGTTAGCAATTGGCTATTTGTTACCTTAGATAGGCATTGATCCTTATTCTGATAATTCCTTCCAACCTAGTTGATTCTAAAATGATAGATCCATCAAAGGATAACACATCTTTATAACTTTATTCAAACTCACACTGGAACATTAAAGGTATAAGGGATCCGTTATTCAATCCCTATAATTTACAATTTCTTGCATACTTTATGCGATTTTTCATATCTTCTTGCACTAAAATAAATCCTAAGAATTGTTTGAATTCAATGTGTCTACTAGTGATACCCACATAGCATAGACCTTGAAGTGCAAGAAAGAAGTCTTGTTTCTCAAATTTGTTGGCCAGCCATACAATAATCTTGATCATAAGAATTTGCAACTACTTGGAGATTATTGAAGGTAGTTTAGGGAACCAACACTATATATGATCTTGCTTGCTATTGAAGTTCATATTACAATGGTACAATTTTTAGAATTAAAGATCCTTATTTTGTCAATAATAATCAATGTTAAGGTCCAAAATATTCTTTTTAGAAAGCCAAAAAATAAATTTGTGTTTTTCTAGCAAATTGAACTTGGGTTTGGTCAAGTTCTTACAAATCCATCTCAAGTTTACCGAGTCCATTTGAAACAAAACCAAGGTGAAAAAAAGTGCCCCAACAAAACCTTCATCCAAATAATCTTTAAATCCAAATTAATTTTGAATTAGATCCAAATGTAAGACATGGAAGACCTAAAATGATAACAGATTATTATTTAAATCAATTACCAATTTTTTTAATTATTTAGATTTCCTATCAAATGATCTAACTCCTTAACCTCGAACCCAAACTCCTTAACCATGTCTCATCTAAGATTCAAATCCAATTGAGTGAGAAGGTAACGGATATAGCTTCATTAATTGAACAACATGCTAAATAAATGTGAAGAGAGAAGGGCTGAACTATATTTGATGGTTGAAATTGAACGCTTCTCAAGTTCATTTTTTGTTTTGGGCAATATGAAATTGGGAAGGGTGAAAATAACTCATCACTCATGACTCGGGTACAGTGGTTTCTTGACAAAAGTGAATTGTTATATATATATGAGCTGAAATATCGTTGTAATCACATCAACTGCTCAAAGGACATAGGATGATCTAGTTAACACCTCCACTGAAAAGAAGCTTCAATTAACATAAAATTACAAGCGTGTCACCAAGGTCTCATGTTTTGTCTTTCGATGTGGATTTACATTGACAAGTAAAATGATTTAAATGAGTGCCAATTTTTATGGCAGAAGTCTGTAAATTTTAATGCCTCAATCCATCTTATCTTGTATCAATAGGCGCATTCTAATGTTACAGATTAAAATAAGCTGTCTCAAGTGCCTTAGGTGTTACTTAGAAAGAGGAATAAAATCTACCAGACTTTGTTACCTGTGAAGCTCAGCAGGGAGGCTTTAACAGCATAATAGGAAAAAGAAAAGGATTAAAGCCCTTTCATGGGATACTTTTCTCCAGAACTTGCTCATGAGGTCAAAATCCAAGGTTAGAGAATTCGAAAAAAAATTGAGGTAAACAGAAAGAAATCCCCTTTGTGCCTTTTTACACGGGCCACATACTCCAAATTGGAGCTTAGCTTGACTATGAGAATTGCCTGTCACAGTAAGACTATAACAGCATAATAGGAAAACGAAAAAGGACTAAGAACTTATCATGAGGCACTTGTCTCCAGAACTTGCTCATGAGATCAACCTCAAGGGCAAAGAATTCAAATAATTTATAAGGTAGATGGAAGAACTTATCATGAAGCACTTATCTCCGGAACTTGCTCACGAGATCCACATTAGGGACAGAGAATTCAAATAATTAATTTAAGGACATAATTGAAATAATTTGAGTTAGATGGAAAGAAATCTCCTTTGTGGATTCAAACCTCAAATTGGCGCATGGCTTAACAGTGAGAATTTCCTGCGACGCTCAACAGGAATACTTTAACAGCATGATAGGAAAAATAACAGAATCATACCCCTGTCATGAGTTGCTTTTCTCCAGAGCTTGGTCATGAGACCGAAATTCAAGAGACAAAAATCAAACAATTCATGAGCTAAACAGATAGAAATATCCTTGTAGCTTCCACACTGGGCCTCAAACCCCAGATCGTCACCTGACTTGGCCTTGAACTTTAAAAGATATTACTTTGTGTTAATTTGTGTACTACTCTTCAAAGCAATTGTCTCAGCTGTGTTACTGATTATACCGGCAGAAAAGTAAGACTATCATTGTAAAGAACGGTCAATTGACGGAAGATTCTTGGCCAAATAGAAGTAATTTCAGCAGACAGAGGCTACTCAAATTTATCAAATTTCGCTTCTGACAAATTGGCTAATATGTGTAGGCTAACTATTAAGTTGAAATTAACACAAGGTCTTGACAGTCCATGAAAATTCAATCTGAACCTTCTGGAAAAGACTGTTTCACACTCCTTAATCTACATATAATTCTTTCATCGTTTTGATCATGAATCGTTCCGTGCAATCTTAAACGTTGATGCAAATTAAACACACATTTTTTCTCCTGGACCTTTACACTCTATCAAACTATAGTAACTATAGTAAATGAATAGCTTCGTACAAAGGAGCCAAAAATATTCTTAAAATAATGAAGGCGATTGTGTTACCAGTGGTGGAAACGCAGGCGAAAGGCACGGAAACACCTCGGCAAGCCTTGATGGGATACACATATAATGCCTTCACTTTTGCAGCATCTTGCTCGACTACTCCCCTACCAAATAAAGAGCCGATCAGCGTCGCACCGTTCTCCATACTACTACAAATTCAACTATTTTTCCGTTTCCCCTGTCTGAGATTTGCTGTAAGGGGAGGCCACACTAGAAATTTTAGTCTGCAAGTTTCCCGGCAATTGACGTGGAAGCTACACTTTAGTGTCCATTAACGTGGATTTTGGTCTTCTTAATTTCTGTTGATCAATGCTAATCAATAAATTAAAGCTTGTTTAATCTAAACTTAAGGTTCGCACAACTGCTTTTAAGATGATACCAATCATGATAGTGATTCTCATCTTTACTTTAGGGAAAGTAGAATGATTCTCATCTTTCCCTCTTTAAATTTGTGGTGGTATACATTGATTACACAACCATGCCTATATAGGGTTGAAAGTGCACGCTATGCCCTTCTCTATTTTATATCTATTTTTATATTATTGTATTATTTAATTTATTTGTTTTATGTATAAATTCGTTTTAATTTTAGATTTCTTAGTTAATTAGTTATTTTAAGTGCTTATGGTGTGCATTAATTGTTTTGTAGTCTTTCAATTATCTGAATTAGATCATATGTGTGAAGTTGTTTCTTAAACTTGTAATGCTTCAAGCCACACACTCAAGACATTAATCAATTGAATTGATTTTTTGTTTATTGAAGTACAACTCTTGATAATTAAGAATCAACATTTCCATATCACATTGCATGTCAAAGTGCATTCAAGTGTTGTGACAAGCATGACGACACACAAGACATAACCAAGCCATTGTGATCTGATGCTTCACTCCATGCATGACATCAACCGGTGACAACACTTACAAGACATCACCATTGCAACAAAAAATGTGGTACAAGTGGAAGACTTACCAACCATGATGGACCTATGACAGAGTGAAACTACACCACAAGGACGATTGGATATTCTTTTGCAAACTCAACACAAGGGTAGGATGAGGGAGCCATCTACCTCAAATCTATCCCCTAGACACACTTGATGATACTCACAACACCACAAGAACCCTATGCAAGCGTTAGGGTAATTAGGAATTATTACATCTCAAATAGATGAATGCATATCATTTCTTGAGACACATGACACACTTATCAAAGGCAAGATGAAATATTTCTCAATGAAAGACATCCAACACAAGGGACACACCTTCACAAGAGGTTGTCCCATTAAGAAATAGAAGCCCTCCATTGTCAACAATAATGATTGATCATTTTCATGTAAGGGCATGCTTTACAATGTCTAGGATGATGCAACTCTCAGATGACAAGATACTTGTTGATGAAGTGATGACATGGAAAGAATCACAAGGCTAAGTGGAGTAACCTTTGCATATAATGTTTCTCTAAAAAAATAAGTACCCATTATCTAACGAAATGAAAGACTGTAGCATGCTACTAGACTACAATGTACTAGATGACTACAACACACTACAAGATGACGACGTGCATAAAGAACACTAGAGTGAATTCATAAGTATTTACTTTTTGTGCTAGAATCTAGAATTTACACTAGAGTCTAAAATCTAAGTTGTTGTCTTATTTCTATGTTATAGTATATTTGCTATATTGTTGTTCTAACCAAAGATTGAACAAATGACCATTTTTAGGTCTAATATTGAAGGACAATGTCTGAGACTCAAAAAAGAAAGATTAGAACATATATAGACTCTAAAATGACCATAAATGATTGACAGACTACTGAATTCTACAAATTCATAAGTGTTTATCCAAAATGCTAAAACCCTAAACCCTATTGACTTGGTCTATGCCCTAACACTTTTATTTTGACGTTGATTGGCTTAACTTGCTGAATCCACTTACGTCATCTTATTATGTCTTGGGCTATGTTGTATAGCCGACCCCTTGAGTTGTTGTACTAGTCAAGCTCTTTTTCCTAATATTTTTAGAAGTACATTTGTCTTCTTGTAAATTACATAATTAATACTCATAAGGCACTTGTCCCCCCCATATTCACATGGTATCATTTGGTTGGAGCATATTTTCTCTTTGTAGCACAAGTTCTTATTTCGTATTAGCTTGTAAGTTGTGCTAGTGTGCTATTGAGACATGTGTCTTCCTCTTGTGACCCTTTTTCTAGCAACAATGAGACATGGGACCGCTATAGTGCCAATTTGTCTTTGTTCCTATTCAAGTGCATTTGATCTTTGTAGTGCAAGATTGAAAAATTCATTTCTCTATGAAGTGGGATCCAATGGGATGGTCAATTCAAACAAGAAAACAATAGGCAACATCAAGTTGACCTCAATAATTCTTAGGGCTCTCAATTCATGCAAAAGGTCTAGGCCTAAAAGAAGCAACACAAATAGCTTTCTTGAAAACCTATGGTATGATGAAGTCTATAAGGAAGTAGCAAAAATGGTCAAACTATGGGGTAATAACAAGGATTATATGCAAAGCTAGTAAGACTAGATAAAAGAGGATTATATGCAAACAAGAAGGAAAGAGATGATTTTTATTGGGAGGCACAACCAAAGAGGATTTTGGAAATAATTGCAACAAAAAGATACAAATAAAGAGAAAAAAATCATAGATATTCAATGATTAGAGTATGCAAAGCATCTATATGAGAGAGTGTAAGTTAAAGACATCCCTTTGCTCCAGTTGCTGAGTTATCTAAGAAGATTAGAGAACGTGGGGCTACATCTTTGGCCAAAAATGGCAACAAAAGAGAAACTAGATAGAAAGAAGAGAACGTGGATGAAACAAAACACAAAATGGATGAATAAGTGGGGTATTAGCATAAAAGAGTGCCCAAATAACAATGGGGAAATAAAAAAAGTACGTGCAAGGAAAATTCAAATAAATTGTGTGGATAGGACAACTGAGGAGGAAAAAACAATACTATATCATACATTTTAATCCCACATATGACAATTCACAAAATAACTACATAGAAATAAAAATAAAATGGAAAGAAAAAAATGTTAATCACTTAGATAAGAACTAGTTAACTTAGATGTGAAACTAGAAGATGGATTTACCTAAAGAAGATTTGATAGGTAGAAGACGTCGCTATCACACTCAAGAAGTGATGGAGACAAAATGGCATTACATAATGGAGTGTTTATCTTACAAGGATATTCATATCAATTACATTAAGAAACTAAATGTGAACACCTTGAGTAATCTAGAGTAATCTATTTAAAGAAGGAAAGATAGCAAGAGTTGAAAATTTTATAATAAAGATACACAATAGAAGATCCAAGATGCAGAAGGAAAAAGAGATTTAGTAGGTTGTGTTTTGGGCTTTGCATGTTATCTTTTTTATAGCTATCTATGGGTCCCATAGGCTGTTTGGCCTCGTAAACATTATAAAAAACATTCATTCATTCAAGTTGTGCTCATGCATTTATGAAGAATGTGTATCTTCTTTGGCAACCTATGTTGATAACAAGCTTATGGGGCCACCACAAGTTAGGTGGCAGTTCCTTATTGCAACACATCCTCTCTTCATAGTGCAACTTCGACCATGATGATTTTAAATTCTTTTGTGCTAAAGGTAAAAGGATGTGTCAACTATTAATCTTAACACTCTCACCAAAATCAATGGTTTGAGTTTAAACCTATAAACAATTAGTGAGAAATTTTATTTTTTCTTATATGACCATTTACTCATAGAATTGATGGATTTATATCATTATCTTGATAATTTACATTCCAATTAATTGGATTAATTATTCTCAAGCCTTCATATGAGAATTACAAGATAAAACATGGTTATGGTGGTGGTTTCAAAGTTGTAAGTCCAAAATTAGTGTTTTCAAGCACTGTGAATGGGTAAGTTGGGTTTCTTCCTTCTATCATGGAAAATAATTCTAATTGTTAAATATTTGATTTCTACGGTTTCTTGGGTAGTATAATAATTTCATTTGTGATATTTATAAATCCTAGTTGTGAGTAATTATAAAAATACTAGTTTTAGAGAACCTTAAAATAAGTCAAATGACATCTCCTACGAGGAAAAAACATTCCTAGGTTGCCAAAATAATATTGGATAGGCTTATTGATAGGGTAAAATGAATTAAAGGTGTAGCTATTCATATTTCATCTTGGGACTTGTCCAGCTATTGCTAAAGGCGTAACAATGCAATTTTACTATTGGTGTAATTAAGGTATTTTACCTTGGTTATTTCTTACCTAGTTGCTTAATACATGTCACTTAAGCTTACTTAGGGAATTGCATAGGAGTAGTTAGAGCATCTCAACTTTAGGTGGCATTATCATGTTATCATTTCCACTTTATGTGGTGTCGCCACCTTTAGTGCCTTTATCAAATTATCATATCCACCTTTAGTGGTGTTATCATGTGATCACTTTTCCACTTTAGGTAGGATGATAGGTTGTCACTTTTTGTCTCATGTCATAAGATTACAACACTTGTCATAATCTTACACACTCCTATGTTCTCACCTTGGCTATATAACCAAGGGGTCGCCTATGTAATATTTATCTATTTTATTACATATCCATCTAATGGAATTCAATTGATTCTATTCTATTGCATCATTGGTAGGAATACAATTTATTCTTGTCACATTATTTCTCTCTTATTTATGTTCTTTCCATTTGGCTTCTATATCTTGAGTGTCTACCTTCATATCCAATTATTACATAGTATTAGAACCAATAGGACTCCTTTACATAGTCATTTTTGAGAGTTTTTGGTGCAATTTGGAGTTTTGGATTCATGACTTTTTTGTTGCAAATCAAAATTGGAGCTTGTTGGGTCAAATCTAAGGCCACCATTGGATTCAAGAGGTTTGAGAAAGTCAAAATTATCTTTTGTTTAATCCAAATCTAACTCCAAAGGCCAAATTTAAATCTATTTGAATTTTGGAGGTGCAATGGATTTTCAGGCATTATAATTATGCAAACAATTTTCAAACAACGATATCTCAGTCATCTAGAATCCTTTTTTTTGAGATTTTTTTTTTGATTTGGGGTATAATTTTATGATTTTCATTGTGGTTTAGGATTTTGCCGATTTTCATACATTGATCTTTTAGAAATTGTGGAATCCCTATGTTCACAAGTTTTGGGGCATCGCTCGTGCTCATATGGACTCCTTTTCAAATGTAATTTTTTTTTCAAAGTGCATATTTTTTTTGTATTTTACAATGGTTCTATCAGTTAGTAGTCATTGTGATAAAAAAAAATCACTTTCAACACATGACCTTATTTGGCTTATTTTTGGCAATTGAAATGCTTAGATCTTAGTTTGGTCTTTTGCATTAGTGATTTGAGTCTTCTATAGACTATTTTGGGAAGTTATAAATATTGAAGTCACAAATCCCACTTTTTCCTTGGTTTACAAGTGGCCTCTTGTACATGAACTAAGTGTAAATTGCCAAACCATCCTTTTTGTGTGTGTGTGTGGGAGGGGAGGTGGGGTTGGGGGTGGGGATAGGGTGGGTTATTTGATTGAGTGAAATGGGAGAGGGGGGGTGGGGTGGTTGTATTGTGCTTCTCTCTCTCTTTGGTTCTCTTTTGATTTTCAGTTATGGATTCTCCTAAATTTTCTACTTCTAACTCCACATAATTATGCAACCTGGAAAGTACATGCATTGAGTAAGCTCATAGAAAAAGGATTAACTCATTAAATTGATGGAACCATTTTAGAATTGTATGCCAAAAATGTGGTCTTCAACCTGCAAGAAGAAAAACACTCCAAACACACCAATAAAGCATTGCATTAGAGTTAGAAATCATAAACAAGTTAGTGGATTTAAAACTCCTAAAATCACCTCATTGTCCCCTATCTCTAAAGATATTCAAGATTCAAGGTGGACCCCACTTGGAAGAGCACTTGATCTCTTAGATGACAACGTAGAGAACAAGATTTTAGTGATGTGCTAAGATCAAAATGGATGCAACTAAGATCTTAGCTAAGATGAGATGATAGATGAAGATATGATGCAAGATGCAAGAATAGATGATTAAGATGTTAAATGTATTCCAAATTGAAGATTAGATGATACTAGATGAGTTAATTAAACTAGATGAGTATAAAATACTATGAGATGATATACAATTAACTAGATGATATGCTAAAATGAAGCTAAAACACTAATGTTAATGCTAAATGGCTTGGATGTTTGAAGATGGCTTGAATGCTTGTGTTGGCAAATGCACACTCCAATGAGAAATTGTAGGTGATTGAAGGTATTATCATTGATGGCAACCTTACAATCATGTGATACCGGCATGCAGACACAGGCACTGACACCGACAGACTCTACACCGACATACAGTTCACCGGCACCCTGGCCGACAAGAATTTTGTATAAATGTATTTTGTAATTAATTGTAAAATATTTTGTAAGCCAACATGGTGGACTGTAATATGACTCATATATGTATGAGATCATTGTAGATCGTTTAGGATATGATATATGGTATAATGCAAAGTATGAAAAGAAGGTAGCAGACCTAATATGCGAATTATTGGATAAGGGTTTATGTATATTGCAGAGTTTAAACCAATACTGAATCTAGCATAGCAGATGCTGATCTGAAGCAGTACAAGATATTGGATTAGTATAATCCATTTTTGTAAGTCAGTGTGTCTTCTTTTGTAATTGAGCAGTGAGCTCCAGGCACTTGGCCTTCCTGCATGTGCAGGACCCTATTGTAAGCAATAATATTCTCTTATTGGCCAGTAAGTGAATATTGTGGGTCACAAATCCCACCGAGGTTTTTCCCACACCGGGTTTCCTCGTTAAAATATTGTTTTATGGTGTTCTTTTCATGTTGTGGTTGTTGTTCTTATTTGCTGCATTATTTCTGGTTTACCGATACACAATTTTAATATGCTTTTCATGTTATAAGTTAAGAAAATTATTATACTAGTCAGATACTGATTCACCCCCCTCTCAGTATCTTTGGGAATCCTAACAGCTTGAAGATGACAAGATGAGCTCCTTAACCTGAAAAATGACTATAATTTAGATGCACAAGATTGAGATATGAATTGAAGGAGAAATGGGCTCTATTTATAGAAGAATTGGAGAATTGGATGGCCAAGATTGAATTGGCTTAAGGAGGGTCAAGATTGAAAGCTATCAATCCATGTGATATTTTCAACCCAATCCCATGTTGACAAGTGTCACCATGAGATTGCTTGAGAGGAGAGGGAGGAGGCATTAAATGATTTAAAGACTTAATGGTTAATCCCATGTGGGAAAATTCATAGAATAAAGCTTTTATCCAATGAATAAAGATATTGTCCAATGGACAAATCTTGTGCAAAGCTCAATGTGTTGAAAATGTGAAGTTTTGTAAGAGCATTAAAAGCTCTTTGGAGACCTTGGAGGTTATCTTGTTGGAAGTTAGATAACCTTCAAGACTTTTGTGAGAGTCCTACAAATTTGGGGAACTCAACAAAGTTAGCTTGTTGAAAAGATAAAACTTTAAATGCATTTAGAAGACTTTCTTCCAAAATTAGAAGTGACTTCCCCAAAATTTAGGGATGTGACCATGATATAAGAATTAGACTAATTTAGTGGGTTTTGAGAGGTTCTAGAAGAATGCTTAGGAAGTTAATGGAAAATGTAGGAGAATGCAAGTGGGAGAAATAAGAAATTTTAATTAAAATAAAAAGATTTATTTCAACTAAAATGAATGCAACTTGCATTTGGATAGATATTTAAAGAAATATTAATTTATTTAAATGTGAATATGAATATTGGATTTTATTTAATTTATTTAAATGAGAAAAAGGGGGATAAAATATTTAAATAGTTGAAGACTTTGAGGGAAACCATTGAAGGCTTAAGAAGACTTTAAGGGAAACCATTAAAGGTTGGAGAGGACTCTAGAAGGAAGCCATTAAAGGTTTGAAGACTTTAAGGGAAGCCATTAAAGGTTTCAAGTGGGTGGGGATAAATAGGATTTCAAATAAGTAATTAATTTATTTAAAATTGTGGTGCAACTTGCATTTGTAGGAAAATGCAAGTGGGTGGAGGAAAATAGGATTTTTTAGATAAAATAAAAGATTTTTTTTAGCTAAAAGGAGATGCAACTTGCATATGTTGTAAAATGCAAGTGGGTGAGGGAAATATGGATTTTTAATTAAATATGAATTTAATATAATGTTGAATTTAATTAATATGGAAAGGGGATTTTAATTAAATGTTGAATTTGATTAAAATGGCTAGAAGGGGATATTTAATTAACTGTTGAATTTAATTAAAATGGATAGAATGAGATATTTAATTAAATGTTGAATTTAATTAAAATGGCTAAAAGGGGATATTTATTTAAATGTTGAATTTAATTAAAATGGAAAGGGGATTTTAATTAAATATTGAATTTAATTAAAATGGCTTAGATAGAAGAAAGGGGGAATTAACTAAATCTTTAATTTGATTAATGGTTGATTAGAAGAAAAGGGATATTGATTAAACCTTAGTTTAGTCAATAGGTGGATTAGGGTAATTAAACAAATATAAATTCATTTAATTAGTTGTGCAAGTTTTAGGTGTCTACATTTTTTCCCTCTTTGAAGTAAAGTACGACCACATGTTGATTCAAAGAAAAATGCTCAATTTGCCGTCAAAATTTTGATATGATGTCTCTTGTCCAAAATGCCGATATGATGCCCTAGATATAAAAAAATGTGTCGATATGAAATTCGATGATAGAACCAATGCCAATATGAAACTGATATGATGATGCCCCCTCAAGAGATCATTTGTGCCTTAAGGTCATGAAGGATCTCTTGAAAGAAGAATAATGTTATATGAAAGATAAAATAGTGAATAGATTGATGACATGCATGGGTTTGACTGGATTGATAAGATTGATTGGATTGATAGAATTGATAAGATTGAGATCAAGTCTAGTTTCAGGAATGACACCTCATGTATAAGACAAAGATGATCAAAATGTCTTGTTTCAGGAATGATATATCCTGTATAAGACATGATCAAAATGTCTAGTTTCAGGAAAGATACATCCTGTATAATACATGATAAATGAAATTTGGATAAATGATGAAGCTGAAGAAAGATTCCATGATGATGCGATAGATATGCATGTGGTGGATGTAACGATGGAATATGATGATGCAACTAAATGCAATTATATGCCAGTAAATGCAATGATTAAAATGATATGCTACTAAATGCAATCTAATATGCACATTAACATGATAATGCAATTAATGCTTGATATGATATACAATGATAATGCAACTAATGCAATATTAAAATGCATTCTCATTCCCAAATGTTGCCATCTGTTTGGATCAAATTGACAGTGCTTCCTTTGTTTTCATCATCGGGCCTTGATATGTTGAAAGTTGATACAAGCATCATGGTATAATTAAACTATAATGACATGAGCATAACTTACATGGATTTTGATATTGCAAGATAGCACAAGCGTCGAGGTATAATTGAACCAAGATGACCTGAGTGTTGTTTGCTTAAACAAACAAGATCAAACAAGAGTTAACCTTAGGCCAACGCAAATCCGAAATGTCCTCAATGATATGCCACTTGATTGCTTTGTAGCACAAATTTGCATGGTAAAAGGCTTCACTCACATATAGCAGACAAAGAAAACATCACATTCCTTCCTTGCTTCTCTAGTCGTGAGACATCCTGGAGGTGCTCAGGAGATATGATAAGCAAAATATCAAAACCACAAGTAAACATGCATGCTATTTGAAATGTATTTTTATCACATAAAACATCTTGCAAGTATGATCTTTGTTTAGTTGTAATCAGTTCAAAGAGCCTTGATGTTTTCCCTCTCGTGTTTTCGCTCTTATGTTGATATGTTCCTCGCTGATTTCCATGATCCTTGTTTTTGTCTTAATGCGTGTTTGATCTAATGCTAAAACTCAAAGGCGAGATGCCCCTAGCAAGGTCAGGATTTTGTTCCCACTTTAGATACTACTTGATATAGATATGGACAACTGATCATGAAGCCATGGTAGGATATGATGCAGATAACTGTTTAGATAAGCAAGGATAGTGGCTACGCTAAGTATGTTCGAGATAGGTGTTGCATGACAAAGTGTTCCTTGATGGCCATTGGCCTAGATTAGATGGTGCCAAGATATGTACAAACACTTATAGATGGAGGAGTTGCTTATCACAAGTAGCGCCTATTGCTAGGTTTTCACCACTTGTTTTTATTGCACTTTTTGATTTGATTTTCGTTTTTTTTCTATTTTTTTGGCTTTTAAATTTATTTTTTGTGTCACAAGGTGCCTGTTTGCCAGCTTTTCACCATAGTGACAATTTTGATAGCTTTTTGATTTCTTTTTTTTCCTTTTTTGCTTGATCCATGCATTGGACAACTCAAGTGTAGAATTTCTTTAGATGAATGCTATTAGTAGGCTCATCGAGCACACCCCCTTATGATGTTGATAGTTGATAGGCCCCTGATCCATAGGCATATATGATGACAAATGGTCCCAACCAGTTGGGCTCAAACTTCCCCTTCTTCTCTCAGTCTTGTTAATTGCGGGGATTCCCCTTTAGGACAAGATCACCAACTTTAAAGGCCCTGGGAATGACCTTATGGTTGTAGCTTCTACACATTCTTTGTTGATATGCCTTGAGATGGTCATAGGGATGTTGTCATCTCTCATCAAGAAGCTCTAGTTCCTGCAACCTGTTCACCCAATATTCCTCATCTGGGATGAGGCCTTTCAAAGGTACTCAGAGAGATGGGATTTCTACCTCAAAAGGTAGAATTGCTTCTGAACCATACACCAATGAAAATGGTGCAGCTCTTGTAGGTGTTCGGATACTAGTCCTCTATGCCCAAAGTGCTAGATTGAGTTGCAAATGCCAATCTTTGCCAGCATCATTCATTGTTTTCTTGAGGATTTTCAATATGGTTTTATTCGATGCCTCTACTTGGCCAATCCCTTGAGGATAATATGGTGTGGAAAAGTGATGTTGGATATTGAATAGCTCGCATAGCTCTTGTACATCTCGATTCTTGAAAGGACGTCCATTATATGTGATGGTGGAACTAGGGGTGCCATATCTGCAAATGAGATAGTTGAGGATGAATGATGAGATCTACTTTCTAGTCATGGTGGTCATTGTGACTGCTTCGATCTACTTGGTGAAGTACTCGGTAGCTGCGATGATGAACTTGTGTCCATTTGATGAGGAAGGATGAATCTTTCCCACTAGATCGAGTCCCCATTGACAGAAAGGCCAAGATGTGGTGAATGGTTGCAGCTCCTATGCTGGTGCATGTATGAGGTTACCATGAATTTGGCACTTAGGACATTTCCTAGGAAATTGATAGGACTCTCTTTCCATTGTCGGCCAGTATATCCCATTCTCAGAAGTTTCTTGGCGAGAGTAGGACCACTTGAATGTGTACCACAAATACCTTCATGAAGCTCCTGTAAGGTGGAGTTAGATTCATTACGATCGAGGCATCAAAGAAGAGTACCATATAGACCTCGGCGGTAAAGTGTGTTAGCGGTTAAGGTATAGTGGGCGGCTTGTTGGATGAAGCTTTTTTTTCAGTTACGAGATAGGTTTGGTGGGAGACTATTATTTTTGAGATAATCATAGATCTTTCCGTATAGAGGGGAATCAGAACCAGTCAGGGAATAGATGACTTGGGATGCAAAATTGTCATAGGCTGGGAAAAACAATTGCTCCACCAGGAATTCGTAATGATTCTGTTTATCTGGAATTTGTAGAAGCAAGGTGATAGTGGACATTGCATCGACAACTCTATTTTCTAATCTTGGAATCTGCTCAAAGGTGATGTGCACAAAGTACTTTTTGAAAGCATCCACCATTCTCTTGTAAGGCATTAGCTTATCATCTTTTGTTTGATAGTCATCATTGATCTGATTGATAACTAATTAAGAATCCCCATAGACTCTCAATTATGTGATTCTCCATTCTATAGCAACTTTGATTCTTGTTACCAGGGCTTCAAATTCATCAATGTTGTTGGTGCATGGAAACATTAGTCGGTAAGATCTTGGAATTGTGTGCCCTTCTGGAGTGAAAAATAGGATGCCATCACCCGATCCATGTTGTGTATAGGATCCATCAAAGTATAGGGTCCATTGCTTGGGTGTGATAGTGAGCACATCCATATCTAGAAATTACACCTATAATTGGTGTTGGTTTGGTAGTGGTGCTTCTTCCAGTTGATCTGCAATTGCTTGTCCTTTGATATCCCATTTTCCTGTGTATTGAATGTCAAAATCACTTAGGATCATGACCCATTTAGCTAATCTTCTTGTGAGAGCAGCCTTGCTGAGTAGATACTAGAGAGGATCGATCTTTTCTACCAGCTTGATTGTGTGGGCTAGCATATAGTGGCGGAAATTTTGAGAAGCAAATACCATTGCCAAGCAAGCCTTTTTGATGAATATATAATTGAGTTCATATTCGTTCAAAGTCCTGCTGATGTAATAAATAGCCCTTTCTTTGCCTACTGGATCTTCTTGTGCTAGCAGTGCCCCCAATGATACTTTTGTTGTTGATATATAGAGGATGAGTGGCTTGCCTGCTATTGGTGGTACCAAAACTGGTGGATTCATCAGACATAGTTTGAGTTGGTGGAATGATTCTGCACATTTGTCTTCCCATATGAAAAGAAAATTTTTATGTAGTAGATGTGTGAATGGAAGACATTTGTCAGCTAATTGAGAATTGAATCATCTGATGGATTGTAGCCGACCTTGTAGAGATCTGAGTTGGCTAATGTTCTTAGGAGGTGGCATCTCCATGATAGCCAATACCTTTGCTGGATCTACTTCAATGCCTTTTTCTGATACAATGTAGCCCAATAGTTTGCCGGATGTGACCCCAAAGACACATTTCTTAGGGTTTAATCTGACATTGAATTGCTCCAATCGTTGAAAGATTTTATCTAGGATGTCCAGGTGTTCAACTCTTGTGGATTAGTTGGCTTGAAAATCATCTACATAATCCTCCATGAAAGTATACATCATGTCATGGAAGATTGTTGTCACAACCCTCTGATAAGTTGCACCAGCAATTTTTAAGCCAAAAGGCATGACGTTCTAGAAATATGTTCCCCACGGATAGGTGAATGTCATTTTATCTTGATCCTCTGGAGCTATCTTGATTTGGTTGTAGCCAGAGAAACCATCCATGAGGGATAACATAGTGCGCCCTGCTGTTAGATCAACAATAATGTCGATGCTTGGCAAAGGAAAGTCATCTTTTGGACATGCTTTGTTGACATCCCTAAAGTCTGTACAAATTTTGATGCTTTTGTAAGGTTTAGAAAATGGTACAATGTTTGAGATCCATTCAACATAGTCTATAGGTTGGATGAATCCGACATCTAATAACTTCTTCAGCTTTGCTTTGACCAATAATGCCATATGTGGATTCATTTTCCTTAATTTCTGTTTGACAGGTTTAGCTCCAGGAGCGATGGACAAGTGATGCATGATTAGATTTGGATCTATCCCTGGCATGTCTACATAAGACAAACAAAAGTTGATTTGCTTCTCTTTGAAGAATTGGATGTAGTCTAGTCGTTCCTGTTCTGTCAGTGATTCCACGAGATGTATGGTTTTTACTATTGGTTCAGTGCCAATATTTATTTATTGAGTTGGCTTAATCAAGATTGGTGACCTCTCCTGGTAATGTTCAGGAAGAGGGTCAAGAATCTCATCTTTAGATGCCTCAAAGAGGTTTTCACTCTTAGATACATCCTTTATTTTTACTTTTTTGTTTTTGTGATCTAATACTACCATTAGATGGTTTTCACCATTAGATCCATTTTTTATTATACTTTTGCGACTAAGAGACTTGGCACTCCCCTGATTGCAAATATCGTTATGTGGCTCACTGGTGGAGCATGTTTTCAGGTTAACTGAGCAAAGGTATTGAAGAATGGTCTCATCATTTGGGAATATAGGTATATCATGGTGCTCGGGTTCTTCCCAGTCTATGAGGTCAGGATATATGAGTGGTAGGGAGTCATTTGGCAGGTCAAATCAAGCTGTGGTAAGTGTCATGATGGAGATATTGTCATAGTTGTCTGGTACATCGGTGAGGTGTATGATATTCTCGAGGTCTTTCGATTGTACTCTCATCGATATTGCCTCATTCGTATTGTCGCTACTCATTCTCACTAGCCTCATAGATATGTCGTGGTCAGAATTCAAATGATCGAGATCTTGAGCCTTGTCCCTCATGAGAAATGGGTGTGTATGCATGGATTGTATCCACCTCAATATCTTTAGTAATATCAGAGCAACTATCCCATTTATACTCATGGGAATCGGTTTCAGAATCACTGTCCCAGGTTACCTCACTAAATCTGACAGGTATGTTGTATGGTGAGAAAAGATCACTGATAATTGATACAAGTTGGGTAGCTTGTTCTAATTCAGGATCCGTGCTTGTTTTTATTCTTTGGATTTGCTCATACACAGTTTCCCTTCTTTGTGGCTCAGACTCAATTTGATTAGGTTCTTGTACATGATGTACTTTCTTATAAGAAGTTTCCTCCCTTTGGATAGCGAGCTTTTCTTGTCGCCTCTCATTTGCTTCATGCTTTTGCTCCTTCCTTGTATTTTTAGTTGATTGATGTAATGTTTCTTGCCATGAGTCTTCATTATGTGTTATCTTTTCTCTCCATTGAGGTTTTTGATGATGAGCTCTCTTTTGCACAGGGGGAATATGCTGGCCATACCCAAGTCCTATTTTATCTCTTGCTAATTGGGAATGGGGTTGTATGGGTTCTATCATGCCCTCTTGGCACTTGCCAATAGGTCCTTTTCCTTTGTATCCCATTTGTTGCATGATTTGGAACCCATTTGCATACCATTCTATTGGTATGACTATTTCTAGGGCAACAACTCTAATTTCTTCATTATCCTTGTATAGCTAGCTAAGGATGTCTTTATCTTCTGATTCTTCAACCAGTGTACCCATTTGGATAAATGTACCATCAAACTTTGTGATGGGTTGTGCTGCATGATGTCTTGATGTGGAAGGTTGTCCATGAGACCTTGGTGAAGTTGGCAACTTAGATAGACACAAGGGTTCAAAAGAGTATTCCCCCATGCCTTGGTTTTTTATTTTCATTTTTTGCTTAAAGTTCATGGGTAGGGACTTAAGTTCTTCTTGATGGTTGGATGATGAGGAAGCTTGGGCCTCCCTGTTGTGTGGAACCAGGACATTTTGCATTGCCCCCATAGCATTACAGTATTGAAAAGGGTTAGTATCTGTTGATATTGAAATTTCTTGTCCATTGTAGGGGAACTTGAGACATTGATGATACGTAGAAGGTACTGCTTGTATTTCATGGATCCAAGGATGACCCAAGAGTATGTTGTATGTCAAGTCTATGTCCAAGACTTAACACAATGTGTCTCTTTGCATAGGACCTACCCAAATGGGTAGTATCATAGTTCCTTTAGATGACCTTTCTTCATCATCATAGGCTTTGATAGTGATTTTCTTTTTAGGATCAATAGCTTGCTCAGAGAAGCCCAATGCATGGGTAAGCTTTATAGTACATATATTGAGACGGGCTCCTCCATCTATTAATACTCTTTTTACCCAATTTTTATAGACTAAGACTTCATTATGTAGCGGGGTGTTATGCGGATGACTTAAGGAGACATCATTGTGTTCGAAAAAAGATATGTTATGTGGCACCGTCATATGTGCCATCATGGCTTGGAACTGATTGATATCCAGATTGTTTGGAACCGTTGTTTCTACACGAGCTTGCTCCAATATATCCTTGTGTCTTGGTGAAAGTTTGAGCAATTCTAGTATGGTTATCTAAGTAGGTGTCCTTTGTAGTTGGTCAACCAAGTTATAATGAATCTTGGGGATAGCGGTTGTTTTCAATGTACTCCCCTTCAAGACATATTTCTGAGCCCACATTGTCACATTTACTAGTGCATGTTCTTGTTTGTCATTGATTTTTATGACATTCACTTGATTGTCATATGTCGATATGTGATTTATGACATTGTCATATATGTAATTGATGTGAGATCCTTTGTTGTTGTTTGACGTTGATGCTCCTCTCTTGTCGTAATTAGGAAGAGGATTTTTGAAAGCCTCATGATCATCATTAGTTTTATTTCATCGACTGTTAGGTCTCCCTTGTCTATCATATCTTGAACTAGGTTTTTCAACCTCGTGCAATCATTTTATCTATGCCCCTTGTTTCAATGATAATCACAATAATGTGAGTCATTCCACCATGGTGGTTTGACTTGGGGTTCAAAGTTGCTTGTGGTTGGTAATGGAATGATCTTATTTTCTAATAGTTCTCGAAATGTTGATACCAAGGTTTGTCCTAATGGTGTATATGTTCTTTGATGTGGGGGAGGTGGATTGTTGTGTTGCCCCCTTGGTTATTGTTGTTGTTACCTCGGTAGTTGTTGTTGTTTTTGCCTTGGTGATTGTTGTTGTTGTTTGGCGTTGAAGCTCCTTGGTTGGTATTGCGTTGATAAGTGTTAGTGCCTTGATTAGAACTTCTTTGATCAGTATTGGATGGTGGGTTTCTTGATAAAGTCAACACTGGTTGTTTAGACTTTACATTGTTGGCATCAATTACCCCATCATTAATAACTTTTTTGTTTCTTGGCCAAAATCTAGACTTGTTTGAGTTGTTATTGTTTTGATTGTTAAAGGTGTTATTGTTTGATGAACTAACACCTTCCTTAAAGAACTTCAAGGTTCCTTTCTTGATGGAATATTCTTCTACTTGGATACCATTCTCTATTAATTTTGCAAAAGATGGTATACATTGTAGTTTGATATGATAACTCATTTCACTATTTAGATTGTCTATGAATATTTCCATCTTTTCCTTTTCAGGCACATCTTGTGGATATCTTGCAACCATGCGCCTCCATCGTTGTAGACCCCATGAATGTTTCATTGTTCTTTTGTTTCGTATTGCATACATCAAGCATGGTGATCGCGTGTTGGATATTATAGGAGTATTGCATCATGAATTTATTCACCAACTCATCAAATGATCTGATGCGAGGTGCAAGTTTTGACAACCACTCCATTTTTTGCCCTCCCAAACTTCTTGGGAATAATCTCATTAAGCATGTGTCATTGTGAGCGAACTCCAAGCTCATAGTACAAAATTCCAGAATGTGATCATGAGGATCACTCTTACCATCATATTTGTCATACTTTGATATATCTAAATTTGGGGGAAAAGGTACCATGTTCAATGTCCTATCAAAAGGATAAGGACAAATTTTGTCTAACGAGTATCGTATCGTGGTTCCTTGTTGCATGTCAAGCATTTGTCTTTGAAGTGTTTGGAGTTGTTGTGGAAGAACAACTAGGGGTTCATTTTTCCTTTGATGGGGAGCTTCTCCTTGTTCATTAAGATTGTGTCGATTGCGGGTATGGTCTTGTTCGCGAGTGTTATCTTGTTCATGGGTGTGATCTCGGTTGCATATGTTTTATTGATCATGCTCTTCTTCTTCTCTTAGTTGTTCTTGATTATAAGAATAGTTTCTCGCCCTTGTTCATGAAATTATCCCATCTGTATTCCTTAATTTTTCTAAGTCAAAATCATCAGGAATATTGACTCCTTTACTAGTCATCATGAGTAGATATTTTTGCTTATCTACTTCTATAAGTTTTTCTATGAGTTTTTGGAAAACCTCATTCTCTTGACATTCTTGGAGAAGTTCTTCGGTGATCTCTATTTCTCCCATATTTTCCTATTTATCAAAAGGATTGGACAATCTTCGACTCATGCTTGATTCTGGTTGTGATTCCTTCTTTTTGTTTCTCTGAGATCGAGTGATAACGGGCATTAATATATCTCTACAGTAATGAATTATTATTATTCTATTGGGGTTCTTGGTGGAGTTGGTGGCTCAGGTCGAGCTTCATTGTAAGTGATAAGAAACTTTAGAAACAAGGCAGGGTTAATCCTTCCTCCCCTATTAAGGCATTGGTGGAATGCTGCTTTCTGAATGTAAGCCCTACTTCTCAAAGGCTCCTTGCCAAATTCGTTGGTTTTTACATGAAGATATAAGCACACATGATGCAAAAATATTCTATGTGAGAGAAAGAGTTGGCAATTGATATAGCAAAATTTTCTCCTCTTGATAAGGACCCTAGGACTAAGTTGTCAGTTCTTCAACTCAGGCTTTTGATGAAGACTTCTTCTTCTCAAAATATGGGGAGTGTTCATACACAAATGATTAATGTTATTTGTTGATGTTGGATGGATACTTTGTTTCAGATACTCAAGTTTACTTGTCAAGTAAAGGTTTAGTTTGATTTGCCCTTACGACAAAGTACATCAAATGATATGAGTTAAGTTTCACGATGTAGAAACTTAATTTGACAACTTGAGAACCTAACTAGGTATTGTTTTGATAAAATTTGTTGGATGGTGGAACCTTTGATCACTTTATTTGATACTTCTTAATCTCGTTGGATGAAATCTTGTCTTAAGACAGTTGAAGATTTGATACCCCTTCCAAGGGTGCTAGTTGGATTTGGAAATTCTCTTCTCTCTGATTGTTGTTTTGATTGATTTGTAACTTGCAAGATGTTTTAATGTTCATGAAAAGAAGAGATAGCACACACAAAAACAATGGTCATCCCTATGCTAAATATTGAGTGTATGTTCTTGTGAGGATGTTTTTAAATCTATGATGTTATCACTGGTTTGATTCACAATAGAAGACACATCAGATAGACTCTTTATTCAAGGGTCATCAACAATATCATAGCCCACTATTCTCGATACTCTGTCAGCTCAAACAACCTTGTCACCCCCTAGAGGGCGCCCATTTTTTTGGTTTTTTCTAAGATTTAACCCAAAGTGAATTGCTTCACAATTGGGTAGTTATCTTGGGAGATATATGGTGAGTAATATTGGGGGTGGATTCTTCTCCACCCTTGCACTATGATTTTAACAATGTATGGCAATTGACTCGGCTCAAATTTTCTACTTCTATGGTTTGTAGTCAGGCTTTCGTTCAGTCTTCAGTGATAAACTCCCTTGGGAGGCTTCCCAACCTATAGAACAAAGGTTTTACGTATCTTAAAGATACTGGGGGAAGGCTAAACATTGAGCAAAACCATTGGAGGGGATTTTTATCAGCCTCCACATTTGATTATAGTGGGTTAGAATACTTGGCGATAAAGCTGTTGCCCACTTGGGTCATACCCTTCTCACTAGCCCCCTCAAGGCTTCGGGAAGGCAGGCCCTTTAAAGGATTTAATTGCTTGAAGTAAAAAAAGCATAAAAGAGTGGCTTTGGCTTTTTGATCACCCAATTAAGGGGAGAGCATATACCTACCACTCAAAATAAAGCAAACAATGAATCTTTATAACCATCAAAGCAATGATTTTTGAACTTCTAATTGGAGATGTTGCTCCAAACAAGCATGGTGTTCTTTTTAGCCCTTCATAGAAAAATGTGTGTTTCAAAACTTTGGAAAATAAACCTAGTCAACAAATTAAAATCGTGTATTGGTCAACAAAATAAAATCATGTAACCAATCGTCAATGAGGTTTTTTTTATTTTGTACCAAAGAAAATGAGGTTCTTTTTAGTTTGCACCAAAATGAAAGTGAGATCCTTTTTAACTTTGCAAAAAAATAAAGGTTTGTTTGTAGTTCTTTTTAACCTTTTGCAAAATAGAAAGTGAGGTCTTGTTTTAAACACCAAAGAAATGATGAGGTTCTTTTTAGTCTGCACCAAAATGAAAGTGAGATCCTTTTAACTTTGCAAAAATAAAGGTTTGTTTGTAGTTCTTTTTAACCTTTTGCAAAATAGAAAGTGAGGTCTTGTTTTAAACACCAAAGAAATGATGAGGTTCTTTTTAGGTTCTTGCAAAATAAAAGTTAGTTCTTTTTTTAAATCCCTTTGTAAAAGAAAATTTTGAGAAAAGAAATCAAAATCTACTTTAACTCCTTGGAACCTGCAACAAAATATTAACCTGCAAAAACCTCTCAAAAAGTTAGTTCATATGGTGGGATTTATAAGCCTAAAATTTCCTTGTGTTACAAAAATTAGCTCTCTTCTTGTTACAAAAGTGCTACTCTGGAGCAGGTATGCGCTATTATGATGATTCCATGTGCTAAGAGAAACTAAGACAGATTAGATTAGAAAGGTCCACATATGCACTAGAATATTTGGGCATGAACCTTCAAAAAATTTGTTAGAAATTTGTGGGTTGCCCCATGGTGGGTGTCAATTAATGTATGCCAAAAATGTGGTCTTCAACTTGCAAGAAGAAAAACACTTCAAACACACCAATGAAGCATTGCATTAGAGTTAAAAATCATAAACAAGTTAGTGGATTTAAAACTCCTAAAATCGCCTCATTGTCCTCTATCTCTAGAGATCTTCAAGATTCAAGGTGTCCCTCACTTGGAAGAGCACTCGATCTCTTAGATGAAAACCTAGAGAACGAGATTTTAGTTATGTGCTAAGATCAAAATGGATGCAACTAATATTTTAGCTAAGATGAGATGATGGGTGAAGATAGGGTGCAAGATGCAAGACTAGATGATTAAGATGTTAAATGTATTCCAAATTGAAGATTAGATGATGCTAGATGAGTTAATTAAACTAGATGAGTATAAAATACTATGAGATGATATGCGATTACATAGATGATATGCTAAAATGAAGCTAAAACGCTAATGCTAATGCTAAATGGCTTGGATGCTTGAAGATGGCTTGAATGCTTGAAGATGACAAGATGAGCTCCTTAACCTGCAAAATGATTATAATTTAGATGCACAAGATTGAGATATGAATTGAAGGAGAAATGGGCTCTATTTATCGAAGAATTGGAGAATTCGATGGCCAAGATTGAATTGTCTTAAGGAGGGTCAAAATTGAAAGTTACCAATCCATGTGAGATTTTCAACCCAATCCCATGTTGACAAGTGTCACCATGAGATTGCTTGAGAGGAGAGGGAGGAGGCATTAAATGCTTTAGAAGACTTAATGGTTAATCCCATGTGGGCAAATTCATGGAATAAAGTTTTTATCCAATGAATAAAGATATTATCCAATGGACAAATCTTGTGCAAAGCTCAATTTGTTGAAAATGTGAAGTTTTGTAAGAGCATTAAAAGCTATTTGGAGACCTTGGAGGTTATCTTGTTGGAAGTTAGATAAACTTCAAGACTTTTGTGAGAGTCCTACAAATTTGGGGAACTCAACAAAGTTAGCTTGTTGAAAAGATAAAACTTTAAATGCATTTAGAAGACTTTCTTTCAAAATTAGAAGTGACTTCCCCAAAGTTTAGGGATGTGACCATGATAGAAGAATTAGACTAATTAAGTGGGTTTTGAGAGGTTCTAGAAGAATGCTTAGGAAGTTAATGGAAAATGTAGGAGAATGCAAGTGGGAGAAATAATTAAAATAAAAAGATTTATTTCAACTAAAATGAAAGCAACTTGCATTTGGATAGATATTTAAATAAATATTAATTTATTTAAATGTGAATATGAATTTTAAATTTTATTTAATTTATTTAAATGAGAAAAGGGGGGATAAAGCATTTAAATAGTTGAAGACTTTGAGGGAAACCATTAAAGGCTTAAGAAGACTTTAAGGGAAACCATTAAAGGTTTGAGAAAACTCTAGAAGGAAGCCATTAAAGGTTTGAAGACTTTAAGGGAAGCCATTAAAGGTTTCAAGTGGGTGGGGATAAAGAGGATTTCAAATAAATAATTAATTTATTTAAAATTGTGGTGTAACTTGCATTTGTAGGAAAATGCGAGTTGGTGGAGGAAAATAGGATTTTTTAGATAAAATAAAAGATTTATTTTAGCCAAAAGGAGATGCAACTTGCATATGTTGTAAAATGCAAGTGGGGTGAGGGCAATATGGATTTTTAATTAAATGGGAAAGGGGATTTTATTTAAATGTTGAATTTAATTAAAATGGAAAGGGGATTTTAATTGAATGTTGAATTTGATTAAAATGGCTAGAAGGGGATATTTAATTAACTGTTGAATTTAATTAAAATGGCTAGAATGAGATATTTAATTAAATGTTGAATTTAATTAAATGGTTAAAAGGGGACATTTAAATAAATATTGAATTTAATTAAAATGGAAAGGGGATTTTAATTAAATGTTGAATTTATTTAAAATGGCTTAGATAGAAGAAAGGGGGAATCAATTAAATCTTTAATTTGATTAATGGTTGATTAGAAGAAAAGGGATATTGATTAAACCTTAGTTTAGTCAATAGGCGGATTAGGGTAATTAAACAAATATAAATTCATTTAATTAGTTGTGCAAGTTTTAGGTGTCTTCAAGAACCATTAGATGCTAATTTGAAAATTGATTGCATCATTAAAAGTACTCTGGTTCTTGGAACATTAAGGAAATATGTATTAGCTGATCTTATCTTTAATATTGGTAAGTGCAAAATAGTTAAGGATGCTTGGGAAAAACTTGCTCACTTGTATGACAAAGTTGATGATATTAGGGGTTACAAGCTTGACAATAATGTCACAAATTTAAATCCTAAGGATTTTGATACAATCCAAGACTAAGTAACTAAGGAAAATGAGCTAAGAGGACAACTCAAGGATTGTGGCGTTGATAAGAAGGATGCACAATTGGTTTTTAATTTGTTGGACAAGATTCCTTTAGATTATGCAACTTTTGTTTTTAGTTTCCACACTCATCGTTTGACAATGGGGAGTTCCTATATTGCACCATCCTTTGATTGATTCATGGAGATGTTGATTCTTGAACAATCAAAATTGAACACGATAGGTATTTTCAAGTCATCAAAGTCACATGATTTGGTGGCTAAACAAGGAAAAGATTTCAACAAAAAGTAGAAGCAAGCAAAGCCAAAGCCACAAAATGATAGAACACAATCTTCCTCTCCTCAACAAAGATAATCTACATCCTCTCCTGAAGGGGAATCATCTAAGAAGGAGAAGCTTACTTGTGCATATTTAAAGAAGTTAGGACATGAAGAACACCATTGTTACAAGAATTATAATGATGAATTGAAGCATTTCCTTGAGAAGAATAGAATCAATTTTCCTTATAGAATGTCTACTTTCGCTTCTTCTTCCAAAGAAAAAAATTGATAAGAGAAAGAGTCACACTTTTAGGACAAGGAAAAGCTCTTTGTGCTACTATAGGTCATGATTCAAGGAGATGGCTTCTAGATTTAGTAGCTTCTCATCATATGACATCTTCGCAGTCTATGTTCTCTTCATTTAAGTCTTGCAACATGCCACTGATTTTGATGGTAAATTATACATGTATAAAATGTAATTGGGAAGGGATCTATTGATATTGAGGATGACACCTTCAATGATGTGTTGTGTGTATGTCACTTAACTAACAATCTTCTTTCCATCTATCAAATCACTCATGGTGCAACAATTAAAACCGTGGAGTTCAACCTTGGTTGAATTATCATTAGAGACTTGGAACTATAACTATCATTGCTACTAGGGTGGTGGATCATGCGCTTAGTTGTACTTCTTTTTTAGAGTTTTTCTATTGATGACTTTGATTCTTCTGATGATGATCACACTTCTAGTGTGGATTTCGATATTGAGGAGAAATTTGGTTACTTGAACTTGGGTGTTCTCACATATGATCCAATTCTTAAGCCTTGCATTTCATATTCTCCAATTGATATCACATAAATTGTTTCTCTTGATGATGCTTATCTTGCTACAATTTTTCCATCTTGTGATTCAATACAACATGATATACATTATCTTCTAGATACAGTTCCTTAAGATGATTAATTGACCAAACATTGCAACTTTGTTTGTGGAGTCCTACATTGTAGATTTGGGAGACATCATTGATGACATTCATCTTCTCTTTGATGGAGATGATCTTTCTTTAGTTGTTGCGAGGGAGCACTTTGACCATATTGTTCATTCTCTAAATAATCATTATTTCAAGTTTGATGTAATTATGGATACTTATGTACAACATTTGGAGGAGGTATCTTTATCTTTAGAGGAGACAATTGACTCTTTGGATCATGTTCTAATGTATTCATCTTCACTAGATCTTGGATGGTGTTTTTCAGTAGTTTGGCCTACTCCACCTGATCTGGAAGGGGAAAATTTGAACATCGACATGGGGACATTTAAGTAGATTTTAGAGAATCCATACATTTTGAGATTTATTCCTATATATTCTTTTTAGGACTGGGTAGAATTCATACATAAACCTTTGGTTTTACTTCTTTGTAAGGGGAGGAACATTGTTTGACAATCTTGATCCAACTTCTAAATCCAACTTGGAACATATACCACTGGTACACATTCTACATTAAGGGAGGGCTTCATGGTCTCTCTTCTTCTCTCTTATGGAGGAATATTTTCCTCACATGATTTTTTGTTCTTCTCAGTCATCATTGAGAGCATTGTGTGTTTTCATCTCTCTTTTGGCGAGGAGTTTTGTCCTAATGTGTTTTCTCCTTTTTTCTGTTTGTGAGAGATTGCATTGTATTTGTACATGGGTACTTAACATGGCCTAGTTGCCAAGACCCATCTTGCATTATTAGATTTTTTGTTCATTCTCCCTATGTTGCACTTAAGGGGGGGGTGCGGGTGTAATTAAGGTATTTTACCTTGGTTATTTCTCACCTAGGTATTTATTACATGTCACTTAAGCTTACTTGGGGAATTACATAGGATTAGTTGGAGCATATCCACTTTAGGTGGAATTATCACATTATCATTTCCACTTTATATGGTATCTCCAACTTAAGTGCCTTTATTGAATCATATCCGCCTTTTGTGGTTGCACTTTTCCACCTTTGGTGGGTGATCCACCTTTAGTGGTGTTATCATGTGATCACTTTGTTAGGCCCAATATGGAAAGCTAATGTACTGAGAGAGGAGGGGTGAATCAGTACTCCAAAAACATTTCTTTTGTAATAACCTTATTGTTATACATAAACAGGATAGTGCAGTAACATATAACAAAACTATAATCAACAGATAACATTCATACATGATTCACTCCATAACACATATATTTTGGTCACGCATAAACTCTTGGTTAGAGAGAAAAACTGCGGTGGGGATGGCACCCACAACTTCACTACTGCAATAATAAAGAATGCTTGGTTAGAGCTACATTTAGCTACTTCTGATAGCTTACCCTGTTAGGAGTATTAAGATCAGTTAGATCTACCTTGCTAAAGGATTTTACAACACTATATAAGTGTAGCACCTGGTTAAAGGATTTACAATTTATAGACTTGGTTAGAGTCTTTTACCCTGTTAAAGGTTTCTCTTACAACTTCAAAATATTACAATAGAATCATTACAAATATCTACAACTTTACATCTGAAATGCTATAGCAGATTCTATGTGCTCAAAATAAGATTACCTTGCCTATAGCATACCTTGGTAACTCATAAAGTAACTCAGTAAACCCTTCTGTTTACTCTGTTTCTTGACTGTTCTCTAATATCCTTCTCGATGACCTCTGTGTCTCTGTAACAGTCATAATACTCTGTGATTTCTCATGTATCACATAAGTCTTGCTTCATACACACATGTACACACATTTCTCACATTCACATCTTTTTTTAACCCTAAATTCATGATGTATAAATAGACTTCTTATGTCAGTGATCTGATTCATTGCTTCGATCTTACAAACATGATTTCTTGAATAAATAACCATGCAAAATATTTCATTGGTTAGATGACCTCAAAATTATACAAAATCTATATGTGCAATTTCCAATGTGATAACGGTTCTATGTGCCTCGATCTTGTAACATGTTTTCATATGTGTGTCCAGGTTCAATGAATCTAGTAACACGTTTCACTCGGTGTATATCAACTCGGTGTATTATCTTTACTACTCGGTAGACATGAAATAACACTCGATAGACAGCTCAGTGTATACTGGGCTTTGTGACTGTTTTCTTTCTGTAACTGACTAGACTGTTCATACCGACTTCTCTGTGTGTACCGACTACATGATTCAGTAATACTAACCGACTAGAATATAGAATGAATTTGTATATAAAACTAATGGCAATTTG